>NC_090787.1:5995833-6652500 GCF_040054535.1 Antennarius striatus
GAGATATTAGAGTAACGTTTTCTTGAAGAATCACCTATATTAACACGTTGATGATGACAACTACACTTATATCACTCTTCTGCACATTTTCCTGAAACGTCTTATCCTATTTGAACTTTCCTGCACTTCCACCAGCCAAGGGAACATTTCCTCCTAAGTCCTGTTCGATGTTTGATGTAGCTTCATCATCAGTGCTTCCCTCCATTAAAAGTCCTCATCAAAATTTAGTCAAAATGCAGTCTTTTTATCAATCTGAACTTTTATAATGTTATCAAGGCAAATAAATTGGTCCATCTAAATTGGTCCATCGGTCCATCAGAGGCGTCTGCCATCTAAACAGCTCCCAACACTCCGATCAGATATGGCGGACCACGGCGTCATATTTGCGACGCGAGAAGGAGGCGCTAGAAGAGAGGCCTGCATTACGGAGCGGTAAAACACGGAAGAAGAAATTGACGATGTCTGGTGTGTGTGGGAGTATTTTCTCCACCTCTACCGGACAGTGATATCGCCAATACCCTGAGGTAACAAAACCTCACATTCGTTGTTGTTTGTTATTGTTGTTGACGACGTTTCAATTACATGACCTCGCACATTACATGCAATGAAATAGGACTCCGCCCCGACGTCGTTGCTACGGCAACCTGTCAGATTGGCAGATAATGTGGCCCAATCTGAATAGAGCCAGATTGCATTTGGAGGCTTGCTAAAAACAGTGTGGATGGTCATCCTTAAAAATCGGATATGGACGGAAATCTGATATGCCTGTAGTCTTCAGTCCTAATGCAAAATGATAATGGTAATATGCAGCTACAGAAATTGTGCCTTTTTTTTGTCTAGATGTCGCTATGAATAATATTTGGTCTTGATAAAAAAATCAATAAAGTGGGTTTATTTTAATTTTTAAAACATCTGGTTTGAATATTCAGCAGTTATTATGTCATCAACCACAAACTTCCCACATGAGCGCAGTGTCCAGTCTGCGAGTGTCGATCGTGATAAATACGGACCCGGCTTGATGTCCTTGAAGGCATCATCCCTCACGAGCGACTTTCTTCGGGTTTAATTAATGTTTGTGGCGTAACTCCGGTGAAGGTACCGTCACGATGGAGGATCCGTTAATGATGCGTGTGTGTCCGCTGAAAGACTGCGACGCGTTCGGGACGCTGGAGCCCAGTTTCATCGGTGAGCTGCTGACGGGACGGTGGAGGCGGGGACAGGCTGTCAGTCGGTACCGGTAGAGCTAGCTTAATGTTACCGCGCTACACCCGCTGTCTAGCTAGTTGCTAGCAGCTAATTGAGCATTTGTCTTCCTAGCTAACCTCGAAACTGCTGCCTGAGCTGCAATATTTTACAAACATTGTACAGATTTTACTGACAGGTAAAGAAGAACATGGTTTAAATTTTTGTAGTTAATTTAAATTAATTTAATTTTTAACTTAGTTTTATTAAATTTTATATACTTTTATGATCCCCAAAGGGAAATTAAGAATGCACACTTAAAGCACAAATTAAATGTGCACACATTCATTCAGCAGAACTCCGTGAAGGAAGTTCTGAAGTCCACAAATGAGTGGTTCAGGTTCTGACGTCAACTTGTTCGTTAGTGACGTGTCATTGAGTGTTGCTAATGCTAATAACATCTAGGAAACTTTGCTGTGTTTAGTCTGCTTCATTTGATTTATCGGTTTATCTGGATTGTTAGCTTCTCCAGGGTCTAGTTTGGGTTTATTTTACTTGTGTTCTGCCACACCCGATTCCCTTTTTTAGTTCTTAAAACTAAAATGTCACTTTGGCAGTATATGAACACCAGGGCTTCATAAATGTCAGTAGAGTATGTGAAAATGAATGTGTTTATATCCTTGCTACCTTTTCTGTTAACCCTGTGGCTCCGGTTGCTGTGATTTGGACATTGCTAGGAGGTTAGTGTACCTGCACAGGTAAAAGGCTACAAGCTATTAAATGGTGAATACTCTAATCCAACATGTCCACTCTGGACATGGATGAAGTGACTGCAGCACCTCTGGTGATGATCAATGTTCACTGACACACTCCTGTAATATTTGTATTACCAAAACAAACAATTTCACGTCCGCTTGCTTCACCAGAGTTGGTTGAGCTGGGACTCACCAGCTCTGTGTGATCTATACAATGACTGATGAATACCCCGGATGAATACCAGATAATAACTTATGTCATATCTGCCTTTATGCGTCCATTGCTAAAAAACATTTTCCAGAAGGTGTTAAATGTCTGGACTGCTGAGTGTGTGACGTCCTGTATCCTTCCCACAGGCTTTTCTGTTAAAATTCTCCTGAGTCATTTCTGAAGCACGGGTTCATCTGATGACATGTTAAGTCATGTGATTTCATTTCTGTTGACTGCCTTTAACTTCAGAGCTTCACAACCAATGAACCTGAACCCTCATGACAAGACGTCAGCAATGGAGGTCTTTCACAGCGTAATATTTTTTTACAACTATTAATGTTGACTTTCCATTTCTGGATTTTTAGCAGGTAAATACGTGTTTTTTCCTCAAATCTGTCTATTTACTTTGTGTATATAACTCTATGTCACATGTATGCTCTCTATCACATTTTTAAGAATCACTTTTCCTCTTAGAGTACACTGTGCAGGAATGCTGGTCGTTCCCAGGCAACAGCATCTGCTGCACTTCAAGTCCACAATGAGAGAATGGAAATAAATAAATGAACTGTGAACATGCACCTATGGAAGGAATATTAATCTAGTGGAATTAGTGCCATAACCTGTATGTCGGTAGTTGGAGCCTGTCCAGATTTCAGGCAGTATGTGTTGACAAAAAACGCGGAATTGTGGCACCAGGGTTCCGTCAGGACCAGGAGACCAGACTACATGAACAGTGAGTAGAAGAGGGTGATGACTCTCTGGGTTTGAGAGTGTGGAGTCAGATGAGGAGGACATAGATTTCTTAATGAAGAACCTAGTGTTCTGGTCAGGGACCCGTTACCTGCTGTGATTGTAGGTTTGTCTCTTTTCATCTACCTTTTAATTCTAGGCGAACTAGCGGGAACCCGTGGAAATGTCACGATAAAACAATAATATCATACTTCATACCAAACATATGACAACAAATGTATTGGTATTATAAACCAAGCACACCTATCAGAGTTCTCCCACCACCAGGCAGTGCATCACAGTCTGACCCAGAACTCGTGTCGGTGTCTTTGGCAACGACAATTCTGGGTGAATGAATTAATAAATATATAAATTTTATGACTCGTAAAGAAAGAAACAGATGAACAAATATCCAACTGTCAGCTTGTTTATCAATGCGTCTTAAACATAGAGCTGTTAATACGTCAGAAAATAGCCGGTTTTAACTCCGTCCATTCTATGTGTACATGTAGACACAAAAAATTTCACTTTGGCCAGCGTTTTTGTCCATGGATATCTGCGTTGTTGCGTGGGCGAAAGATGTAACCGCAACAAAAACTTCGCTTCCCAATGCCTTACGCCATATTGTTCGCGTGATTCCTTATGGCAGATGCACAGTTAGTGGTTGGGTGCCGTGATTGGTTGGATGGTTGATTGACAGGTAGTGGGTGGAGTTAAAAAGTGGCAGTGTGAGGTTTTTCAAGTGAGCTTATTGAAATATCTCAGGGAGATTCCTACTCCTATTCCTACTCCTGTTCTTGTACTCAGTCTTGAATTTGCAGGCAATTCATCAATATTAAAAAATAATTTTGTTTCAGGACTGTTGCTTATGTTTGTGTTCAGCAAAATACTGTATTTCAACAAATTTATAGGAAGTTACTGTACATGGAACAGAAAAAAAAGATCTATTATTTTGACTGGTAAATAATACGGTGGATTTTTTCATCTACCAGTTGATTTGACTGGTGAGCCAATAAGTTAATTTCAGACCCTGGTTGGTAGATACACTGAAAAATGTGTAGACTGATAGTTGGGTAGGTTAGTTGGTGCAGTTGGTACATTGTAAGATAATGTAGTATTGCAGAATTAATATGCTGGTTAATATGCTGGTAAGTGCAGACAGCAAGAAAGGTAGGTGCATTGGTGTGAAAGCTGATAGAGAAGTACAGTAAAATCTCGAGATACAAGCTATTCTACATGTGATTTATTTGAGATACAAGCGGTCACGCTGTCCATGATTTTCTTCATCGTATGAGCAAAATCCGAGATACAAGTCAGCTGAGACTGAGTCTCTTCCGCGGAGTATGGATGTAGTGCACCTGTGCTTGTGACTTTTGCGATTCTTTTCATACTTGATCATTTTTTACATCACGTATATATATATACAGTATATTCGTTATGCACAGGTAAAATCTGCATGTCTATTTGTTGATAAGAATGTTTTAATTCATAATTTACGGGCCTAGGGGCTTTTTTAAAATGCTGGGATAGATTAAAATGACTTTGGTTACAGAGACATGCAGGCTAGCAGGTAGGCATGTTGGTAGATATGCTTTAGGTAGATACATACATTGGTTGGTGCATGGGTTGGTAGCCAGAATTTTACATGCAACAATGTGTACAGTATAGTGTCCAGCGATCCATCATGGCGTTAAGGACACGTCATCATCCAAATTGTACCCAGGTTCCACCACTATCTTCTCCCCCGTATTCATCTGCTGCTGACCTAGTTGACCATGAGCCGCTCTGTAGATGAGTCTGTTCGGGGGTTCCGTGTCCCTTTTCCTGGCGCCACCACCCCAGCACAAATAGTGAAGGAGTGTGTATGCCATTGGGAGGTGAAAACGTAGGGAGGAGGCTGAAGAGGAACGTAAGTCCCTTTGTTGGTATGCATGTGTCACTAGATACATTTTACGAAGTACAAATACAGTAGGGAGGTGTGAGTAGGTGTGTCCAAACAGTAAAAGTTTGTACACACCTACTCATTCAATACGTATTCTTAATTTTCATGAGCATTTCCATTTTAGATTTTGTCATTTTCCATTTTGTCACTGAAGGCATCAAAACTATGAATGAACACATGTGAGGTTAGGTACTTAACAAAAAAGGGGGACATAACTGAAAATGTGTTTTATACATTGAGCCCCTTGCGCACTCATGCATTGATGCTCGAGACTTCACCTCATCGCAGATTTTTGGATGACAGTCAAGTGATACCATACACGCATTCTATTGGCTGACAGCATCTGGAAGTCCGCCACGTTCCGTGAGTCTCGGACTTATCTAAGACGCAAAAGTGCTTTAAGCATAAGAATGTGGGAAGTTCATCCCAAACTGTCTCGATTGGGTTCATATCCGGTGACTGTGAAAGCCAGGTCATCTGCAGCAGCACTCCATCACTCTTCTTCTTGGGCAAATAGCTCTCACACATCATGGAGGTGTGTTTAGGTTCAGTGTCCTGTTGAAAAATTCATGATGGTCCAACTAAACGCAATTCAGATGGGATGGCATGTCGCTGCAGGATGCTGTGGTAGCCATGCTGGTTCAGTGTGATGTCATCTTTATGTAGGTGTGAAACTCTCGCCGTTTTTATTTGGAGCTGATCAACCATGTTAAACCGGAGATATGATTGTTTACATTTGATAGTCGAAAGTAGGTTTAAATGCCCACTTCTACACGTGCAATCAGTTGACAGGCGCTGTATTTCTGTCCATACAGTCGCCATTTTGTAGTCAAAACTAGTTTAGCTTTTGTGTATTGACGGTCATTGACATGCTCTGTGCGGAGTTTGCATGTTCTCCCCGTATCTGTGTGGGTTCTGTCTGGGTTCTCTTGCTTCCTCCCACCTCCAAAAACATGCGCTTCAGGTTAATTGGCCAGTCCCAAATTGCACGTAGTGTGTTAGTGTGTGTGTGAGTGGTTGTCTGTGCCTCTGTGTGGCTCTGCGGTGTACTGGTGTCGCACCCAGAGTTTTCCCCACGTCATGCCCTCAGTAGGCTCCAGCCTATCCCAGCTTTTTTTAAATTTAAATTTGATTGTACTATGTTTTGGCCCAAAATGTAAATGAACTAGGTTATAGAAAAAAAACAACTATATCTTCATATAGATGAAGTTGTGCTGAAGTAAAAGACACCAAGCATAGAAATGTTAATAATTTATGTGTTATATAGGGACTAAAATCAAAGGTACCAAAAAAAATGGCCACAATAGCCACCAGGGTAAAAAAGGAAATTAATTGGTCATCTTTTATGAACATAATAATGTTGATTACAACAAATACTGTAGACATGGGGGAAATTCTTACCTACGGTCAATAAATTCAGACAGGTCATATATATGCAATATTACTACATTTGTATTAGAAGTCCAATTTATTTTTAAGTAGATGACTGTAAAGCATTATTACTGACATCGCTATTACCGTAGGTATTAATATCACCGAACACATTAGATTAGCTTGTGTTGACAGAACAGTCTCTTCAGGTGTTTAGAGATTTCTTTCATTTTCACTCCGTATATAATTGGATTGAACAAAGGATGATAAAGAACTGATTGCAGACTCATTATCATACGTACAGTTTTTGTGAAATTAGTTTCTATTCGAGCTATAATCACATCATATGAGCACAAACATGTAAAGCTGATTAAAACCAACAGGTGGGGTAAACATGTCTGTGCAGCTTTTGTTCTGACTTCTGTGCTACTTCGATAACATACCAGAAGGATGCTGATGTACGTAAATAGTATGAAGAATAAGGAGAGAATCCCTGTGCTTACCAGTCCAAAAATACCATATATAGCTAGTGCTCTTGATCTCACACAGTATACAGAGTACACTGAATTGTTACAAAAGATTCCATCAATAGTGAAATTACAGAGTTTTGAACTAGCATTCAGTACTAGAGCAAGAGAAATCTGACAAGCAGGCAGGAACCAAGCTAACACCAAGAAAACACTCACAGTTGTTTTTCTCATTATAGTCAGATATTGTAGAGGTTTACATATAGAAACATACCTGTCGTAGGCCATGACTGACAACAGAAAGAATTCTGAACTCCACGAAGTGTAATAAAGAAACAGCTGAAAGAAACAGGCTGAATAGGATATGATCTGTTTTCCAGATAAGAAGTCAATGAACAACTTGGGGTATATGACAGTGCTGTACAGAGCGGAATTCAGTAGCAGAGCAGCAATGAAAATATACATAGGCTCATGAAGGGTTTCATGTTTGCAGATAAGAGACACAATAGTGATATTACCACACATTATTAGTATGTAAACTGTAAACATGATCATAAAATAAATATATCCAAATTTTTTGACTTCCACAAACCCACCAAGAGTTAAATATGTTACATTGACATCCATTAACAATGTTTGAGACATTCAGTAATATGCTATCACAGTATAATTCATACCACAGGTACCTGACTTTCAGAGATGGTTTGTGATTATACCAAGACAGAGAAAGTGTCCTGCGTAAGTCTGTGTAAAGTTTTTATTGGTTTGATTCAACCTCCAAGGAACTCATTAAATGTTCCAACAACACTGATGACATCACACACAAAACTTCATCAGACTCCGGAAGCCAAGTTCTTGGTCAGTGTTTGTGGACTTTCCATCTCCCTTGTCTTAACATTACTGGGCTTTGAATGCATTTTGGCCGGTTTTTTTTTATTATACTTTTGAGTTTGTCTCTGTATACCACATAAATAATGTTTAATATACCCATGTTTGGTATCTTTTTTTATTGGTATCTTTTTTATTCTCCTACTTCATTAACATGATGAGCCAAAAAATACACAAATATCAAGGAATTCAAATTGGAAAAAAAAGTATTTCAATAAAAACCACAAGCATTTTCAGTTGTATGTTCTTGACACTAACTATAAATTGCTAATATAGATAGGTAAATGTAAAATAGAAATAAAGTAAGGCTATGTACTAAAATTTACAGAGCACTGAATGCTCAAATAGTGCAAATTTAATATTGAGAGACAATTGAGTTGTAATCAAACTTATACAATGGGCAGGGGATACAAGGGGTGATGTGAATATAGAGTTGTTCATTTTAAAATCTTTTGTAATTTTTTTTGGAGTGAATTAATACAGTAAGTTGTGGTTTGACTCAAAGTAGTGCCTGTCCAGAGAGAAGAAACACTTGGTAGCTGAGGTTCACAGTAACAGAAGTAATGAAAGATGGACGTAAAGGCAAAGATGGGCCTGTGGGAAACGTGGAGTGGTACATCCTACCAGGAGGAAGGTAGGATGCTAATAGAGGGGTACATAAAGCTGGTATCAGGAGTCACCAAATGGCAGATCCGGACTGTGATGGTTCTGTCCGGACCCGTGACCACTCCACGAGAGTAGATTTTCTTGGAGCATTTTTTCTGATGGTTGCGGCTACAGACGGTGAGCGCTGCTCTTCCAGTTAACACTGTAATAGCTCCACTCAGTTCATCCAATCAGATCGTTCTACGTGCTCTGTCAGCGCACCTGGAAGTGAGACGGCCCATTGCCGCTACTACTGTAAGTTTACCACTACAGCGGAGAATAGAGGAAGGGAGACAGTGAAAACAGCATAGCTCCAAACAAAGAGAGGTTAATGAGGAAAACTGCTGGTTAACCATGAGTGGACGAAATTTATTTTTATTCTTCCGTCAGGCAGTTCAAAACCATCGTGCCTCATATGCTTGGGGCGGCAGTGGCTCAGTGGTAAAGCAAGCGGTAGAGCGGGTCATCCTATGATTTAAGATCAGCGGTTCGATTCCCACTCCCGCCACAAACAAAATACCCAGAGGTGAGCTGACAGTGGGAGGCGTCAGATCACCTCTGGAGCACTGCCAAGGCACCCTTGAGCAAGGTGCCATCCCCTTTACAAATTGCTCATTTGAGGCGCACCAAGAAGGAGCTGCCTGCCACCCTACCTCCCCTGCATGCCCACAGGCCCCCTTGTGTGTGTGTGTGTGTGTGTGTGTGTGATACAGGGGCCTGTACTCACTCGCATTTGAATCATTAGCTAGAGTGGGCATTCTTAATTTCCCTTTGGGGATCAAACCAGTATATAAAATTGAAAAAAAATTTAAAAAATGCTCCGAACACGTAACATTAATTAAAAATTGTAACGTGAAGAGCCACAATGAAAAGCATAGAGCTTTTTAGCAAAGTTATAATAACGGAGCAAATTGCAAACAAATGTTACCAAAGGCATTGTGGATTTTAATAAAAATAAGAAGAATTCACACTTTATTCATCCCTCAGATGGAGGAAATCCCCTTTACACTCACATGTACATATATATGTGTTAATGCCTGTAGGCATGCAATTTGTAGTACAATATAGAGGTGTAGGGGAGGCGGAGTGATGGGTCGTATGAGGAAATCGTGCCCCAATGAGCATCTTGTGGGGTGGACGGCGCCTTGCATAAAAATGCGTAAATCGTGGGCATAGTTGTTTGTGTCACATAGATGTTTGTGTCACATGACAAAATGCACCAATCACGGTACATGTTTGCATCACATGACAAGATGCACAAATCACTAAACATGTTTACATCACGTGAATACACACATCACCGCTTGTATGATGGCTACTACACGGCGCCTGCCGTCTGACTATAAGGAGCCGTTTGACCCGCTTGTCTTAGATCAAATGTAAACGATCATATCTCCGGTTTTCCGGGGTCAATCGGCTCCAAATAAAAACCGAAAGACAGTTTCACATCTATACTGTCATATAAACATGCGCACAGCATTCCATGTGACAGACTTTATTTGTAAAGAATGATTTTAATAACATCGTGTGATCTGATCACGCTGGCGTGATCATAGGGCTGTAAGGGTTAACTGTAAAAGCAACTCCAGGGTCCAATATTAAATCAGGGCTAATTTCCAGTTTCTCATTCTTTTACTAGAGGTATACATTAATAATTTTTATTTTGTTTTGTACATGTTTTTACAACAGACTTCACACCATCATCTCATCATTTTCATCACATCACATCAACATCTGAAAAAAAGGGCTGACGGGTAGAAGCCATTAGGTTTGTGAAATCCCCTTCCCCAGAATCAACAAACACCTCTCTCATTAAAATATGTTGTCCACCAACTCAGACAGTAAATGTTTCTAGCCAGTTTATGAAAGGAATTTTGACTCTAATTGTAGCACACCGTCTATTCCCTTATCGGTGTAATCATAACATCGTTACATTAATTTTCTGCAGTTCCTGATATTACCCCTTGTCCAAGATATAACCTAGACCATAACCATGTTTACATTCTTTCGAGGAACAGCAAGGTTTGTTAACATTATAGATGGTCAAAACAAGAAGTTGACCTTGCGAGAATATAATGATCACATTAGCCTCCCACAGCAGACATACAGTGTTTATCCAAGAATTCAGCAGATGTTGTCACACAGCATTGTCACACACAATCCATCAGTTCAACATTCCATTATATTATCAACAGACATCAACATGCTCATAAAGGCTCAAACTTAATGCTATCTCTCCAAGCAGAAATCCATGACTTTGCTTCATTAATCCGTGTTTCTGATGCAGCGATGACGTTGAATGGTTTTTCAACCATTCTATGTAATCTTTAATTTGTCCAAAATTGGTGCAGAGGCTCCTACTATTGAAGTGACTCTTGTACTGATCGTTGGTATAGTAACAACTCTTGTCCATTTTGTTATTGTAGAAGTTGTCAGGGTCAATAATACCATTTCGTTCAGTCAAGGCATAATCCACAAATTTATCAACTCGAAACTATTTCGCTCAGCAGTTCTCTGTATTAGATCATTCATTTCTTCAGATTGGGCAGTGATAGCGATTTTCTGCTGTGCTGTAGTTAGAGGTTCTATTTTTGGCCATACCTTATTGGTCGAATTTCGCCAATTCTTCCATACTTTGTTCATCCAGGTTTTGTTTAATCAACCCATTCTTCTTCAGTCAACGAGCCTTTTTGACACAATCAGCATTCTTTTTGTGAGATTCTCATTAATGTGAACATTGTTGCCGTTCAGTTTGAAGCCTTGTTTTAGAAGAGCAATGATGTGCATACGGTTGTAGAATTTTATTAACACTGCAGGTGTTCTCCTACCCCCAGCTGGCAATGAATAACATGTGTCAATCTGGTCCATTTCTATACTTATCTCCAGATGTCTGAGTTGAGAAATCACCTGTTGCTCCACTGTCTCAGTGTCCGCATTGTATTCAGTTCCCTCTCCACTTCCCTTGGCCACAGCATGTGCATTATTACACAGCTTGGTTTTTATGTCATTGATGATCACATCATTTATGCGAATGCTTTGCTCAAATCATCCATTTTTGTTGTTGTCACTGTTTCAAGATAACAATGCGCTGTTTTTTTTCTTCCAAATCTTCCCCTATTTGCTTCACCTCATTCCCTATTTCTTCCATGGCGTCCCGCATTGGTTTAACTTCATTCGTTAACTCTTCTATAGTAGATGAGATACGGTCTAGAGCAGTGGTTCTTGACCTTGTTGGAGGTACCGAACCCTGCCAGTTTCATATGCTCACTCACCGAACCCTTCTTTAGTAAAAATTATTTTGTTTAGTTTTTTTCAAATTTAAGACATAAGTATATATTTTACTGGTGTATTTAATGAATTGTACATTAATGTCACCTTTTTCCAAGAACAAAACCAAGGCAGAGCATGATCTCACATGAAATGACCCACCTGCAAATCAGTTTGACTTCTGCTGTTGTTATTGAGAGACCAGTTCAGATATGCGTGGCTTCACCTTGCCAAGTGCTACTCTTATGTCATTTTCACAGCAAAGTCTGTTTCTGTTGTTTTCCATGCAGCTTAAGGATGTATTCCTTTATTTTTGCCAGTGCTGGACTAGAGTTGCTCAACTTGACATTGCAAATCATGCAGAACGCTGACTCCCATCACGTTCCGTTATACAGTACATGTAAATTCACTTTGCACATATTCATCCAACCACTTTCTTTTTTTGCCCAACATAGTTACTATGAATTAAAATATTAAGAAAGCAATCAGATGACGTACCATCATGACAGGCATAAATCGACTACTGAGTGCGCAAAATCCCCTGTTGCACAGGTAGGCTAATCGATGTAACATGACGTGATCACCTGCAGTTAGTGATAGCTAAGGGGAGCGTGTCATCACAAATTGACACGATGTGTCACACGTACACAGTGAGTACTGAGTGCGCAAAATCCTCTGTTGCCAGAGTTCTCTCTCGCTCTCGCTCTCGCTCTTGCTCTCTCTCTCACTTGACCTATCTCTGTCCCCAGTGTATTTCTCTTTCCAACCAACAAGTCAAGGCGGATGACCGCCTTCCAGAGCCTGCGTCCTGCCCGGAGTTTCTTCCTCAATGAGGGAGTTTTTCCCCGCCACCGTCGCTTATGCTTGCTCTGGAGGGCACTGTTGGCTTTCTATCTGTGAAACGCTTTTAAATGTCTTCACATGTGATTAAGCGCTATACATATAAAGTTGATTGATTGATATTAATGATTTACAGTGTAATGTTTCATGCACATGTTTTCAGTCTTCATAGCATTAAAATGGAAACAACAGTTGCACAGAGGAAGGTCAATATTTAATCAATGATAACAATTTATTTTGGAGATGACAATGTGAAGAGGGTATAACATGTGTTTTAAATTTCAACTTATTTTGAAGTCACAGGTAGTTTTAAAGTTCTGACCGGGAGCAGTAGTCCACCCCTGACAGTCATCCAGGTGGTTTGCACTGAGAGAATCGTTCTGGTATTGGGCATGAAACTAACACTGTGTTCAGACTTGCAGCCAAAATCTGATTTTCATCCAGATTGAATTTGGATGTCTCTTTTGGATTCTCAACAGTCACATAGCATATGACATCCGATTTTTTGATAGGACGGATTGAAACTATTTTCCGGAAGTAGTTTAAAACTGCATCTGGACAGAGCCAAACACGACAATCAGTTTTGATTGACCATGACATCAGTCATTAGCTGGGCTCCAGAAGGAAGAGTGTCGCACATTACAAGTGGTAAAAATAGAAGAACAAGTTGACAATGTCTGTTGTGTGTGAGAGTTTCTCCACCTCTACCAGACAGTGATACTGCCAATACGCTAAGGTAACAAAACTCCATGTTTGTCGTTTTTGTTGCTGCCGTTCCAATTATATGACCTCGCACATTACACACACTGAACAATGCCTCTGCTCCGACGTTGTTGCTAAGGCAACACACGGCAAGACCCCATTTAGGATAACTTCCGCTAACTAAGTGATACCTAATCACTGATCACATTAATATTGTCGTTGCTTTTGTATTACTTTGATAGGCTTGTGTTGACAGAACAGTCTCTTCAGGTGTTTAGAGATTTCTTTAACTTTCACTCCGTATATAATTGGATTGAACAAAGGATGATACAGAACTGATTGTAGACTCATTATCAAATGTACAGTTTTTGTGAAATTACTTTCCAGTCGAGCTATAATCACATCATATGAACAAAAACATGTAAAGCTGATTAAAACCAACAGGTGGGGTAAACATGTCTGTGCAGCTTTTGTCCTTACTTCTGTGCTACTTCGATAACATACCAGAAGGATCCTGATGTATGTAAATAGTATGAAGAACACTGGGAGAATTCCTGAACTTACAAGTAAAAAGATACCATATACAGCTAGTGCTCTTGATCTCACACAGTGGAGAGAGTACACTGAATTGTCACAAAAGATTCCATCAATAGTAAAATGACAGAGTTTTGAATTAGCATTCAGTACTAGAACAAGAGAAATCTGACAAGCAGGCAGGAACCAAGCTAACACCAGGAAAACACTCACAGTTCTTTTTCTCATGATAGCCAGATATTGTAGAGGTTTACATATAGACACATACCTGTCATAGGCCATGACTGACAACAGAAAGAATTCTGAACACCATGAAGTGTAATATAGAAAAAACTGAAATAAACAGGCTGAATAAGATATTATCTGTTTTTCAGATAAGAAGTCAATGAACAATTTTGGGTAAATAACAGTGCTGTACAAAGCAGAATTCAGTAGCAGAGCAGCAATGAAAATGTACATAGGCTCATGAAGGGTTTCATGTTGGCAGATAAGAGACACAATAGTGATATTACCACACATTATTAGAATGTAAACTGTAAACATGACCATAAAATAAACATACCTATATTTGGGTAGTTCTACAAACCCGCCAAGAGTCAAATATGTTACATTGACATCCATTAACAATGTTTGAGACTTTCAGTAATATGTCGTCACATTAAGTATAATTCAACCACAGATACCTGACTTTCAGAGATGGTTTGTGATCACACTAAGCCTCGAAAAGTGTCCTGTGTCAGTCTGTGTTAAGTTTCTATTGGTCTGATTCAACCTCCAAGGAACTCATTAAATGTCCCAACAACACTGACGAAATCACAGACAAAACTTCATCAGACTCTGGAGGCCAAGTTCTTGGTCAGTGTTTGTGGACTTTTCATCTCCCATGTTTTAAACAATGCAAAATTTTAAAGATATGCTTTTTATATTCCCATGTAAATTTTATCTTATTGCCACAGTTATTCAAGAATGTACTATCATAGTTCATGTATTTTTAAAACCTTCTAAAATATTTGACCATAAAGATATTAATGATTTACAGTGTGACGTTTCATGCACATGCCTTAAATGTTCATAGCATTAAAAAGCAGCATTTGCACAGAGAAAGGTTGATATTTGATCAATGATCCCAATTTATTTTCTTGATGAAAATGTAGAGAAAGGTATCACATATGTTTTAAATTTCAACTTATTTTGAAGTCGCAGGTAGTTTTAAAGTTTTGACCAGGAGCATTAGTCCACCCCTGACAGTCATCCAGGTGATTTTTAGCCCATCCAGATTGAAATCGGATGTCTCTTTTGGATTGTTAACACATAGCACATGAAATCTGATTTTTGCGGGATAATTGAAACGGTTTTTGGGTGGTATTTTCAAATCTCATTTGGACAGAGCCAAACACGATGGGTTTTGACTGACCATGACATCAGTCTACGCGACGCATTAGCTGGGCTCCAGAAGGAAGAGCGTTGCGCATTACGAGCGGTAAAAAATAGAAGTACAAGTTGACGATGTCTGGTGTGTGTGAGATTGTCTCAACCTCTACCAGACAGTGATACCGCCAATACGCTAAGGTAACCAAACTCCATGTGTGTCGTCATAGTTTTTGTTGCTGCCATCGCAATTATATGACATCACATATTACTCATGCCGAATGACGCCTCTGCTCCAACATCGTTGCTACGGCAGCCTGTCAGATTGGTCAATAACGTGGCCCAGTTTGAACAGAGCAAGATCCCATTTGGACACTTGATAAAAGCAGTGTGGACAGTTAGCCCAAAAAATCGGATATGAGAGGGAGTGTGATTGCAATCTGATTTGCGTGAAGTTTGAACGCAGCCTAATAGTACAAAATGAAACATCTATGAAATCATTTAGGAAGCTTGTACTGGCCAGCTGTCTGCCGGGCTATTGCCTGGGGATCAGGAACATGTTTGAGCAAGATGGCCACCTGGTTACCAGGGACAAGTGTTCAGACTGTTCCTCTACCTCCCAGGCTCCACTTTGAGTTGTCATGATTTTGGGTCACAAAATAAAACTTGACATTTGGATACTGAAGATTATCAGGCTCTCAAAAACTCCATAAAATACAAGCAATCCAGTGTTCTGCATGCCAGTCTTTTAGTCTGGTCATGCACTGCTCATTTTGGAGCCAATGTGTCTACCAGTACAGTACCTGGAATTTGAACCAATGGTACATTTTTGCGTCATTACACTTTTTTTTGTGTGAACAGAATATTGGCCTATAAATATATATTCTTTCGAAGAAAATTCCTGAATATTGTCCTACTATAATTTTAGATCCAGTGTAATTATACAATAACTCCATCACTACAGCCGCTGCACCGATCCATCCATCAATCTCACATTCCGTTCTTCCCTCACTTGTTGAGAGTACAGAGCTGGTCATGTGTTCCGCGACCAGGACAAAAACTGCATTATCATTGTCAGATTTATTTAACTCTATCCTTATACCTCAACTATATATGGATTTGAGACAATTGATCCTGATGAACAATAGCAGATGGTTATGTCATTTCCTTTTACCATCTTTCCTGCTGCCAGCCTTGCTGTTCCCCTCTGCCTTCCTTCTACGTTTCAGTACCTGAATTTTGTATCTGAAAATGTGCATAAATAAAGTCCCCTTTTGTTTACAGAATCACTAAACACTTGGCCCATTTTTATTTATTTTTTTATTTTGTATACTTCAGTAATCCGCAAAGGAAAATTAAGAGAACACTGTAGTTACTTAATCCAATTACATGCACATGTTAGTGTGTACAGGTCCTGAACAAACACACACAGGGGGCCTTTACGCATGCAGAGGGAGGTAGAGTGGCGAGCAGCTCCTGCTTGGTGCGCCCCAAATGAGCATCTCCCACTGTCAGCTCACCTCCGAGTGTTTTTTTGGGCGGGAGCGGGAATCAAACAACTGATCTCAGATCATTGGACGACCCGCACTACCGCCTGTTCCACCACTGAGCCACTGCCGCCCCATATCTTTGTCTGATTTTAAAATTTTAATTTTTAAATTTCCTACATGTTAAACAGAACTGGAGCATTGAATTGAGCCCACGAGGAATACTAGGCTCCTTTTCGATTGTCGTCTAGTTTTAGTTTTATTTACAAATTTGTGTGTGTGTGTGTGTGTCTGTGTGTGTGTGTGTGTGTGTGTGTGTGTGTGTGTGTGTGTGTGTGTGTGTGTGTGTGTGTGTGTGTGTGTGTCTGTGTGTAAACATACAGCATATGTATATATACCACATATAAAAAATATATGTAAATATATACATATACACATATAGTGTATATATAAAGTAATATATTTCAGTTTTGCTGTCTCAGACATTTCTAATTAAACCAGACAAGAATATGTAAGAATGCCTTAAACAAAATTCAAAATTAAATTCACCCACTTACTGTTAAATATATAGTAGGAATAACTTTTATCACAATAATTTTTTTTATTGCATGAAGTACTCTGAAGGGCTTTTGCAATGGAATGAAAACATCTTTCCATTCAATATCTCAGAAAATGCATGCTTCAACATATCTACGCTATTTCAAAATAAATTATTGTTATTATTACTAACATTACTATTATGGTTGTTGCTTTTGTATTACTTTGATCGGCTTGAACAGTCTCTTCAGGTGTTTAGAGATTTCTGTCATTTTCACTCCGAATATAATTGGATTGAAGAGAGGATGATACAGAACAGATTGCAGACTCATTATCAAACGTAAAGTTTTTGTGAAATTAGTTTCCAGTCGAGCTATAATCACATCATATGAACAGAAACATGTAAAGCTGGTTAAAACCAACAGGTGGGGTAAACATGTCTTTACAGCTTTTGTCCTGACTTCTGTACTACTTCGATAACATTCCAGGAGGATCCTGATATATGTAAATATTATGAAGAACACTGGGAGAATTCCTGCACTTACAAGTAAAAAGATACCATATACAGCTAGTGCTCTTGATCTCACACAGTATACATAGTGTGCTGAATTGTTACAAAAGATTCCATCAATAGTGAAATTACAGAGTTTTAAATTAGCATTCAGAACTAGAGCAACAGAAATCTGACAAGCAGGCAGGAACCAAGCTAACATCAGGAAAACACTCACAGTTGTTTTTCTCATGATAGCCAGATATTGTAGAGGTTTACATATAGACACATACCTGTCATAGGCCATGACTGACAACAGAAAGAATTCTGAACTCCACGAAGTATAATATAGAAAGAACTGAAAGAAACAGGCTGAATAAGATATGATCTGTTTTTCAGATAGGAAGTCAATGAACAACTTGGGGTATATGACAGTACTGGACAAAGCAGAATTCAGTAGCAGAGCAGCAATGAAAATGTACATAGGCTCATGAAGGGTTTCATGTTTGCAGATAAGAGACACAATAGTGATATTACCGCACATTATTAGAATGTAAACTGTAAACATGACCATAAAATAAACATACCTATATTTGTGCAGTTCTACAAACCCACCAAGAGTTATATATGTTACATTAACATCCATTAACAATGTTTGAGATAATCACTAATATGCCGTCAAATTCAGTATAATTCATACACCAGTACCTGACTTTCAGAGATGGTTTGTGGTCACACCAAGACTCAGAAAGTGATCTGTGTCAGTCTGTGTAAAGTTTTTTATTGGGGTGATTCAACCTCCAAGGAACTCATTAAATGTTCCAACAACACTGAGGTCATCACACACAGAACTTCATCAGACTCTGGAGGACAATTTCTTGGTTTGTGCTTGTGGACTTCGCATCTACCGTGTTTTAAGCTATGCAAAGACATGCTTTTTATATTCCCTTGTAAATTTCATCTTATTGCCACAATTATTCAAACATGTATGATCATATTTCATGTGTGATTAAAACTTTCTAAAATATTTGACCATAAAGATGTTAATGATTTACAGTGTAATGTTTCATGCACATGCCTGAAAATGTTCATAGCATTAAAATATAAACAGTATTTGCACAGAGGAAGGTGACCATTTGATCAATGGTCCCAATTCATTTTCTAGGTGAAAATGTAGAGAGGATATAACATAGGTTTTAAATTTCAACGTATTTTGAAGTCACTTGTAGTTTTAAAGTTTTGACCAGGAGTAGTAGTCCACCCCTGACAGTCATCCAGGTGGCTTGCACTGAGAAAATCCTTTTGGTGTTTGGCACGAGACTAATATTAAATATGAAACCGTTATGACATCAGTTCAGATGCTTGTCCTGGCCACCTGTCTACCAGGGACAGGTGTTTAGACTGTTACTCTACCTCCCAAGCTCCACTTTGAGTTGTCATGATTTTGGGTCACAGACAAAATTTGAGACTAGGAGACTGAAGATTATCAGTCTTTCAAGTAACTCAATGAAATACAAGCAATCCTGTTTTTTGCATTACAGTCTTTTAGTTTGGACATGTACCGGTAGAGCCGATGTGTCTACCTGTACAGTGCCTGAAATTACAATCAATGGTACATTGTTGCATGTTTTCACATTTTTCTCTTTGTAAATACAGTACAATATCAGCCTATAAATATACTGTATATCCTTTAGAAGATAATTTCTGAATATTGTCTCACTAAAATTTTAGACCCGCTGTGATTATTATTAACTATTATTAATACTATTAATAAATTCATTAAGATCATTCGGGATGCAAATGGTTAATGAAGTGAGGGGTGGAGCGAGGAAATTTTGGTATTTGAATGTGTAATGAAGACGTTTTCAGTGCCTTTTTTATCACTTGTGCAGACACCTGTGCAGATTTGTTTGACGCTGTTTGGAAGTTCATTGGATGTTGTGGGTCGGAGCCATTTTATGTTTTTTCAGTTTTCCATTCATTTCTACATATTTATACTTGTCGTGATTAACATCGCAAATCAATTAATCTATGGATATCAGTGCACATGTACAACTGACGGCAAGTGTGTGCTTTGCAAGTCAACATTATCAGAGAAACCTCCCAAGGAATTGCCAGAAAGAACAGCAGAGGAAATCATACTTAAAACAAGTAGAACCAAAGTGGCACAACTGTTTTGTTGCTCTGACACACCACAGGATTCCTAAACCAGCAGACCGAACTGCTTCACTTGAAGAGGTTGTGCATGCAGGGCTTTGAACTGGTTCATGGAACGAAAACGAAAAACAGAAACTTGGTTATTTTGCCAGGAACGAAAACAAAACCGAAAAACTTTATATTTTTTAATGTTCCAGAATAGAATTTGAACAGAAAATAATTGTAAACAGTTTAATATGTTGGGGGGGTTTTTTTTTCATTCTTGAAAAAAATATCTGACCTCTTGTTTCCCTTCCTGTCATTCACTCTGCGTGATGACAGCAGTCAAGGAAAAGACAGTCTCCCAATATTCCTAACAGGTAAACATTGCAGTCTGCCAATCTTTAAAAAATGTTTGATTTAGACATTAACTCATTGGCTGCCAGTCATTTTCAGTGCAGTGTGTCCTCATACTGCCAGCGCTTTGTAGCATTTCGTCTCCCCCCCGGTGGACTTCCCCCGGTGTTTTCTTTCTATTCTTGACCAATCACAAGTTGCTTTGTTCTGAGCAACACTGTGTTCACTCCCCGGTGAGCTCTGACACTCTGACACATGCAAACTTTGTTCCATCATAAGCTGCCGTGACTTCTCCATCTCCCTTTGATTCTCCATCTTCTGTTCCGTAACTGGATCAGTGCTGTTGTACTAATTACTGTAACTACAGTCTGTAAACTAATTGCTTTAATTGCCAAAATTAACTGCCTAACGCTTTATACCTGTTTATATTTACATGGAACATTATTAACCGGTTCGGGAACTTTATTTTTTTGTTCTAACCGGTTCAGGAACTTCAATTCTTTGGTGGACCTTAAAACTGGAAACATGATAATTCTGCTTTTGTTTGGAACAAACAGAAATTCTATTCTGGAACATAAAAAAATATTTTTAAAAATATTATAAAAAAGTTTTCCTCGATGAGCTAAAAATTCTGGTTTAAAGGCCTGTGTGCACGTGAAAGCTTTGTGAAACGAGTCTTGTAAAAAAAATCACATTGTTATCACTGTGAGGAACTGGAAGCACAAGAGAAAGTGGCTGCTATAAAGATGTTGAGGGAGATTTTCTTGTGCTTCTGTCTTTGATTCTTGCAAGAATGTTAACTTTGTATTCAACTAAACGGGCCATGGATCGACCAGTCAATTGCCATGGCAGTTCCTCCACTTCTCCTGCTTGCTCAGACTGTCTTGACATAACCTGGGGAATTTTCTCTTCCTTATCAACTCCAAGCTTCCTGGTGTTCGGTTCGGCGAACAACCTGCTCCCTTGTGGAGACTTGACCACAGGCCCCGGCAACAGATAGGGAGAAGAACAAGTGGCTTGGAATACTGACCTCGATTGCCATTTGGTTCCTGGACTGCACCTGTATAAACCTCTTCAATAACATGCTCCCAATCTCACTTCAAACACAATGGACTTTGATCATTGTCATGTTTGTTGTGTCCTTTACTTGTAACATCATTTACACAATTACCATCCTAGGGAGAGGAATCCATCATCTGGGGTTCTCCCAGGGGTTTCTTCTTTTTTCTCTGCACAAGTTTTTCCTACATGGTTGGAGGGTCTCAGTGTAGAGTTGTAATTCTGTATAGCTTGTAAAGCCCTCAGAGACAAGTTGTTACTTGTGAATTTGGGCTATACACTTTAGAATTGACTGATTAATTGATTGTCCTCCAATTGGCCTGCCACTAGCAGAAAAAGACAATATGGTTACGGGATGGCAAGACTGATCAAAGGATGTCAAAACTGTTTTTAGGGTATGGAGTGTCACCTCTCTGGTTGTGAAAGATACTGAGCTGGTGTATAATGTTGACTGATATCAACTTTATACAGTCGGGTTTACGTCGATGAACTATGAGGTTCTGGACCCATGCTCATTGAGAGGGCCTGGAGTCAGAGGGGACTTTCTTTAAGGGTAGTGAGCAGGAGAAGGCTCACTTGTAGCCGGTGCCTCAAGGCCAGTATGTGAGGGTTGACCTCAAACAACAAAAGCTTTGCTTCTTTCACTTTTAGATTGGGGAGTGGGCTGTAACTGTCTTTAACTGGGAGGGTTACACACAGAGGAAATGATTCAGTTACTTTCAGGTGACTTCATCACCTGAGGTGGGGGGCCAACAGCTAAAACCTATAGGACTGGGTTTCAGCGACTCTCCTTGTGAGTTCAAGACCACAATGACTACTACCACTTCATAATATTAAATGTTAAATACGTACTCAAAAAGTTATTATATTTGCACAAAACTATCAGACTACCTCACAGATCGAGTGCCGAATGCTGAGACACTCCATAAGCACAGTTCTAGCTCCACACAGAGGTAGAGTGGCATCCCTCTTAGCCAATGGGATGCCAGGAAGATACGTACCGTATTTTTCGGACTATAAGTCACAGTTTTTTTCATAGTTTGGCCGGGGGTGCGACTTATACTCTGGTGCGACTTATGTGTGAATTTGTTAACACATTATTATATCATTTCACATGTTATTTTCACACTTAACTGCAAGAGGTTGCTCTAGGCCTGTGTAGACAATTTCAACATTGCCAGTAACTCACGATGAGTCTGACGTAAGTGACGTAGAAGAGGATGTGGCGCATCGTCTACCTCCCGAGTTGGGGGAGTTGTTTAAAAGTGACACCGAGGATGAAGATTTCATTGGATTTAGTGATTTGGAGTGAAAACTGATAGTTTGGTAAAGTTGTTAGCATGTTATTTATGCTAGAGTTATCTGAATAACTGTTAATATGTTACGTCGTTACTGACATTACCAGGCATGTCAGTCATGTAACATTAGTATACCATACACTTATTCAGCCTGTTGTTCTCTATTTTATTTTTATTTTAAATTGCCTTTCAAGATGACATGTATGTTTTTGGTGTTGGATTTTATCAAATAAATTTTCCCCACAAATGCGACTTATACTCCAGTGCGACTTATATATGTTTTTTCCTTCTTAATTATGCAATTTTGGGCTGGTGCGACTTATAATCCGGAGCGACTTATGGTCAGAAAAATACGGTAATAAGTAATGTCCAATGGCAGAGCAGCTAAGAGAATGTTGCGTTCAGGAACTTGTGGGAGATTTGACTATCAGCCGATACTGTGTTTTTACATTACGTAAGTCGAAATTTCTTTCGTAAGTAGAGGTAACATTTTCCTACTGAGAAATTTTGTAAGTAGAAAATTTCGTAAGTACAGACATTCGTAAATAGAGGTATCACTGTAGTTTAAAATGGAACAGCAATTTAAAATCACATTCTTCCCTGTGAAAACGCCATGATATCCATAATCATTTTAGAGATGATACTAACTTAAACTGAGTTCTGTTAGGGTTAATTATTACCTTCATACTTGTGACCATAATATGCATATTCATTTATAGAGTTTTACTGGTTATTCATTTCATCTGACCCATCAAAAAATTAAGGAGCAAATTATGGAGTAACGAAGGAAAATCGAGCAACACACATTTTTAAGATGAAAATGCTCTCTGACATTTATTATCAACAACAACATCTGATAAATCACATCACTGCATTGTTATTACAGAAGTCAATCATAACATATTCATTTAATCTTAAACAATCTCTTCAGGTGTTTATGAATTTCTTTCATTTTCAGTCCGTATATGATTGGATTAAAGACAGGATGATACAAAAAAACCTGTAAAGTCATTAAAAAATGTACAACTGTTGGAATATTAGATTCTAGTCTGATATTAATGATGTCATACATGCACAACAAAGAAAAGTTTATCAAAACCAGGAGGTGAGGTAAACAGGTCTCTGCAGCTTTTTTCCTGACTTCCCTGCTACTCCTGTATGTTACTGTAAATATTTTTGCATAGGTAAAAAGTATGAACAGCAAGGGAAGAAGTGCAACATTTATCAAAATGAACACACCATAAATTGATATTGTTCTTGAAGGAACACAATGAAGTTTGTAAATTGAGTTATTACAGAAAATGCCTTTCAGAGTAAAGTTACAGAGCTTCCTGTTGAGACTTATAATCACAGCTGCCACCATCTCAGCAGCAGGAAGAAGCCAAGCAACAGCCAGAAAAATACAGACAGTTGTTTTCTTCATGATTGTTGGATATTGCAGAGGTTTACATATGGACACATATCTGTCATAGGCCATACCTAACAACAGTAAATACTCTGAACCACCGAAACTGTAAAACATGAAATATTGTAGGAGACAGGCTGAGTAAAATATTATCTGTTTTTCAGATAAAAAGTCAATCAAAAGCTTTGGGTAGATCACAGTGCTGAAAAGAACAGAGTTGATTAACAAAGCTGCAATAAAGATGTACATAGGCTCATGAAGGTTTTGCTGGGACCAGATAAGGTACACAATAGTACAATTACTACATATAATGAAGATATATGCAGTTAAAATGATTAGAAAATAAAGATATCTGTATTTGTGAACATCCACATGCCCTGCAATAGTTAAATATGTCACATTTAAGTCCATTAAGTTAATCAAATATTAAATACTGATTGACAAATAGGTAGAATTTAAAACAGAAATAAAGCCTGATAAACAAACCTCACTTTTAAGATGGTAACAGTTCCCTGAACCAGAACGTGTTCCTGTCCAACGTTCAGGACAGTGACCTTTTTGGGTCAGTGGAATGTTTTATGGGGTTTCTTCACCCTCCATGGATCTCATTAAACTCACCACCAAGAACAGCACGTAAACAACTTCATCAATCTCTCGAGGCCTGACTCCATCCAAACTTTGGGCTGAGACCTCACTGACAGAGGGTACTGCCAGCTGCTCTCAACAGACCCAAAACACGTTTGTAATTCACCATAAACTTAGACTTTGTTTTGAGCGAATTATGTGTCACTTGCGTGCAGACTTTAAAGGGGTCCTATTATGAAAATCACACTTTTTCAGGTATCTGCATATACATAGTGTTCCTCCCTAACCCGACCAATTCCTACAATCTGGTAAACAAACGCTTCCTGCATCAATAGATATTTGGGGTTCTCGAAATTCATGGCCCGGACTGAAACAAAACTCCGAGGGGGAGTTGGTGTCTGCTGGTCCAATCAGATCGTGCCGGGTTTTCGGCCGCCTCTTCTCGGTGTAGTTTCCGTTTCCGGTTTCATCCTGTAAACAAAGAACTGAGACAGAGCTGCCTACATCCTGATCCCCCATAAGTGTGAAGACTTCCATGGATGGAATTGTCAGATTAGGTGAGCTTAAATGTGTACAGACTTCAAGGGTATGAAAAGATTAGATAAGTTCTGTGTGTACTGGGACAGGGTTGAAATGTCTGAAAAGACATTTGAACCCTGTCATTACTGACAAGTTTATTGTATGATTAAAACTAAATACTTATGCAGCCAGCAAAATAATGAATAGCATGTATATAATGTTTAAATCTCACATACACATACACACACGCGCAAGAATACAAGAGAAAAACTTGGTCTTACAGGTAAAATCCCATGTTTCATTAGTTTGCATTAGCTTAGCTCCCGTGTTATCCACGATCTGTCATAGTCCATGACGATTTTCTGAAAATACAATAAATCACTGCTTTGAAGTGGGATGTAATTATCTCACCGGCCGGTCTGATCATGTTTAAACAATGAGCCACAAGTCTATGTTAAGCAAAGACTGTTGAAAATGAGGAAGCAGCTCCACGCTCAGCGCCGAAAAATCAACCGTTATGTCATGAAAAACAAGGGCGCTAAACACGAGAAGAATTAGAGCGAAATACGTAGCCGCGAAGTCAATGGACGTTAAAAAAAGCATAATATGGGACCTTTAAATCTTATTGTACTGATTTGGAGGTTTTGTTTCAGTCAAATTATATTATGATGAGCCTAAGAACTTTAAACATCTTTGTGCTGCCTTGTAAACTTGGTTAATTGTAGCCGTTTTATTTGATCATGTGAGATCTCCTGATTTTGTCTCTCGCAGAACACCAGCACCTTTTGTCACTGCTTTTGCTAAAGACAATATATGTGGCATGTAGGACTTTTTGTGCGTCCAGTGGGATTACCAAACTTTATCAAAAATCATTCAGTTCTCTCTAACTTCAATTTTATTTAACTTTAACTTTTCTTTACTTAGTTTTTTTCCTCACCTCACTAGTCCTTCAAAACACCGACACATTACTTTTACATTTACTGATTCACAGACACATCGAAGAGACCACATACATTGTCTGACAGACATTGATAAAGGTTCTCTGGTTACCTTAATTATGCGCAGTTCAGTCACGGTGTCATCTCTATCAATGTCCAGCCATTAGAATCCGGATCACGGCACCAGTTTGTTAGGTCAACTTCTGGATGCAGGGGCCCCAAGTTACCCAGTCAGTCTTTCGTCAGTCTCTACCTGGAACACTAAATCTTGTTGAGGTGGATCGTCAATGATCAGACAAGGGAACAGGTGGAGGAGAAGCTAGAGAGGTGGAGGTTTGTCCTGGAAAGGAGAGGAATGAAGGTTAGCCGCAGTAAGACAGAGTACATGTGTGTGAATAAGAGGGACCCAAGTGGAAGAGTGAGGTTACAGGGAGAAGAGATCAAGAAGGTGGAGGATTTTAAGTACTTAGGGTCAACAGTCCAGAGCAATGAAGAGTGTGGAAAAGAGGTGATGAAGCGTGTACAGGTAGGATGGAACGGGTGGAGAAAAGTGTCAGGTGTGATGTGTGATAGAAGAGTTTCAGCTAAAATGAAAGGAAAGGTGTACAAAACTGTGGTGAGACCAGCAGTGTTGTTTGGTCTAGAGACAGTGTCACTGAGGAAAAGACAGGAGACAGAGCTGGAGGTAGCAGAGATGAAGATGCTGAGGTTCTCTCTGGGAGTGACCAGGAAGGATAGGATCAGGAATGAGTACATCAGAGGGACAGCACATGTTACAGGTTTGGAGATAACAGAGAAGCCAGACTGAGATGGTTTGGACACGTCCAGAAGAGAGATAGTGAATATATTGGTAGAAGGATGCTGAGTTTTGAGCTGCCAGGCAGGACACCTAGAGGAAGACCAAAGAAGAGGTTTATGGATGTAGTGAAAGGGGACATGAAGGTAGTTGGTGTGAGGGAAGAGGATGCAAAGGACAGGGTTAGATGGAGGCAATTGATTAGCTCTGGCGACCCCTGAAGGGAAAAGCCGAAAGGAAAAGAAGAAGAAGAATGTAATGTAAAGTTACTGATTAAATTCCAGAAATCAACTGTTCCCTGTGTGGTGCCTGCTCTCTGACCGGAGTTACCGCTGTGGATAATGGGGTTCCAACACACACACACACAGTCCCCCCGATTATATCTCCAATAGGTGGTGATTACACGAAGGACTCATTAGAATAATGAAAACAAAACATCATACAGAAAGTTAGACACGCTTCTCTCTGCAAAGACAGTGAAGGAAAGAAGATGCAACATCACCAGTCAGCAAATGTAGGACATTAATTCAACTCCAGCATTATCAATTCAACGTGATGAGTCCTGTGATGTGATCGATAGTGAACAGACAGGCTGTTGTGCAGGTATGTAAACTCCAACGAGCAGCAAAAGAAATAATAGTTAATAGCACTGCTTGTTTAAAACACATTATCTAAACATGCTCAATAAAAGTCTCCAGGAGCGGAAACACTGTTTTGTCATTGGAGCTCAAGCTGACTGTATTCATCAGGGATGAACAGCGAGGCTTTCTCACCCCCCCTTCTTGAAAGAGTCCAGAGACGTTCATCACCATCACCATCACACACTGAACAGGGATTACTGTATTTAAGATTGATCGTCGATATGTGAGCTCCATTTGGGAGTAGATTTAAAGAGTTCATCAATGCAACAAAACATAATACAGTAATATAGTAATGGAAGTTAAACTTAAAGCACCAAATCTGGTACAACACAGTCACATGGTGTCATTCTCTCCAGGATGCGCTGCATGGAAAATAGATAATGCATCTCATTATGCATTGTACACTAGTTAATCAGTTTGATAGTAGGTTAATATAGCTAATATAGACATTTAGAGCTTGTATTGCCTTCATATAAAGCTTATAATTTTTTGCGGCTCCCGACAGGTTTGATTTAATTTTTTTTGGTTCAATTTGGCTCTTTGAACGCTTAAGGTTGCAGACACCTGATCTAGACATTGGAGTTCAGACATAACTTGCAAACACACCTGCCATTTGCTTTACTCTTCATGTCACCAGTGCTGTCTGTGCAAATATTTGTACCATTATGGGGCCTTTTCACTACGCTTACTGTTGAAATCGTAGTGAAGATTGTTTATTTTCTCTGACAAGGAAGAATAGCGGAGGCTGTGGTTTTATTTCATTTTTGATGACAACCTGCCGGCTGCGTTGCCCTCAGGTTTATTAGTGTGTGAACCACTTGACTTCAGCTTGTTTCAGCAATGAGGGACAGGGCAAACGTGGCTTTGCCTTGACACTGACTGTCATAAAAGGTCACTCCCAACCACACAGGACCCAGTAACTGCACCTGGCCCACAGTGACCTATGAGTATTGTGAAGTCAGCTTGAATTTGGCTAACTGGCTCTGCTTCGGTCCATTTATGTGTAATCTGTGTATGTGCGTATTCTCATCCAGTCTGTTCACAGAGTCATACAGAGTACAGGCAGAGATACAATAAGCATAAGAGACTGATATCGCCATTGATTTAAACTTTTGGCTTCTGATTTAAGCTCTTTGATAAAGTTTACAATTTATGTAATTCCTCCATCATTCGGACGTGACCACACGGTGTTTCTTGGTGTATGATACAGTGATAAACTGTTAACTCGCCGGAATAGTTCTTTACCTTTGACATTCATTTTCAAAGTGTCTTCACAATCAGAATCCTCAATAATCCTCAAGGGGGGAATTGGTTTCATTACATTCACTCCGCTTTAGAACATAAGTAACAATAAGACGAGTAGATGTGGCTGCAGGCCTTGAATTTTACAATTAAGGGTTACAGTGAAAGGTGTTCAGTTTGAGGATTGTAGGATAACGCATTTATCACATGGCCACGCAATAATGTGTTCTATATTTAAAATCATTCATGTTGTATTAATAATCATTACAAGAGAGTGAGAAATTATACATACCTAATAAATCCTGACATTATAAAAAATCATTTAAAAATGTTACTCTTATACAGAGTTTAGGATTAATTATTATTTTCATTCATATGCCCATAATATTCATATTGTTATTATTATGCATTTGTAGAGTTCTGACTATTTCATCTGACACGTGAAAAGATTGTGAAGCAACTAAGGAAAATTGAGCAGAACTCACATTTTACAGTAAAAAATGCTCTTTTCTATTTATTATCAACAACAACATCCGATAAATCACATTATTGTTATTACAGATGTCAATGATGATATCATGTTCATTTAATCTTCACCAATTTCTTCAGATGTTTATGGATTTCTTTCATTTTCAGTCCGTATATGATTGGATTAAAGACAGGATGATACAAAATTAGCTGTAAAGTCATTATAAAACGTGCAACTGTGGGAATATTAGATTCTAGTCTGATATTAATGATGTCATACATGCACAGCAAAGAAAAGTTTATCAAAACCAGGAGGTGAGGTAAACAGGTCTCTGCAGCTTTTTTCCTGACTTCCCTGCTACTCCTGTATGTCACTGTAAGTATTTTTGCATAAGTAAAAAGTACGAACAATAAGGGAAGAAGTGCAACACTTATCAAAATGAACACACCATAATTTGATACTGTTCTTGAAGGAACACAAGGAAGTTTCTGGATTGAGTTGTTGCAGAAAATGCCTTTCAGAGTAAAGTTACAGAGCTTCCTGTTCAGACTCATGATCACAGATGCCACCACCTCAGCAGCAGGAAGAAGCCAAGCAACAGCCAGAAAGATACAGACAGTTGTTTTCTTCATGATGGTTGGATATTGCAGAGGTTTACATATGGACACATATCTGTCATAGGCCATACCTAACAACAGTAAATACTCTGAACCACCAAAAGAGTAAAACATGAAATATTGTAGGAGACAGGCTGAGTAAGATATGATCTGTTTTTCAGATAAAAAGTCAATCAAAAGCTTTGGGTAGATCACAGTGCTGAAAAGAACAGAGTTGATTAACAAAGCTGCAATAAAGATGTACATAGGCTCGTGAAGGTTTTGGTGGAACCAGATAATGTACACAATAGTACCATTACTACATATAATGAAGAAATATGCAGTTAAAATTATTATGAAATAAAGATATCTGTATTTGTCAATTTCCACATGCCCACCAAGAGTTAAATACGTCAAATTTAAGTCCATTAAATTAATCCAATATTAAATACTGATTGATAAACAGGTATATATTTTTCAGGTATATAGCCTGAAAAACAGACCTCACTTTAAAGATGGTAACGGCTCCCTGAACCAGAACGTGTTCCTGTCCAACGTTCAGGAAAGTGAACTCTTTGGGTCAGTGGAATGTTTTATGGGGTTTCTTCACCCTCCATGGATCTCATTAAACTCACCACCAAGAGTAGCATCTAAACAACTTCATCAATCTCTCGAGGCCTGACTCCATTCAAACTTTGGGCCTGTTTCTCCATACAAGGACTCAATGTCGCCGAAACAAGACAGGGTTATACAATGAAAATGAAAGATCACTGTCCACATTATGCTGCACAGATAGAACATGCTAAATGCTAGTGTTAGAAGAAAAAAGTTGATATTTGCATTGATGTGTGTACATTCTTTACCAAGGATTTACTTTCACCCATACATTCCATCATTAAGGGCCTCAAATGGTGGTGGGGTTTGAACAAACAGGAACTGCGCGCCTTCATCCAACCATCACGACACATTGACCACTACTACAGCATGTGCTGAGTGGCTATCTGGGACACTGCTGGAGAACTTCAAGTGATTGAGAAGGAAGTGCTTAAACGTACCCATTTTTTCATCTGTTATATCCTTCTGTTTTTATCCTTCGTTCTCAGCTGCTGACATGTGTGATTCTCCCCTGCTGGATCGTACCTAAGTAAAATTGATTAATAAACTATTATTCAAGCCGTTTACCTATGTATTTTTACCGTGAGTGCGAAGGACTACGTTTAAACTTACGCATCGACTTGAGCAGCAATTCACTCCCACGCCATCTCTCTTTTCTTCACAGCTGCACCGCTGTTCTCTTTCTTCTGAAAATGTCCTTGAAGTCTTCATACATTAAAATCTATACTCTGACTGCCGTAAAGCGTTGCGGTGCGCGTCTCGTCTGTTGTCATGGTGAATCGTCAAATCGGGGTTCCATTGATGATGGCTTTTCTTCGAGTTGTCCTGCCTGTTAAACTGCATGTCAACTTTTAAAAAAAACTAACCCTGAAAAGCATTTGTGCGCCCTTCTTGATGGTACAATGGGAGTGATTGATGTATACTGAGCCATATTGATTGATTGACACCTCTTCTCTCTAAATAAGGGCGTGGTCATCCCCAAGTTCGTGTTCAGGCTAAGGTAGCAGTGTGTGGTAATGACCTGGCTCAGCTACACACTGAAAGTTCCTCACAAGCTGTTGACTAGCTCCGCTTCAGTCGTGTGTGTGTGTGTGTGTGTGTGTGTGTGTGTGTGTGTGTGTGTGTGTGTGCACATGCGTGTGTGTGTGTGTGTGTGTGTCAGCGTAAGAAGTATCCTCAGTGTCATAAAAACCAGTTTCATAGCAGATGAAAAGGCTACTAAATCTAAAACTGATTTGAATTCAGAACAATAGCTTGAATCCCAAGTGACATTTAATTTTATTTAAAATATTTTTTGAAAAGCCAACATATAATCGAGGACGATGTAAATCCAACTGGCCTAAGCCGAGGTAAAGCTTTAGTTTCTTTCAGTTGTGTTGTTTTAATGTCCTGTACTTCCATCCATCCACTTTCTCACGCTTTATCCGCCGCAGCGGGTCGCGGGGAGCTGGAGCCTATCCCAGCTGGCATAGGGCGTAAGGGAATAGTACCTTAGTGTTTAGAGTAGTAATGAACTTTAAATTACATCAAATGGTGATTATAGATTGAAATTCTTAAATTCCTTAAAATTTACACACACATGGTAACTTTGTGTACACAAACCTGACGTAAAAGTGTAATAAAATTGTAAAATAGTAATCCCTCATTACTCACGGGTAATGTGCTCCAGGACCACCCATGAAAAACAAAATTCCGTGATATGGCGAAAAACTATTATTCACGGTAATTTCAACTTTCATGAGCCCTCCCCATACTGGTATTAAACCACCTTATATGTGTATCACCTTTTCCCACACCCTTAAAGACTTTTAACACCCGTACAGCCTTAACAAGGAACCAACAAGAAGTGATAACTATCTCCCCCTTCTCAGTCTCACCAACACATGCAGAACACACACACGTAGGCCAACTCAGGGCAACACAGACACACCAGAGCAACACGGGTCACAGGCTGTTTAAAACACTTTTGTATTCAAGAAAAGTTGTAGGAGGAACCATGAGTCTGAACGCAGTGCACACACGGATGCTGTCAGCCAATAACATGTTCGTACGGTATCACGTGACTGTCTACGAAAAATCTGTGATGTAGTGAGCCGTGTATCTTGAAGTGTGAATAAGCGAGGGATTACAGTAGTCCACTTTAGTCCAGTGGTACTCCGTCTGTTGTAAGTCCAGTAAGTCTGTCCTATGCAGGGCATCTTAATGTCAGTTACACTTTGACATTCATTTTCAAAGTGTCTTCACAATCAGAATCCTTTATTAATCCTCAAGGGGGAAATTGCTTTCCATTACATTCACTGGGCTGTAGAACATCAGTAAAAGTAAGGCAAGAGTAGATAAATTAGAATTAAGAAAAAGAGCAAAAGAGATTAAATATAAATAACAGAATCCATCCATTTTCTCATAAGGCATTATGCAGCTTGATGTGCACAGACAGGAAAGATTTCCTAAGGTATTCAGTCCATCTAGTCACCAGTAGTTTGCATGTTATCAGAGCTTCATATCACCAGACCATTAATTATTAAACTAATAGATCTATATAAAAGTAGCTCACTGGTCAGATATGATTGTAAGCTGGGCCGGATGTGGCTGCAGGCCCTGGATTTGACAATTGTGGGTGACAGTGAAAAGTGTTCAGTTTGAGGACTGTATGATAAAGTATTTGTCACGTGGCCACGCAATAATGTTTTCTATATTTAAAGTCTTTCATGCTGTTTTAATAATCATTAAGAGAGAGTGAGAGGTGATCGATTCTTTATTAATCCTTAATTAAAAATTAATTTTGAAATGATTATAACTTGTACGGAGTTCTGTATTGTTTCACTATTACCTTCATATGTATGCTGATAATATGCATATCATTAATATTATTAATTTGTAGAGTTTTGGTTATTCATTTTATCTCACACATGCAGTTATTTTGGAGCAACTAATGAAAACTAAGCATTATCAACAACATCTGATGAATCACATCACTGCATTGTTATGACAGAATTCAATGATGATAACATATTGATTTTATATTAAGAAACAATCTTGTCAGGTGATTGTGGATTTCTTTCATTTTCAGTCTTTAGGATTAGTATAACAGCTCTATTATCCCATTGCTCAGTGTGGGGCAATCTATATACTGGACCATTATTGTGATATGTCTCAAGTAAAATGATTGAATTCTCCCGATATAATGGACAGAGCCTCCGGGTGTTGGGCCCGTAAACCAGAGTTGTCACTGTTCCCCTAGGCCTCCTGCTCGGCAGTTCAAAACTCAGCGTCCGTCTACCAATATATTCACTATCTCTCCTCTGGACATGTCCAAACCATCTCAGTCTAGCCTCTCTGACTTTATCTCCAAAACCTTTAACATGTGCTGTCCCTCTGATGTACTCATTCCTGATCCTATCCTTCCCGGTCACTCCCAGAGAGAACCTCAGCATCTTCATCTCTGCTACCTCCAGCTCTGTCTCCTGTCTTTTCTTCAGTGACACTGTCTCTAGACCAAACAACATCGCTGGTCTCACCACAATTTTGTACACCTTTCCTTTCATTTTAGCTGAAACTCTTCTATCACACATCACACCTGACACTTTCCTCCACCCATTCCATCCTGCCTGTACACGCTTCTTCTCCTCTTTTCCACACTCTCCATTGCTCTGGACTGTTGACCCGAAGTACTTAAAATCCTCCACCTTCTTGATCTCTTCTCCCTGTAACCTCACTCTTCCACTTGGGTCCCTCTCATTCACACACATGTACTCTGTCTTACTGAGGCTAACCTTCATTCCTTTCCATTCCAGGACAAACCTCCACCTCTCTAGCTTCTCCTCCACCTGTTCCCTGCTCTCACTACAGATCATAATGTCATCTGTAAATGTCATAGTCCATGGAGATTCCTGTCTAACCTCGTTTGTCAGCCTGTCCATCACCAGTGCATTATATGTATATATACATATATATATACATATATGTGTGTGTGTGTGTGTGTGTGTGTGTGTGTGTGTGTGTGTGTGTGTGTGTGTGTGTGTATATATATATATATATATATATATATATATATATATATATATAGCAGCTGGATAGTACAGTGGTTAATTCAACTGACTTGAATGCAGGAGGTTGTGGGTTCGAATCCCGGTCGGGACAAACACTATCCAGTCAACGTACACAAAATGCAGAAAGGGGCGTGGTCTGTAATGTAGGAGGGCGTGGTCTGGAATGCAGGAGGGCGTGGGCGTGGCTTCCAACCCCAGACATGGCGGGTACCATCCAGTGAGGGTCCTTAGGCAAGACCCTTAATGCTATACGAGCCTACCTCAAAAATATGAGTGAACACAATAATGACAGAGTCATACCGGCTCGGACGTCACCCGGGTTAACAAGGTCTGCGTCAGATGCTAGGGAACCAGGGCAATCTGATGAGAAATGGGCTACTGGAACAAGACACACATGGACAAGGGCGGAGAATACGGAGTTGTTGGAATGCTACTACACAAGTAATCCCAGAGAGAGGGGATATATGGGGCGGATGTGGGATGCTTCGAAACCCACAATCAAGGCTAACAAAGAAACAGCTGTTAGCCCAGTGTTCCAACCGAAAACTGCTGTCACAACTAGAGATCGATGAAATATAACAACAATGCTACGGCAAGGGGGAGCCAGGACGCCAGGTCAGCGGGGGGATATCACCCCCCCCACAATCCGTGATTGGGTACCAAGCCCCAAGAGACATAGACAGCCTCAATACAAGAGCTGCTGACCTGCGAAGGAAGATCGTGACCCAAATGGAAACCTGGAGCCTCCGACAAATACCGAAGCTAAGTTGTCAAGTACCTTCAGAAGATCTGCTAGAAGATGTGAATGCTGCAATAAGAACCATCCCCACAGGGAACATAACTGAGACCAACAAGCTGATCCACAGTACAGCAACAGTAATCCTCGAAATGCTGGGATATAAGATCAACACAGGGCATAACAAACAATACCCTCCATGGAAGAGACGGTTAGAGGCCAAGATAAAGGCGACACGGAGAGAAGTCAGCCAGCTAGCCGAGCTACAGAAGGGGAACATGGTGAATAAAGGGGCACCCAGGAAATACAGCAAGCTCTCCATACCTGAAGCACTCGAAACTGCCAAACAGAGACTAACAGCTCTGGCTACCCGACTGAAGCGATACACCAAGGAGATTGAGGCCAGGAGAATAAACAAGACCTTCTCCACTCAACCAGCAAAGGTGTACTCTCAGTGGCAGGGAAATAGCATCCGGCCAGACCCAACAAGAGCTGAGGTGGAGAAATACTGGAAGGGCATATGGGAAAGAAAAGCATCACACAACACCGATGCCCAGTGGCTAGTGGACCTAAGGACTGACCACAGCTGCCTCCCAGAACAAGAACCAGTAACCATCTCAATGGCAGACATACAAGAAAGAGTGTCAAAGATGAAGAGTTGGTCAGCACCGGGCCCCGATATGATCCATACATACTGGCTAAAGAAGCTGACAGCACTCCACGAGTGTCTAGCAGCACAGATGAACCAGCTGCTAAGGGATGGGACGCACCCAGAATGGCTGACTGAAGGCAGGACAGTCCTGATCATGAAAGACCCACAGAAGGAATCTACCCCATCCAACTACCGGCCAATAACCTGTCTCAGTACAACATGGAAGCTCCTGTCAGGCATCATGGCAGCAAAGATGAGTAGGCACATGGATCAATATATGAGTGGGGCACAGAAAGGAGTTGGTAATAACACCAGGGGAGCCAAGCACCAGCTACTGGTGGACAGAGCAGTACACAGAGACTGTAAAAATAGGCAGACCAACTTGTGCACCGCCTGGATTGACTACCAGAAAGCCTACGACTCAATGCCACACACGTGGATACTGGAATGTCTGGAACTGTACAAGATCAACAGGACACTAAGAGCCTTCATCAAGAACTCAATGGGGAAGTGGAAGACAACCCTGGAGACTAACTCCAAGCCAATTGCCCAAGTTAACATCAAGTGCGGCATATACCAAGGGGATGCACTATCACCACTGCTGTTCTGCATAGGCCTGAACCCCCTCAGTCACATCATCACAAAGAGTGGCTACGGATACCAATTCCGAAGCGGGACAACAATCAGCCATCTCCTCTACATGGATGACATCAAGCTGTATGCCAGGAATGAGCGAGAAATTGACTCACTGATCCACACCACCAGGATCTACAGCGACGACATAGGGATGTCATTCGGATTAGACAAATGTGGCCGGATGGTATCAAGAAGAGGCAAGATGATCAGAACTGAAGGGGTCAACCTACCAGGAGGCAGGATAGAAGACATCAAGGACAGCTACAAATACCTTGGAATCCCACAGGCTAATGGCAACCATGAGGAGGCCGCAAGGAAGTCATCCACAGCCAAATACCTCCAGAGAGTAAGGCAAGTCCTGAGAAGTCAGCTGAATGGCAAGAACAAGGTCCGAGCCATCAACATGTATGCACTGCCGGTCATCAGATACCCCGTTGGGATCATAAGCTGGCCAAAGGAGGAGATAGAAGCCACAGATATCAAGACTAGAAAGCTCCTCACCATGCATGGAGGGTTTCACCCCAAGTCCAGCATCCTGAGGCTGTACACTAAGCGGAAAGAGGGAGGCCGAGGACTAGTGAGCATCAGGGCCACTGTCCAGGATGAGACATCAAAAATCCAAGAGTACATCAGGAAGTTGGCCCCAACAGATGAACTGCTCAGTGAATGCCTTAGACAGCAGAAGTCTGAGGAGAAGGAGGAGGAGGAGACAACTTGGAGGAACAAGCCCCTACACGGCATGTACCACCGTCAGATAGAGGAAGTGGCTGATATCAAGAAGACCTACCAATGGCTGAATAAAGCTGGACTGACAGACAGCACAGAGGCACTGATCATGGCAGCACAAGAACAGGCCCTAAGTACAAGGGCAATAGAGGCCAATATCTACCACAGTAGATCTGACCCAAGGTGCAGGCTATGTAAAGAAGCCCCAGAGTCAGTCCAGCATGTGGTAGCAGGGTGTAAGATGCTCGCCAGCTCAGCATACATGGAAAGGCACAACGAAGTAGCTGTGATAGTGTACAGGAACATCTGTACCCGGTATGGACTAGAAGTACCCAAATCCCAATGGGACATACCACCGAAGGTGGTTGAGAACGGCAAGGCTAAGATCCTGTGGGACTTCAGCTTCCAGACCGACAAACAGGTACTGGCTAACAAACCGGACATAGTGGTGATGGACAAAGAGCAGAAGAGAGCAGTGGTGATAGATGTGGCGATTCCAGCTGATGCCAACATCAGGAAGAAGGAACATGAAAAGATTGAGAAGTACCAAGGGTTGAAAGAACAGCTGGAACAGATGTGGAAGGTCAAGGTTAATGTGGTCCCCGTGGTAGTAGGAGCACTTGGGGCAGTGACCCCCAAACTGGAAGAGTGGCTCCAGCAGATTCCTGGAACAACATCTGAAGCCTCAGTCCAGAAGAGCGCAGTCCTAGGAACAGCTAAGATACTGCGCAGAACCCTCAGACTCCCAGGCCTCTGGTAGAGGACCCGAGCTTGAGGATGACACACAGATACCACCCTGAAAGGGTGAGAGGGACATTTTTTGTTTTTTTTAATATATATACAGACACACACACACACAGAGAGAGAGTTGCGATATGAGCAATGCTATTTTTAGATCATCAATCACTGGTCAATCACACCAGCGTCTCGCTTGCGCCACAAGGGATACTCAGGGTGTATGGTCGCTCTATGCCAGAGCGTTGTTGACTCCTGGTTTAGTACAGTATTTTTTGCACTATAAGGGGCACCTAAAAGCCTAAAATTTTCTCATAAACCCGTAGTGCGCCTTATAATCCGGTGCGTTTTATATATGGATTAATATTCATATTAATATTGGTTAAAAACATGAACGTTGAAAAAAAGCCGGCAGTCTGGCCATCAGTCATGCCGCACTCTGCCACCAGAGGCGCACCCTCACAAGGCACTCAGACCTACGCCCCCTAACAACGGTAGTCAAGGGGCGTAGGCCTGAGTCCCGGCTCTGACTGAGCTGCTCTCAGACGGTAGAGCAGACTGTGGGTATACCGGTGATTATATAGCATAACATAAGGAACTTTCAACAATTCTATTAATAAAGTTTGACTGACTGACTGATCTCAGTATTTCCTAACTATTTCACGTTGGAAATAACCCACTTTAAACTTAATTAGTCTTAAAAATGCCATTGTGCTGTCATCTGGAATCTAGTGACCGTCCATTCTATTAGTCTGTGGAAACACACGGAGAAACTGGCACAAAGGTGAATGAAAGACCCTCAAAAGTGAACTTCCAGCCTTTTCTGAAATTTCAAGAGCAGTCACTACTAGACAAAGGTGCAAACGGGCGTGCTGCACTGATTTACAAATGTAGTTGATAGCTCTGGGCGCGGCGGAGGGGCGCATTCAGGCTTGTGTATTCTGTCTGCAGCGATGTGCTGTGAGATTCACGGCGGTGAGACACCGACGTTAAAGTCAGTTCTTGGAGTAAAACAGCGTCATATTTGCCAGTAAATTAGTAGCCTGACATTAAAAACTAGTTAAAAATTGTTTAGGACACACAGCAGCAAATAGCTGCACCTCACCTCCGACTGGACTACTGTTCGATCAAAACAATATTTAATTAATAAACGAAGACGAACGTCGGAGTTTAAATATCTGCTTCGAACTTCAGATCAGGAAATAATCCGCTCTGTTCACACTGACTGCACTCGTAATGAATTTAACCAGTTTTTAATGACAGGTTTTTTAATATGGTGTATACAGTGTGGCAAATACGCCACTTTGTCTGGCTCAGGTTTTTTTAATATGCGTGTTGACTTCTTTCTATGATGGCAAAGTGATCAAGTTTCCTTGATGAGGCTCAGAATGGCTTATTGACATAATAACAAGGGGCAATTCAAAAGTAGTCAGGAATCATGACTGCCTGAGCAGCGCGGCTCTATCTAGTGGACGGATTGCGCAACTACAGCCGCTGCAGTTTATCAAATAAATTTTATTTATTTTTTATTGTGTGTGCCTTATAATTCGGTGCACCTTATATATGAAATCTAAAACAAACAAATTATTGAGGTTGTGTCCTATAGTCCAGTGCGCCTAATAGTGCGGAAAATACTGTATATCCTGTTAGTCTCCTGTTAGTGTTGTATACTGTATGTCTGTTAGTGTAATGTATGTCTTGTGGTATGTCCTGTCTTGTGCTGTCAGTGTTTCTTTTTTCTCCCAGTGTTTATCCAGTATTTATTAACTACATATGTTTTGAGCAGTGGATATGTGCAATTTGCTCAGGGATTAGTAAAGTATTATCTATCTATCTAGACATTGGAGTTTATACATAACTTGCAAACACATCTGCCATTTGCTTTACTCTTCATGTCACCGGTGTTGTCTGTGCAAATATTTGTACCATTATGGGGCTTTTTCACTACACTTACTGTTGAAATCGTAGTGAAGATTGTTTATTTTCTCTGACAAGGAAGAATAGAAGAGGCTGTGGTTGCATTTCATTTTTGATGACACTGCGTTGCCCTCAGTGTGTGAACCACTTGACTTCAGCTTGTTTCAGCAATGAGGGACAGGGCAAACGTGGCTTTGCCTTGACACTGACTGTCATAAAAGGTCACTCCCAACCACACAGGACCCAGTAACTACACCTGGCCCACAGTGACCTATGAGTATTGTGAAGTCAGCTTGAATTTGGCGAACTGGCTCTGCTTCGGTCCATTTATGTGTAATCTGTGTATGTGCGTATTCTCATCCAGTCTGTTCCCAGAGTCATACAGAGTACAGGCAGAGATAAAATAAGCACAAGAGACTGATGTCGCCATTGATTTAAACTTTTGGCTTCTGATTTAAGCTTTTTGATAAAGTTTACAATTTATGTAATTCCTCCATCATTCGGACGTGACCACACGGTGTTTCTTGGTGTATGATACAGTGATAAGCTGTTAACTCGCCGGAATAGTTCTTTACCTTTGACATTCATTTTCAAAGTGTCTTCACAATCAGAATCCTCAATAATCCTCAAGGGTGTTCAGGTGTTCAGTTTGAGGATTGTATGATAACGCATTTAGAAGAAGAAGAAGAAGTATACTTTATTTATCCCCGCAGGGAAATTACACAGTCACTCGATACATGCGGTTGTGTTAGTTCTTTTTCAATGTATACACCGGCCCCTTGAACACAGCACACAAAGGGGCCTGCAAGCATGCAGTTAGTACACATCAAGCAACACACATCAGGGAGGCAGAGTGACAGGCAGCGGCTTCTGGAACGCCTTGCTCAAGGGCACCTCGGCAGTGGCTGGGAGGTGAGCTGACGCCTCCCACCGTCAGCTCACACTCCTGGTGGCATCCTGGCGGGAGCGGGATTCGATCCAGCGATGGTTGGGGCGATCTGTCTACAAGACGTCTGCTCTACCGCTGAGCCACTGCCGCCCCTTATCACGTGGCCACGCAATAATGTCTTCTATATTTACAATCATTCATGTTGTATTAATAATCATTACAAGAGAGTGGGAGATTATAGATACCTAATAAATCCTGACATTATAAAAAATAATTTAAAAATGTCACTCTTATACAGAGTTTAGGATTAATTATTATTTTCATTCATATGCCCATAACATGCATATTGTTATTATTATGCTTTTGTAGAGTTCTGACAATTTCATCTGATACATGAAAAGATTGTGAAGCAACTAAGAAAAATTGAGCAGAACTCACATTTTACAGTAAAAAATGCTCTTTTCTATTTATTATCAACAACAACATCCGATAAATCATATCATTGTTATTACAGATGTCAATGATGATATCATGTTCATTTAATCTTCAACAATCTCTTCAGATGTTTATGGATTTCTTTCATTTTCAGTCCATATATGATTGGATTAAAGACAGGATGATACAAAATAAGCTGTAAAGTCATTATAAAACGTGCAACTGTGGGAATATTAGATTCTAGTCTGATATTAATGATGTCATACATGCACAGCAAAGAAAAGTTTATCAAAACCAGGAGGTGAGGTAAACAGGTCTCTGCAGCTTTTTTCCTGACTTCCCTGCTACTCCTGTATGTTACTGTAAATATTTTTGCATAGGTAAAAAGTATGAACAACAAGGGAAGAAGTGCAACACTTATCAAAATGAACACACCATATATTGATATTGTTCTTGAAGGAACACAAGGAAGTTTCTGAATTGTGTTATTGCAGAAAATGCCTTTCAGAGTAAAGTTACAGAGCTTCCTGTTGAGACTCATGATCACAGATCCCACCATCTCAGCAGCAGGAAGAAGCCAAGCAACAGCCAGAAAGATACAGACAGTTGTTTTCTTCATGATGGTTGGATATTGCAGAGGTTTACATATGGACACATATCTGTCATAGGCCATACCTAACAACAGTAAATACTCTGAACCACCGAAAGAGTAAAACATGAAATATTGTAGGAGACAGGCTGAGTAAAATATGATCTGTTTTTCAGATAAAAAGTCAATCAAAAGCTTTGGGTAGATCACAGTGCTGAAAAGAACAGAGTTGATTAACAAAGCTGCAATAAAGATGTACATAGGCTCATGAAGGTTTTGGTGGAACCAGATAAGGTACACAATAGTACCATTACTACATATAATGAAGAAATATGCAGTTAAAATTATTATGAAATAAAGATATCTGTATTTGTGAATTTCCACATGTCCTCCAATAGTTAAATATGTCAGATTTAAATCCATTAAATTAATCCAATATTAAATATTGATTGATGAACAGGTAGAGATTTTTCAGGTATATAGCCTGAAAAACAGACCTCACTTTAAAGATGGTAACGGCTCCCTGAACCAGAACGTGTTCCTGTCCAACGTTCAGGAAAGTGAACTCTTTGGGTCAGTGGAATGTTTTATGCAGTTTCGTCACCCTCCATGGATCTCATTAAACTCACCACCAACAGTAGCATCTAAACAACTTCATCAATCTCTCGAGGCCTGACTCCATTCAAACTTTGGGCCTGTTTCTCCATACTCAATGTCACCGAAACAAGACAGGGTTATACAATGAAAATGAAAGATCATTGTCCACATTATGCTGCACAGATAGAACATGCTAAATGCTAGTGTTAGAAGAAAAAAGTTGATATTTGCATTGATGTGTGTACATTCTTTACCAAGGATTTACTTTCACCCATCATTAAGGGCCTCAAATGGTGGTGGGGTTTGAACAAACAGGAACTGGGCACCATCATCAAACTATCACAACACATTGACCACTACTACAGCATGCACTGAGTGACTATCTGGGACACTGCTGGAGAATTTCAAGTGATTGAGAAGGAAGTGCTTAAACATACCCATTTTTTCATCTGTTATATCCCATGCAGGTTATTTTATTCAACAGATGCATTTCAAGGGGTCCTGTTACGTAAAACACATTTTTCAGGTCTTTCCATATACACAGTGGTCCTCCCTAACCCTACCAACTTCTGGAATCTGTCAAACAAACACTTCCTGCATCAATAAATATTGGAATCTGTTAGAAATTTTGGCTCGACAGCATCAGAACAATTATTTTGGTCACAGTGGTCCTGTTTCACAAAACCGGTTCAGTGGAAAACCTGGGTAAGTTAACCCTGAAATCAGGGAAAAGCAGGGTTTTCGGTTTGACAAAGGGAGGTAACTTAACCCAGAGTTAGAGCAGTCACCCTGACCTGTTTCATGAAACAAGGTAAACTGAACCTCTGGGTTTGTTACCGCAGTAACAGACTCTCTGAAGCTAACCTGGTCGGTAGCAGGTTTTATTCCACAAATCGAGGATTTCCTCTGACTCCACCCCATTTCACCGCCGGCTTCAGTTCCTGGTTCTGTCGGACTGAGAGTTTGACAGAAGTAAGGTTTTATAAATAACTCAGTTTTTCAGAGGTATTTCAGAGGCAAACATGTCAAGTCTGTTTGATGTGGAGCCCCTTGATGGAGTTTCAGCATTAATTCACAGGGATTTAAATATTTTTGTATCACGTTCTGATGTCCCGTCATATCCAGACAGTTCTCTTTATGATCGGTACCGGTTCACGTCCTGATCCATCACACACACACACACACACACACACACATCCACGACCTGATCCATCCTCGTATCTGCAGCAGTGCTGTGTGTAGGTAGTGGTCCGGTCAGTTTTTTATTTTTTATTTGTTTGTCTATATAATGTGAGAGATGCTCAGTGCGCCTCGCATTGAAACCTTTACCCCCGTTTTTCTATTTCCCTGGAGATAAACCCGTCAGAATCATCAAGGAGGAGCATCACAGGATTGCAGGTGAATAATGTAGAAATCTGATAAATGAATTTCAAATGATATTCTCTTAATGACATTGTGCTACAACCTCAGAATTGGATTATTAACTTTAATTTCTTTTAGGATTTCCTAATGTAATTGGCTGCATAGATGGTACCCACATTCCCATCAAGGTGCATGTGGACTGAACATTGTTTCAACATGACTGCATCACAGGTAAACTAACATCTGTCCAGATCATGTGTGACGCTGCAGACTACATTTCTGATGTGGAGGTCTGGGTCTGTTCCTGACTCTTGGATGTATGATCAGTCTTACCTGAGCTGCAGACTGTAATGTGGTCAGTAACCGAAAGATTTGCACAATAATGCACTTGTCTCCATTGTTTAATCCAGTCTAATGAATCCACTATACATTACAGGAGAGAGCCTACGATACCTCAGGATGATTCCTGTTATCCAGGACGGCAGAGCAGTGACAGACAGAATCATTTCAGAGACACCATCACCACCATCACAGCGGGCAATAAAAACATACAATACGCATTTCCTTTGGCCATTTTATTTCTGACAAATACAAAGTTAATTTTTGTATCGTTACAATACTTAACATTCTAATAGTTCCCATGATTCACCTGTGACCATCACCCACCTCTGACTTGTGCTCCAGTATTTCTATGTCCAGATCTGTCCTCCTAATCTGGAGGTCCTAGTAAACCATTTCTATTTTCTGTATTTTTTTAGAAAGTAAATTCTACAAACTTCTTCAGCAGATAGATGGGAATACATGAGGACATTAAAACATAGTTGCATATGAATTCCACAGAATGAACTGTTGGTGGTCACTGAGTGTATATTTCACTGTGATAGTCTGTAAAGTTGGGACCCTTCTGCTGCTGTCCATCCATGCTCTGTTAAAAAGGGATGAGAATGTGGTAATACTTCAGTAGAGGATAAATTTCACACTCTGTATTCCACCAGAATGTGAAGCAATGGGAAGAGAACAATCAGTAACATAAAACATTAGACCACCTTTGCTTTCTTCAATTCTTGTTAATTTCTTTTTCTTTTTATCAATTAGTAACTCCTGTGTGTATCATGTGACTAAAACAGACAGAAATTAAAACCTGGAATATCTTAAAGCGGTTATAAGCAGTACAATGTCACAGCCACTGATGTAAGAACTATAGTTCTTTTGGCTATTATCAAGGAAACTAAAGAGCTACATGTCAGCTCTTGATTTCAGTTCTTGTATAATACAGGTATACGCAATGGTATGAATATTCTTCTCAACTGTTTTTATAATGTGTATATGCCGATTTACCGTTTTATTTATACAACAATAAAATGTTTAAATATATTTCCTTATTGACCAGAACCTGATATAGTTGAGAGCACATTTATGTGCGTGAAAAGAGCGTTATGCTGGTGATAAAACAACTGAACAGTTGAACATCCACTTAATATTTACTGTACAATATCAAACATAATGAGGATGAGGAGGATCCCTAATGAGATGATACAGAGGTCTGACCTGTGTGAACAATGTTTTTATCCTTCGTTCTCAGCTGCTGACGTGTGATTCTCCCCTGCTGGATCGTACCTAAGTAAAATTGATTAATAAACTATTATTCAAGCCGTTTACCTATGTATTTTTACCGTGAGTGCGAAAGACTACGTTTAAACTTACGCATCGACTTGAGCAGCAATTCACTCCCACGCCATCTCTCTTTTCTTCACAGCTGCACCGCTGTTCTCTTTCTTCTGAAAATGTCCTTGAAGTCTTCATAAATTAAAATCTATACTCTGACTGCCGTAAAGCGTTGCGGTGCGCGTCTTGTCTGTTGTCATGGTGAATCGTCAAATCGGGGTTCCATTGATGATGGCTTTTGTTCGAGTTGTCCTGCCTGTTAAACTGCGTGCCAACTTTTTTAAAAAAAACTAACCCTGAAAAGCATTTGTGCGCCCTTCTTGACGGTACAATGGGAGTGATTGATGTATACTGAGCCATATTGATTGATTGACACATCTTCTCTCCAAATAAGGGCGTGGTCATCCCGGAGTTCGTGTTCAGGCTAAGGTAGCAGTGTGTGGTAATGACCTGGCTCAGCTACACACTGAAAGTTCCTCACAAGATGTTGACTAGCTCCGCTTCAGTCGTGTGTGTGTGTGTGTGTGTGTGTGTGTGTGTGTGTGTGTGTGTGTGTGTGTGTGTGCACGTGCGTGTGCGTGTGCGTGTGTGTGTGTGTCAGCGTAAGAAGTATCCTCAGTGTCATAAAAACCAGTTTCATAGCAGATGAAAAGGCTACTAAATCTAAAACTGATTTGAATTCAGAACAATAGCTTGAATCCCAAGTGACATTTAATTTTATTTAAAATATTTTTTGAAAAACCAACATATAATCGAGGACGATGTAAATCCAACTGGCCTAAACCGAGGTAAAGCTTTAGTTTCTTTCAGTTGTGTTGTTTTAATGTCCTGTACTTCCATCCATCCACTTTCTCACGCTTTATCCGCCGCAGCGGGTCGCGGGGAGCTGGAGCCTATCCCAGCTGGCATAGGGCGTGAGGGAATAGTACCTTTGTGTTTAGAGTAGTAATGAACTTTAAATGACATCAAATGGTGATTATAGATTGAAATTCTTAAATTCCTTAAAATTTACACACACATGGTAACTTTGTGTACACAAACCTGACGTAAAAGTGTAATAAAATTGTAAAATAGTAATCCCTCATTACTCACGGGTAATGTGTTCCAGGACCGACCGTGAAAAACAAAATTCCGTGATATGGCGACAAACTATTATTCACGGTAATTTCAACTTTCATGAGCCCTCCCCATACTGGTATTAAACCACCTTATATGTGTATCACCTTTTCCCACACTCTTAAAGACTTTTAACACCCTTGCTTTTTTTTTTATGGTGGACAAGGATGGCACACACAATATTCCTTGAACGTCTTTATGTGGCGTACAGCCTTAACAAGGAACCAACAAGAACTGACAACCATCTCCCCCTTCTCAGTCTCACCAACACATGCAGAACACACACGTAGGCCAACTCAGGGCAACACAGACACACCAGAACAACACGGGTCACAGGCTGTTTAAAACACTTTTGTATTCAAGAAAAGTTGTAGGAGGAACCATGAGTCTGAACGCAGTGCACACACGGATGCTGTCAGCCAATAACATGTTCGTACGGTATCACGTGACTGTCTACAATAAATCTGTGATGTAGTGAGCCGTGTATCTTGAAGTGTGAATAAGCGAGGGATTACAGTAGTCCACTTTAGTCCAGTGGTACTCCGTCTGTTGTAAGTCCAGTAAGTCTGTCCTATGCAGGGCATCTTAATGTCAGTTACACTTTGACATTCATTTTCAAAGTGTCTTCACAATCAGAATCCTTTATTAATCCTCAAGGGGGAAATTGCTTTCCATTACATTCACTCGGCTGTAGAACATCAGTAAAAGTAAGGCAAGAGTAGATAAATTAGAATTAAGAAAAAGAGCAAAAGAGATTAAATATAAATAACAGAATCCATCCATTTTCTCATAAGGCATTATGCAGCTTGATGTGCACAGACAGGAAAGATTTCCTAAGGTATTCAGTCCATCTAGTCACCAGTAGTTTGCATGTTATCAGAGCTTCATATCACCAGACCATTAATTATTAAACTAATAGATCTATATAAAAGTAACTCGCTGGTCAGATATGATTGTAAGCTGGGCCGGATGTGGCTGCAGGCCCTGGATTTGACAATTATGGGTGACAGTGAAAAGTGTTCAGTTTGAGGACTGTATGATAAAGTACTTGTCACGTGGCCACGCAATAATGTTTTCTATATTTAAAGTCTTTCATGCTGTTTTAATAATCATTAAGAGAGAGTGAGAGGTGATCGATTCTTTATTAATCCTTAATTAAAAATTAATTTTGAAATGATTATAACTTGTATGGAGTTCTGTATTGTTTAACTATTACCTTCATATGTATGCTGATAATATGCATATCATTAATATTATTCATTTTGTAGAGTTTTGGTTATTCATTTTATCTCACACATGCAGTTATTTTGGAGCAACTAATGAAAACTAAGCATTATCAACAACATCTGATGAATCACATCACTGCATTGTTATGACAGAATTCAATGATGATAACATGTTGATTTTATATTAAGAAACAATCTTTTCAGGTGATTGTGGATTTCTTTCATTTTCAGTCCGTATATGATTGGATTAAAGACAGGATGATACAAAATAGCCTGTAAAGATATTAAAAAGCGTGCAACTGTTGGAATGTTAGATTCCAGTCTGACTATAATGACATTGTACATACTTAACAAGTAAAAGTTTATCAAAACCAGGAGGTGAGGTAAACAGGTCTCTGCAGCTTTTTTCCTGACTTCTCTGCTACTCCTGTATGTTACTGTAAATATTTTTGCATAAGTAAAAAGTATGAACAACAAGGGAAGAAAGGCAACACTTATCAAAATGAACACACCATAAATTGATATTGTTCTTGAAGGAACACAAGGAAGTTTTTGAATTGTGTTATTGCAGAAAATGCTTTTTAGAGTAAAGTTACAGAGCTTCCTGTTGAGACTCATGATCACAGCTGCCACCATCTCAGCAGCAGGAAGAAGCCAAGCAACAGCCAGAAAGATACAGACAGTGGTTTTCTTCATGATGGTTGGATATTGCAGAGGTTTACATATGGACACATATCTGTCATAGGCCATACCTAACAACAGTAAATACTCTGAACCACCAAAAGAGTAAAACATGAAATATTGTAGGAGACAGGCTGAGTAAGATATGATCTGTTTTTCAGATAAAAAGTCAATCAAAAGCTTTGGGTAGATCACAGTGCTGAAAAGAACAGAGTTGATTAACAAAGCTGCAATAAAGATGTACATAGGCTCATGAAGGTTTTGCTGGGACCAGATAAGGTACACAATAGTACAATTACTACATATAATGAAGATATATGCAATTAAAATTATTGTAAAATAAAGATATCTGTATTTGTGAACTTCCACATGTCCTCCAAGAGTTAAATACGTCACATTTAAGTCCATTAAGTTAATCAAATATTAAATACTGATTGATATAACATGTAGAAATACAGGAATATAGAGTGTAAAACGGACCTCACTGTAAAGATAGTAACGGTTCCCTGAACCACAACGTGTTCCTGTCCAACATTCAGGAAAGTGACCTCTTTGGGTCAGTGAAAGGTTTTATGGGGTTTCTTCACCCTCCATGGATCTCATTAAACTCACCACCAAGAACAGCACGTAAACAACTTCATCAATCTCTCGAGACCTGACTTCATCCAAACTATGAGCCTCTTTCTCCATACAAGGACTAAATGTTATCCATGTGTCCGAAACAAGACAGGGTTATAAAATGAAAATCAAAGTTCATTGTTCACTTTATGCTGCACAGACAGAACATGCTAAATGCATTAAACATTAGGATATGTGTCCCAAACAAAAACAAGTTGATATTTGTAGGGTGGTAAGGTGGTGCAGTGGGTAGCTCTGTCGCCGCACAGCAAGGCAGTTCCCAGTTTGAGTCCTGCTCTCTGAGGAGTTTGTTCTCCACTGTTATGGGTGGAGGTACAGTATGGTTAATTGGCCGGTTTCAAACAGTATGGTTAACTGGCCGTTTTCAAACGCACACACACACTCACACCATAGGTGTGATTGTGTTTGTATATTATTCATGCGTATATTGAATAATTATCAAGGGCCTCAAAATGGTAGTGGGGTTTGAACAAATTGGGAATGGGCACCATCATCCAACTGACTGTGCATGCTGTAGTAGTGGTCAATCTATTCTGTTATACACTTTTCAGCCCCCTTACATGTCCTCCCCATGTGAGCCCACAGTCACATCCCAATCTGCGATCTGTCGGACTAGGATTAGGCTGTGATCCGATTTAGCTAGTAGGGGTAAGGGGTGGCTTTGTATGTCTCTTTAGGATTAGTATAACAGCTCTATTATCCCATTGCTCAGTGTGGGGCAATCTATATACTGGACCATTATTGTGATATGTCTCAAGTAAAATGATTGAATTCCCCCGATATAATGGACAGAGCCTCCGGGTGTTGGGCCCGTAAACCAGAGTTGTCACTGTTCCCCTAGGCCTCCTGCCTGGCAGTTCAAAACTCAGCATCCTTCTACCAATATATTCACTATCTCCCCACTGGACATGTCCAAACCATCTCAGTCTGGCCTCTCTGACTTTATCTCCAAAACCTTTAACATGTGCTGTCCCTCTGATGTACTCATTCCTGATCCTATCCTTCCTGGTCACTCCCAGAGAGAACCTCAGCATCTTCATCTCTGCTACCTCCAGCTCTGTCTCCTGTTTTTTCCTCAGTGACACTGTCTCTGTGTCAGTCTGTCCATCACCAGTGCATTATATGTATATACATATGTATGTGTGTGTGTGTGTGTGTGTGTGTGTGTGTGTGTGTGTGTGTGTGTGTGTGTGTGTGTGTGTGTGTGTGTGTGTGTGTGTGTATATATATATATACACAGAGAGAGAGAGAGAGAGTTGCGATATGAGCAATGCTATTTTTAGACCATCAATCACTGGTCAATCACACCAGCGTCTCGCTTGCGCCACAAGGGATACTCAGGGTGTATGGTCGCTCTATGCCAGAGCGTTGTTGACTCCTAGTTTAGTACAGTATTTTTTGCACTATAAGGGGCACCTAAAAGCCTAAAATTTTCTCATAAACCCGTAGTGTGCCTTATAATCCGGTGCGTTTTATATATGGATTAATATTCATATTAATATTGGTTAAAAACATGATCGTTGAAAAAAAGCCGGCAGTCTGGCCACCAGTCATGCCGCACTCCGCCACCAGAGGAGCCCCCTCACAAGGCACTCAGGCCTACGCCCCCTAACAACTCCAGTCAAGGGGCGTCATCGAAGTCCCGGCTCTGACTGAGCTGCTCTGTGACGGTAGAGCAGACTGTAGGAGCACCGGTGATTATATAGCAAAACATAAGGAACTTTCAACAATTCTATTAATAAAGTTTGACTGACTGACTGATCTCAGTATTTCCTAACTATTTGGCGTCGGAAATAACCCACTTTAAACTTAATTAGTCTTAAAAATGCCATTGTGCTGGAATCTGGAATCTAGTGACGGTCCATTCTATTAGTCTGTGGAACACACGGAGAAACTGGCATAAAGGTGAATGAAAGACCCTCAAAGGTGAACTTCCAGCCTTTTCTGAAATTTCAAGAGCAGAGTCACTGCTAGACAAAGGTGCCAAAGGGTGTGCTGCATTGCTTTACAAATGTAGTTGATAGCTCTGGGCGGGCGGCGGAGGGGCGCATTCAGGCTTGTGTATTCTGTCTGCAGCGACATGCTGTGAGATTCACGGCGGTGAGACACCAATGTTTAAGTCAGTTCTAGGAGTAAAACAGCGTCATATTTGCCAGTAAATCAGCAGCCTGACATTAAAAACTAGTTAAAAAATTGTTTAGGACACACAGCAGCAAATAGTAGCACCTCACCTCCGACTGGACTACTGATCCATCAAAACAATATTTAATTAATAAACGAAGACGAACGTCGGAGTTTAAATATCTGCTTCGAACTTCAGATCAGGAAATAATCCGCTCTGTTAGCACTGACTGCACTCGTAATGATTTTAACCAGTTCTTAATGTCAGGTTTTTTTGATATGCGTGTTGACTTCTTTCTAAGATGGCAAAGTGATCAAGTTTCCTTGATGAGGCTCAGAATGGCTTATTGATATAAAAATAGGAACCATTCAAAGGTTGTCAGGAAGTCATGAATGCAATCATGACTGCCTGAGCAGCGCGGCTCTATCTAGTGGACGGATTGTGCAACTACAGCCGCTGCAGTTTATCAAATAAATTTTATTTATTTTTTATTGTGTGTGCCTTATAATCCGGTGCGCCTTATATATGAAATAAATTATAAAACAAACAAATTATTGAGGGTGCGTCCTACAGTCCAGTGCGCCTAATAGTGCGGAAAATACTGTATATCCTGTTAGTCTCCTGTTAGTGTTGTATACTGTATGTCTGTTAGTGTAATGTATGTCTTGTGGTATGTCCTGTCCTGTGTTGTCAGTGTTTCTTTTTTCTCCCAGTGTTTATCCAGTATTTATTAATTACGTATGTTTTGAGCAGTGGATATGTACAATTTCCTCAGGGATTAGTAAAGTATTATCTATCTATCTAGACATTGGAGTTTATACATAACTTGCAAACACATCTGCCATTTGCTTTACTCTTCATGTCACCGGTGTTGTCTGTGCAAATATTTGTACCATTATGGGGCCTTTTCACTACGCTTACTGTTGAAATCGTCGTGAAGATTGTTTATTTTCTCTAACAAGGAAGAATAGAAGAGGCTGTGGTTGCATTTCATTTTTGATGAAAACCTGCCGGCTGCGTTTCCCTCAGGTTTATTAGTGTGTGAACCACTTGACTTCAGCTTGTTTCAGCAATGAGGGACAGGGCAAACGTGGCTTTGCCTTGACACTGACTGTCATAAAAGGTCACTCCCAACCACACAGGACCCAGTAACTACACCTGGCCCACAGTGACCTATGAGTATTGTGAAGTCAGCTTGAATTTGGCGAACTGGCTCTGCTTCGGTCCATTTATGTGTAATCTGTGTATGTGCGTATTCTCATCCAGTCTGTTCACAGAGTCATACAGAGTACAGGCAGAGATACAATAAGCATAAGAGACTGATATCGCCATTGATTTAAACTTTTGGCTTCTGATTTAAGCTCTTTGATAAAGTTTACAATTTATGTAATTCCTCCATCATTCGGACGTGACCACACGGTGTTTCTTGGTGTATGATACAGTGATAAGCTGTTAACTCGCCGGAATAGTTCTTTACCTTTGACATTCATTTTCAAAGTGTCTTCACAATCAGAATCCTCAATAATCCTCAAGGGGGGAATTGATTTCATTACATTCACTCCGCTTTAGAACATAAGTAACAATAAGACGAGCAGATGTGGCTGCAGGCCTTGAATTTTACAATTAAGGGTTACAGTGAAAGGTGTTCAGTTTGAGGATTGTATGATAATGCATTTATCACATGGCCACGCAATAATGTGTTCTATATTTAAAATCATTCATGTTGTATTGATAATCATTAAGAGAGAGTGAGAAATTATAGATACCTAATAAATCCTGACATTATAAAAAATCATTTAAAAATGTTACTCTTATACAGAGTTTAGGATTAATTATTATTTTCATTCATATGCCCATAACATGCATATTGTTATTATTATGCATTTGTAGAGTTCTGACTATTTCATCTGACATGTGAAAAAATTTTGAAGCAACTAAGGAAAATTGAGCAGAACTCCCATTTACAGTAAAAAATGCTCTTTTCTATTTATTATCAACAACAACATCCGATAAATCACATCATTGTTATTACAGATGTCAATGATGATATCATGTTCATTTAATCTTCAACAATCTCTTCAGATGTTTATGGATTTCTTTCATTTTCAGTCCATATATGATTGGATTAAGGAAAGGATGATACAAAATAAGCTGTAAAGTCATTATAAAACGTGCAACTGTGGGAATATTAGATTCTAGTCTGATATTAATGATGTCATACATGCACAGCAAAGAAAAGTTTATCAAAACCAGGAGGTGAGGTAAACAGGTCTCTGCAGCTTTTTTCCTGACTTCCCTGCTACTCCTGTATGTTACTGTAAGTATTTTTGCATAGGTAAAAAGTATGAACAACAAGGGAAGAAGTGCAACACTTATCAAAATGAACACACCATATATTGATATTGTTCTTGAAGGAACACAAGGAAGTTTGTGAATTGTGTTATTGCAGAAAATGCTTTTTAGAGTAAAGTTACAGAGCTTCCTGTTCAGACTCATGATCACAGCTGCCACCATCTCAGCAGCAGGAAGAAGCCAAGCAACAGCCAGAAAGATACAGACAGTGGTTTTCTTCATGATGGTTGGATATTGCAGAGGTTTACATATGGACACATATCTGTCATAGGCCATACCTAACAACAGTAAAAACTCTGAACTACCAAAAGAGTAAAACATGAAATATTGTAGAAGACAGGCTGAGTAAGATATGATCTGTTTTTCAGATAAAAAGTCAATCAAAAGCTTTGGGTAGATCACAGTGCTGAAAAGAACAGAGTTGATTAACAAAGCTGCCATAAAGATGTACATAGGCTCGTGAAGGTTTCGGTGGAACCAGATAATGTACACAATAGTACCATTACTACATATAATGAAGAAATATGCAGTTAAAATTATTATGAAATAAAGATATCTGTATTTGTCAATTTCCACATGCCCACCAAGAGTTAAATATGTCACATTTAAGTCCATTAACTAAATCCAATATTAAACATTGATGGATAAAACAGGTAGAGATTAAGACAGGAATATAGCCTGAAAAACAGACCTCACTTTAAAGATGGTAACGGCTCCCTGAACCAGAACGTGTTCCTGTCCAACGTTCAGGAAAGTGAACTCTTTGGGTCAGTGGAATGTTTTATGCGGTTTCGTCACCCTCCATGGACCTCATTAAACTCACCACCAAGAGTAGCATCTAAACAACTTCATCAATCTCTCGAGGCCTGACTCCATTCAGACTTTGGGCCTGTTTCTCCATACAAGGATTCAATGTCGCCGAAACAAGACAGGGTTATACAATGAAAATGAAAGATCATTGTCCACATTATGCTGCACAGACAGGACATGCTAAATGCTAGTGTTAGAAGAAAAAAGTTGATATTTGCATTGATGTGTGTACATTCTTTACCAAGGATTTACTTTCACACATTCCATCATTAAGGGCCTCAAATGATGGTGGGGTTTGAACAAACAGGAACTGGGCACCATCATCAAACTATCACGACACATTGACCACTACTAGAGCATGTGCTGAGTGACTATCTGGGACACTGCTGGAGAATTTCAAGCGATTGAGAAGGAAATGCTTAAACATACCCATTTTTTATTGTTACATCTCATGCAGGTTATTTTATTCAACAGATGCATTTAAAGGGGTCCTGTTACGTAAAACACATTTTTCAGGTCTTTCCATATACACAATGGTCCTCCCTAACCCTACCAACTTCTGGAATCTGTCAAACAAACACTTCCTGCATCAATACATATTTGGAATCTGTTAGAAATATTGGCTGGACAGCATCAAAACAATTGGTTTGGTCAATGCGCCCGTCTTGACGTAATAACGGTAGTGATTGACAGTGATTGATGTATCCTGAGCCATATCGATTGATTGACACATCTTCAATCAATCAATTCAATCAATCTATTTACTGCGGGTCGGTGCTCCTGTTGATTGCCATTCTGTGACTTTGATGCTGGAAACACTGTCGGCAAAAAGCTGCTTGCAAAGCTCAGTCAGGTATCAGTCAACTGTGGGAAGGCCGTTGAGCACAGACTCGACGTAGATATTGGTATCTTTTATCAGGTCGCAATCTGTAGATGTAGCTCCATCTTTGAGTGGGGAACGAAAAAGTGTGTCTGCTGTTGTGAGATTCTTTCCTGATGTATAAGTGATTGAGTAAGAGTACCTCATCAAGCGCATTCTGAATCATTGTATCCACCAGCGAGTCCAGAGTCTGCCCCCCTACTAGACTCAGCAGAGGCTTATGGTTCGTTTCCATCTCAAAATGTAGTCCTAGGATAAAATCAGTGAACCTCTCACAGGCCCATGTCAGTGCTAATGTCGCTGTTCTGTTTGTACTGCCTGTGTTGTCCTGCCTGTATTGTACTGCCTGTATTGTACTGCCTGTATTGTAGTGCCTGTATTGTACTGCCTGTATTGTACTGCCTGTATTGTACTGCCTGTGTTGTCCTGCCTGTGTTGTCCTGCCTGTGTTGTACTACCTGTGTTGTACTGTTTGTGTTGTACTGCCTGTGTTGTCCTGCCTGTGTTGTCCTGCCTGTGTTGTACTGCCTGTGTTGTACTGTTTGTGTTGTACTGCCTGTTTACCGTGGGTCAGAGAGGACTGTAATTTCATTTGTGCTGTATGTCGTGCATATGTGGTATATTTGACAGTAAAGCTGACTTTGACTTTGAATATGCCAACTCAAAGTAGGGAGGAGCAGCACATTAGTGGGCCTTATGTCCACATTCGAGAGACGTTAAAGCAAACACAAAATAATCCATCGACCACAAATGTCGCAGCTAGTCCAGCTAATCAACAAGCGCTGTGGCATATAAAAGAGGGATTGTTAAAAGTCAAGGGGACAGAGTAATAGAGGATGCACGTCAAATTCTATGAGAATCAAACACGGTAAAAATAGACAGAGAGGAGAAAGATAGAAGGGAGAAAGAGAGGAGAGCATGAGATGTTGAGAAAGGAACTGGATGAGTAAGACAAGGAAGAGAAGGGGAAGTTGAAAGTGAGGGGGAAGAGATATCAGTGGCCCCTTTTGGAAGGTCATGAGAGCAAAAGGAAGTTGATAAGGAAGACAGTGAAGAGGATGTCAAAGAAAGAGCTAAGTCAAGTAGGGAAAGAAAGTAGAGAGATCTTGCCACTTCTATGACAAATACATAAAGAAAATTAGTGATTGAGAAACAGACGTGCAAAAAACACAGTTGCAATTAGCTAAAGCTCAATTGCAAACTAAAAAGACTCAAACCGAGACATAAATGGTTCCTGCCCCAAATTGGGCAGGAAGATGTGCACTTGTGTCTCTCATTTCTTCCATACAGATTTACAATTGATCATTTCCGGAGCGACGGTGTAAGGGGTGTTTGTTTTCTCTGGATGTTGCTGTCTTACTTGCATTTGACAGTTGATCCTAACAAGTATCAATTGGGCGGTGGAGAGAACAAGCGAACTCCGCACAGGACGGGACTCGAACCCGGAACCGCCTTATTGTGCGGCGACATCGCTACCCATTGCACCACCGTGCCGCCCTCATTCACAATGTTGCTAAAGCTAATACATGTTCACGCTGCTGCAGAAACAGTTTTGTTGGTAATTTTGTGCTCATTGCTCATGTGAGGGCTGTGGAGGTAAAAGGGTTGGTAATATTGTTTTAGCTACCACAGACCCCAATAATTGAGCTTTGCTGAGTCCCTAGGGCTCATAGGGAAGGTTAGCTTCCATTGTTTCCAGCTGAAAACACATTTCTATAGACATTTCCACATTGTTACACACAGTCTCACTGCCTGTCAAACCAGGTGTACGCTAAATCCCTTTGAGGCGTGGGGGGTTGGGAGGCGGGCACCTTTTCAGCAGTGGGAGTGAAAATATAGGATACATATACTGTAGGATCACCACACTGAGTTTGTGAGGTGACCCAATTGGGCCACCTTAACGGGGGGAGTTGTTGGGAATTTCCATTTAACCATGGAAACGACCAAAAAATGCATCTGCTTACACAAACACAAATGCAAACACAACACTTAGTTCTTGTCTGTCACGTAATTGTCAAAGCACAAAAGTACAGTACCAGCACAGCACATAGATAACTGATACACACAAGGCTGAGTCAGGCTGCTGGTGAGAATCTAACCCAGACATCTTAAAGATCATGGTCAATGAACATTCTGCGCTCTTCTCCAGAGGTTTGTTGCTCCATCTCCTGAAAAGCCCAGCGCTGTATCTTCACCAACTTTGTAAACTGCTGAACTTCTTCAGTAAACCTTGTTTGGACTACAGTTTGTCTCATCATTGTAGATACATTTATCAACTGAGCTTAAAGAACCAAAGAGGGTTTTGCTCAGAGTAAAACCGTGAGACTATTAATATCAAAGTGGAGGAGGTGAGAAGAGAACAAAGACATCTCCGTTGTGAGAAGTCTGCAGGCCCAGACATGAGCCTGAATCTTGAAAGGGTTCCTGCGATGTGGAAGACAGCTTGCCTGGTCGCTGTACCTCAGACATCACGTCCAAGTGGAGCAAAGGATTACAGACCGGTAGCACTGACCTGCCACATCATGAAGACCCTTGGAAGACTCGTCCTGGACCATCTTCGGCCCCTGGTGCAACCACACCTGAACCCCAGCTCTCTCCTCTCATTAATGTAGACATTTTGTCCTTTCAGTTTGAAGCCTTGTTTTCAGAAGAACAATTTTGTGTTTACGATTGTAGAATTTTATAAACACTTTTTTACACACATGTTTATGGTACAGGCCATAAAACACACACACAGGAGGCAAACAGGCCTCCTGTGTGTGTGTTGACATGCAGGTACATAGTGACAGGTAGATCGGCTCATTGATGCTTTTTATGATAAAATCTGGGCTGCTATATTTCATATCAGTGTTCATTATTATGATTGTGATGCTTTTCATGTAAAACAATGCATTTTGCAAGCTTTCAGGTTTATAACCTGCTGCTAGCTCCACTAAAACATTTTATCTGATACTTTTAGAACTTTTAACAGTGATGATTTTATGTTTTTAGTAGTTTTTAACTGTCCGGAAGAAGGAGAACGCCTGCAGACTGACGCCTTCTCTCTGGTACCTGCTGTTAGATGAACGTTCCTTCTAATCACACAACTACTAAAACCATTGCACTTTATTCAGAACAACACAAAGGCAAAAAAAATATTTCTGAGGCTCACAACAATAAGTTTGTTTGGTTGATGCCATTTTGCTGTGCTGAACTGAAGCGAGGCGGGTTACGTTATGTCACGCTTTGATTTTGAGTGGCATCTCGTTTCCTCTCCCCTGCAGTCGGTTGTTGTTTCTCTGTTTCAGGGCTGATGTAATGATGGCCTAACGAGTGTCAAGAGTCGCCTCCTCTGTGCTCAATAACAGTCCAGCCTCAGGGGGGCTTCGCTCCAGCCACTTAACAGACTGCTAATAATGAGCCGGCGGTCTCAGAGAGTATCCCCCAGAGGATGTCCTGCTCAGAAGACGTTGCCTCCGCGACCAGGAGCGAGCCAACACGCTGTTACTACCAACACTCTGAGCCCCCTGGTACCAACACGTACACCTGAACTCTGAAGTCCGGGTCAAAGGTCTCCACATTGAACACAACACCGATCAGGATCCAGAAACACAGACTTGATGTTTCTGACCAGCAGCTTCTGTTTGAACAGACGGATCAGACGGACATGAGACCTGAGCTGGAGGACATGAACCTCAGACTCAGATGTTCTTCAGGCTGTCCATCTGACGTCATCAGACTGCCTGTCTGATGCTTGTTGTTTCTTGTGCAGGTGTGGATCAAATGGGGGCGGGCCAGGCCCCCTACTCTCCCCATGTTTCACAATAACTGAGACTTGTGTCTGACATGAACCCTTACAGCCCTGACCCATTGTGGCTGTTTTTTGGTACTTTTGATATTTGTCTCTATATACAGGTACATTAAAACATACCCATGGCTGGTATGTTTATCTTCAGCACAACTTCAGCTTTATGAAGAGATAGTTTTTATTTCCCTATAACTTATTATATTGACATTAGGGGCAAAATATACATACACAGTCAAATTTGAAAATGGAAAAAAATAATATGCTCATCGAATTGATTTTGCGCTCCAAAAAGGTTTCCATAGGCTTCTGACATAATTATATACAGTTTGTGACATTTATGTCACTCTTAAAAGGAGTTTTTCCAAAATAAGACACAGTGCCACGTGAAATGCACGAATAGCAAGACATGTTTGCATTACGTGACAAAAAGGACGAATCGTGAGACATGTTCGAATCAGGTGAAAACATGCATCACCGGTTGTAAAACCTACAAACTGTCATCTACTATTATAACCCTAACCTCTCTCTGTCTCCAGAGCCACAGAATAACACACAGGACACGGAGAACAGCACAAAGGATGGACAAAGTGATTTGGTGGAGGCTGAAGGGGCCAGAGAGACAGCCGCCAGGGTGGTAGAGTCTCTGCTGGAGAAGGAGGAAGAGAATAATGATATTGTGATAGACGAATTATTAAAGATAGCTCTTAAAATGACAAAAAGACCTAAATAACTTTAGAAACATCTGGTGTTACAAAAATGTCCAAAGCACTTTAGTTGATGATCACCTCACTTTTGCAAACTTCCTGATATAATGTACTAATTTTTAAATTGTATTTCCCTTTGTTTATTGGTGTTTAGTGTTTTTGAATTTTCATCTAATGAAAAATTGTTAAATGTTCTGGATGTGATTAAAGTGTTTTTGCAAAAATAAAAAAAATCTCTCTGTCTCATCAACAGAACTCTTATACACAGAGATGAAGAGCAGCCCTCCTCTTTCTCTTGTGTTTTCGTTTTGAGAATGTGGGCGTCCTCTGCTGGCAGGCTGGCTGAACTGCAGCCACACGAATGCAGCTCTGAGGTTCCCTGTATTGAATACGTTTTTCAATAAAACTGAATTTAATTTAATTTAATCCTTGCTATCGTAGCCATATTTTACAAGAAGTTAATTTATGATTGTTGATTCTTACTGGCATCACGGTGGTGCAGTGGTGCTGTCGCTGCACAGCAAGGCGCTTCCGGGTTCACGGACCGCTCTGTGTGGAGTTTGCATGTTCTCCTGTCTCTGTGTGGGACAGACCAATGGGATCCACTCCCTGCTGTCTGACACAGGTCAGCTGACTGAGCCCGGACAGATCAGAAGGTGAACTGAGTTTTATTCATCTCTATGCCTCAGTGAGTACCAGGAGGACCAGCCACTGTTGGAGTTCTGTGGAGAACTGCCTCAGGCTGCCTTTACAAAGCCTTCTGGGACATTTTAGCACATGATGCGCTAGAAGTTTGTAATGATAGTCTGGCCTCGGGCTCTTTGCCACTGCTGTCGCCCTCCCTGACCTACCCTGAAAGTAGTACCTGACTAGTGCATAGACTAGTGCATATGAGGAAGGCCAGTGTGAGTAAGACCATAGATCAAAGCACCAGCTTTGATCTACCTATCCACTAGCTTTAATCTATGGTCAAAGCTATGCACTACCTTTGACCATAGATCAAAGCTATGCACTACCTTCGATCTATGGTCAAAGCTATGCTATGCTCTGATCTATGGTCACTAGCTTTCATCATAGATTAAAGCTAGTGCATAGTTTTGATCTATTGTCAAAGCTGGTGCACTGACCTCCTTTTACTAGCTTTGATCTATGGTCTTACTCATACTGGCCTTCTCCCTTGTCTTTCTATTTTATCCGCTTCCTGAGTGTACAACAGTTTAAATTTGACCTTGACCTCGTTTTGTCGAGGTCAAGGTCATCATCTCATTTTCATCCCCTTTGCTGCCTGAGTAATGTGCTTTTTGTTTCATCGTTCTATCTGCAACGTTTGTGGAGATATTTGGTGGATGGACGAACACGCGAACACTGACAATAACAACACATCACTGCTTTGAAGCGGGATGTAAATAAAAGTCAGACAGCTGAAGAGATCTCAGCGTGAAGAACTGAAGGTCACTGAAGGTCATCCCTCAGTAAAAAACATGAACATCTCTGAACAACAACCTGAGTTCACACGGCGGGGCGACTTCCTGGAAACAGATTTAACAACGACCACATGACCTCCTGCCTGACACACACACACACACACACACACACACACACACACACACACACACACACACACACACACACACACACACTCCTCACATTCTTCAGTGTGAACTTCATTGCAGCAGTTTATGACCAAATAAGACAAAAGGCGGGTCTGGCTCTGGTCTGGGAGGGGGGAGTGGGCTCAGACTAGGGCAGGGGGGGCTCAGACTCGTTCCCCCGGTGGGTCCGGTCCAGGACAACAACCCGTCAGAAAAAAACAACAACAAACAGGACATACAAACACACAAACTCCGTTATTTCCGCCGTATGAGTCAAATGTAGTAGGTTTAACCGGATGTCTTTATGTGACGTCATGTGGTGCGTTCAGGCTCTCCTCGGATTTTGTCATTACATCGTTATCCGTCCGTGAGTTCGTGTTCAGCAAATAGAAACAATAATGACGTCATGATGATTGACAGCTGTGACTCTTTCTCAGTGGACGCTGCTTTTACATCCAGTGTTGTTACTGAGCGGTTGCCATGCAACCACATCAATGCTGGAACTTTCCACTTGTTGTGTTTTGTTCGTCTGTCCAACTTTTTAATGCACCAATTCAAAATTTAAAAAAAAGCTTTCCGTCCCGAGCTGATATTTGTCTGCTGGACCTGATCAGTGATCGATCAGATCAATAACTCGATCAGGAGTAGGCTGTGACAGCATGAGGTGTGAGAGTTGCTAGTTTTCCGACCGTCTGTCAGCCCCTGAACGCACCGCCGCGTCCTGCTGGCTGCTCGAGCCCGCGGTGACGCTCAGTCTCGCGCCTCTTCCCGGAAGCTGCGCAGCATTCCTGCTTTGATCGGCCGAACAGAACGACCCGCTCGGTCCGGAAGACGCGACCCGCTTCCGGTTCTGGTTGAGGTCGTGAGCCGGTGGGTGTCGGAGGCGGACCGGAGAGGCGGACAGTCGGTGAGCAGCTCTCGGGTTCGTGTGGAGCAGCGGAGGATCCAGCAGCCATGGCAGGGGGACGGGCGGCCGCCGCGGGGCTCCTGCTGCTGCTGCTCCGCTGCGGGGCCTTCAACCTGGACGCGGACGGACCAGAAGTGTTCTCCGGGCCTGACGGAAGCTACTTCGGCTTCTCGGTGGATTTCTTCAAGGCCTCCGACAACCAGAGGTGAGAGGAGGAGGATGGTGATGAAGATGTGGTTTCACTGTAAACAGACGGGTGTCGCTAAACTGACGTCACCACGCCCACCGTTCATTATGGCTAAATCCTGATGACGTCACTCGTGTTGTTTATCCCGACGTTCAGGCTGACGACCTCAGGTGAGTCACGTGATGAAGGTGAATATGAAGATACGCCTCTGCTCGCCTCTGACCTTATAAGGACATGACTGGACCCCCCCACCCCCACCACACCCCACCCCCAGCAGCGCGTCCACTTCCTGTCTGGTGGGGCCGATAAGACCTCAGACCAGAAGGACGACTTCCTGCCCAGAACCTGACCCGGGCTGAGGGACTCTGGGTCCAGATCCAGAGTCAGTCCAGCTGACCTCCTGACCCCCATGGAGCCTAGAAGGGGACCCCATGGGGGTCAGGAGGCTGGTGGTTGGAGGACATGCTAACCTCTGTTAGCATGTTTATATTTAGTTGATCTTTCTCAGTGTTAGTCAGGAGACACGTGATTGGTCCAGACCCGTCAGCCACAGCTCTGGGGTCAGCTGACAGCTGGAACGGGTCCAGGTCTGGATCTAGTCTGGTGGCCCTCCCCTGATCGTCACTCTCTGATGACATCACGCAGCGGCTGTGCTCATGAGCGTCATGTGTTGGTTGAACCCTGGTGTAACGTCTGTCTCCCCCCCCCCCCCAGGTCGGATGTTCTGATTGGGGCACCGCGGGCAAACTCGTCCTCGTCGGGGGGCGTGGTTGAGAGGGGCGCAGTTTACAGCTGTCCCTGGAGGAGCGCCCCCGCCTGCCAGCAGCTCCAGTTCGACTCCTCAGGTACCACAACCCCCCAGCCCTAACCCCTAACCCCACCATCCATAATCCCAACATCCCTAACCCCTAACCTCACACCCCTTAATCAACCCTAACGCCCCCCCCCCAGCTGCTGAATGCCACCAAACAGCTGACCTCTGCCTCTGAGAGCCCGTCTTATCAGGGAGGGGCTGATCTCAGGTGGGAACAGGTCCTGGAATGTTTGGTGAGACAGGAGGTGGTGTGTGTGTGTGTGTGTGTGTGTGTGTGTGTGTGTGTGTGTGTGTGTGTGTGTGTGTGTGTGTGTGTGTGTGTGTGTGTGTGTGTGTGTGTGTGTGTGTGTGTGTGTGTGTGTGTGTGTGTGATGTCTGGGACGCCATTTTTGTAGCTGCTGGTCGTTGTTCTGAAGTCGTCTGGGTTCACTTCCTGTTCACTTCCTGCTCCTCCAGCAGAACCTTCTGATCGACCCGTTTCTCCTCCCTGACCACGTTTTCCTTCAGCTTCACGTTATGTTTTCAGTGTTGCTAGGCAACACTGTTCAGGTTGCCGAGGCAGAACCAGGAAGAGCCCACAACCTCCATGGTCTGTTGTTGCTAGCTGCTGGGCGTGGCCACGCCCTGCAGCGAGCCTGGACAGGTTGTCCAGTGGGTCGGACAGGGCGTGGCCCGGTCCACAGGTCCGACCAATCAGAGCGGGTTTGTGGTCCCCCCCCCCAGAACCTGGTCTGTACCCCCCCCCAGAACCTCCATAAAAGGTGAATCTGTGTCTTGTTTTCACAGGATGTTTATTTTCAGTCTCAGCCAATCAGAGATCTGAACCTCCTGGCTGCCGCTCCCTTAGGTGGTCACGCTGTTAGTGACCTGCTCCTGTGTGTGTGTGTGTGTGTGTGTGTGTGTGTCTGTGTGTGTGTGTGTGTGTGTGTGTGTGTGTGTGTTCTAGCCACAATAGTGGTCTTTGTTGTTGATGATCTGGCCTGTGATTGGCTCCAGCTTCACAGACCAGTGTTGACTGTACTCAGACTGTTGGTTCTGGAACATGAAGTGACTCAGCACTCTGATGGGCGGGGCCTGTGCCTCCTGTGGTGGGTGTGGTCACACAGACTCCACAGGAAGGGGAGCGTCAGAATGTTTATCAACCATCAAGGCCATAAATGGTGGTGTTGATTCCGCGTGCTCCTCGCTGGTGGGGCCGGGTTCTCCCTGGTAGGGGTGGGGCCTCCCTGGTGGGGGCGGGGCCTCCCTCCAGGGGGATGACAAAGCTGCTCCTCTAAACTCCTCAGTCCAAAGAAAACCTGAAAGGAGAAGCTTTGAAGGTTCAGCAGAAGTTTAAACCAGTTTGATCCGGTTTGAACTGGTTAAAACAAGCCGTTTATTTCCATGGCAGCACAAACAAACAAACGTAAACAGATTGTTTACCTCTGGGCCGTAGCTCTGAAATGTTTAAAGGTTTCAATCCCAGCACACGAAGAAAGAATCAACCAATCAGAGGATGGGTCCTCACCTGTCACCTGATGCTCGCTTTTAATCCCGCCCACCTTTAGTGGTCACCGTGACATCATCGTGGGGTCAGCTTTGGTCTCAGTGGCTGAGCGTTGGGTTCAGCCCTCTATCCCCAAACAAAGAGCCTGTTGCCATGGTTACAGCTAAGCTGGCCATCAGCATGGGAACCAGCGAGCCGGTGTCAAAGAGACCTGCTGGACCAGATCCAGTCGCACACACAGTTTGAAACCCCATTGCTGTCGGGGGGGGGGGTCTGTTTGAACTTGCAGAGGGGGAGGGGGGCTGGTCCTGATTGATTGATCGATGGATCGATCAGTAATCACAAATGTCTGTCTGATCAGGGGACCGGACCGACTCAGGAGGAGCACCGATGGAGTTCAAGTCCAGACAGTGGTTTGGAGCTTCAGTCCGGTCTGACGGAGAACACATCCTAGTGAGACACACACACACACACACACACACACACACACACACACCAGCTGCTCCAGTGGGTTCAGATTCTTTGGTTCCTGTTGAGAAGACGGGCCGACAGTCCAGAACATGTCAAACACGCTAACATGACATCACATGTGAACTGATGCCCCCATGTACGTGTGAATAACGTCACACATGTACTGATGGTTGTATAGCATTTCTCCAGAACTCAATGTGATCAAAATCATACATATGATTAATGTAATACATGTGATTAACATACATGTGATTAGCGTCATACGTGTGATTAACATACATGTGATTAACGTCATACCTGTGATGAATGTCATGCATGTGATTGACGGCATACATGTGATTAACATACATGTGATTAATGTCATGCCTGGAATTGACGTCATACATGTGATTAACGTCATACATGTGATTAACATACATTTGATTAATGTCATACATGTGATTAATGTCACACATGTGATTAACATCATATATGTGATTAACATAGAGTGATTAACACACACGTGACTGAGGGCGTTTTCTGCTGTTCTGTGTTCCAGGCGTGTGCTCCCCTGTACCAGTGGTCCACCTTTGGCGTGTCGGAGCGTGAGCCGGTGGGGACGTGTTACCTGAAGAAGGGGGGGACGGTGGTGGAGTACTCGCCCTGCAGATCACGTGTGTACTGACTCGCGCCACATGCCAGTCGTATGTTCATGAGGATGGGAACACGTCTCATGTTGTTTCCTCTTCCTGTGCAGATGCCAGCTCTCCAGAGGGGCAGGGCTTCTGCCAGGCCGGCTTCAGCGCAGACTTCCTGAAGGTGGGACACACACACACACACACACACACACACACACACACGTCCTACTAACCCTCCTTCATCTCCTCCAGAAGAACAACAGGGTGGTGGTGGGGGGGCCTGGAAGCTTCTACTGGCAGGGTGAGTAGAGCTGGAGGTGTGTGTGTGTGTGTGTGTGTGTGTGTGTGTGTGTGTGTGTGTGTGTGTGTGTGTGTGTGTGTGTGTGTGTGTGTGTGTGTGTGTGTGTGTGTGGTTCCTCTAGCAGCTGGTTCCCTTCTTCTCCTCAGGTCAGCTGATTTCTGACGACGTCTCTGAGATCTTCTCCCGTTTTGACCAGAAGTTCATCACCCCGTACGGAAACACGCTCACCACCAAGACCGCCGGCGCACAGTACGACGACAGTTACCTAGGTAACCACACACCTTCACCGTAGCATGGTCTGAGCAGACTCTGGTCGTCCATCAGGGATGGATGATTGATGGATGATGGATGATAGATGGATGGATGGTGGTTGGGTGATAGATGGATGATGGTTGGGTGATAGGTGGACGATGATGGATGGATGATTGATGGTTGGATGATGGAGGGAAGGATGATGTTGGATGTTGGAGGGAAGGATGATGTTGGATGATGGATGATGACGGATGGATGATGTTGGATGATAGATGGATGATGGTTGGATGATTGATGGATGGATGGATGGATGGATGATAGATGGATGATGTTGGATGATAGATGGATGATGATGATCGATGGATGATTGATGGATGGATGATGATGGATGGATGGATGATGTTGGATGATGATGGATGATGATGGATGGACCAACAGTCTAGTTTCTCATCATGTGACTGATGATTAGTTTTTCAGACACTCCCATCTATCAGAATTGATCATTTTCTGATCAGCTGGTTTGTGATTAACTGGCCTGATTAGTTCCCACACTAATCGTCTCCTCTGATTGGCTGAGATGTTTGGACCCTGACGTCATTGAAACCTGAGGTTTCCTCTGATGAGATGAGAACGAATGAGGTGTGACGTCACTCACACACGCGTGTGTGTGTTCACAGGATATGCTGTGGCGGTGGGGGACTTCAACGAAGACGGGAAGGAAGGTCAGATACTGATCACAGATCAATGAACAGTAATCAATAATAGCTTATGATCCAGATTATTAATAATAGATTACTGATTATTATATTTTAGACCAAAACTAAATATTTTCTTGACTACTTTTTTAAAAAAAAAATGTAAATACCATGATCATTGTGAATCCAGAGTGTTTGTAACCAGAAAGCACCTGAGCAGGTAGGTCACGCTGGGGGGTGGGGACCGCTGCTGTAGCAGCCAGTCAGTGATCTGGTGGGGGGGGGGGTGAGGATGAGGAGGGTCTACAGCAGCATCACTGACCCCCCCAGCAGCCCTCACAGTTGGGGGGTGTGGTGGGTAAGAACCTCTCCTGTGTCCACAGACTACGTGACTGGAGTCCCCCGGGGGGAGAAGGCTCTGGGTTACGTAAGTGTCCACAGCTGAGGTCATGTGACCAAAGAACACGCCTCAGGTGTGACTGTTGTTTTGATGTCATGCTTGGGTTTGATGTTTCAGGTGAACATCTTCAACGGCCTCAACATGGAGTCCATGGTGAACTTCACAGGAACGCAGGTCAGCACTGACGGAGAGACGTCCATTAACCCTAAGCCCTAGCACTAACCCTAACCTCTAACCTTAGCCCCTAACCTCTAACCCTAACCCCTAACCTTTAACCCTAACCCCTCTGATGTCACACCAGCTCCACTGAAGGCAGCTAACCGCTAACAGCTGGAGGGGTTTTAGCAGTGTAGTTAACTATAGTATAATCTAATGTATAGCATTATACTGTTCATCTGACAGTACAGTATGGGTTAGTGTTGTAGTAGCACAGTATAGCACAACACAGTACAGTTTAGTAATACTACAGTACAGTAGTGCAGTATAGTGTACTACAGCACAGGGTAGTATATAGTCAAGTACATTGGATTATTATTAGTAGTAATACATTATATTTATTGTTTTATGGTATAGCGCCATACTTTGTAGTATAGTACAGTATAGTGTAGTATGTGGTAAAGTATATTGTAGTTTGTACATTAAAATACATTATAATATAGGAGTATAACATACTAACAATGTATAGTATAATACATTGTACAGGATAGCAAACTCAAAATAATTTTGTGTAATAATAGCACAGTGTATTATTATAGTACAGTACAGTTATTATAGTACAGAGTATAGTGTAGTGTAGTATTGTAAGGAGCAGTGTACTATAATATATTAGGGTATTGTACAGCAGCTATGCCAGCTGGGATAGGCTCCAGCTCCCCATGCCCTGCTGCAGCGGATACAGTGGAAGACAATGAATGACTGTAGTATGCTGTGCTATAGTGTAGTACATTAATATTGTTGTGTAGTATCCTATAGTACAGTATAGTGTGGTGCAGCACACGATATTACATTGTAGTATAAAAAAGTACAGTACAGTATAGTGTTGTATACTATACTGTACAATGTACTGTAGTGTAGCATGTTACAGTAATAGTGTATTAGTGTTGGATACTACAATAATAGTGTATTTTGGTGTAGTATACTACAGTAATAGTGTATTGTAGTATATTACAGTAATAATGTATTATAGTGTAGTATATTACAATAAATGTATTATAGTGTAGTATACTACAATAAGTGTATTATAGTGTCGTATACTACAGTAATAGTGTATTATGGTGTAGCATATGACAGTAATAGTGTACTGTAGTGTAGTATATTGCAGTAATAGTGTTGTACAGATTGTACAGTACAGATTGTACTGTAGTATACTACAATAATAGTGTATTATAATGTAGCAAACTACAGTAATAGTGTACTATAGTGTAGCATTCTACAGTAATAGTGTACTATAGTGTAGCATTCTACAGTAATAGTGTACTGACTTGTTATGTGGCGTCCTGTGATGAACGACGCCCCTCTCACTGAACACCCTTGTCTCACAGATGGCTGCTTACTTCGGACACTCAGTGGCTGCTACTGATGTCAACAATGACGGGTGAGTTAGTCAACAGTGACAACAGGGGCCCAGGCCCCTCAGTGGGTGGGGGCCCGGCCCCTGCGTTCTTCTGACTTCCTGTCCTGTGTCTCAGTGTGGTGGACCTGCTGGTCGGAGCTCCTCTCTTCATGGACCGGGGCTCAGACGGGAAGCTGAGGGAGGTGGGGCAGGTAGGACATGCCCAGCTAACCCTGCTATCAGTCCTAGAGTGTTAGCACTAAGGCTAACAGGCTAGCGTGTTACTCATTGAACAGAAGTTAACTTCTCTCTGTTTTCAGCCCAGTAGAATTTTTTCCTGGCTGGTTCAGCTGCACCTGTGGTTGCTATGGTAACGGGTTGTGGTCTGTGTGCCCCTCAGGTGTCCGTGTACTTGGGTCACGGTGGGTTCTCGTTCCACCCTCCTCAGGTGCTCACAGGATCAGAGGTGTATGCCAGGTATGGGTCTGCCATCGCCGCGCTGGGAGACCTGGACCTGGACGGGTTCAGCGGTGAGACCACCCAGGGTTACCACGGCAACGCCCATAAACAGACACGCTGTACCAGACAGGTTGACCACACCCACTCAGACACCTCACGTCCCACCTGACCTCATGTCCCTCCACCCTCCCCAGATGTGGCTGTTTCTGCTCCATACGGGGGCCCCGACCACCACGGCCTGGTCTACATCCACAACGGCCGGCCCCAGGGGCCCGACCCCGCCCCCTCGCAGGTAATGGGTCACGACCCCAACCACACCCCGACCGCTAACCCAAGTCACCACCCTGCTACCCTCAGGTCAGATGTTCACGTCCTAAACACGCAGCGCCGTTAGCCTGGAATACAGACCAGCTGTGGTCACTGATAGCCACAGTTAGCATGCTAACTGAAATGAGATGGTAAATGCTGACACGCTAACATTAGCAGAATAGCTTGCTGGGTAGCCACAAAGCCCCCGACCATTGTAGCGGTGCATTGTTTGGCTGACAAATTTGTGTGACGGCCTCTGATTGGTCAAACAACTCACTTAAACCAACACGGTTACCATAGCAATGACATCTCTCCGTCTCTCAGGTCCTGCAGGGTAAATGGGCGTCCAGCTACATGCCTGCTAGCTTTGGATACGCCATGACGGGAAATACTGACATAGACCAGAACGGATACCCAGGTACACACACACACACACACACACACACACACACACACACACACACAGCAGGAGCTGATGTGTGTCTCTGTCTTTCAGATTTAATAGTTGGAGCATTTGGAGCAGACAAAGCTGTTTTATATAGGTAATAAATGTGCGTGTGTGTGTGTGTGTGTGTGTGTGTGTGTGTCTTTGTGTGTGTCTTTGTGTGTGTGTGTGTGTGTGTGTGTGTGTCTTTGTGTGTGTGTGTGTGTGTGTCTTTGTGTGTGTGTGTGTGTCTTTGTGTGTGTGTGTGTGTGTGTCTTTGTGTGTGTGTGTGTGTGTGTGTGTGTCTGCCTTTAATGAGAGAGGCCACCTCTGACATCAAAGAGCTCTGGTTGCTGTTCCAGCCTCGCCCCTCTGTGTCTGGGGGAGGGGCTGGTTGTGCGCTGAGACTAACGCAAGAGGTCGCGCCAAGCTAACATCATGAGGACAGTAAAAAAACGTTTGATGTCATCAACACGTGTGTGTGTGTATGTCAGAGCCCGTCCGGTGGTGAGTGTGAACGCCACGCTGGACGTGAGTCCTCAGATCGTGAACCCTGAGGAGAGGTCGTGCACGCTACCTGGCAGCTCCACGCTGGTGTCCTGGTGAGTCGCCACAGGTCACATGACATCTGCGTCCTGTCCGAGACAGCTGTTAGCTTAGCATAGCGTGACTCTGATTGGTGGTTGTCATTGGACAGAACCAGTCCCAGTCTTTATGCTAGGCTAACCATTAACCCATTAGCGCTGATGCTAACAGCTCCTGTGCTTCCAGCTTTAAGGTGAAGTACTGCCTGAAGGCCAGCGGCCGCGGAGCTCCGCCCACCCTCAGTAAGTGCAGCAAATGGCAGCGCCTCCGTCGCGTGGCGCCCCTCCAGCTCAGCCAGTCCTCTGATTGGTCCACAGGTTTCCAGGTGGACATCCTGTTGGACCGGCTGAAGCAGAAGGAGGCGACGAAGCGCGTGCTGTTCCTCCACAGCCGCGCCCCCCAGTACAGAAAGAACATGAGGGTGTCCAACGGCCGGGGGCTGGCCTGTGAGGAGCAGCACGTCTTCCTGCGGGTGAGGCGACGCCCCTCTGGGAGGCAACCGTTCAGACAGGAAGTGGGTTTCACCATCAATCGCTCCGTGTGCAGGACGACCGTGAGTTCCGGGATAAGATCACGCCTATCTCCGTGACGATGGAGTTCACGCTGGACTACCAGCTGGCCGCCGACCCCACCGGACTGCTGCCCATCGTTGACAAGGACACGCCCACCAACGTCACCAAACAGGTGTGTGTCCGGCCGCCAGCTCCCTTTGGTTCTGTGGCTCCGCCTCACTTCCTCCTTCTGGCTCCTCCCGCCAGGCTCACATCCTGTTGGACTGCGGCGACGACAACATCTGCAAACCCGACCTGAGGCTGTCAGTGAGCAGGTGAGACATGGGATGGGGGCCCCCAGGGGCACCCTGTTACCTGTCAGCTGTCAAACAGTGGCGGCGACAGAACCAGTGGGCGTGTGCTGAGGACTATGGCTTCGGGGTGTGGGCATGTGCTGTGGGTGTGGCCCCGTGCTGGCGCTGACCGTGTGTGTGTGTCCCCCCCAGCGACCGGCAGCAGATCTACATCGGAGACGACAACGCCCTGACGCTGGAGGTCAGCGCCGAGAACCGGGGGGAGGGTGCGTATGAGGCCGAGCTGCACGTCTTCCCCCCGTCACAGGCCGACTTCACCGGCGTGGTCCGCAGCCAGGTAGGCCCTGCTCCCTGTGGCCCTGCCCCCTGTGGCCCTGCCCCTGGCCCTGCCCCCGGCCCTGCCCCCTCTGAGCTGTGCTGTGTTCCAGGCCCTCAGCCGCCTGTCCTGCGCCTATAAGAAGGAGAACCAGACCAAGATGGTGGTGTGTGACCTGGGCAACCCCATGAAGGGAGGCACCAAGGTGGGTGAACCCCCGGGGACCGGTCACAGGGGAGTCTATGGTGACGCTGCTCCCTGATTGGTCTGTGCTGTCTCTCCCTGCTGTGATTGGTCAGGTGCTAGCAGAGCTGCGCTTCAGCGTCCATCAGCTGTCAGAGGAGGACACGTCCGTCAAGTTTGACCTGCAGGTCGTCAGGTAGTGCTCAACCGCCCCCTGACCCCCTAACCCCTAATCTTAAACCCTAACCCTAACACCATATGCTAAGCTAACAACATCAGCTGAAGATGCAGGTGGTTTGGTTGCCGATGGCGACCCTTTAAAAACGTCAACCTCAATGTCGTGGTGAACCCTAAAGTGGGTCAGGGTTCACCACGATGCTCCAGGCCAGAGAACCTGTTGTGTACACGTTTGACACGTAGTTCTCTGTTCTTCTTGTTTGATGTTTGTTTGTTGTTTTAATGTTCCACGTCGTCATTCCAGCTCCAACCAGTTCAACAACACCAGTCCACGAGTGTCCAGCATCACCAGACTGGCTGTCCTCGCCAGAGTGTCCATCAGAGGGTAACACACACACACACACACTCCAGCAGTCGAGCCCTGGAGCTGATCGATCAGGTCTGGTCTATTGATTATTAAAACACACAACCTGTGTGTGTGTGTGTGTGTGAAGGACGTCGTCTCCTGGACAGGTATTGCTCCCCATCGCCAACTGGAAGCCCAGAGTTCCCCCAGTGGTGGGAGACGACATCGGACCACAGATAGTTCATGTATACGAGGTACACACACACACACACACACACACACACACACACACACACACATACTGACGTGTGTGTGTTCCCCAGCTGCTGAACAATGGTCCCAGTACGGTCAGCAGGGCGGAGCTGGAGGTCCAGTGGCCCCACCAGTTCAGGAACGGCTCTCTGCTCTACATCAGCAGCTATGAGACGGAGGGGCCAATCACCTGCTCCACCGACACCCAGATCAATCCCCTCAATGTGTCTGTAAGCCCCGCCCACATGACGGCAGCCAGCAACAGTCGCATTACATCATCACTGACCGACGTCACCACGGCATCATCACTGAACGATGGTCACCACGACATCATCACCCACTGATGGTCACCACGACATTATCACTCAGTGATGGTCACCATGACATCATCACTGACCGACGGTTACCATGTCATCATCACCCACTGACAGTCACCATGACATCATCACCCACTGACGGTCACCATGACATCACTGACCGACGTCACTATGACATCATCACTCACTGACAGTCAACATGACATCATCACTGACCGACGTCACTATGACATCACTCACTGACGGTCACCATGACATCATCACTCACTGACAGTCACCATGACATCATCACTCACTGACAGTCACCATGAAATCACTCACTGACAGTCACCATGACATCATCACTGACCGACGTCACAATGACATCATCACTCACTGACCGCCTCACAGCCCCGACAGCGACTCGTGTGGTATTGTAGTAACAGAGTACTGATGGAATCCTGTCGTTACAGTACAGTATTTTCGGCACTATAAGGTGCGCCTAAAAGCCTATAATTTATTTTTTAAAAAGCTGGCAGTCTGGCCGGCAGTCATGCCACACTACGCCACCAGGGGCACCCGCACAAGGCACTTGGGCCTACGCCCCCTAACAACGGTAGTCAAGGGGCGTCGCCAAAGTGCCTCTCTAACTGACTTGCTTGGACGGCAGAGCAGCCTGCAGAGAGCCCCGGTGACCAGCTACGATAACGTAGCAAAACAGGGAATTTTTGACTGACTGACTGATCTCAGTATTCCCTAACTATACTTCAGATCAGAGAAAAAATCCGCTCTGTCGAGCTGTGTGGTCCACTGGTAATGAATTTAACCAGTTTTTAATGACAGGTTTTTTAATATGGCGTATTTTGCCATACAGTGTGGCAAATACGCCACTTTGTCTGGCTTGTAGAACTGACTTTTACGTCGGTGCCTCGCCTCCGTGAACCTCACCACACGTCACTTAGAGATGAGAATCGGCTCTGCTCTGCTCTCTCTTCTGTTGGCTTTCTGTAAATGGGCTTGAGAAACTTCTTTAGACCAGCTCTATTTGGAAAGATCCATGAGATGACTTTTGTTAGAATTTGGCGCTATCGAAATATAATCTAATTTGACTCTTTTTAGATAATTTTGTACTACATTATTTTGTAATAGTTTAATCAGTAAATCTCAGCAGCTAAAGAAAAAACCCATGCGTGTTGATTTCTTTCTAAGATGGCAAAGTGATCAAGTGATCATGTTTCCTTGATGAGGCTCACAATGGCCTCGTTGATATAACAATAGGGGCCGCTCAGTTGATTAAAGGTACTCATTCATTATGCTCCATCTAGTGGATGGATAGCACAACTACAGCCGCTAGTTTTTTAATATATTTTAAAATGTATTTTAATTTTTTTTATTATATGCGCCTTATAATCCAGTGCATCTTATATATGAAATAAATTATAAAATAAACAAGTCATTTAAGGTGTGCCTTATAGTGCAGAAAATCCTGATGTAATCCTGTAGTCCTGATGTAATCCTGTAGTTACTCAGTACTCTCTCCTAGAACCCCCTGGCTGTGGGTAACTCCAGTGGGGTCCCCCCCAGAGAACGAGAGACGGAGGGACGGAACAGAAACCATGTCCGTAAGAGAGACCTGGAGTCCAGTGACCTGCAGACACTGGTATACACACACACACACACACACACACACACATACACACTGAACTGCTGATGACATGATGGTGTGTGTAGGACTGCACCACAGCCCAGTGTGTGCAGCTCCGGTGTCACGTGGGCCGCCTGGAGAGGAAGAAGAACGCCATCCTCTTCATCTACTCCAGACTGGACGTCAACAACTTCCTCAGGGTAACACACACACACACACACGCACACACACACACACACACACACGCACCCCTGAACGATGCTGCTCTTGTCTTGTGTTCAGACGGAGAACCAGAACCGGTCCTACGTGATTCGATCCACTGCCTCCTTCAGCGTCATCGAGATGCCCTACAAGAACCTGCAGCCCGAGCTGCCGTCCAATAGCACCACAGTAAGGCCCAGGGGGCGTTTACCAGCAGGGGGCGGGGCCAATAGCACCACTGTAAGACACGGGGCGGGGCCAATAGCATCACCGGAAGGCACAGGGGAGGGACCAGCAGGAGGCGGGGCCAACAGCACCACCATAAGACATGGGCTGGGACAGCAAAGGGCGGGGCCAATAGCACCATTGTAAGACACAGGGGGCGGGGCCAACAGGGGGCAGAGCCAGCTGGTGGTGGATTCACCAGCTGGTGGAGCCTCAGATGCGTCACAAAACCAGTGGGGGTGGTAATCCGTGGGCGTGTCTCTGCAGGTGAGCGTGTCGGTGGTGTGGGTGGCTGAGCCACCCCAGGCGGTGCCAGCCTGGGTGGTGGCGCTGGCGGTGCTGGCGGGGCTGCTGCTGCTGGCGCTGCTCATCTTCATCATGTACAAGGTAAGGAACACCTGAGGCCTGTCATCCAGTCTGAGGCCGGGGTCCTCAGCCTGTTAGCATAGTATCCTGAGCCTGTTAGCTTTAGCCTTAGTCTGTAAGCGTAGTATCCTGAGCCTGTTAGCTTTAGCCTCAGTCGGTAGCGTAGTATCCTGGACCTGCTAGCTTTAGCCTCAGTCTGTCAGCGTAGTATCCTGGACCTGCTAGCTTTAGCCTCAGTCTGTTAGTGTAATATCCTGGACCTGTTAGCTTTAGCCTCAGTTAGCCGACATGCTATGTGCAGCAGCTGAGCTCTTCTTCTTCTTCTGTTTTCAGTTGGGGTTCTTCAAGCGTGTGCGCCCCCCCCAGGAGGACTGCACAGAGAAAGAACAGCTTCAGCCGGAGGAGAACGGCAACACGGATGCGTAGAGGTGGAGCTGAGCAGCGCCCCCTACAGGCTGAACATTCAGGTGTTCCAGCAGGAGTCAGATGGACTGAAGCTCAGGAAGCATCAGATTAAAGGAACAATTCAACGTTGAGCTGTCAAAGGAAGATGCTAAAGCTAAAGTGAAGTCACAGTGAGGGGGTTAGCTTAGCATGGGTTAGCTTAGCATCCAGACTACAAACAGTGGATCCTGGCAGCTCATTTCATCCTGGCTCCGGAACCCCCCTGCCAGCATCGCTAGAACCCCTGATCCGCTCATGTTGAACTGCTCCTTTAACCCACTGGCCCTGAACGCCTCACGGCCCGTTACCATGGTGTTCCTGTCACCTTTGAGGCTCCGTAAAGCGTCCGTCTGAAACGCAGCTCCAGGCTTCATTTGAACAATATTAACCTAAACTAAAGTGTTTCCTGAGCTTCATGAACATCTGACCTGAGGTCAGTCCTGGGAGGTCTGTGATCAAATGAAAGGCTAACGCTTAGCTTTAGCGCTAACCTGTCTCCGTGAACAACTACTAATGAAACAAGCAGCAGCTGACCAATCACACACAGGCGGGTACGACCTTCTAAACAGGAGGATTGTGGGTATGTGATGGGTGGGGATGTGCTTTCATATATAACGGGTGTGACTTTAATATATGGGTGTTGTCCTCCTACTGGCGTTTGCTTCGGGGTGCTGCCCTCTGTTCTGTCTTGTATTTTATGTTTTGATGGTAGAAAAGTGTCCATTTCATTTCAAAGCGACCAGCAGACGCCGTTTATGTTCATGATGTCATGACATCAATGCCAGCAGTTTAATTAATTAGTAACATGAGCTGTTGGCTAAACCCCACCCTGAATCAAGATGTCCAATCACAGCTCAGCATGACTAGAAGGGTGAAACCAATGGTGCGTTTAGGTCATTAGCTAACTTCCCAGCAGTGTAGCTGAGCCCATGCTAAGAACTAGCATCTCTGGCTATCCCTGCGTGTGGAAATCAGTCCTACAAGCTAACTGTGTAAGGTAGCATTAGCATGTCTCAGCTAATCAGACACCGCTAAGTAGTATTGATTTGAGGCTGCATGATAAGATAAACAGCCAAACAGTTATGCTAGCACAAGGTTAGCTACGATATTACAAAATCTATTAGCATGCTAAAGCTGACGTTAGCCACTCAGGTGGTAACAAATCTGCTACAGACGGTATTTTCTGCTGAGTCGTGGGCTAACGTTAGCTTAATCTGGGAGCAGCTGAGCAGTTATGATGACATAAAACTTTTGTCATGAACCACTAATCAGAATGCTAAACTAAACGTTGAATTGGTTTTATTTAGTCCAGCGTGTGCCTTATAAGAACACGGAACGGTGGGCAGAACAACAGCACTTAAGGAGGGCGGGGCTTAACTTTCCCGCCCTGCACTGAGGCCATTTCCTTCTTCACTTCTGGTGTTTTTCAATATTATTTTGCTGTCAGATTTAGCGTTAGCGGCTAACGCGACTTAGCCTGGAAGGAGGCATGGTTCCACGTTTGTTTGTGTTTGTGAATATAAAAAAAAAAAACTAAAGTAAAAACTTAGCAGCGGTATGAATTCACCCATATTGGGTTCACTTCCTGAATTAATGCTTAAGGTTTACGATTTTTTAAAGTATATTAGCTTTAGCATTCACGTAGCCTGGGAACAAATGTCCTGGTCAACACATCTTTCTTCAGCCTTCAGCAACTCATCCTCCTAGAGTTTGTAGATTTTTAAAATGGCCAAACTCATTTTAGCTCATCTCGCTAACCTGTTACAGAAATTTTTGAGCAAAATATTATTCCAGGATTCCTTGCTGAGATATTTTTTTATTAATACCACCCATGTCTGTTCAATTATGAAGCCAACAGTTAGCCAGTTAGCTTAGAATACAGACGCTTGATTTTTTTTTCTAAAGATTAAATCGTGCAACCACAGCTAACAGATTAAATAACAGATTAAACATGTCCAGTCGTAATTCAGTGACCTGGCGATATGATGTTAGCATGTTGTTGGCGTTAGCCTCATCATATCAGGACTGTCCATTGTGGCATTTAGTCACTTTGTGGAAGTTACCTGCACACTCTATTAGTGTAAGCTAACAGTAGCAGTTCTGTGGATCTAGCAGCATCATCAGCTGATCGTCATCATGCAAAAAATGTATTTACTTGTCGACTACCAGTTTGTGTTTTGCTAAGCTAATCTAATTGTGGTATTGCCAAATGTGCTGACGTTAGCTCTATTTTAGTTCCAATATTGTCAGCAACAGAAGATTAGTTCTGCTTCATAAAATGTTAAACTAATTCTTTAAAACTTAGCTTGAAGCAATGATAACAGCAATAATAATAATAATAATAATAATAATAATAATAAAAATGACAATAATTATAACAACATGATCTTAGATCTGAAATAAATTGTTGACCAAATAAAAAGCAATAATAAAAACTGTTCGTGGTTGACTCCTCAGACGGACTGTTGGCCGATGGGTTTGACTTTGGATTGACTGTCTCGCTTCTGATTGGTCCGTCTGTTGAAATATTAATAAAACTGGCTGTATTCAAACCAGGCGTCTGGTTCCAAGTTGGTCAGGGTTCCTGTCTGGATCTGAACCAGAACAGAACTGAAACCAGTGTGGACCTGAGGTCTGAGCGTGTGGACGGCGTCTTTCTGTCACAAACTATTTTTGATGTGTTTTATCACCTATCCATGAAAATTATTCCATAAACATTTCAATGTTAAATAAAGTCACCTGATCACATGTTCCGTGTTCTGTTGTTCACCTGATCACATGTTCTGTTGTTCAACCAATGACCTGCCATGAGAACCGTTGGGTCTCTGGACCCAGAAAGTCTCCACAAAGCAAGACATAGGCAACTAGAAGCGTCAACGCTAGCAGCAGTATTATTGCTACCAGCATGGTCACTGTGATTGGATAGGTGAAGACAGTGGGAGGAGCTAAAGGTTGGGACGGAGCCCCAACCTGCTCTGCAGTCAGGTGATAACAGGAGGACTAATATCGGTTGTATTTATCGTGATCTTGTCTGATTGATTATTTGCAGCTGATCAATAGTAGAAGGACAGGAAACTCAGTCAAAGGCTTTATTGTGACGGAGTAAGAACCGCCGACATCCTGCTGCTCTCTGGTCAGCCTGTCAGCAGGAAGCTCAGGTCACTTCCTGGCTCATACTCTACTGTGGGGTGTCCCCTGGACACAAAGACAGGCGTCAAACAAACAGGCGTCAAACAAACAGACGTCAAACAGACGTCAAACAAACAGGCGTGAGACTGGTCAGACTGGTTGTCTGGTTACCGGGTGAACAGCCGGGCTCTGGTGGTCCCCAGCAGCGTCGCCGTGTCCCCCTCCACCAGCAGCATGGACCCCTCCCTCAGACCCTGAAGGACAACAGTCACACAGACAGTCAGACAGACAGACGGTCACACAGATGGTCACACAGACAGACAGACGGTGTCACCAGCACGCGGGGCGTGTCTGCTTCCTCGTGGTACTGGAGGATCCGCTGTTCTCTGGTTTCCTTGACAACACAAACAATGTCATGATGTTACTGACTGATGAGGTCACTAAAGGTCACCCACACAGGTGTGACAGCTGTGTCACATGACCAGCTATCGCCTGGCAACAGCTGGTGGACCAATCGAGACTGTGTTATCACCTCTGGTCAAGGTTCAATCGTCCAATCAGACGTCATAGTTTATGACAACCTCATAACAGATAACAGAGCAGCGTCAACCCCTCGGGGGGGGGGGGGGACGACTCACCCCCATGTGGCGGCTGTGGGGGTCAGGGTCCAGGTAGTGGGGGTTGATGTTGAAGGGGACGAGGCCGATGGCGCTGAAGGAGGGGGGGCGGACAATGGGCATGTCGTTGGTGGTGCTGATGCTGACGGTCGCCACGTTGGTGCCCGCGCTGGAGCCCATGTAGGGGACGCCGTCCTGGAGGAGCAGGTAGGGGGGGCAGAATACTCATGACTATGATCAATGCCATCGTGTGTGTGTGTGTGTGTGTGTGTGTGTGTGTGTGCGCGCTTGGTCACCTCCATCACCCTCTTCCTGATCTCTGACACCAGCTGGTTGTCATAGAGAGTCTTCAACAGGCGAAAGGTGTTTCCTCCTCCTGCCAAACACCCAAACTACCAATAATCAATACTGTACTCTAGAATAATTGATACCCTAGAATAATTGTTTATCGCCTCTGTGAAACAGAAGGAAGTGTAAATTCGTTGCTAGGTAACCAACATGCTGGGAATTGAACCGTCAACCTATGAAGATGGCCTCGGCCGTTCGGACGGCGTGGGCGGGGTCCGGGGCCTCATGGATGCCGTCCACCTCATAGCCTGCAGGAACAAAGACACGTGAAGGACGCACTGGCTGACAGCCAATCAGATGTTAGCCCTGCCTCTTCCCGTGGGCTTCGGCCAACAGGAAGTGTGTGAGCGGAGGGACGAACCCAGAGTCCTGAACTTGTCCCGCGCCGTCTGGGTGTAGGCGTCTCTGTCGTGGAGAGCGTAGGGCACAAACAGCACCCGCCTCACGTCTCTGGAACACAAGCAGACATGGGGCTAACGCTAATGGAGCACACGCCCACTTCACCACTGTTCAGCCAATCAGAGACAGAGATGTGTTGCCACGGGCAAACCTGACCTTCATGACACAAGACAAAAAAGGAGTGTCCTTTAGCCCGGTCACATGACCTACCCCTCTGCCTACTGACCTACCCCTCCACCTACCAACTTACCCCTCTACCTACCCCTCTACCTTTGGTGTGACTCATGCATACTCATCGTTCTGTTCAATCAGCCAATCAGAATAGGTTCCCACCGGTCCAGGACCGTTCGGGTTCTGATCAGATCGATCATTACTTCCGGTTTGTTTCTACATTCTAACCCTGTGGTCCCCGTTCAGACCAGACACGAGGATCACGTGACCAAACGTGTGGAAACTAAGGAGGTCACGAGACCCGGGTCCACATCAAATCTGCCGACGCTAGGGATTCTCTCTGCTCGCGCTCTGGTCACGTGACGCCCGGCTGCGGGTCCACCGGACCGGGTCTGTCCCGGACTCACCTGCCGAAGAAGCGCGTGACGTCCCGCGCGCAGTGGTCCAGGTATCCGCTGCCGTGCAGCTTGGAGTTGGAAACGAGCAGCAGCCTCCGCTTCATGCTGGAGCTGAAGACCCGCTGAGGGGAGTCCGGGTCAGGGTCCGGAGTCCGACCCGCTGGAAGCACCAATGACAGGGGAGCCCCTCCTTGTGACGTCACCGTCTTCACCTGCGCGTGAGTCGTTTCCCTTCAACTTCAGCGCTGGAAGAAGTTCAAACCCGCACTCACCGGCGCGTCAGAGCAGAAGTAGATCCGGAACATCCGGAGCAGGTCCTTCAGAGTAAAAGCACCGTCATCACAACGTGGAACGACATTTCCTGAAGCCCCTCCAGTAAATACCCTCAGTAGTCCCCGTTCAGACACGCCCCCTGATGTCTACATTCGGGGCACGAGGGGGCGCTAGAGGGGCGTGGTTTTTACACAGGATCACGTCCTCCTGTCACAGATAATTGTTATTATTATTGTTAGTATTTATTACAATAATAGCAATAAGTTTTTTATAGTAACAATAATAAAGGTGTTATTATTATAAATGTGTTATTATTGTTATTAATATTAACAACAATAATAATAATCTCTTTAGAACTGGTTTCCTGTCTGACAGGTACCAGTTCAGACTGGATCAAACTGGTTGGAATCCTATTGGGCTGCAGTACCGGGTTTATCCACCAGGTGTCACACTCCGCTGCCTAATGAAGGATTATCCATCAGCTGGTTGTCATGATGACGTCACTGTTTATAGACACGACTTGTTTAGTATCCGATGGGGGCGTGGCCCCTCCTGCTCCTCCTCCTCTGCTGGGTTGATCCGGGGGGGGTCAAGTGCAGCTCAGCAGGTTTACCAGGAGGATTAGGGTCGTGTGTGTGTGTGTGTGTGTGTGTGTGTGTGTGTGTGTGTGTGTATGTGTGTGTGTGTGCTCTAACAGGATTCAGGTGTTGACCTGGTTTCTGAGCTGAGGGTTGACCTTTGACCTGAGGCGGGGCCTGCTGACAGGTTTATTAGCATCCATGCTATTTTGTCTCGCTGCTAGCTGATGACCTCATAGCTGCTGGGCCAACCAGTGAGCTCCCACAGGCTCATCACCTGCCCCACCTGCACCCCCCATCTTAAGCCTCACTCAGCTGCTCGTCTGGATTCCGTCAGTCTGGATGGAGCTCCAGGAGACGTGGACGGCATCACAGGTGAGTCTAGAGTGGTGCAGGGGGGGGGGGGGTCCTGGTCCAGCTAAGCTCCACCCCTCCAGCCGGTCTGGGGACCCACCCTCACTGCTCCCTGGGATCTAGATCTACATCTAATACCTGTGGGTCTGACCCCATGTCCACCCCTGTTCCAGGTCTCGTCTGACCCGTAAAGAGTTCCAGTCTGACCAGTGAAGCTGACAGGAAACATGCCGACAGTGAAGAGCAAGAAGAAGAAGACGAAGAAGGAGCTGAACGATGAAGAGGAGCACGGTGATGGTGAGAGACCCGTTCAGTTCCGTGCTCTTCTAGTCTGGTCTAGTCTGGTCTGTTGTCCTCTAGTCTGGTCTGTTCTCTGCTCCTCTAATCTGGTCTGTTCTGGTCTCTTCTAGTCTGCTCTGTTCTATTTTTCTTCTAGTCTGGTTTGGTCTGGTCTGTTCTGTGCTCTGCTCTGCTCGTCTGGTCTGTTCTGTGTTCCTCTAGTCTGGTCTGGTCTGCTCTGTGCTCCTCTAGCTGGCCTGGGGGGGCTGGGTGAGGGGACCAATCAGAGACCCAGCAGAGACCCTTTGACCCCGGAGCCACAGGATTCAGCACCACAGAAGAAGAGGAGGAAGAAGAGGGCGGCAACCATCGGTAGAGTCATATGACATCTGTCGCTGCATGGCGGCAATTTTTCTGTGACCACACAGTGGGGAATGGAGATCACATGCTTTTCATGTCAGCCATCTGATGATTGGTCCGCAGCTGAACAACTTCCTGTTTCCTGTTTGCGTGTGTCAGATCAGGACGCGGATCTAACCGACATCCCCAACGGGACCGGGGACGAGCTTGACGGGGGTCAGGAGGTCGCCATGAGGAAGACTAAGAGGAAGAGGTGAGCACTGGTTCGGCAGTAGGGACCACGAACGCCTCAGTGATGTCATCGTAAGGTCAAAGTTCATCACGCCTTATGTCACATCACAGAAAGCCCAAGGCGACAGAGCACTACAGCGGTGACCTCACCGGTGAAGACCATGACATCACTGATGTCCAGTCCGCCATCCCCCAGCATTCCCTGTTCTCCGCCCCCCACGGACACAGCCGGCCAATCAGCAGAGCCTGGGACCGCAACCGTGAGTCTGCTACACCCCCTCCACCAATCAGATCACGTTTCACTGCCGGGTCATCTGCAGAACCGTTAGCTATGAGCTTGTGTGTGTGTGTCTGTGTATGTGTATAGGGCGTCTCCATGCCGACCGTGTGGATCAGCTGGGGGACTCTGAGCTGCTTGGCTACCTGGAGTCCAGACAGGTGTGGACCACCAGAGACTTGGCCCTGCGGCTCCACGGTGGCTTCAGGTGCGTCAGCGGCTGAGGCTCCGTCTCCTCTAAGGCGTCGCCTTCTGCCTTTGAGGCCAGCCAATCAGAAGCGTGTTTCCCTGCAGGGTGGTGGGGCTGTTCTGCCACGGCTTCCTGGCGGGTTTCGCCGTGTGGAACACCATCGTGGTGTACGTGCTGGCGGGCGAGCAGATGACCGCACTGCCTAACCTGCTGCAGCATTATCACCTGCTGGCCTACCCCGCCCAGTCGCTGCTCTACCTGCTGCTGGCCGTCAGCACCGTGTCCGCCTTCGACAGGTGAGCTCAGGCCCCGCCCCCAGACGCCGACCTGCCCACAGCTGAACCGGGTTCTGTGTTTGCCTGCAGGGTGAACCTGGCCAAGGCCTCCATGGCCCTGAGAGGGTTCCTGACCCTCGACCCCGCTGCCCTCGCCTCCTTCTGTAAGGAATGGAGTACTGGACTACTAGACTAGAGTACCAGAGTACTAGACAGCACAGTGGTACTGTACTTAGTTGGGGATTTTTTAGTGTACTTCATAAGTCGAGTGTGTGTGCTCAGTGTACTTCATTGTACTCTTCTGTGTTTAGTGTACTTCATAGTACTCTTCTCTGTGTATAGTGTACTTCACAGTACTCTTCTGTGTCAAGTGTACTTCATAGTACTCTTCTGTGTCAAGTGTATTTCATAGTACTCTTCATGTGTCTAGTGTACTTCACAGAACTCTTCTGTGTCTAGTGTACTTCATAGTACTCTTCTGTGTATTGTACTTCATAGTACTCTTCTATATTTACTGTACTTCATAGTACTCTTCTGTGTGTCTAGTGTACTTCATGGTACTTTTCTGTCTTTAGTATACTTAATATACTTATAGTATACTTAATAGTATACTTCTGTGTTTAGTGTACTTCCTAGTACTCTTGTTTTTAGTGTACTTCAAAGTACACTTGTGTTTAGTGTACTTCATAGTACTCTTCTGTGTCAAGTGTATTTCATAGTACTCTTCATGTGTCTAGTGCACTTCATAGTACTCTTCTGTGTGTAGTGTACTTCATAGTACTCTTCTGTGTGTCTAGTGTACTTCATAATACGCTTCTCTGTCCTTAGTATACTTCATAGTATACTTTTGTGTTTAGTGTTCTTCCTAGTACTCTTCTGTCTTTAGTGTACTTCATAGTACACTTCTTTGTTTAGTGTACTTGATAGGACCTGTCTTCAGTGTACTTCATAGTACTCTTCTCTGTCTTTAGTGTACTTCATAGCACTGATCCTGTCTCTCAGTCAGCAAATGACCAGTGACCGGATCAACCTGTACCCTACGGCCAATGACACGCTGTGGTGAGGACCTCTTCCTCTCTTCCTGTGTTCTTCTTCTCTTCCTGTGTTCTTCCTCTCTTCCTGTGTTCTTCTTCTCTTCCTGTGTTCTTCCTCTCTTCCTGTGTTATTCTTCTCTTCCTTTGTTCTTCTCTTCCTGTGTTCTTCTTCTCTTCCTGTGTTGTGTGGTCCGATGCTCACCGTCGCCCCCTGTAGGCCTCGAGGTTCAGAGCAGCAGATCCTTCGTCCGTGGATCGTGGTGAACCTGGTGGTGGCGCTGCTGGTGGGCCTGGCGTGGGCCGTGGTGTCCACGCGGCCCGATATCGACTACACCGAAGGTGGGCGGAGACTTTGAATGTGGGCAGGGGCGGAGACTTTAAGTGTGCTGCTGTGGTTTCCATGGTAACGGGAGGCTGTCCTCTGTAGACTTCCTGATGACGATGGAGGTGGACGGATACCCGAGAGGAGACGAGCCGCTGGATGCCCCCGCCTGACCCGTAGCGCCACCGGTGGTTGTTTGTCTCCTAGCATGTTGTTGTCCTTGTAAATAAAAACAAAGTGTTTACAGTCTGCTGTTTGTGCAGCTTCTGACCACCGGGTGGTGCCACCCAACAGACATCATATACCTCCTGTGAGGGGCTAGTGCGTCACACACATACAAACACACACACACACACACACACACACAGCCTCTGTTGCAGTGACTTCAGAGGGTTCTGCTGGTCCTTGGTTCATCCACTTCCTGGAGACCCCAGGCATCTGCTGCTGTTCTAGGTGGCTACTCTTCTGGACCTCCAGGACCTCCTGCTCCAGGTCCTCCTGCTCCAGGTCCTCCTGCTCCGGGTTCTCCTGCTCCAGGTCCTCCTGCTCTGGCCGGTTCCAGCATGACCCGGTGGTCTGATTCTGACCCGAGGCTGTCGGTGGATCCTGTGGAACGTGGAGGGTTCTGGTTCTGTTCTCTTGATGTTTGCAGATGACTTGATGTCAAAAAGTTACGTCATTTATGTAAATAAGTTACGTCATTCTGGACACTTATCGTTTGTTCAGCTTCCGGAACGACCTGGTCCAGAACCCTCCTGGAACCAGACCCGGTTCGGTCCAGGAGACCAGGACGTCTCCTGCTGTTCTGGCTGAGCGGAGGCGGGCCGGTTGGTGACGTCACACTGTCGTGACTGCGGTGCCGTAAAGCGGTTATATCACCGGAAGTTCCTCTCGGCCGCGGCGGGACGTGAAGCCTTGACGGCCCGGTCCCGGTTGTTGTTGTTGTTCGGATGAACCTAGTTTCCGGTTCCGGTCCGGGTTTAAAACGGGAGCCTTCCGGCGCACAGCCCTCATTACCCGTCGTGCACCGCGGCTGCCGCTCACACCGTTAAGCGCGGGCAGGGGGAGCAGACCCGTAAAGAACGGACCCGGTGCTTCCGGTCGGTCGGTGCCCCCCGGTTCCTGGTCGGAGGTTCAGCTGTCGGTCCGACCGGTCGGTGTGACGTCACGTTCAACATGGCTTGCGGGTTGTTCGCCCCGCTAAGCTAACTGCTAGCTAGCTACTCGTTACCTTCCTCCCCGCTGCCGGTGCGGTGACGTCACCGGCTGTTACCGGAACCCCCCTCCGCTGACCGCTGCACCCCGTCCCGGACCCACCCCCGGAGACCGGACCCCCCCCCCTTCCCCCCGGGCCGCCATGACGCTGGCCCCCCGGGAGCTGGCCAGCCTGCTGGCCGTGCTGTCGGAGGAGGCGGGCGGCAGCAGCTTCGAGAGCCTGTCGGCGCACCTCCACCACTGCTTCGGGAAGGCGGAGCACTTCCGGGTGGGGGCGGCGCTGGTGCTGCTGCTGCAGCAGCCCGACCTGCTGCCCACCCCCCCGCAGCGGCTCACCGCGCTCTACCTTCTGTGGGAGATGTACCGCACCGAGCCGCTGGCCAACAACCCGTTCGCCGCCGTGTTCGCTCACCTGCTGAGCCCCCCCCCGGCCGGGGAGGAGGCGCTGTCCGGTGGGTGTGTGTGTGGGGGGGGGTCATGTGGGGGCGTCCTGTGTCTGATTGTTTGTGTGGTCATGTGAACTGCAGGCTTCCTGCCCCCCATCACGCAGCCGGAGAAGTTCTTCCTGTCCCAGCTGATGCTGGCCCCCCCCAGGGACCTGTTCAAGAAGACCCCCCGCCAGGTGGCCTGCATGGAGGGCGCGCACTCCCCCCCGGCAGTGGACATCAGCGGGCTGCAGCTGGCGCTGGCAGGTCGTGTGGGATTACCGGGTCGACACCCCCTCTCCCCCGCGTAGATACTGGTGATGTCACGCGTCACCTGACCCATTTGTTTGTTTGTTGTTGTTTTAGAGCGCCAGTCGGAGCTGCCCACCCAGAGCAGAGCCAGCTTTCCCAGTATCCTCAGCGACCCCGACCCTGACTCGTCCAACTCCGGCTTCGACAGCTCTGTGGCCAATCAGATCATAGAGTCCCTTGTCACTGGACCCCGCCCCCCGCTGGAGAGTGAGTGTTTGTGTTACTGGTGACAAGACCACACCCACTAGTGACACCTGAGGCCTGTACCATAAAGCTTGATGAACCTAGCCGGGCTTCCTCTTACTTATCCGGCTTCACTTACCGAGACATCCGCCCTCCAGATTTTCGGTACCATAAAGCTGGCTACCGACTCACTAATTTAATTCAGGTATGTCCACTTATGGTACAGGCCTCAGCTCTGTACTGGTGTGACACCAGAGGCCTGTACCCTAAAGCTGGATTACGGTTTAGCGAGATAACGTCAGGCTTAACCCTGGCTTTTCGGTACCATAAAGGTGGCTAACTTTCTACCGGGCTACGTTGTCGAGGTAACCTATGCTGAACACCTAACCTGCTCCGGAGCAGGATAAGTTCAGGATAACAGCTCAGCAGGTATAACAGCCACACCTACTGACCAATCAGAGCTCAGCGGGTATAACAGCCCCACCTACTGACCAATCAGTTCTCTTGGAAAATGTACTGTCCGTTTTATGAGAACCCGGTGGATCTTGGTGCACAGCTTGTGTGAAGAGCGCTCAGGCGCGAGAGAATATTTAGAGATCGCTGTAATCCGTTCGAATTGCCTGAACTGTACAAAGGTACAGGTTTTGAGGAGAGGGGTTACATTACATCTGTCAGCTGCTGGAGCCTTACATCAGTAATGTAACGCACCGCAACCACGTGCTGACAGTCCCGCATACAGTGTGCATTGCACTGAGGTTCTTTGCCACAGTTAATATATTTCTTAGTGATGTTCGTAATTATTATGATGTCCTTAAATCCCTCGTTGGATGGGTTACAAGCAAGCCACAGATAAAATGCCATTAATCAATTATTTGTTTAAGTAAATCATGGATTGATTGATTCATTCATAGGTACTTTTATGTATTCTGTTGGCGATGCCGAAAACCTCGGGAAGAACACAGTATGTAGAGCTCTTCATAAAGTCGCGGGGGCTACAATCACATGCCATAACGAAAAATGTCGCACACACATACATTTATGGAACACACAAATGTTATTGTAGTCAGATATACAAGTGCAGTCATAGTGGGGAAGTAATATTATAATGGAACTAACTTCCGCATTGACACAGTCGGCGATTTTTTGCCAGCGATCCTTGCGCCGTTTGGCAGCTGCAATTGTGTTGCTTTTTGCCTGGATTATTGGTTTGTATTGCTCGTATTTATTAATTATTATTGTTTGGTCCTCCGTTGTGAAATATGCGGCTCGGGCCGGTTTGTTGCATGTTTTCGATTGGTCGCATGCAGCAACCTCCGCCCTTTTTATGTGAGCGCGCACAGATCTAGAGTGGACATGTCTGAATTGAATTAGTGAGATGATAGCCGGGTTTATGGTACCGACAATCCGGAGGGCGGATGTCTCGGTCAGTGAAGCCAGATAAGTAAGAGGAAGCCCGGCTAGGTTAATCAAGCTTTATGGTACAGTCCTCAGGTCTGTACTGGTGAAACTTCTGGTCTGTACTGGTCTAACTTCTGGTCTGTACTGGTCTAACATCTGGTCTAACTTCTGGTCTCAGGTCACTTCCGGCCCGAGTTCATCCGTCCGGCCCCCCCGCTGCACGTGTGTGAGGATGAGCTGGCGTGGCTGAACCCCACGGAGCCGGACCACAGCATCCAATGGGATCGCTCCATGTGTGTGAAGAACAGCACCGGCCTGGAGATCAAACGCATCATGTCCAAGGCCTTCAAGAGCCCCCTGACCTCCAATCAGCAGTCCCAGGTAGGCCGTCTGTAGTACGACTAACCCAGTCTGTAGTCCCACTGACCCCGTCTGTAGTCCCACACCTGTTACTGACCCCATCTGTAGTCCTGCTGACCCCGTCTGTAGTCCTACACCTGTTACTGATCCCATCTGTAGTCTTACTGACTCCGTCTGTAGTCCCGCTGACCCCGTCTGTAGTCCCGCTGACCCCGTTTGTAGTCCTGCTGACCCCGTCTGTAGTCCTGCTGACCCCGTCTGCAGCCCTACTGACCCCGTCTGCAGCCCTACTGACCCATCTGTAGTCCTGCTGACCCCGTCTGTAGTCCTGCTGACCCCGTCTGTAGTCCCACTGACCCTGTCTGCAGCCCTACTGACCCGTCTGTAGTCCGACACCTGTTACTGACCCCGTCTGTAGTCCCGCTGACCCCGTCTGTAGTCCCGCTGACCCCGTCTGCAGCCCTACTGACCCATCTGTAGTCCTGCTGACCCCGTCTGTAGTCCCACTGACCCTGTCTGCAGCCCTACTGACCCGTCTGTAGTCCGACACCTGTTACTGACCCCCGTCTGTAGTTCCAGCCTGTTACTGAATGGTGTTTGTACTCTGCCTCCCCCTGCTGGCTGCTGTGTGTAGCTGCTGGTGGAGCTGGAGCGGGACCCTAAACTGGTGTACCACATCGGTCTGTCTCCGGCCAAGCTGCCGGACCTGGTGGAGAACAACCCACTGGTGGCCATCGAGATGCTGCTGAAGCTGATGCAGAGCAGCCAGATCACCGAGTACTTCTCTGTGCTGGTCAACATGGACATGTCTCTGCACTCCATGGAGGTGGTCAACAGGTGAGGCTCCACCCACGGCTGTCCAACAGTCCTTTAGAAAGGACTGATGGACCAGTCCCACCAACCAGGTCCCACCAACCAGACCCTGTGGAGGACTGGTCCTCCAATAGGAAGACAGATCAGCTGTAGTCATAGCATGTCATCTCTGTGTCCCAGAGGTCTGTCTGACACGTCTTCTTCCTCCTCCAGACTGACCACAGCTGTTGACCTTCCTCACGAGTTCATCCACCTTTACATCTCCAACTGCATCTCTACCTGCGAGCAGATCAAAGACAAGTACATGCAGGTACTGGCTAGCAGCACTTGGCAGCACCTCACAGGTCGGTTAGAACCGTTAGAACGTCTAACTGACCCGTCACCCGCATGGGTCGGTTAGACGTTCTAACCAGTTTGAAGTCTTTCAAAAAACTGGTGCTGAAGTCATTAGCCAGTCCTGGTGACCTGGGGCCTGTTGGCGTTAGCCTTAGCCTGTTAGCATTAGCCTGTTAGCGTTAACCACCCTCTTGGCGTTCTGCTGTGACCTGTGGGCGTGTCCGTTGTCTCCAGAACCGTCTGGTGCGTCTGGTCTGCGTCTTCCTCCAGTCTCTGATCCGGAACAAGATCATAAACGTCCAGGACCTGTTCATCGAGGTCCAGGCCTTCTGCATCGAGTTCAGCCGCATCCGCGAGGCCGCCGGCCTGTTCCGCCTCCTGAAGACGCTGGACACCGGGGAGGCCCCCAGCGACGTCAAAACTCTCAAGTAGTAGAGACCCGGGTCAGAACCGACCCGGACCCAAAGGACTGGTTCACATGGGACGTTCACACACGCTGGCGGTGAAGGCCTGGTTTCATTCTCTTTGCTTTGTTCCTCTAATTAAAGTTCAGTCTGGAGGTTCGTTTGTCTGTGTTCTGTCAGGTCCAGAGCTCCGCCTCCAGCCCAGCCCCGCCCCACCCCCCACTCCCCCATCAGCTCCTCCTCCTCATCACCACGCTCCAGTCAGGTACAACCAGCTGCTAGCTCAGCAGCTAGCTTAGCATAGCTGCAAAAGGACCAGTTCTAGAACTGAACCCAGACTAAAGTAACGCATTTAATACAACCAAAGACTCTCTGGAGTGAGGTCACTGGAGAGTCTCTGCCTCCACAAGCCCTGCCAAATTCAGGCCCCGCCTCCGTCAGGCTCCGCCTCACCAGGTGTTGACACAGACACAGGTTTTATAGGAACGTCTTTATTTGGGTACATGTGGATTGTTACCTGAGCAGGAAGCAAGAAGTTATTCTACGAGCCAATCACACGTAAGCAGCAGCCTGAGCTATGACATCACAGGGCTAATGTGTAGCGTAGCTTAGCATCACCTGGACCTGTTTCAACTATTATTACTGTGAGGTAAGGTGATCTCGATCCAGTTTCTTCAGGTACTGGCTGACCTGGGGGTCCTCCTGGCTTTGGGGGGGCCCCACAGGTCCTGGTCAGGCCCTCATGCCGCGGGCCATCAGGCAGGCGAACACCGTCATCACCATCTTGGGTTTGACCTCCACCAGGTCTTCAGGCAGGGCATACACCCGGGCACCGATCTTCCTCGCCATGGAGATGGCGTACCTAGCGGGACGAGAGGCGGGCCGGGACCTCTGTTAGAGTACCTGCTAATTGTTAGCAGGGGTTTGTTACCCACAGAGAGCACCCACTTGGCGTTGTTGAGCTTCTCCTCCTCGGTGAGGTCGTCGGTCTTCACCAGGTCGTAGCGGACGCTCCCGGGCTGGATGGCGTCAATCAGGTCCACCACCGGCAGGCTGCTGCTGATGCTGGAGTCCTGCAACACAGTGGGAGTCAAACTGAAGCGGCTCCAGGGCACCCCCGGGCAGGTCCAGGGCCCCCCCAGGTGGGTCCAGGACCATTACCTTGAAGCTGGAGATGTGGGCTTTGCCGGCCTCTGAGAGCGTTTGGTTGACCCAGCCCACGATGGTGTCATCGATCACCTTCTGCCCCCCGCCCAGGTCCTCCAGGATGTTCATGGTGTACCTGATGGACAGATGGAACCACTGGGGTTACCACACAACCCCCCCACCAAAGCCCTTTGGTTCTGATGTGTGACGTCTCTCCATCCAACCCCAAAGACTGTCAGTGGGTCCAGGTCTGGACTCGGGGTGTCACCTGGACTCACTGCCCTTAGGACTGGATTCCTGATGGATGTGTGGTGGTTGGCGGTTACCTCCTCATGAGTTGCCATAGCAATGCAAGGGTGAGGGTCCTGTTCCCGGCGTTCAGGTCCTCGCCTGCGATGCCCACCAGAGAGAACTTAGCCTCGGTCCTCCCCAGCTCCACGGCATAGTTACAGTTCTCCAGCTGCAGCAGGAAGTGTTCAGTTAGCGGGCACCACTGTGGCTAACCCATGTTGGCTGTGGGCATAGCTGCTAGCATGGTGCTACAATGTTAGCCGTACCTTCTTCATCCGGCTGCCCCTCTCGCTGTAGGGGGGGGCGTTGACCTTCTGCCAGTTGACCTGGACCTTGATCTTCTGGTACAGCTGGAAGATGACGTGGGCATCGTCCAGGTCTCTGGAAGACACCTTCAGGTCAGCGTCGTCTTCATCACACCGCCCGGTGATGAAGACGACGCCTGGTCAAACCGTCTTACAGGTAGAGGTGGTTCACCCGCGGTACAACGCCCAGAGAGTTCATCCAGTTCCTGAAGGTGCGCTCCTCCCTCGTCTCACCTGGAGGAAGAGACCAGCGTCACCTGTCAGACAAGAGTCATGTGTGTGATGAGCCCCGCCCACTGGGGGCGTGGCAGTTCGGCACTGGCCTTCGATGGCGCTCCAATCGATGTCCTGGTTCTCGGGTTTCTTCAGAGCCGGGTACTTGTTGAACAGGTTGGCCACGAAGGCCAGGTTCAGTTTGGGGTTGCCACGGACGACGTCTGTTGCCGTGACGAACTGTCTGCATCCCAGCCGGTCGGCCTGCTCCAGCATAGACTCCGCCCGCTTTTTGTCATCCACTTCCTGTCCAGAAGGACCAGAAAGACATCAGCACCCCAACATTTCCGTCAGGGCCACGGACCGTTGGATCGTCCATGTGTTATAACCTCCTGACAGGCGTTTATAACCTCCTGAGGGCTGTTTATAACATCCTGAGAGCTTTTTATAACCTCCTGAATTATATCTTCAAAGATGTGTTTATTATTATTGTTGAACATGATGATGTCATAGCATCTGACCCTGATTCCTGTTTTGTCAATGGTGATGGCGGGGACCCCCTCCTCATCTCCTTTGGGGGCCACCTGGTCCAGGAGGTTGAAGTAGGCCTTGGAGTCCTGAAACCCAAACAGGTGAGTAAACAGAGACCCAGCTGGACGGTGATTGGCAGATCCCAGTTGGTTCAGGCGCTACCTTGATGTCGGAGCTGAAGTTCTGGATCGGGGGGCAGCCGGCGGCCTCCAGGTGATGGTTGACCCAGCGCAGCAGCAGCTCCTCAGGAGACAGCTTCATCAGGTCCTCCAGACTCTCTCCGTCACGAAGCAGCGCCACCAGAGCTGCACCACAACCAACGTGTCAGGTCCACCAGGAACCGGTACCGTCCAGGAGGAACCAGTCCCTGCTCCGGTACTGATGCTAAGCTATGCTAGCAAACCCACCTTCATTCTTGCTGAGCTCGATGTCGGCGAACAGGCCGATCTTGATGATCTGCCACAGCAGACCCAGAACCAGGTGCTGCCGGCCCTCCTTCAGGTCCTCGGCCCCGATATTCACCACGTGGCAGCCAATGGCAGAGGCCGAGTTTAGCGCCAGGTTCAGGTTCTCCTGTTGGACCAGACACAGGAAGTGAAGGCATACAGCTGGTCACGTGATCAGGACGGGGCGCCACAGTCATGTCAGACCTGGATGGTGAAGGCAGTGAGCTTCTTCCTGTTGATGGTTCTCTCGTCGATGGTGTCAGCAACCGACAAGTTGATCATCTTACTGGAGGGAAACCAGGATTACTACAGTAGGACTAACAATATGGTAGGACTAACTATAGTTTGATTTGATTGACTAACAAAAACTAGAGTGTGCGTTCTTAATTTCCCTTCGGGGATTATAACAGTGTATTAAATATAGTAGAACTAACTACATTAGGACTCACACTACAGTAGGACTAACTCACTATAGCAGAACTACGGTACAACTAACTCACTATGATAGGACTAACACACTAGTAGAACTACGGTAGGACTAGCACACCTCAGAGACCCTGGTTGTGTCGTGTCAGTAACCACCAGCCCATGCACTATTGGTCAGTGAATGTCAGGACTACAGATGGGCGGAGTCAGGCAGTGGTGATGCTATGGTAGGCTAACGGGGGAGGGGCCTACCAAAGGACGATCCCGTCCCCCACGGCGCTGAACAGGTCATTGCTGCTCGGGTCCATGGGGAGGAGGTGACCGCAGTCCGGGTCGCTCTTCAGGGCCGCGTTGATCCAGTTCACGAAGGCCACCTTCTCCTCCTCTGTAGGGGAGGATTCAGATACACAATTGACCAATCAGCAGCGAGCACCTGCCCCAGCAGGAGGCCCGGCGGACCCACCTGAGTAGGAGTGCTGGGTGCCGGCCTGCTCGGAGGTCCCAGCCACGCTGCAGAGCCCCTCCTTCTTGTTGATGGCCTTCCTGAAGGTCTTTGCCACGTCGCCGCTCTTCAGCCCGCACACGATCTGAGGAGGACGCAGCCGTCAGGGGGGGCCGCCGGGGGCGCCAGCATGACCTCTGACTTCTGACTCACCTGGGTGAACTGGTCGAAGGTGAGCTGGTCACTGGTTCTGGTCAGCTCCTTCACGATGTCCCGGACCCGGTAGCCCGGCAGCCCCAGGTTGGGGGCGCTGAAGAGTGCCATCAGCTCGCTGGCGCTGATAACGCCATTGTGGTCTACGTCTGGAGGGGGGGCAGACAGGAGACGGGTGAGCCCACCGAAGATGTCACCACTCTAACGATGATGTCACCACTTTAATGATGACTGTTAACCAGACGTTCTGCTAGAACTGGGGGCCCCGCAGCACCGGGTCCTTGCGCCCCTGGGCCCCCACACACAGCTTCTTACCGATCCGGTCAAACGACTCCCTGAGCTCCTCCAGCTCCTCTGCAGACACAGGCGTGGTGGCGGCCATGTTGGAACCTGAAACTGACACGGGACAGAATTGACTGCAGTACCTGTGGGGGAGGGGGGGCTGACTTCCTGTTTCAGCTGCTAGGCTAGGCTAACTGAACATCAGCTGATTGGCTCCTGAAGCCTGATTTAGGCTTAAAGAACAGAACTACAGTGATGTCACACAGCAGTGATGTCATGGTCTCAGTGCAATTTCTTCCGGGATTAATAAAGTATATCTATCCTTCTAGTCTCAGAGTAACTTTAACAAAGCTGGAAATTAGGAAGAAGGAAGCAGAACAATGTGGTCACACGACATGTTACACACACACACACACACACACACAGAAGTGATTGAACTTCCTGCTTCCTGTTGGCTTCAGATTCTGCTGAAGTCGACTGGAGGAGAAACCAGTTTGGTGTCGTTTAAAGTGTATAAACAGATCACCCCCCCGAACGCCCCCCCCCCCCTCTGTGACTGGAGGTCTGGTTCTGGTCCGATCCAGCTGGAGCTCCATTACCATGGAAACCTGTGCTGGTCCAGGTCAGATCGGATGGGGACCACTGATGGACAGGGGGGTCACTGCCGGGCCCCTACCTGCTCAGACGGTTCTGGAGATGCTGACGGGCCACCTCGTGGTTTTGGCTGCAGGAGTTCTACCGTTGGGCTGAACCACAGACTTCCTGTCTGCTCAGCTTCTGCTTCTGTCCCCACGCCTGTGGACCCCCCAGGAGCACCTGATTGGACCAGAACCTAGACCCTCATAGCGCCACAACCCTGAGCCCAGATGGCGGCCCTGGGGCCACGTACCTGTGAGGTGTCGTTGGTCCGGGTGGAGGGAGTCGTCTGGCCGTCAGTCTGTCTGCTCTGACTGACACCCCCTCTCTGCTCTGAAGACACACAGGAAGTGACACGCCAGCCCCGCCCAAACAGGAACCACAGGCGCTGCCTTTATAAGGCAAACAACACCGCCAGGGGACAGGTGACACCCCCAGGAAGACAGACTAACAGGGTCTCACATTGATTCTCCATAAACCGATGGACTTCCTGTCGACATCAGAGCTCCTCCTACTCCCTGTTGGGGTGTGGGCGTCCCCTCCACGCTCAAAGCGCATTAATGAATTTATTTATTTGATTTCCTTCCTGGGGGGGGGGGGCTGTCACCTCACAGCGAGAAGGTACTGGGTTCAAGGTTCAAGTCCCACTGTGTCCAAAGATGCTTAAGTCAATCCACTCCAGTGCTTCAGAACTGAAGAAGCCTCTTGGATGAAACGTCCTTAGGAAACCGTCTTAAAGTCCGGTGGATTGACTTAAACAGCTCTGGAGAACTGAGAACCTACACACTGTGTGTGTGTGTGTGTGTGTGTGTGTGTGTGTGTGTGTGTGTGTGTCTGTGTGTGTGTGTGTGTGTGTGTGTGTGTGTCTTTCTGTGGGCGGAGCACTCCCCACCATGGATCCCGGAAATGTCTCCCGGATTGGACAACCATGCTTTTATTTTGAAAGCGGACCGGAAGCCGCGTGACGCTCGGCGCTGACTTGACATCAAAGTTTCTCCAACAGGTCGGAGTCGGACGGAGTTTGTCCCGGAGAGTCGGTTCGACGGTTCGGAGTGTGTTCTTGTTCTTCGTGAGTTGTCGGTAGTTTCCGGTGGGGTTCGTCAGGATGGTCCAGGTGTCGTTCAGCTCCGCGCTGGGACGGAAGGACGCGAAGAAGGAAGGTCTGCTTCCTGCGGAGGACAGAGTGAGTCCATGCTAAGCTAACGGGCTAGCTGGTAAACAACACGCTCCGGTGTGTCCGGTCACCCGGTGGGACCGTTCACACCGGGACTCGATCCGGTTCACGGTGGATCCAGTCTCACTTCCGGCTTCACTCTTTAAACTTTATTTCCTGTTTGTTTATTTATTTATTTTAACTCCATTTTAAACGTTAACGGTGACGTCATTCACCCGCGGGCGCGTCTGTGTTCACATTTACCGGGAAATCCTTTAAATCCGTCACTTTGTTCCGATAGTAACTCCTTCAGGACGCACGAGCCCTAACTGCGTCATGAAGGTTATGGGATGGAAACACACACGGAGTTAAACACAAACACACACACGTAGGAGTTAAACACGCACACACACGAAGAAAAACACACATATGCAGGAGTTAAACACACACACACACATGCAGGAGTTAAACACACACACACACATGCAGGAGTTAAACACACACACACACACACACACACACATGCAGGAGTTAAACACACACATGTACTTTAATGGTTCTGAGCTGTTTGACAACAACAGGAAGCAGTCAGGCGTGCCGATCTGCTGAGTCAGCGTCTCTGGCCCCTCAGGCTTCCTGTCTGGACATGCCGCTCCTGCTGGGCGTGGTCTCAGCGTGTGATGTCATCCAGCCTGATGAGGGCGTGCTCAGGGCCACTCCTCTGGAGGCCTGTTGGCACCTGTTCGTGAACAGAGGAGTCATCTGTGGGTCCTCAGCGACCTGCAGAGCAGGTCACCAAGATGACCTCGGCTTGACCTCAGCTTGACCCCGGCTTGACCTCAGACCATCAGAGGTCAAGTCGAGTTTTGTGTCTTCATTGGCAGAACTTGACCTTCAGGTCGATTGAGCAGGTTCCTGCTGTTCCCTAGAGGAACTACGCTACGCTAACATTAGCTACTACAGTATTCCATTCTAACTAAAGGAGCTATGCTATGCTAACGTTAGTATGCTGACATGCTAGCAGTGCTAGGTGAGCGTCTGCATGCTAACGGTCATGTTAGCCTAGCGGTTGCTGGCTGGACCTGATTGGCTACCGTCTCCTCTGTCCCATAGGATGCTGAAGCGGGCCCCCTGGGGCAGCGGCGGTCCCGGGCGTGGTGCTGGTGCATGTGTCTGGGGTTCACCCTGATGCTGGCCGGACTGGTGGTGGGCGTGGTCTGCGTGCTGCGCTACTATGCCCCGGAGGTGAGCAGCCAGCCCCCACAGGGCCGCGAGGACGGCGAGGTAATGGAGGACCCGCCTTCTTCTTCTACTGTCCTGTCCGTCGCCACTTCCTCCAGCCGCCGACGACCAGCCTCGCCCTCAGCAGGAGGCGGGAAGAGCTGACTGGCTCTCAGCTCCTCACTGATGGGAGGCGTTTGTTTGTTCCTGCAGGACGGCCCGGTGTACTGGTGTGGAGTCAACTACCTGGAGGAGAACTTCATGATCCCAGAGGACCAGAACGTAGGAGGAGCATGATGATAGTGATAGTGGTGATAGATGTGGTGGTGATGGTGATGATGTAACATTGCTGCAGTTCACGAATCACTAGTGATCAGTGGGGTCAGGTGGACTCAGTGGGGTCTGGTGCACTTGGTGGGGTCCTGTGGACCTGATGGGGTCTGGTGGACCCATCCACTCACTGACTGTAACTGCCCCGGGGCAGGTGGAGGTGGACGTGGAGCTGCCGGACCCAGTGCACCTGAGGCAGCTGCAGGAGCAGATCCGGGTCCTGGAGGAGGAGCAGGTAGCGCTGATCAGCGTCCCCGTCCCCGAGTTCCAGGAGGGGGACCCCGCAAACATTGTCCACGACTTCCAGAGGGTGAGTCCCACGGGGCCCGGGGGTCGTGGGGGGTGGGGGGCACCGGTAGGACCATCCTGACTTACTCTGCTCCCAGAGGCTGACGGCCTACCTGGACCTGAGTCTGGACCGCTGCTACGTCATCACCCTCAACACCAGCATCGTCATGCCCCCCAGAGATCTGCTGGAGCTGCTGGTCAACGTCAAGGTAACACACACACACACACACACACACACACACACACACACACACACACACAGCTGTAGGCTCCAGTGGTGTGACCTGCCCCCCCCCCCCCCCACAGGCGGGCTCCTACCTGCCTCAGACCTACCTGGTGCACGAGGACATGATGGTGACGGAGCGTCTGGAGCACGTGGACCAGCTGGGTTCCTTCATTTACAACCTGTGTGACGGCAAAGACACCTTCAGGCTGCAGCGCCGGGACCAGATCCTGGGTAGGACCGGGTCCCAGTGGGACCAGAATCAGACCTGTACATGAACCTGAACCAGAACCAGACTAGAACCCAAACCAAACCTGAGCTAGAACCAAACCAGAACCAGACCTGAGCCAGAACCAAACCTGAGCCAGACTAGAACTAGACTAAAACCAGACCTGAACCAGACTAGTACCCAAACCAGACCTGACCCAGACCCAGACCCGCCCTGCTCACCTGCGCCCCCTGCTGGTTTTCAGGTATGCAGAAGCGAGCGGCGCTGAGCTGCAGGAGCATCGTCCACTTTGAGAGCCGGGTGGTGGTGGAGACCCGCATCTGTGAGCCATAGAGCCGGCGCCCGGATAGGAGCGCCCCCAGCAGCGTGTCTGTGTGGAGACGAGTGAATGTGATGATGATGAGTGTGCTTCTTCACGATGGGGGGGGGGGGGGTTTAAACGTAATCAACCTGCAGCTATCGCCTGAACATGTACTCACTAGAAAGGGAACGCTAACGCTGTGACCGCAGGGCGCCACCCTGTGCTGGGCTTGCACAAGGAGGTCATATGACTAAGCCAATGTGGCTCAGTGTAAAAGAATTGAGTAAAAAAAAAGCCACATTCTGTGTCCAAGACAGTGGTTTGCTGTAATAGCAAGTAAAACTTACAAGTAAACATTGACTAATACCAAGAATCAAATTTATTGTTAAGTGTCTAAGTCAAAGTTAAAATGTCTTGCAGTCCAAGTAAAACTTAGCTTATAAAAAAAGAATCTTTTTGTTTTTTATTGGACGGGAGGAGGTCATGACCCGAGTCCATATTTAATGATCAGGAGCGTTCAGGTGACTTCAGCTATTTCCGTCCGATATTTCCGTCGGCATGCTTCAGCTAAATTCCGTCGGCATGCGGAAATAGCGGCGTTAGCGAAAATAGCGGCGCTAGCGAGCGGCGCTAGCGAGCGAAAAAGTAAAGTTTTAGCCTTTTTTCCGTAAAAATAACAACGCCACTGTGGCTATAGTCTAAAAACCTTGTAGCCAATCTGGAATTTACTTCGCCTATGGCGAAGTGGCGAATGGCTAGCGCAAGCCCAGCAGTGGGGGGGGGGCTGAGGGGTGGGCGGGGCTGAGAGGTGGGTGGTGCTGAGGGGTGGGTGGTGCCTGATGCTAAAAGCCTTCTGTGTGTTGTTGAACTAATTTGTGTAGATAATCTGATCCAAACCACCAGTAAATAAACCAATAAACAAACCAAACCACTGGTCTGGAATGAGTTTGTCTCCCTCAGGGTAACGCCGCCGGACAGGTCTGGACCCAGTATCAGGTCCAGACCTGGGACTGGGTCCAGACACAGGACAGGGTTTAAAACTACCACAGTGTAGCATCAGCTAAAGCTGAAAGAAAACACCTCACTGTTCATCCCCCATGGGGAAACTAGCTGGTTCTGGTTAGTTAACTAGTACCAGCTGTAACTACTATCCGGTGTAACTAGTACCAGGTTTAACTAGTATCAGCCGTAACTAGTAGATGTGTGGTGATGGTCATGTGACACAGGCTTGGCTCTTACTGGATCTAGATAGACTTCACAGTGCATCATGGGAAATGTATGCGATGTCACCATCTCAACACACTTGAGATGTGATGGTGATGATGCAAGAAGATAATAATACAATAATTTGATGTTTATTTCATCCTTAATGCACGGATCGGCTTTAAACGTAATGCTGTGACGTTTTCTGTGGAAAAATAATCAACTGCTGACGTCATCAGCAATCAATAATGTTTGCAGGACTTTCACAGAGGAAATGCAGCTTGAATTTATTGGAAATAAAAGTATAGAAATAAACGCACAACTACTTGAAGTTCGGGACCTTCATCACTTGATAAAATTGTTAGAAATTTTATTTTTTTAAAAATAGCATCCAGACCAGTGAAAACGTAAAAATCAGGATCGATAAAATGACCGGAAATCAACGGCTGGACGGACTGGAGCGTCTTCATTAATTATGCACTGCAGCTCCCAGAATCCCTTGCGGGTCTCCCCTTCAGGTTCGGCGTGTGGACGCTCGGCCGCCATTCAGTACCGTTCCCGCCGTCCGGACCGGTTCCGGTCCAGCGGAGGCGCGCTGACGGTAAGAGCACCGCTGTTAGCATGCTATCATGGAGCTGGCGGCCGTGTTTACGTTTCCATGGCAACAGGCTACTGTTGCTTAGCGACGTGAAGTTACCCAAACTTCCAACCTGCTCTGACGTGATAACGCAGTGTGACCTGGGTCCCGAGGGGCGCGCGCTCCGTTCGTTAAACCTTTATTGAATTGTTGAGTGTTCCAGTGAACGACGTCATGACGTCATGAAAGCGTGAACCGGGTTCGGCCAGGGGGGCCTGACACGCCCAACGCTACTGATGAGTCAGGTGTTCTGTGTGACGACGTCATCCGCGTGTGTTCTGGGCGTCCTCAGGTGTGATGGACGGTTATGAGGTCATCCGTCAGGTGGGGGAGGGTGCGTTTGGTAAAGCCTTCCTGGTGCGGGACAAACGGGGCGGAGACAGACGGTGTGTGGTCAAACAGATCGACCACAGGAAGGTAAGCCTCACACAGCACCTCCCATCAATTCAAACTGATTCAAAGTAGTTCATACTGGTTCAAACTGGTTTGAACCGGTTTAAACCAGTTTGAACCGGTTTAAACCAGTTTGAACCGGTTTAAACCATTTCAAGACCAGTTCAGTTGTGTTGTGTTCATGGTCAGATGTCAGTGAAGGAAAAAGAAGCTTCGCAGAAGGAAGTGACGCTGCTGTCCAAGATGAAGCACCCAAACATCGTCACCTTCGTCACATCGTTTCAAGGTGAGGGAGGTCACACACGCAGGTGATCATGTGACCGATGACATCACAGTGTGTGTGTGTGTGTGTGTGTGTGTGTGTGTGTGTGTAGAGCGGGGCAGCCTGTACATAGTGATGGAGTACTGTGATGGAGGAGATCTGATGAAGAGGATCAACCTGCAGAGAGGAGTCCCCTTCACCGAGGAGCAGGTACGCACACACACACACACACACAAACACACACACACACACACACCTCTTGTATGACCGGTGTGTGTGTGTGTGTGTGTGTGTGTGCTGCTCAGATTGTGGACTGGTTCGTTCAGATCTGTCTGGGACTCAAACATATCCATGACAAAAAGGTTCTCCACCGAGACATCAAAGCGCAGGTACCTGCCACACACACACACACACACACACACACACACACACACACACACACACACACACAGACACACACACAGCCAATCAGCTGCCAGCACAGTCCTCACCTGCATCTTCATCCTCCAGAACATCTTCCTCACCAACGGAGGAACCAGAACCAAACTCGGAGACTTTGGAATAGCAAGAATATTGAACCAGTCAGTATGAACACACACACACAGACACACAGACACACACACACACGTGTTAAAATGTGTTAAAGCTTCAGGTGTGTTGACGCTCTGTGAACAGTGTGTTGTTGTTATTGTTGTTATTGTTGCGCTATTCTAATTGTTATTGTTGTTGTGCAGCACCATGGAGATGGCCCACACCTGTGTTGGCACGCCCTACTACCTGTCCCCCGAAATCTGTGAGAGCCGGCCCTACAACAACAAGACGTATGGACATGCCCTATTCACACCACGCCCCGTTCACACCACGCCCCGTTGACACCACGCCCCGTTCACATGTGTTGAGGTCTACTGTAATATCCTATAATACTACAATACAAATAAAAATCAAAGTGTGTGTGTGTGTGTGTGTGTGTGTGTGTGTGTGTGTGTGTGTGTGTGTGTGTGTGTGTGTGTGACTGCAGGGATCTCTGGTCTCTGGGTTGTGTCCTGTATGAACTCTGCACCCTGAGGCATCCGGTGAGCTCCACGCTAACGTTAACGCTATCACTGAGCATTTGCTCAGGGATAGCATTAGCTATCATTGAGCTAACGCTATCACTGTTATAAGTTTGAAGGCATCAGTCTGCGTCAGCTGATCAGTAAAATCTGTGGGGGGCGTTACCCTCCAGTCCCCGCCCACTACTCGTCTGACCTCCGTCAGCTGGTTGGTCATCTGTTCAAGGTCAGAGTTCTGGATTTTAATTGGTTGATTTGTTTGTAATGACGTGGACCTGACCTGACTCGTATGACGGTGTGTTCTGATTGGGCGGTTTGGGTCCAGGTGAACCCTCGGGACCGCCCCTCTGTCAGCTCCGTCCTGCGCCGGCCCCTCCTTCAGATACACGTCAGCAGACACCTGGACCCCCAGGTGAAGAACCCCATTGGTCCGCTGTCAACCACTGAGGTGTTGGTCCTCCAGTGGGCCCCGCCCCTCCAGTGGTTCCCACCCCTCCAGTAGACCCCGCCCCTCCAGAATGGCTGCAGAACCTCCTGCCGTGAGGCGCCGGCTGAGAACACGCGTGTGTGTGTGTGTGTGTGTATTCAGGTGTCGATGGAGGAGTTCAGCCCCGCCCTTCTTCAGAGGGAAAGACTGGCACCGCTAAAGCAGCCAATCAGGACAGGTAACAGAACCAACGTTCACCTGAAGGTCTGACAGGACCTGAACCCTAACCCAGACAACAAACAACAACAAACAAACAACAACAACCACAGACAACAACAACAGAAAACAACAAACAACAACAGCTCTGCTCCTGTGGCCCTCACGCTTCCAGCTGACAGACGAGCATTCTTCCTCTTCTGTGGTGTCTGTCCTCAGGTGGCCTGCAGAGGTTCACACCTGCACCCCGGCGGGCTGCTGGACCGGACCGGAGGGCCCCCGTCAGGGCGACGCCCCCACCCCACCACAGAGTAGCCATTACAGTCGTTACCAGTGATGTTCGTATGTGTTGTTGTGTCTGTTGTTCACCATCATGTCTGTCAGCAGCATCTTCATCACAGAGCAGCGGGGCAGGAGCACAGGTGATGACGATGAAGATTATGATGGTGATGGTGATGGTGATGATGATGGTGATGAAGACGACCTCTCACAGGTGAACCACCTTTGTCTCTGCTATAGGGTCACTGAGCAACAGCCAATCAGACGTTACCAGCAGTACCACGCCCAGCTGGACGCCATCCAGAGGAGACATCAGGAGGCTCCTCCTCTGGCTCCTCCTCCTCTGGCTCCTCCTCCTCCGGCTCCTCCTCCTGCTGGTCTTCAGGAACAGTGTGGAGACGCCGTGGAGCCATATCAGCTGTAAGAGGACACACCGTCAACAGGCGGGGCAACAGCAGACACGGAAGTAGATCAGATTCAGTTCCAGCCATTCTTGTCGTCACCATGACGACGCTCCACAGCACTGATTAGTGTTCGATTGATCGACTGATGACTTCAGCACTCCATGTCTTTCATTAGCATATTGTTGCAACGCTGGTAACGTGTAGCATTAAGACTTGTGTGTGTGTGTGTGTGTGCAGTGTGGCTGCAGCCTGTCAGCAGTACCAGCAGAGGAGGCAGGAGGCGGGGCGCTACAAGCTGAGAGCAGAGCAGCAGCTGGTAGGAGATGCTTGCATGCCTGCTGCTGCACCAGAACCACAACCACAACCACCGTCTCACCACCAGGGTCTGCGTCCGTGCACTGCTGAGCACCACAGGAAGCAGGAGGTGGAGAACCAACACACACCTGAGCACAACAGGAAGCAGGGGCAGCAGGTGTGACCAGGAGGAAGCAGAGGGTCTACTGCAGGACCCTATGAGAGCAGGGTCACACTGTGTGTGTATGTATGTGTATTTGTGTGTGTGTGCAGGAGTACCTCCGTCAGCTGGGGGCCATCAGACATCAGTATCAGCAGGAGATGAGGCAGAGGAGGCTGAGGGATGAAGCCGAGGTAACGGCCCTCCTCATCCTCACTCTTCATCCTGTTGGATCTGGTGGGTTCTGGTTCTGGACCCACCAGGCCAGAGGGGGCAGGGTTCACTTATCAGGTATGAAACTGCTTCAGTCTCCTCAGGCTCAGCCACGACATGACCAGAGAACCTTTGTGGTGGAGAACCCCGGAGAACCTGCCAGAGGCCCTGCCCAGGACCGACGCCCACCTGTCCAGGTAGAGGAGACCGCTGGACCTCCATCGTCCTCATGTCCTCCACATCTGGACCTGAAGGCTGGTCCCATCTGTTTGTGTGCAGGAGGAGAAAAATGGAGAGAGGGGAGCAGAGAGGAGACGCCAGGTGACGACACATCAGAAACCAGACTGTTTCACTGTGTGAACCTGGACTGTTTCACTGTGTGAACCTGGACTGTTTCACTGCGTGAACCTGGACTGTTTCTGCAGAGGGGAATCATGTTTGAGATCCGATTGGACGATGCAGACGATGCTGTGGAGGAAGAGGTGGAGTCTGGAAGGCGGGGCCAGGTGAACCCGTCTCTGTCCTTCCTGTCTTCTTCTGGTTCTGTGTCTCATTCTGACCCTCTGGACAGGAAGTGGACACTCTGACCTGGACTCTGGACTTCCTGGAGGGTGAGGAGGGGGGCGGACGCAGGCGGTGGCAGGACGGCCCCCCCCGCAGCCTACTGGACGCCCTGGCTCACGCCCACCTGATGTCAGCGACAGGTCAGACACCATCACTGACCCGTCTACACCCACAACCACAAGGGGAGGAGGACGAGGGGCGGGTGGGGGAGGAAGATCAGGAGAGGGAGGAGTCTGATGTGGACGAGGAGCGTCTGGAGCCGAGGTCAGACGATGACGACACGTAAGTTCTTCCTAGCTTATACAAGACCACACGTACACACACACGTACACACACACACACACACACACACACACACTCTTTCTCGCTGTCTGTCTCCAGGAACTTCGAGGACTCGGGGGACGAGCTCCGGGGGGGTGGCGGCTGCCTCCAGCTATGTGTCCTGGAGGATGAGGAGCAGGCGGAGGAAGACGAGGCCGGAGACACTGAACAGAAGCTGTCCTCTGGGCTTACGGGGGTCGCTTCCTGTGAGGGAGGGGTTGCTTCCTGTGATGGGGGGGGCACTCCCTGTGAGGAGGGGGGTCGGTCTCAATATTCTGGTGGGACTGGAACCACACAGAACCAGACCTCAGTGGACAGACGCCTGACTTGAAACGGTCTGATGGACACCAGCAGATTGTTATAGTTATATATTATTATTATTATGAGTGTTATATAATATTTATATTACATTTTATTTGATTATATATTATTTTATTATTTTTATTACATCATTGCTATATTATTATTGGATTATATATTATTATATTGTATTTTAATTATATTTTTATTTTATAATTTTATTTTATTAGTATATTTTATTTCATTATATTTAATTGATGTTGATATTATTATAAGAATATTTTTTTATTTTTTTTCTTACATTCTCTATGGGGTTGATTGTTTCTTCTACATCATCATTCACTCATCAGTAGGTCACTTGTTGGGGGGGGGGGGGTCATCACCCCAGACGTTTGATTGGCTCCTAATGAGAACGGATGGTCTGACTCCTCCTCTGTACATGAACCCTTTCAAAATAAAAGTTCTCTTAACATTCCAGCAGTTTCACGGAAAGTTCGAAATGATAGACAGGAAGTTAACATCAAACACAAACAAGCTTCTTTTTATTGACTAATTAAACTTCCTCAGACATGAGCAGCTGGTTTTAAATTATGTATGTGAAAATAAAGTTGAATAAAAAAATATTAAATTACAAAAAGATAAAAAATTTAAGATTAAAGTGTACACACGGAAGACAGTAAAGTAAGTTTTAGACAAGATTTTTTTTATAGGTTCCAACCAGACGTGTGTCTGTAAATATATATAATTTTATAGCTACAGACTTCATTCCGTAGTTTTGACGGTAATTAAAAAATATACGCTAATATTTTATTATTATATACAAACCAGGTCGAGTCCAGAGGAAGAAAAAGAAGTAGTGTAAACGTCACTTCCTGTCCGGCGCATTCGTGAGGCGGAGTAAAGATGGCGGCGGCCGAGAAATCAACGAAAGAGCGGCTTCTGACGGTGCTGGACGACCTGGAGGTTTTATCTCGGTAAGGTTCCGGGTTCGGGTTCGGGTTCCGGCGTCCCGACGTGGTTCTCGGCGCTAACGGCTAACAGTTGAAGGCTAACGGCTAACTGCGGCCTCCTGCGTTCCAGGGAGCTGATCGAGATGCTCGCTCTGTCCCGGAGTCAGAAGCTGCCCCCGCCGGGAGAGGACGCTCAGGTGAGGCGGGACTGTCCGGGTCGGGTCGGGCGGCGGGTGACGGTCGGCCTCACCCTGCGGTGTGTCTGCAGGTGCTGAGCCTGCTGGTGCGGAGGGACCGGGAGTTCCAGGAGCTGATGGCGGTGGCCCGGCGGCAGGGCTCCGTCCAGCAGGAGATGCAGCGGCTGGAGAAGGAGGTGGACCGGAGGGACAGCGACGTGCAGCAGCTGCAGAAGCAGCTGAAGGAGGCGCAGCACATCCTGGTGGGTCCCGGGCCGCTGGCCCGCTGGCTAGTTGCCCCCTGTTGACCTGTTTGCCCCCTGCTGATCCGTTTGACCCCTTCTGATCCATTTGCCCCCTGCCGACCCGTTTGCCCCCCGCTGGTGTGCTGGTTTATGTCTGTAGTTGGTTCTGATGGTCTCCCCCCCCAGGCCACTGCTGTGTACCAGGCCAAAGAGAAGCTCAAGTCCATTGATAAAGCCAGGAGAGGTGAGCTGCCACGCCTCTGGCCCCGCCCTCACTGGGTGTGGCTCCATTAACCCTGGTTCTGTTCTGGTTCTCCTATGGTCCTCCTATGGTTCTCCTCTGGTTCTCCTCTGGTCCTCCAGGAAGCATCTCCTCAGAAGAAATCATCAAGTACGCCCACCGGATCAGCGCCAGCAACGCCGTGTGCGCGCCGCTCAACTGGGTCCCAGGTAGGCCCCCAGAGGCCACGCCCCTCCATCTGTGGAAGCAGGTGTGTGGGCGTGGCATGTGATGTCATTAACACACACACATGTGCTCAGGTGACCCGCGCCGCCCCTACCCCACCGACCTGGAGATGCGCAGCGGGATGCTGGGTCACATGGCCAACCTGCCCACCAATGGGGTCAACGGACACCTGCCGGGCGACGCCCTGGCTGCTGGGAGGCTCCCAGGTAAGTAGCCCCACCCACAGCCCCGCCCATAGGCTCCAGGTAGGACATGTTGGTGACTGACCTGTGCCCCCCAGACGTGTTGACGCCCCACTACCCATGGCAGTCTGACGTCGCTGTGGGGATCCTGCCCCCTCACCATGGCAACGACCTCAGCCTGGAGCCCCCGGGGCACAACAAGGAGAACGAGGACGACGTGGAAAACATGTCCACCGACTCGTCCAGCAGCAGCAGTGACTCCGACTGAATGTGTGTGTGGGTTGGGGGCGTGGCTGTGGTGTAAATAATGTGTGTGTAAATAAAGACTTATGGACGGTTCTTTCAGATGTGCTTCAGGCTCTGTGTGAGACAAATGTTTATGCTCAAAAAATAATTTGTTGCAGTCAGGCCATCCTGAGGGGGTGGAGCCTCTCTGGGAGTGGGAGGAGCCTCTCAGCTGAGGGTGAATGTAGTTTCTTCTCACGCATGTGAGCAGAACCAATCAGAGACCAGAATGCATTTATTTATTTGGGGCGTGAGCTGGAGGTCCAGAGCTTCCTGGACCACCACGACTTCCTGGACCACCAGGACTTCCTGGACCATCACGACTTCCTGGACCACCAGGACTTCCTGGACCACCAGGACTTCCTGACCACCAGGAGCTGGATCCGACCGTCGTTGCCGTGGCAACGTTTTATTGTCTGATCAAAGCAGATGGTCGGAGCATCTGATTGGTTGTCGTCGTAGCAGCGCGAGCCGGCGGGCCTGAAGCCAGAAGGCGGCGCCAGTGACGGAGGCGGGCCAGCTCACTGCGCATGCGCAGCAGTCTACACTTGAGACATGGCGTCCCTGCTCTGCGGCCGTTTGGCGGCCGGCCTGAGACACTCCGCGGCCAGAGGCAGCCTCCGCTCCGCGGCACAGGTGAGTCTGTCCCACCCCGCGACGGGGGGGTCCGGCCAGGGCCGCTGGGGGGATCTGAGCTCCTCCGGACCCCCCCAGCTGTCCCGAACCCACAGGGTCAGTTTGACATTAGCCTCAGCGAGCTAACAGTTGCTAGCGCTAGCACAGCTAGCTGTCACTGAGCGGCTCTGAAGGGGGGGGTCATGGTGACCTCCGTGGAGGGGGGGTCCCGATACCCCCGCCCCCCGGACGAACGGATTACGCTGCTTGAAAGAAAAAATAGAAAAAACACGTAGGGTAAACAACAACCGGAAACAGTCACACCCGAGAGGGGGGGGTCGTTGTGTTGGTGTGTGTGTGTGTGTGTGTGTGTGTGTGTGTGTGTGTGTGTGTGTGTGTGTGTGTGTGTGTGTGTGTCGTTGTGTTTGTATGTATGTGACGCTGTGTTGGTGTGTGTGTGTGTGTGTATGTGTGTGTGTGAAGTTGTGTTGGTGTGTGTGTGTGTGTGTGTGTGTGTGTGTGTGTGTGTGTGTGTGTGTGTATGTGTGTGTGTGAAGTTGTGTTGGTGTGTGTGTGTGTGTGTGTGTGAAGTTGTGTTTGTATGTATGTGACGCTGTGTGTGTGTGTGTGTGTGTGTGTGTGTGTGTATGTGTGTGTGTGAAGTTGTGTTGGTGTGTGTGTGTGTGTGTGTGTGTGTGAAGTTGTGTTGGTGTGTGTGTGTGTGTGTGTGTGTGTGTGACGTTGTGTTGGTGCGTGTGACGTGTGTGTGTGTGACGTTGTGTGCGTGACGTTGTGTATGTGTGTGTGACGTTGTGTATGTGTGTGTGACGTTGTGTATGTGTGTGTGACGTTGTGTATGTGTGTGTGACCTTTGTGTATGTGTGCGTGACGTTGTGTATGTGTGTGTGACGTTGTGTATGTGTGTGTGACGTTGTGTATGTGTGTGTGACGTTGTGTATGTGTGTGTGACGTTGTGTATGTGTGTGTGACGTTGTGTTGCTCCTGTTCCCCAGGTGCTGGGCGTGTCCGGGGGCGTGTCCCAGCAGAGGAGCCTGTCCCTACATGAGTACATGAGCATTGGTCTCTTGAAGGAGGCTGGGATCTCCGTTCCTGCTGGTATGGTGGCCAGCTCCTCCGAGGAGGCCTACGCCGTGGCCAAGCAGATCGGTGAGTCACGGGGGCTGCCCCCCCCCCCCGCTGGTCCAGCTGGGGTCGTCAGGGTTCCTCTGGGTTCTTCAGGGTTCCTCTGGCTCGTGGTGACCTTTGTGTGTCTCAGTTCAGTCTAATCATAGCCTCCTGGTCCAGGGGGTCACATGACACCACCCTAGAAGGTCCTGGAGAGGTGTAGCTGGAACCAGTGATATGACCTCTGGAAATGTCCTTTTCATCTTGCTTCTTCTACTACAGCTAGTCCTCAACTTACAAACATTTGACTTTAGAACGTTCATAGATATGAACAAACGTGCTTCACCATATCTGACTTATCATCCTGCAGTTGCCCTTTCTGCCACAACCCCCACAGGGACAGCACCACTGTGTTTATGCAGCTCCAGCACTCCCCCCCCCGTTGATGTTTGGTGTCTCTGTTAGCTCAGAGCGTCAGGCTCCTCACCCCATTGGATACTTTACTCTTTATCATGATGCTAAAGCTAAAGCTAGTGGAGATAGTGGTAGTGGTGACCATCTCTCTGATGACAACTCTGACTCTGACAACAATAACTCCTCCCCCCTCCTCCTCCTTCATTCTAAAGCAGTGGTTCTTGACCTGGGTTCGATCGAGCCCTAGGGGTTCGGTGAGTCGGCCTCAGAGGTTCGGCGGAGACAGAGGTCAGAACAAAACACCCAACACGATGTGTCGGGTGTTTTTGCCGAACATAAACGAATCACTGTTTACGTTTGTCACATCATGTCAATTTGTGATGACACGCCCCCCTCAGCCATCACTGGCTGCAGGTGATTACGCTACATCGATTAGCCTACCTGTGCTACATGGGATTTCAGTGGTCGATTTATGCCTGTCATGATGGCACGTCATCTGATTGCTTTCTTAATATTTAATTCATAGTAACTATGTTGAGCAAAAAAAAAGTGGTCAGACGAATATGTGCAATGTGAATTTACATGTACTGAATAACGGAACGTGATGGGAGTCAGCGTTCTGCATGATTGGCAATGTGAAGTTGAGCAACTCTAGTCTGGGACTGGCAAAAGTAACACTTCCTTAAGCTTCATGGAAAAAAAAAAAAGAAACAGACTTTGCTGTGAAAATGACATAAGAGTAGCACTTGCCAAGGTGAAACCACACATATCTGAACTGGTTTCTCAATAACAACAGCAGAAGTCACACTGATTTGCAGGTAGGTCATTTCATGTGAGTTCATGCACTGTCTTGGTTTTGTTCTTTGAAAAAGGTGACATTAATGCACAATTCATTAAATACACCAGTAAAACATATGTGCATGTCTTAAATTTGAAAAAAATTGTTTTGTTTTGTTTTTTTACTAAAGAAGGGTTAGGTGAGTGAGCATAGGAAACCTGCAGGGTTCGGTACCTCCAACAAGGTTAAGAACCACTGCTCTAAAGCTCAGCTACATGCTACAGTACCATAAAGTGGATAATCAACAGCTGATCTGACTCTGAAGTTACCTTACATTACTGCAGTATTTTATTAATCTGGGTTGTTTTAATGTCCTGGAATTGTTTCTGATCAGTCTGAGGGAATAGAACTTTAGTATTTATAGTAATGACATTACTTTAGTAGTTAGAGTAGTAATGACATTACTTTAGTATTTAGAGTAGTAACGACATTTAAATGACCTCGGAGATTAGAGGTTTAAATTTAATAAGTAATGACCGACAACAATTCAATTACAAACAGCCTCTAGGAACCAGTTGTGTCTGTAATTTGAGGACTACTCGTTTGTAGGTTGAACACTACTTGTTCGTAGGTTGAGGACTACTTGTCCTCCTCCTTTTTATTCTTCTGGTTCCAAACTTCCAGCTGGCGAGTTCTGATGGTGGCACCACAAAACTAATAAAAATTAACCCTGACCCTGAACCCTGACCCCTGACCCCAAACCCTGTTCCTAACACCTAACCCTGACCCCGACCCTGACCCAGATGACTGGTTAACCCCTCCTAGCCTGTCTGGCTGACTGCTGTCTGGTTCCAGGCTCTAAGGACCTGGTGGTGAAGGCTCAGGTTCTGGCTGGAGGCCGGGGAAAGGGGACGTTTGAGGGCGGCCTGAAGGGCGGAGTCAAGATCGTGTACTCGTAAGTAATCCAGGCCTCATCTGCGTCGTCATTGGTTCCACTTCCTGTTTTGTGTCTTAGGGGGGAGGAGCTTGATAGTTTTAGGAGCACGGGGGGTCACGTATCCTCACCAACCAGACAATCTCCTCCTCAGGCCAGAAGAGGCCCGGGACATTTCCTCCCAGATGATTGGTCGAAAGCTGTACACCAAGCAGACTGGGGAGGCGGGGCGTATCTGCAACCAGGTGTTCATCTGTGAGCGCAGGTACCCACGAAGAGAGTACTACTTCGCCATCACCATGGAGAGATCCTACCAGGTGAGGGCCCGCAGTGGCAGCTGTAGACTGGCTGTTAGCCTCCGTGGCTAGCCGTCCCGGCTAGCTGCCCCCGGTTGCTAGCTGCCCCCGGTTGCTAGCTGCCCCTGGTTTATAGGGACTGGTTTTTGGACTGTTTTTGCTGCCCAGTCACCTCATCACTGTTTTCTTTATGTTCTGATCTCATGATGCTTTGCTCAGAGTGACACCGTGTTCACTCTGACAATTGTTGTTCCATTGTAAGTTTCTCTATCCCCTGTTCCAGTCGTCATGACGATAAAAGCCTGGTGATGGTGATGATGATGATGATGATGATAGTGGTGATGATGATGATGGTGGTGATGGTGATGATGATGATGATGGTGATGATAATGGTGACGGTGATTATAATGATGATGGTGATGGTGGTAATGGTGATGATGATGGTGATTATGCTGATGATGGTGATGATGGTGATGGTGATGATGATGATGGTGGTCATGGTGATAATGGTGGTGATGGTGATAAATGTGATGATGGTGGTGATGATGATGATAGGAACCAGCGTTTCCTCCATTCCGCGTCTCATAGGAACACACAGCTGCGTGTTTGGGAACACGTGTCCTGGAGCAGTGACCTCTGACCTCCTCCCACAGGGACCTGTACTGATTGGCAGCTCCCAGGGGGGCGTGAACATCGAGGATGTGGCAGCAGAGAACCCTGACGCCATCGTGAAGGAGCCCATCGACATCGTGGAGGGAATCCGGATGGAGCAGGCCATCAAGGTAGGTCAACGCCTGACGGTGGGAGGGGCTGGGGGAACCTGATGAATGAAGTGGGGGGGTGAAGAACTACAAAGTTCAGAAATGCATTACTTTATAACTTTTTTACATTACAGTGTATGTAAATAACAGTTTATAACACAAGAACATATATAACAAATATATTATGTAACATATAACATATATTATTATAACATACATAGTATAACATACATAATAACGTATGTAATAACATAATATATATTATAATATATGATAACGTATATATTATAACATTTTTAATATTTAATAACATATATAAAATAATATATATAATAACATGTATTATAACATTTATTATCATATACATAATAACATGTATTATAACATATTTGCTGTCCTGGTTCTGAACTGGTCGTCAGATATAATTGATCTGTTTTATTTGGGTAGACGGTCTGAAGCCACGTTTTTGGCTCCACGTTTGTTTAGCTCTCTCTGCCCTTCTCCCTCCCCCTCCTGGAGGACCACTTCAAGCGTCTGGATGTTATGCTAGAGGTATCTGTTGTCATGGTGACCACAGACTCGATATGTCTGACGCTGAAGGCTGGACTCCATCGATGCTCCTCCAGACTATCTTCATTATGTCTGTGCTTTGGTTATACCTCCAGAGGTGGGGGGGTTCTGGGCTGTGGCGCGCCCTTGAGATGCAGCGGTTCTGATGGGTGGTTGGTCTCACATGTCGGTTTGGTTCCTTCAGGTCGCTCAGAAGATGGGCTTCCCAGCGGCGCTGGTGAACGAGGCAGCAGAGAACATGGTGAAGCTCTACAACCTGTTCATCCAGTACGACGCCTCCATGGTGGAGATCAACCCCATGGTGGAGGACTCGTCCGGCTCCGGTACGCCCCCCAGCCACTCAGGAGTCAGTTCTGACCTGTAGGAGCTGCAAGGGCCCCCGGTGGCCTCAGGGCCCTGCTGGTGGTGGTTCTGTAGCTTCTGGGTGGGGGGCTGCTCTGACCCTGGTCTCCTGCTCCACAGTGATGTGTATGGACGCCAAGATCAACTTCGACTCCAACGCCGAGTACCGGCAGAAGAAGGTGTTCAGCATGCAGGACTGGACCCAGGAGGACCCGCGGGACCGACAGGCCGCCAAGGCCGACCTCAACTACATTGGGCTGGACGGCACCATTGGCTGCCTGGGTCAGTGTGATGTCACCGGGGGGCGGGGCAGTGCGGCACTGGAGGTCGTATGATTTGATATGTGAAATTAGATCCCAGTGTAAACGAGACGTTCTGATTGGTTGGAGAAAACGGCGTGGTTTGAAGCCTCTGCTCACGTGTCGTTCTGGTAACGTCCAGATGGAGCGCTGCTCCCGGTTAGTGGTGTGGACGGCACCAGTGCGCCTCACGGCTGCGCCTGTGTCTCAATGGTGGATGTTGTTTCCAGTCAATGGGGCGGGGCTTGCCATGGCTACCATGGACATCATCAAACTGCACGGCGGCACGCCGGCCAACTTCCTTGACGTGGGGGGAGGAGCCACAACCCAACAGGTGACGGAGGCCTTCAAGCTGATCACGTCTGACAGGAAGGTGAGGACCGGTGCTGCTGGAGGTCACTGGGGGGGTGATGCTGGGGCTAAACTGTGATGACCTCACCCAGGTTCAGGCCATCCTGGTGAACATCTTTGGAGGTATCATGAGGTGTGACGTCATCGCCAAAGGCATCATCATGGCTGTGATCGATCTGGACCTCAAGATCCCCATCGTGGTGCGACTACAAGGTAGAGCGCTCCAAGCACCGTCCAGGTTCTGAACCGTCAGCAAAGATCTGGACGCTCTATCTGTCCCTCCATCGCTCCTCTTTTCATCCCTCTTTCGGTCGCTCTCCTTTCAGTCGCTCTTCTTTCAGTCGCTCTTCTTTCAGTCGCTCTTCTTTCTGTTGCTCTTCTTTCTGTCGCTCTTCTTTCTGTCGCTCTTCTTTCTGTCGCCCTTCTTTCAGTCGGTCTGTCGCTCCGTCCTCAGATGTTGACGTTTTTCCTCCGTTGCAGGAACCCGCGTGGACGACGCCAAAGCTCTGATCGCTGCCAGTCCCCTGAAGATCCTGGCCTGTGACGACCTGGACGAAGCTGCAAAAATGGTGGGTACCACCCCCGGGGTGTGGGAATGGACTAATCTGGGTGGGCGGGGGTCAGTCCACAAGGACTGGACCTAGGACCAGAGGGAGAGGTACCAGTTCCCCTCAGGGGCAGAGGTGCCCCTGAGCAAGGCACCAAACCCCACAACCCTTAGTTACTGTTAGTCATACTAACTAATACGGGCTGTCACTTTAACGGGTTAATTAGATTAATTAATCACGCTGCAAATTAACGCGCTATAAAAATTAACGCAATTAACCGCGAGTGGCAAATTTGGCCCATTGAGGGACCCGTAGGCTGCAGTGACGTCACTTCGTACCGGTGCCACTAGTCAAAAGCAGGGTGACTGACAACAGAGATGGACGTGACACAGGAGAGCGAGGCAAGCCCACTCGGGCCTTTGGGCGGAAAGTTCATTTATAAAAAGAACAAAGACGGGACTATCGACAAAATAGCAGTGATTCTGCGCTAGACTCCTCCCAGTCTGCCCCAGGGCAGCTGTGGCTACACACGTAGTTTACCATCACCAAGTATGAAGGAGGAGTGAATGAATAATGCATCCGATGTAAAGCGTCTTTGAGTGTCCAGAAAAGCGCTATGTAAATCTAATCCATTATTATTATTATTATTATTATTTATACCTTTTGTAAAAGAGAATTTTCATATCCCCGAAGCAGCTCCAGGCTAAAGTATCATTTAAATGCAAAACATGTCAAGGACACAGTTATCTGTTGTCAGTTCCTGTAAAGTTAGCTTAGGAAAAGCCTGTTGGCATTTTGCTATTGATGTTGCCTTATTTAGAGGCATGTTATACTATTAATTTTGAATTGATGTATTGAGTCAGCTTTAGTATTCATTTTGATTGAGAGTCTGCTTATGTGCCTATATGAGCCTTATTTTATTTCTGAATTTTATTTATTTTATTTAACTGTATTTGTATTGCATTTTTGAGAAATGCACCTGGTCTAACTGGTTTGCTGATGTGCTTGGCCTTTTTTGTTTTGAATTTCTTTTATAAAGCACACTTAATCAATAAAAGTGTGGAATTCAAATCTTCTCTTCTTGGTGTATTCTATTGATTAGTCATGCATTACAATTTTGTAATGTAATTCAAATTATTTATTTGGGGGCCTTTAGCAGGTATGAGATTAAAATGTGATTAGATTAATTAATTACAAATCCTGTAGTTAATTGGATTAATTTTTTTAATTGCCTGACAGCACTAGTAACCAAGTAACTCGGTAACCAGGTGGTCCTCAGGTGAGCGGTGCTAGCGTTAGCTGAGCGGTTGACCAGGTGTGTCTTGTGTCCACAGGTGGTGAAGCTCTCTGAAATCGTGTCTCTGGCTAAAGAAGCTCAGGTGGACATCACCTTCCAGCTGCCCATCTAACACACCTGGACGTCCCCACCACAACACCCCCCCCCCAAACCCTTACCCTAACCCCCCCAGACATTTACCTTCCTCTAACACTGCATGGGTGGGCAAAGCTCAGTCCACAAGGACCCGCATGGCGGGTCCCTCTATCCAGACATCTCCAGCTGTGATACGCACAAGCTCCTCCCACTTCAACCAGTCTGTTTACTCCAGTTCCTGTTGAGACGCCCCCCAGCGATGAGAGCAGGCTCCCCACACTCCTCTAGCAGCAGCTGGAACTTTGTTTACATGTTTCCAGCTACTGATGTTTGTAAACAAGGCACCGGCTCTGAAGGGATCCCTCCCCCTTAGCGTTGTGCTATCATGCTGACACTCCCACCATCCTGGAGGCGGGGTCCACCCCTTAGGTGGCGTCAGGTTCCTTCAGCCTTGGCTCCGCCCACCAATGACCCGCCTGTGGAACCACTTGGGTTCTGTTAGCTCCAGCTTTAGCTGGCTTTAGCTAAATGAGCCAATGTTAGCTCTGATGCTGATGCAGGCAATGTTGTCCTGCTGACTAGCTAGCTTTATCTCGAGTTAGCTGTGTTGCTACATACATGCTGACCTTCTTTGCGGTGTCTGTTGTCTGATTTGTTGACGGAGCTGCCAGGGCGTCCTGCCTGTGAAGCGCGTGATTGGCTAACGAGGCGTCATGCACGTGGTGTTGGACCCACCCACAGGATGACATAATCTCCGCAGCACTTCCTGGTTGGAGTCGGTTCTGTTCGCTTCTATCTCCTACTGTCACACCTCAGCTTCTCTGTCAGATCAAGGTTCCTCCCCCAGACGCTGGAACGCCGTCTGTTGGCCCCGCCCTCTCGTCGTGGGGCCTAAAATCTTGTAAATAACCAAAGGATGTTCTGTAAAATATTTAATCTCCTGTTCAACAGTAGAGCAAAGAGGAAATAAAGCCTGAGAATGTCAGCGTGTCTGGTGTCAGTTCTGTCCCTCTGGTCTCAACCAGAACCGGGTCAGACCAGAACCGGTCCAGGAGCTGCAGGGGATCCTGGGAGTTGGAGTTTGGTCTGGATGGCTTCTCTTCCAACAGCAAAACGTTAAAACATCAGAAGGTTGCTGGAGGAATGGGGGTAATTACTGGTTAGTACCTGTAAGTACTGGTTAGTACCTGTAAGTACCGGTTAGTACCTGTGAGTACCGGTTAGTACCTGTGAGTACCGGTTAGTACCTGTTAGTACTGGTTATTAGTGGTTAGTACTGCTTAGTTTCTGCTGTGACCTGAACCCTCCGTTTCTGGTGAAACCAGGGGTTTATGTGATCACAGCAGCTCTGCTGGTTCCAGCTGGACCCCCCAGACCAGACGGTCAGGGTTCACGTCAGCTCCAGTTGATGATGAAGATGATATGATGTGATGATGGTGGTGGTGATGATGATGATGATGATGGTGGTGATGATTATGATGAAGATGAATGTCGTTCTGGAGTCCACAGCCTCAGATGAACCAAATCCACCAATGAGCTGCTCTGAGCAGGTGACATCAGGCGCTCGTGAACGTGGTGGTGCTTTATTCTAAGTAGGTGTGAAACAAATCGTCTGTCAGCCGCCGGAGCTAAAATTAACCTCCAGAGAGACGCTTTAAGACGGGGGGGAGGGGGGGCTGTCTGTGATTGGCTGCTGAAGTCGTGTTCACAGATGTGTCAGAGGGGGATCTGGATTTAGAAACTAGTTCTGAGTCCAGCCTAAAGAAGCTGAGTTCACTTGGAACCGGTTCTCAGAGGGTCCCCCTTCTCTGGTCCAGTTCTACGGTCCGGTTCAGGGGTCCGGTACTGGCGTCTGGGTCTAGGGTCCAGTTCTCGGGTCCGGTTCTGGGGTCAGGTTCTGGGGTCCGGTTCTGAGGTGTGAAGGTGGGTCCTGATCCTCCTCTGACTCGCGCGCTCCTCTCAATGTGTCTCACATGAGAACTGGTCCAATCTCTGCTTGTGATGCTAATCTGGAAGCTAACAGGCGTTAGCTTCCTGTTCTTGGAGGAGCAACAGGACCTCCAACCAATCAGCTCCATTTGAACCTGGCATGACGGTCACATGGTTTCTTTCATCCAATCAGATCATGAACTGTGTGACAATAAAAAAAGGTATTTTCAACATTTTGGAAACTTTAATGAATATTTCTGTCAAACAGGAAGTTTGAACATCACTGACACAAAAACAGAATGGCTGGACTCTATTTCCTGTCTGACAGGAAAGGAAAAGAATTTTTGATTTTTAAAAAGCACCATTATTCACAGACAACAGATTTTCTCTCTTTGGGGTCTGGTCTGTCTGTCTTCCGGACCCTCAGGACAGAACTGTCCCCCATCTGCTCCGTGTTCTTTATTCATCAGGACTAATGGCTCCTATCACGGCTGCTAAATTAGCTTTAGCTCAGAGCTTTTTTTAAACAAAGCTTCATCAGTTTCTGCCTCACAGGACATAAAAGTGTCTGTAATGAATCTCCTCCAGGGGGCAAAGGGGGATAAGTATCATTTGTAAATTTACCCACCGTGGGGCTAAGAAAAGAAAATCTGATCTCTATTCGACGTCCAGCATCACTGAACCTTTTTCACTGCGTGAACCTGGACTGTTTCACTGCGTGAACCTGGACTGTCTCGCTGCGTGAACCTGGACTGTTTCACTGCGTGAACCTCGACTGTCTCACTGTGTGAACCTGGACCATCCCAACCCTGGGGAAGCCGTCTCCGTCCGGCTCAGAAATTTGTGGGTGATTCAGTCATGTCTTTGTTTTACAGTGAGGAATTCTGGGATATTTTATCCTTTCTGCCATGAATGAGAGGAGCTTAACAAGGAGGAAGTACAGGTGTGCTTAAAGACTTGATTTGTGTGGAGCAGCAGGAGAACCAATCAGAGACCATGTTTCTGTGAGTCATTTACCAGAAACTAGATCCGTGTTGGCTAAAGAGACGCTACTTCTACCAGCACCAGTATCTCTACCAGTACCTCTACCAGTACCAGCATCTCTACCAGTACCAGTAACTCTACCAGTACCTCTACCAGTACCAGCAGCTCTACCAGTACCAGTAACTCTACCAGTACCTCTACCAGTACCAGTAACTCTACCAGTACCAGTAACTCTACCAGTACCTCTACCAGTACCAGTAACTCTACCAGTACCAGTAACTGCCAGTACCTCTACCAGTACCAGTAACTCTACCAGTACCTCTACCAGTACCAGTAACTCTACCAGTACCAGTACCTCTACCAGTACCAGTAACTACCAGTACATCTACCAGTACCAGTATCTCTACCAGTACCTCTACCAGTAATAGTACCTCTACCAGTACCTCTACCAGTACCAGTATCTCTACCAGTACCTCTACCAGTAATAGTACCTCTACCAGTACCTCTACCAGTGCCAGTACCTCTACCAGTGCCAATACTTGTATGATCAGTTTTATAAACGTCCACAGATGTTGTTGTTGACAGTCTGTTGTTGTTTATTGTGAGACTTGTGCTTTAACTTCTGTTTGTCGTCTTTTTTGTTGTCTTTGACTCCGCCCACTTGAGTTTCTCCACAGCTGGTTCTGATAGATGTGAGACGGACTGGGCTAGGTACTATCAGAACCCAATAGAACCAGCAGAACCCACCGGAACCATCACAATCTGTCAAACCAATCAGAACTTCATCAGAACCCACCAGAACCATCACAATCTGTCAGAACCAATCAGAACCCAAAAGAGCCCATCAAAATCCCATCAGAACCAATCAGAACTTCCCATTCTGGACTCAGCTGCTCCAGTCTGATACTGGACCCACATGGACCTGGTTGATCTGAGCGGTGGTTCTGGTTCTGGCGATGTTGGGTCCGCTGATTAGGTCGGCTTGCCGGTCCAGACGGGGGGTTCCGGCCCAACAGGACTGGACAGGGTTCCTGGTCAGGTTCTGGTGACCTGGGGGGGTTCTGCTCAGACTCACACACAGCTCTCGTCCGTCTGCCGTCCAGCTGGACAGAAGCCCCTCCCCTCCCGGTCAGTGACGGTGCTGGCCCCGCCCAGCTCGGCGGAGCTGTAGGTCATTGGGGGGAGGGTGTGCACCAGCATGAGCTGCAGCGGCGTCTTCTGGGGGCGGGGGCGGTAGCGGCAGCGGACGAAGCGCAGAAACGCGGCCCGGTAGGTGCGGTTGAACAGGGTGTAGACCAGTGGGTTGACGGCGGACGACAGGTACCCCACCCACACGAAGACGTTCAGCAGCGCCCCCATGAGGCCGGCGTCGCAGGCGGGGGGGTCGCACACCACCGCCAGGACGTTGGTGATGAAGAAGGGGGCCCACATGACCACGAAGAGCAGGAAGACCACGCCCAGCACCTTAGACGCCCGCCGCTCGTTGCTGACGGACTGTAGGGAGCGCCGCCCGTACACGCCCCCTCTGTCTCCGCCCACGCCCCCCCAGCCGACGGAGGACAGAGAGCTCTGGGGGAGGAAGCTCAGCGTTAAGGTGCCGCTCCATTTGGGCCGGGCCACCAGCCGCTCCAGGCAGGGGGGTGGTTCCTGCTGCAGGGCGTGGATAGTCAGGAAGTAGCTGACTCCCATGATGCCGAGGGGCAAGAAGAACGCCACCAGGGACCCCACCAGCACGAACAGCTCGTCCGTCAGCAGGCAGCTGCCCCCCCGGAACACCGTGGACCGGTCCAGGAGCCCCAGCACCGGGACGGGGGCGGAGACGCCTGGGGACAGGAGTCAGGATGGGGGGAGGAGTCAGGATAGGGGAGGGCCTTAGCATGCTAACATGCTACTCTGTTCGTGATGACATCATTGCCCTTATGCTAGCACCCAGCTAACATGCTAAACAATGTAACATCTGTGGGTACACTGTGGCTAATAATAGCAGAATGCTAACCTGTTGTGCTAGCACCCAGCTAACATGCTACAGTGTTGCTAGTGGTCAGGACATGTGTCTCATGCTGACCTGCCTCTGATTGGTCACAGTGATTGTTGTCATGTTTACATATCCCTCATGTAAACAGCACTTACATACATTTCAAAGGAGGCAATTTCTCCCTGTTTCCATGGTAACGTATGTCCTGCTTCCTGAAGGGATGGATGTTAAAGAGTTTCTAATGCAGCTGATGAAATGCTCTTCATGAAGAGACGAGAAGAACGAGATGAGAAGAACAAGATGAAGAGATGAGAAGAAAGAGATGAAGAGATGAGAAGAAAGAGATGAAGACATGAGAAGAACGAGATGAAGACATGAGAAGAAAGAGATGAAGACATGAGAAGAACGAGATGAAGACATGAGAAGAACGAGATGAAGACATGAGAAGAAAGAGATGAAGACATGAGAAGAAAGAGATGAAGACATGAGAAGAAAGAGATGAAGACATGAGAAGAAAGAGATGAAGACATGAGAAGAATGAGATGAAGAGATGAGGAGAACGAGATGACGAGATGAGAAGAACGAGATGAAGAGATGAGAAGAACAAGATGAAGAGATGAGAAGAACGAGGCAAGGAGGTGAAGACACGAGGAGGCGGAGCCTAATCAGCGGTTCTGTCACGTGATGACTGAAGTCTAAATGATGAAGATGAACAACGCAGTAGTGACCTTTCCTTCAGCTGTACCCCCCGACTGCCCCCGGCAGGTAGCAGCAGACTTCTGTCAGCTCTAATTGCACTGGGGTGGATCGTCACCATGGTTACTGGCGTTCCTTCCCTCGCTGGACGGGAGCCTCCATCACCACTCCCCTCCAGGTTCTTGTGGAGGACCCGTGGGTTCCTCCAGTAGGTGGCGCTGCAGCTCTTACCCATAGAGATGGTCCAGACGGCGGTGATCTTCAGGCGGGCCCTGGAGCGGGGGCTGGAGCGGCTGTGGCGCAGGGGGTGGCGGATGCCAAGGTAGCGGTCCAGGGAGATGGCGCACAGGTGCATGATGGACGCCGTGGAGAACAGCACGTCCAGGTAGATCCACAGGGGGCACAGCACCGGGGGGAGGGGCCAGCCATAGTCTGTGGAGGGGCAGGCAGAGGTCAGAGGTCTACATTTCAACCCAGGGACCACACCCCACGTGGGCTGTCAGCCAGCCCCCTGATGACATCACAAAACAAACATGTTACTCTGATTGGCTGAGTCCAAAACCATTCAGACACAGGGGCGGAGCCTGTGTGCCGGGGGGGCGTGTCTACTGCAGCTGTTCACATTGGTTCTCATTAACAGAACAGAACCGCTCTGATGTTCTGGTAGGCGGGGTTAGCGTTAGCCCCGCCCTCCTTCCCACTGTGACTTGTTTCATCGTCAACATCTTTTCTTTTTCTGCTGATTCACAACCCTGAAGGTGTGTGTGTGTGTGTGTGTGCGTGTGTGTGTGTGTGTGTGTGTGTGTGTGTGTGTGTGTGTGTGTGTGTGTGTGTGTGTGTGAGACCTAAAGGCGGGGCCAGTCTGGTCAACACGCCTCACCGTCCAATCAGGGATGAATGTGATTGAAGGAAGTGTGTCACATGATCTGATGGCCACTCCCCCTCGTGGCACCGGGGATTATGGGTAGCAGCGATCCGATCCACTGCCTCAATCCCAGATTTCCCCTGACACCCAGATGACCTCGTCACGCCATCTGGGCTGAACGGGGCAAACAGACAGTTGTCATGACAACACAGGTGGATCAGCTGATGGGGCCTCGACCGCCCAGACCCCGCCCCTAGCAAACCGGGCCGCACCAGACGTCACACGGGCTTACCGTAGAGAACGGTCACCATGGAAACCGGCATGACCAGGATGCCCAGCAGCATGTCGGCGACCGCCAGCGACATCAAGAAGTAGTTGGTGGCGCTCTGCAGCTTCTTCTCCAGCGACACAGCCACGATCACCAGCAGGTTCCCCGTGATCGTCACGGCAACCACAGCCAGGACCAGTAGCGCCGCCCAGTTCTTCTCTGTGGGCGGGGCCTCCAGCACCCGTCCGGCGTGGGACCCATTCCCTGACGTGCTGCAACACCACCAGGCGCTCACGTTTCCAGGCGGGTCCTCAAACTCCCCGGCAGCTGCACCGGACCCCCACTGGGACCCGTTGCCCACGGCGACATCCATGGAGTCAGGAACAGTGGAGGGAGGGGTGTGGAGGAGGGGCCTCTGTCCGTCAGCCGCTGGTTCCATTCAGAAGAACCGTCGCCTCCATCGTAGAACCTGTGCTGACGGAGCAACATGGTGACGTGTGACTAACCTACTAACAAACCTACCACCTACTAACTAACCTACCACCAACTAACTAACCTACCACTCTACCAACTAACCTACCACCCTACTAACTAACCTACCACTCTACCAACTAACCTACCACCTACTACCTAACCTACCACCCTACTAACTAACCTACCACCTACTAACATACCACCTGCTAACTAACCCTACCACCTACTAACTAAACCTACCACCTACTATCTAACCTTCTTCTTCTTTTCCTTTCGGCTTGTCCCTTCAGGGGTCGCCACAGTGAATCAGTTGCCTCCATCTAACCCTGTCTTCTGCATCCTCTTCTCTCACACCAACTACCTTCATGTCCTCTTTCACTACATCCATAAACCTCTTCTTTGGTCTTCCTCTAGGCCTCCTGCCTGGCAGTTCAAAACTCAGCATCCTTCTACCAATATATTCACTATCTCTCCTCTGGACATGTCCAAACCATCTCAGTCTGGCCTCTCTGACTTTATCTCCAAAACCTCTAACATGTGCTGTCCCTCTGATGTACTCATTCCTGATCCTATCCTTCCTGGTCACTCCCAGAGAGAACCTCAGCATCTTCATCTCTGCTACCTCCAGCTCTGTCTCCTGTCTTTTCTTCAGTGACACTGTCTCTAGACCAAACAACATTGCTGGTCTTACCACAGTTTTGTACACCTTTCCTTTCATTTTAGCTGAAACTCTTCTATCACACATCACACCTGACACTTTTCTCCACCCGTTCCATCCTGCCTGGACACGCTTCTTCACCTCTTTTCCACACTCTCCATTGCTCTGGACTGTTGACCCTAAGTACTTAAAATCCTCCACCTTCTTGATCTCTTCTCCCTGTAACCTCACTCTTCCACTTGGGTCCCTCTCATTCACACACATGTACTCTGTCTTACTGCGGCTAACCTTCATTCCTCTCCTTTCCAGGACAAACCTCCACCTCTCTAGCTTCTCCTCCACCTGTTCCCTGCTCTCACTACAGATCACAATGTCATCTGCAAACATCATAGTCCATGGAGATTCCTGTCTAACCTCGTCTGTCAGCCTGTCCATCACCATAGCGAACAAGAAGGGGCTCAGAGCTGATCCCTGATGCAGTCCCACCTCCACCTTGAACTCCTCTGTCACACCTACACACACCTCACCACTGTCTTACAGTCCTCATACATGTCCTGCACCGCTCTAACATACTTCTCTGCCACTCCAGACTTCCTCATACAATACCACAGTTCCTCTCTGGGCACCCTGTCATAAGCTTTCTCCAGATCTACTACTACCTAACCTACCACCTACTAACTAACCCACCACCCTACTAACTAACCCACCGCCCTACTAACTAACCCTACCGCCTAGTACCTAACCTACCACCTACTAACTAACCTACCACCTACTAACTAACCCTACCACCTACTAACTAACCCACCACCCTACTAACTAACCCTACCACCTACTAACTAACCCTACCACCTACTAACTAACCTACCAACTAATAACTAACCTACCACCTACTAACTAACCTACCACCTACTAACTAACCCTACCACCTACTAAACCTACCACCTACTAACTAACCTACCACCTACTAACTTTCTCTGTCTCCACCAGCGCTGTCTCCATCAGAGACATGAAGATTCCTCTAATCCTCCGCTTCTTCCTCCTCCTCTTCCTCCTTGGGGGAGAATGTCCTTCCCCTCTGGATCTTCCACAAACATGGAGAACACAGAACCAGAGGCTCCTCTCTCCTCTTCGTCGTGGATTCCAGACTGAGTCTTCAGTGACGATCAGAGCTGAACGCGTCTGTCACCGCCTCCCTCCCTCACTCCCCCTCCCTCTCCCTCACCCCCCCTCGCCCCCGCTCCCCCCCTTCACCTCCCCTCTGTCTGTCCCTCCCTCCCTCCCTGGCTTGCTCAGTCGCCACCTTCTATCCTTCTTATTTAACGGATGATAGTTTCCAGTTGTCTCCTGACAGCTGGTGGAGGATAGGGGTTAGTTAGGGTTATGTTTAGGATAGGGGTTAGTTAGGGTTATGTTTAGGATAGGGGTTAGTTAGGGTTATGTTTAGGATAGGGGTTAGTTAGGGTTATGTTTAGGATAGGGGTTAGTTAGGGTTATGTTTAGGATAGGGGTTAGTTAGGGTTATGTTTAGGATAGGGGTTAGTTAGGGTTATGTTTAGGATAGGGGTTAGTTAGGGTTATGTTTAGGATAGGGGTTAGTTAGGGTTAGGTTTAGGATAGGGGTTAGTTAGGGTTATGTTTAGGACAGGGGTTTGTTAGGCTTAGGTTTAGGACAGGGGTTAGTTAGGGTTAGAATAGGGGTTAGTTAGGGTAAGGTTTCGGATAAGGGTTAGTTAGGATTAGGTTTAGTATAAGGGTTAGTTATGGTGCGTTTAGGATAGGGGTTAGTTATGTTTAGGATAGGGGTTAGTTAAGGTTAGGTTTAGGATAGGGGTTAGTTAGGCTTAGGTTTTGGATAAGGGTTAGTTAGGGTTAGGTTTAGGATAGGCTTAGTTAGGGTTAGGTTTAGGATAAGGGTTCGTTATGGTTAGGTTTAGGATAGGGGTTAGTTAGGGTTAGGATAGGGGTTAGTTAGGGTTAGGTTTAGGATAGGGGTTAGTTAGGGTTAGGTTTAGGATAAGGATAAGGGTTAGTTAGGGTTAGGTTTAGGATAGGGGTTAGTTAGGGTTAGGTTCACAATAAGGGTTAGTTAGGGTTAGGTTTAGGATAGGGGTTAGTTGGGGATAGGTTCAGGATAGGGGTTAGTTAGGGTTACGTTTAGAATAGGGGTTAGTTAGGGTTAGGTTTAGGATAGGGGTTAGTTAAGGTTATGTTTAGGATAGGGGTTGGTTAGGGTTAGGTTCACAATAAGGGTTAGTTAGGGTTAGGTTCATAATAATGGTTAGTTAGGGTTAGGTTCACAATAAGGGTTAGTTATGGTTAGTTTAGGATAGGGGTTAGTTGGGGTTAGATTCACAATAAGGGTTAGTTAGGGTCAGGTTTAGGATTAGGGTTAGGTTTAAGATAGGGGTTAGTTAGGGTTAGGTTCAGAATAAAGGTTAGTTAGGGTCAGGTTTAGGATAAGGGTTAGGGTTAGGTTTAAGATAGGGGTTAGTTAAGGTTAGGTTCAGAATAAAGGTTGGTTAGGGTTAAGTTTAGGATAAGGGTTGGTTAGAGTTAGGTTTAGTTAGAGTTGGGTTAGGGTTAGAGTTAGGTAGATTTGAGTTAGTGTTAGAGTTATAACCACTGACCAGAAGCTGGAACCACTGACCAGAAGCTGGAAACTATATTCACACTTCGTGAATTTTTGGATATTTTACAGAATTTTAGAGATTAATAAGGAATTTCGAGGAAACTCACGAATGAACCACCGAAAGCTCAGTTGACCAAAGTCATGTGACCCTTAAAGGCCGTATGGAAGAACACATAACTATTATGAATAGTATTGTGAAGGCCAACAACAGTTGGTACTGCTTCATCACTTCCTGTTTTATTTTGAAACTTACTGTCCATGATCAGTGGTGCGTTTCCTCCAGGTGTTGTTGGTCCGGTCCAGGATCACCTGGTCCAAGTTCACCTGGTCCAAACTAAAGGAACCAAACTGAACAAAGGTCAAACTGATGCAAGCAGAGACAAGGAAAAGCGTAATCTAACCCTACGTCACACATCTGTACACTGGGGCCTTGAGGTTGTGTCCAGTTGCCATGACAACAACTGCCACCACTCTGTTCCTGCCTGACACTGATTGACTCTGATTGGCTACGCAAATTCTGTCATCTGAGCAGGAAGTGGCGGAGGGGGGTTCTGTCAGCAACCGGTGAAAAGGTCAGCCATCTGAATGGACACGTGTGTGTGTTTGTGTGTGTGTGCATGTTCCTTCTGTTGGGGGGTCTGCTGAGTGCCCCCCATGGGTGGTAAATTAACGCACCCCATTGGGATCACCAGTGTGTGACAATGGGCAGTTGGTGGAGCAGTGGGCGAGGCCGTGGGTGGTGCAGTGGGTGGGCAGTAGGCAGAGCTGTTTCCTCAGACTGAAGGTCCAGCGTCAGGTCAGGAACCGTCCTGAATGTTCTCTCTGACCATGGCTTTGAACCGGGTTCATGTGACCATGCCTTTGAACCGGGGTCATGTGACCAGGCTTTGATATGCTGGTTTCATGCGGGTGTTTTCATGTTGTCTTTTTAAAGCACTTCTAAAGCAGAACTCATCATTTCTGCTCAAACACCACAGAATTACAGAAGAACTGACAGAGAACCGACCGATGGTAGAGTCACCAGAGCAGAGCGATGGCGTGGAGCTGGTGGTCCCAGATGCCATGATCACCAGCCTCACCAGACTGGTCCAGGACGTCCTGAAGAGGATCAGGAGGGAGGACTGGGACCGGATGCAGGCGGGGGAGATCGACGAGGCCACTGAAGACCACCTGGTTGAGATGTTCCTGAACATGATCGAGGTCCTGTCCAACCTCACCTACCAGACGCTCATCCGACGCACAGCATGCGTTCCCCCTCCCAGAGGCTCTCCTGGGCCACCGGGACCTTCTGGGGAAGGGGGTCCGACCAGCCTGGTGGTGGTGGAGCAGCAGGTGAAGGAGGCGCTGGGCGACACCCTCCCCCTGGTGCTGGCGGGGGCCATGGGCGTCCAGGAGGTGGCCCGTCAGCAGTCCACCAAGGAGATCACACGCCTGGTGGCCAAAGAGGTGACCAAGAACGTCAGCGTCCAGCTGACCAGCTGCCCCCCCCCCGAGGGGGGGCCGGCGCCGCGACGCAAACCGTCCCGCCCCATGAGGATCGTCAAGCACTTCGTCCAGGTCCTGCAGAAGTTTGCTCACAAGATTGGAAAATTCTTTGGCGACGAACACGATGGAGGTGGGGAGTGGTCTCTGGCCCCGCCCCCCAGGGGCCCCACGCTGGCGTCCTACCAGACACCCGTTACGCCATTTGAACCGGAGCCAGACGACACCCCAGTGGTGACTGTCAGCACCTACGCAGCCATCCAGACCATCAGACGCGTCCTGGAGGAAATGGCGGCCGAGGTCGGCCAGACAACCCCCCTGGACGTCCCAGCAGAGGAGCTGAGCGCCATCAGGGCCCTCCCTTCCCTGAACACGGACAAAATCGCCACGGAGATCGCCTCCATCATCCAGGAGGGGTATGACCTGCAAACACGAGCCAACAGCGCACCTGGACCCGAGGGGGGGGCCTTCTGGCTGCGGGTGGGGGCCCGGCTGCAGGCCTTTTGCCTCCACCTGTACGTGAAGGAGCAGCTGCTCCAGACGCTGGACCGGGTCCAGACCAGGTCCCCCTGCCGGCTGTCCCCCCACATCCACCAGCCGCTGTCCTCGCTGGTGGAGGGGGTGGACTACGTGGTGGAGGGCCTGATTCCCCCTGAGGGGGGCACCGGGGGGGTGTGCGTCTACACGGCGGCGGCAGAGGGCATCAGGGGTCCTCAGGCCGCGCTGGGGAAGACTCTGGCTGGCATGGTGTTCCACCACCTGTCCCACGACGGCCCCCAGCCGGCCTTCAGGCAGGCCATTCTCCAGGAAGTAGACGGGTTCAGAGACGCCCTGCTGGGGTGGCTCCGCCAGCAGCGCCAGCAGGGGCCCCGGAACAAGGACCTGGGGGGCCGCGCCCTGAAGAAGATCCAGAGGGTGGTGGTCCCTCCCCCTGCCCTCCCAGATGCCCCCGTGGTCACGGAGCCTCAGGGCAGGGGGCCCCTGGGGGCCCGTGAGGGGGCCGTGCCCCCTGAGGACCTGCAGAGGCAGTGCCACCTAGTGGTGACAGCGGTGGTCTGCCAGGTGTTTGGGGGGCGGGGCATCTCCGTCCCCGACAGCATCGACATCGCCGACGCCCTGACCCATATGCTGATCCGGAGGGTCCAGGGGGCTGACGTCACTGTGACGACCAGGGGCCGCCTGGTGCAGAAGATGGCCCAGACGGTGCACCGGGACCTGTGCCGGCAGCTGGGGGACAAGGGGACGGTGAGCCTGTGCCTCATGTCCCAGCGGGGGTGGGTCTACCAGAAGGTTCTGGATGCGCTGATGCGGCGCCTGGAGACCCGGACCTCCTGCCTCCTGTGCCTCAGGGCAAAGGGCCCCCGGGGTTCACAGTGACCCGGGCCCCCGCAAGGGTTTGTCACCACTGAGGCTTCATGGGGAACCAAAAGTCTGCGTTCACAGAGCCTGTTCTCCTAGCCTAGCCTAGCCCACACCCTAGGGGGGTCATCCTGTGGTGCATCTTGGGCAGGTGGACCTGGTGCCGCCTGTCCCTCCCCAGGTGGGATGCAGATCCAGGATCCGGGTCCCATGTGTGGACAGATTTATTGATTATTGATTGATTGATGATCTGAGAGCTGCTGATCAGCAGGACTATTGATCCATCCATTCATCGTCAATACCCGCAGGTCGCGGGCTGCTGGAGCCTATCCTAGTTGACTGGGGGCATGAGGCAGGGGACACTCCGGTGCAGTGCCAGTGCACCGTGTCCTGTATTGATTTATTGATTAACTTTTGATATTGACATCATGTTTGTATGTATCCTGAACCAGAATCAATAAATGTCCATCATGAAGACAGAATCTGTTCTCACTTGGGGGGCCAGCAGCACTGACACACACACACACACGCTTTTCCTCCATCTTTGTTCAGAAGATCGTCTGATTTATGAACTTTTTCTTCTCCTTTATTGTTTCTACACGTTTTCATTGATAAATAATAACCCTGACCTCTGACCCTACATTAGTCTTTCCAGGAGGCTTAGAGTGAGGCTCTTCTCACACACAAACGATCTCTGGAGCTGCTCCGCGCCGGTATACCGGTAGAGTGGCCCCTCTGCCTCAGAGACGATCTCTGATCAGCTGATTGTCATCAACACACCGGGACCCGACCAGCTGGTGTCCCGCCGGTTCATCCACGGTTAACGGACGCGGACCCGCTGTGATCCACCGGGCGGCGATGAGCGGCTCGAGCACCGGGGGCACCGGGACGACGGAGGATCTGATTGGTCCGGCCGGAGGATGGAGCCGCGGCTGATCCGGGCCGGGCCCCCCGGGTCCCGGCTGCTGGTCCTGTCCGTCCTGGCGGTGTTCGCCTGCGGCCATGGGCCGTGCAGACACCGGGCGCCCCCCCCCGACGAGGTGTGTTAGCTTGGCAAGCCTAGCCGCCGGGAGCTAAGCTAGCCTGTTGGCTAGTGGAGGTGCTAGCGAGGCTAGCTCTCAGGGTGCCGGTGCTAACTGTCGGTAAAGCTCCTGGGTGACGTCAGCATGGTCACGTGGTGTGTGCTGGTTTGGTTTGACTCGTGTAGCTCCAGCCTAGCTGCGCTCGAGCCTGTTAGCATGCTAGCTCAGTGACTCCATTAGTTTAGTGGAACCAGAAGGACCCAGAAGTGTTAGCTTAGGTTAGCAGCTAGCCTTCAGTTAGCACGGCTCAGGTCCGGATGTGAAACCTCTGACCCGGATGTGAGCGCCTCAGGTAAACAACAGGTAAACAACATAAATAGGTAAACAACAGGTAAACAACAGGCAAACAACAGATAAATAGGTAAACAACAGGTAAACACGGTGTTGTCTCCAGTGAAACATCACACTGACCTGATTCTGATGGACCTCCTGCTGGTTCTACTGGTTCTGGTGGTTCTACTGGACCTTCTGGTTCTGTTGGTTCTTGTGGGCCTCCTATTGATTCTGGTGGTTCTAGATTCTGGTGGATCTCCTGCTGGTTTTGGTGGTTCTTGTGGACCTTCTGGTGGTTCTGGTGGACCTCCTACTGGTTCTGGTGGTTCTTGTGGTTTTATTGGTTCTTGTTGACCTCCTACTGGTTTTGGTGGTTCTTGTGGACCTCCTCCTGGTTCTACTGGTTTTGGTGTTTCTACTGGTTCTGGTGGGCCTCCTGGTGGTTCTACTGGTTCTCCTCAGGTAGTGGGTGTTTGGGGGGTGTGGCCTGTGGCCCGATGGTTCTGACCCATGTTCTTGTGTTCCAGCTGGTCCATCAGGTGGTCCTGCAGCCGGAGCGCCTGATGAAGAGAAGCCCCACCCCCACCGGCCTGCAGCTGAGGATTAGGACCGTCTACGACCGCAGCGTGGACCAGTGAGTACTGGGGGGTGGGCACATCTTCAGGGTTCAGGTGTGGACCGATGGGACCCTGAGGGGGGGTGACGTCGCTGACGCTGTCTCCCTGTCCACAGGCTCCCTGCTGAGCAGCGGCGTCTGGTGAAGGTGAGTCACCTGAGACGCCGGAGGGGCCACGCCCTGCAGACCACGCCCTGCAGACCATGCCCTGCAGACCGCTAGCATCATACTAGCTAGTAGCACGGAACCCCCTCTAGGGTTCTGGACTGTCACCCCTTCCTATTGGTCCTCGCAGGCCCCCGGGGGACGCATTCCCGTGCAGTCAGCCACCAATCTTAGATCTCGTCTGCGTCACATGACCAGATCAAACACACCACCTCCATCGCCTGTAGGCCCATCTCCTGTCTGCTGGTTAGTGCCCCCTACTGGGGGCGTAACAGCTACGCTAACGCTGAGCTAACAGGTTTATTTTTCTACTGATTCTGTTTATCGTTTAAAGATAGAACACATTTAATGTTTTAATGAGACTAAATGTGTTCATGTTCAGTTTGTGTTTAAATCCTGCTTCAGAAATATTGTTGTCATGACGACCCCTCTGTTGTAGCTGTTGTTGATGTCTCAGGTGTGTGTGTGTGTGTGTGTGTGTGTGTGTGTGTGTGTGTGTGCCCTCAGGACAAGCTGTTTCCTGCTGCCATCCACTTTCTGCAGAGAGCCTTCAGCGTGAGGAGGAGGGCGGGGCCGGTGCTTCTGAGCAGGTGAGTTCACCTGTGTGTGTGTACAGGCCAGTGACACACACACACAGTGCTGCTGAGCGTTCCTCCGCTCTGGGGGCACGTCTTGGTGAACGATGATGTCGCGGTTTGATGACATCACACTGAAGCTGCTCTGCTCCTCCCTGTCAGACAGTGTTCCACCAGCCAGTACCTGAGGAAGAGGGGTGACCCCCACCGCTACTGCCAGCACGCCTGTGCCCCCATCACCCGCTGCGGGCCGATCGCCGTGCCACAACACCACCTACAGGTCAGGAGCAGCATTCAGGTGATACACACCACCTACCAGGTGTGTGTGAGCTGCACAGGTGTGTGTGAGAGCTGCACAGGTGTGTGTGAGAGCTGCACAGGTGTGTGTGAGAGCTCCACAGGTGTGGGTTAGCTGCACAGGTGTGTGTGAGAGCTGCACGGGTGTGTGAGGGCTTCACAGGTGTGTGTGAGCTGCACAGGTGTGTGTGAGAGCTGCACAGGTGTGTGTGAGAGCTGCACAGGTGTGTGTGAGAGCTGCACAGGTGTGTGTGAGGGCTGCACAGGTGTGTGTGTGAGGGCTGCACAGGTGTGTGAGGGCTGCACAGGTGTGTGTTAGCGCTGAACAGGTGTGTTTAGAGCTACAATGGTGTGTGAGAGCTGCACAGGTGTGTGTTAGCTGCACAGGTGTGTGTGAGAGCTGCACGGGTGTGTGAAGGCTGCACAGGTGTGTGTGAGCTGCACAGGTGTGTGAGAGCTGCACAGGTGTGTCAGAGAGCTGCACAGGTGTGTTAGAGCTGCACAGGTGTGTTAGAGCTGCACAGGTGTGTGAGAGAGCTGCACAGGTGTGTGTGAGAGCTGCACAGGTGTGTGTGAGAGCTGCACAGGTGTGTGTGAGAGCTGCACAGGTGTGTGTGAGAGCTGCACAGGTGTGTGTGTGAGGGCTGCACAGGTGTGTGAGGGCTGCACAGGTGTGTGTTAGCGCTGAACAGGTGTGTTTAGAGCTATAATGGTGTGTGAGAGCTGCACAGGTGTGTGTTAGCTGCACAGGTGTGTGAGAGCTGCTTAGGTGTGTGTGAGAGCTGCTTAGGTGTGTGTGAGAGCTGCACAGTTGTGTGTGAGAGCTGCACAGTTGTGTGTGAGAGCTGCACAGATGTGTGTGAGAGCTGCACAGATGTGTGTGAGAGCTGCACAGATGTGTGTGAGAGCTGCACAGATGTGTGTTAGCTGGAGGGAGGCTCCTCCCTCCAGGTGGAGGCCCTTCCCTCCACACAGACACTTGTCAATGAGTCATGTGACGTCTCTTGTTTCTTGTTCCTTTCCCAGCAATGTAAGGTGTGCAGTGAGTCGGGGCGGTCCTGTGGCCCCTGGGGGCCCCCTGACGGCCCCGGAGTGGAGGGCTCTGACTTCGTGCTGTACGTGAGCGGCCTCACGACGGAGCGCTGTGGGCAGGAGAACATCGTGGCGTACGCCGCATATTGCCAGCTGGAGGCGGAGCTGGACAGGTGGGGGTGTGGCGTGGTGGTGATGTCACAGTGGACCCGGAATGGAACCAGAACCCGTTGATGTGACCCATCTGGGCTCCTCTGTGTCCTGCAGACCTGTCGCGGGCTACGCCAACCTGTGTCCTGCCATGATCTCCTCTCAGCCTCAGGACTTCGAAGGGATGCTGTCCACCGTCAAGCACGAGGTCCTCCACGCCCTGGTGAGCGCCCCCGCCGGGTCACCTGAGATCACCTGAAGACGCCGGGTCACCTGGTCACCTGGCATGTCCGTTGGTCTGATAAGACGCAGTGCATTGTGGTTGTTGTAGTTGTCCTTCTCGTCCCCCAGGGCTTCTCGGCGGGACTCTTCGCCTTCTTCCACGATGAAGAGGGCAAACCTCTGACTCCTCGCTTCGCCAGTGGTCTGCCCGCCTTCAACGAAAGGTTAGGGGTTTGTGGTTCTGAGTGGCTGGGTCATCAGAATTGTGGGTCAGCTGATCAGGAGAAAGGGGCGGACCCAGAGAGCGGGTGTGGTCCTGGGCAGTGGGTAGAACACTGTCTCCTGTCTTTCAGCCTGGGCCTGTATCAGTGGAGCGACTCCGTCGTCAGGACCGTCAGCCGGCTGTGGGACGTCAGAGGGGGACGGATGGTCCGGCACCAGGTCCAGGTTCTGGTCACGCCCCGAGTTGTGGTACGCCCGCCCAGAGTTCCATTTGATCCACGTGTGTCAGAACCGGCGTCGTGCTGCATCACAGTCCACAAGCACCGCGCCCGTCCAGTCAAACGGAACCGTCGTGTGATTGGTTCATTCAGCTGGTTCAAACCATGAGGTGGGGGTAGAGCAGCCTGGAGCTGGTTCTATAGGTGGTGTGTTCTATAGGTGTTATCTTTAGGTGTGTTTTATAGGTGGTGTTCTATAGGTGTTATCTTTAGGTGTGTTTTATAGGTGGTGTTCTATAGGTGTTATCTTTAGGTGTGTTTTATAGGTGGTGTTCTATAGGTGTTATCTTTTGGTGGTTGGTTCTATACGTGGTGTTCTGTAGGTGGTGTTCTAAAGGTGGTGTGTTCTATAGGTGGTGTTTTCTATAGGTATCATCTATAGGTGGTGTGTTCTCCAGCTAGTATCTACAGGTGGTGTGGTCTATAGGTGGTGTGGTTTATAGGTGGTGTGGTCTATAGGTGTTATCTATAGGTGATGGTGCTTTAGGTGGTGTGTTCTATAAGTGGTGGTTCTTTAGGTGGTGGGTTTTATAGGTGTTATCTTTTGGTGGTGGGTTTTATACGTGGTGTTCAATAGGTGGTGTGTTCTATAGGTGGTGTTCTACAGGTGGTGTCTTCTGTAGGTGTTGTTTTCTATAGGTATCATCTATGGGTGGTGTGTTCTATAGATGGCGTGTTCTCCAGCTAGTATCTATAGGTGGTGTGTTCTGTAGATGGTGTGTTCTCCAGCTAGTATCTATAGGTGGTGCGTTCAATAGGTGGTATCTATGGGTGGTGTGGTCTATAGGTGGTGGTTCTATAGGTTGTGTAGTCTAGAGGTGGTGCGTTCTATAGGTGGTGCATTATATAGGTGGTGTTCTATGGGTGGTTTTCTATAGGAGTTCTGGTGGAACCAGTCCATTCACCGATGGAGGCGTGGTCTTTGGTTGCAGGAGGAGGCCCGCAGGCATTTCGACTGTCCCATCTTGGAGGGGATGGAGCTGGAGAACCAGGGGGGAACTGGGACCGAGCTGAACCACTGGGAGAAGAGGCTGCTGGAGGTGAGAACCCGTCTGTCCTCCGGGTGGGTCCAACAAGAACCCTTTCTCACAAGTTTGTCCTCTCCCTCAGAACGAGGCCATGACCGGCTCCCACACTCAGAACCGGGTCTTCTCCCGTCTCACGCTGGCCCTCATGGAAGACAGCGGCTGGTACCGGGCGGACTACAGCCTGGCCCAGAGGCTGGACTGGGGCCGGGGACTGGGCTGCGACTTCGCCATGAAGAGCTGCAAGTTCTGGATGGAGCGACAGAAACACAGGTGACCGTCAGAGACAGAGGTGACAGAGACAGAGGTGACAGAGACAGAGGTGACAGAGACAGAGGTGACAGAGACAGAGGTGACAGCTGGGTCCAGATGGTTCCCACACTGTGAATCATGTTGGTTCTAGCAGCAGGACCTCTAATCAGCTGGAATGGTCACATGGTTAACTTCAGGTTCTAGATCTCCATGTTTAGCAGCTTCTCAAGATGCTGACAGTTCTGGACCGGGATCAACAGGTTCTGGACTAGGCTGTCTGCTTCTGGTGCTGCTGTAGGGTCTGATGCTGATCAAAGCACCAATCAGACCCATCGTCTGCTCTGATTGGTCCGTTGTTCACTACAGGCGTCAGTCGGTGAGTCCATACTGCGACACGGTGAGGGCGTCACCGCTGCAGCTGTCCTGCAGACACGACCAGCTGGCTGTAGCCGTCTGCAACCTGCAGAGGTACACACAGGAGCTGCCAGCGGACTACCAGGTACACACACACACACACACACATACGTTGTAACCAGTAACTAGGAAACAAACACCGATCAGTGGTGTTTGTGTTTCAGTACTTGGATCAATCAGAGGTCTTTGTGTGTCAGTACTCGGACCAATCAGAGGTCTTTGTGTGTCAGTACTTCGACGTGATCCCAGGTGTTGCTGCTGACCAGCTGTCGTCGTTCGGTGGTTCTGTGGAGATCGCCGACTTCTGTCCCTTCAGCCAGGAGTTCAGCTGGCAGCTGAGTGGAGAACACCAGAGGAGCTCCTCCTGCAGGGCGCCAGAGAACCAGCCAGGTGAGCACACCTGCAGACGACAACCTGCAGACGACAACCTGCAGACAATGACCTGCAGACGACAACCTGAAGACGACGACCTGCAGTAGACGACCTGTGGACGACGACCTGTGGACGACGACCTGTAGACGACGACCTGTAGACGACGACCTGTAGACGACGACCTGTAGACGACGACCTGTAGACGACGACCTGTAGACGACGACCTGTAGACGACGACCTGTAGACGACGACCTGTAGACGACAGCCCGTAGTAGACAACCTGCAGACGACAACCTGCAGACGACAACCTGCAGACGACAACCTGTAGACGACAACCTGTAGACGACAACCTGTAGACGACAACCTGTAGACGACAACCTGTAGACGACAACCTGTAGACGACAACCTGCAGACGACAACCTGTAGACGACAACTTGTAAACGACAACCTGTGGATGACAACCTGTTCATGTGCAGATAGCTGGAACAGATTGTCTTTGCGGATGTAGTGTTAGCTGTGCTGGCTGGTAGCTGCTAGCCTGTTGTTAGCTGAATAGACTGTTCCAGGGTCATACTGGTTCATCTGTGCTCAGATTGGTGGAGGAACTATGGGGCGGAGCAGTATGGCCCCGCCTCCGTGTGTCTGTACCAGAAGTCTCCGTTTGTCATGGAGCAGTGCTCCCGGAGGACCACGTACCCCGACTGGGGCTCTGGATGCTACGAGGTGACGCCGCCCCGCCGCCAGTCGCTGCCCGGTTGCCGTGGCACCGGTCTCACCTTCAGGTTTCCGTGGTTTCCAGGTGTCGTGTTCAGGACAGGGTTTGACGGTGATGGTGCAGAAACGCTCCTTCCTCTGCGTGCGTAAAGGCCAGGTTCTGAGTGTCAGCGTCCGGGTCAACGGCTGGGTCCACAGCGGCGCCCTCATCTGCCCCCCCTGTGACCTCTTCTGTGACAGCTGCCCCCTCCCTCACCAGCGCCCCCCCACCAACACCTCGAGGAGCAGCCCCATCGGTCAGTGTAGCCGTTAGCATTAGCTAATGGCTGAATCCATCTGTTTGTTTTTACCATACCTCTACTGTGTGTGTGTGTGTGTGTGGGGGGGGGGGGGGTTTATCACTAGGAAACAACAGTATTTGTTTGATCTACCTTCAGATCAATCAAACCTAAAGTCGCTGTTTGTGTCTCAGACGCTCTTGTTTACTTTTTTACCTGTGTGTTGCAGACCCCTCTTGTTTACTTGTTTCCCTGTGTTGCAGACCCTTTTGTTTACCTGTGTGTTGCAGACCCTCTTGTTTACTTGTTTACCTGTGTTGCAGACTCTCTTGTTTACCTGTGTTGCAGAACCTCTTGTTTACTTTATCTGTGTGTTGCAGACGCTCTTGTTTACTTGTTTATCTATGTATTGCTGACCATTTTGTTTACTTGTTTACCTGTGTTGCAGACCCTTTTGTTTACTTGTTTACCTGTGTTGCAGACCCTCTTGTTTACCTGTGTTGCAGACCCTCGTTTACCTGCGTTGCAGACCCTTTTGTTTACCTGTGTGTTGCAGACCCTCTTGTTTACTTGTTTACCTGTGTTGCAGACTTACTTGTTTACCTGTGTTGCAGACCCTCTTGTTTACTTGTTTACCTGTGTTGCAGACTTTCTTGTTTACCTGTGTTGCTGACCGTTGTTTACTTTTTTACCTGTGTGTTGCAGACGCTCTTGTTTACCTGTGTTGTAGACCCTCTTGTTTACTTGTGTTGCAGACCCTCTTGTTTACTTGTTTACCTGTGTTGCAGACCCCTGCTCCCGTTCTGCGGGGCTGGTTGGCAGCCTGTGGCTCCTGGTGGTCAACCTGCTCCCCCTGGTGGCCGGACTGCTGCTCTGCAGTTGAACTCTGTGAATCACAGCCGTTCTTCTGATGCCCCTCCCCCCCTCTTCCTCCTCTTCATCATCCTGGTCCTCTGGAGGGACACGATCACCAACAACACCTGATCTCGTCACTCTTTGGGTGTCGGTCGTGTTCCTGGTGATCCTGCTCAGGACGCACTAAAGCAACTGCCTGCTGCTTTATTCTGAAAGGTCAGGACGCTTCCTGTGGAGGCAGCAGGAGGTGGCCATTCTCAGAAACACTCCTCACTCCGGTGTTTGTTTACACTCCTCCTAACCGGCCAGTCGATGGCGTCTGACTGTCCAGACCTCTGTGGCCCCACCCTCTTCTGGATGAAGCCACACCCTATTGGATGAAGCCACACCCTCGTCTGGGTGAAGCCACGCCCCTCCGTCTTTTTGCACACCGATTCAGAATGGTGTGATTTACCTCCCTGCAGTGACATCACACAGCATCTGAGTCCAGGTGAGACGGTTGTTGTGAGCCATTCACAAGAGGTGCGTGTCGCCAACATGTTCCTGACTTACTGCCCTCTGCCTGAGAGGTCAAGCTGTAACCCGTGGGTTTGTTTGTTTGTGGTCACGAGGGTCACCCTTCACCTGGTGAACCAAAAACCTGGTGCTGACCAGGATCTGGAGGCTCTGTGGGACCTGATCCTGACATGTTAGCTCACCAGCGAACCGTTAGCTCATCAACGACCCAACGTTAGCTCGTCAAAGAACCAACGTTAGCTCGCCAGCGAACCGTTAGCTCGACCCAACGTTAGCTTGAAGGCCATGCCCTCATAGAGGTGTGGCCACCTTCATGGAGGCCGGCTGTGAAGCCGTTTGTCCATGTGGGGCTAACCGCTCCTATCGCCAGTCCTGATTGGCTGCAGTAGAACCAGTAGAATCCAGGCTTCTGCTGGAACCTTTTTGCTGACGCTGCGAATCTGAATCCATCTGTTTGTCTATTTATAAGGGCTGCTTTTGGAGAACAACAAACAATAAACGTTTGTTTACCCCGAGCTGTGTGTCGCAGAGGTGACTGAGGGGACGTCAGCGTGACGACTTCTGTCTGGTTCTGTTTGTTTAGTTCTGTCTGGTTCTGGCCTGGAGCTCAGAGCTCTTTTAGGGCGGAGCTTCAGCCGGGTCACTCAGTGAATATCAACTGACTGCTGCGTTACCTGGACAGGAAGCAAACGGGTCAGAACCAACAGACGCAAGCGTTTTCCGTCATGTGTGAAAATCTTTATTTTCTGGTTCTTCACCTTAAGGAACAAACATTTAACATGTTCATAAATTCTGTGTGGAGGGGCCCGTTTGACCCGGTTCTGGGACCAGAATGAAACCGGAGCGGAGTGTTCCCAAATGTTAAACCTTCACCAGTAGAGCAACAACATGAACTGTTTCCATCTAGAACGGCTTTCCTGTCTAGACCTTTAAATACTGTAGTTTCCTGATGCACCTACACGCCTCACAGCTGCTGTTGGCATGTAGCAGACACATCTTAATGGGAGACATCCTCGCCCGTCCCCCAGTGGGTTCCGTCACGCCCCTCCCGGATCCACACGAAGCCCACCTGGGTGCCGAAGTTCGGTCCGTCTCTGACGTGGGAGAAGTAGTGGTCAGGGTGGCAGGAGGTGCAGGGCGTCACCAGGGGGCGCTCCGGGTTTGCGTCGTCATGGATGTGCTCAGGGTTGACCCCGCCCCGCTGGAGGAGGAGCCTGAGGTCACACATTCCCATTGGTTAGAACCTCGCTCCTGAGGACCTGTGTCATGTCGTCGTGTGTCGTGTCAGGTTGTCCTGTGTCTTGTCCTCCTGTGTCACGTTGTCCTGTGTCGTGTCGTGTTTTCCTGTGTCATGTTGTGTAATCCTGCGTCGTGTCGTGTCGTCCTGTATCATGTCATCCTGTGTCGCGTTGTCCTGTGTCGTGTCTACCTATGTCGTGTTGTTCTGTATCGTGTCATCCTGTGTCGTGTTTTCCTATGTTGTGCCCACCTGTGTTGTGTCGTCCTGTGTCGTGTCATCCTGTGTCGTGTCGTGATACCTGTTGGCCAGGCGGATGTTGACGTGGGGTCTGGGTGACTCTGGATCAGGGACACAGTCCGGATGGATGCGGCTGAAGTCCAGGGCGTGTTCCTGTTCCAGCGTGAAACAACATGAGCCCACCGACGGACCCACTGCCACCATGATGTCGCGCACATGGCAACCAAACTCCCTCACCATGGCATCCACTGTTGCCATAGCGACTCCCTTCAGCGTCCCCTTCCAGCCTGAGGACCAGGGGTTGAGTTTCATTTTCTAGGAGCCGTACCAGAACCCAAAGCAGTCCCACTGGAGGACCCATGTGACCTCCGAGGCCTACCTGCGTGGGCGGCGCCGATGACCTCTGACACGGGGTCGGCAAACAGGATGGGCATGCAGTCGGCCCCCGGTGCTGCCAGGACCACGCCCCTCTGGTTGGTCAACACGGCGTCGTAGCTCCTCGGTTCTTCTGTCCCCATAACCCAGATGTCGCTGGCGTGGGCCACCTGTCAGACACGTGACATCACGGTTCAAAGGGACAGCCACGCCCCCTAGGGCATGCAGCTGCTCTGATTGGCCCATTCTGTTTGCTACTCTATGACGTGGCCTTTGTGTTGTGGGTCTGAACCTTGACCAGGTGGAGTGACTGGGGAGGGAACCCAGCGTGGAGCGCCAGGCGCCGCCGGTTCTCTGTCACCACGGCGGGGGGGTCTCTCCTGGTCTGGCTGCAGAACAGGTTCAGGGAGGACAGCGTCGGGATGTAGGACACGCCCCCGGCCCGGGAGCTGAAGCCGTGACCGAAGACGTCTGCAGGACAGGAGAGAGGTGGGTCAGAGACCGGACACGTCGGTTCAACGACCGACAGGCTCTGGATCTAGAGCTTGATCTGGATCCAGGTCCTGGTCTGGACCTGGGTCCGGGGCTCTACACTGATGAGACCAGCCTATCAGACCTGGGGGAGCCCTACTGTGGCTCCCCTGTGGAGCCTCACCATTGGTAGAACAAATCTGACCTGGGATCATTGTTGACTTCCGGATCTTGACGTCACCCATCAGCGCGGGCAACCGTTGGACGAACGCAGACACCTCTTCCTGGATCGTTTCAGGCGTGGGTCCGGTGTGGGCGGAGCCACAGCAGCTGGGACAGCCGGGCGTTGACGTCACCCGGTACTCGAAGCGGTAGACGGCGGTAAAGAGCAGCCGCTGGTACCAGAGCAGCGCCTCCCGGCCGCGCGCTGACGTCACGACCCGCACGGAGCTCAGGTCCAAGTCGTCCAGGGTCCGCTTCATCCGGTACAGGCGCTCCGCCGTGGAGTCCCCGTCCAGCGCGTGAGCGCCCCGGTACGGACTCGCGCACGCGCCTGACGGGTCCGTTTTGGCGCGGAGCAGGAAGACGCGCCGGTCGGACGCGGATCCCCCCCGCAGCGACAGACCCGCGCACCGCGGGCAGCAGCCGTGGACCAGGTCCAGGAGGACGGCCTGACACATGGTGGAGAACCGGAGCACCGGACCGGTCCACCGACACCTGCGCTTCCTGCTTCGCGACTCCGCCCCCACCGGGAAGAGAGAGTGTGTGTGTGTGTGTGGTGTGTGTGTGTGTGTGTGTGTGTGTGTGTGTGTGTGTTGATCAGGTGACCCGTGTCTGCTGTGGAACCTTCTGGTCTGTAGTTTTGATGTGTCAGCAGGAAGACAGGAGGTCACATGACCTTCTAATGAACTGGTCTCAAGGGCCAGAAGTACTCGGATACTCCAGTTGTTTTCCTCTCTGAGGTCTCTTCAATCGCGTCCAGTGACGCTCAAACAATCTTTATCATCACCATCGTCGTCTTCGTCATTTGGACCTCAGACTCGGAAACAAATCCACTGATCGATCGATCGATGGGACCCGTTCTGACAGACGTCATGTGACCGGATACAACCTCCTGAGCTCCTCTGGTGGCCACATACAGGTTGTGACCAGCAGGGGGCGCCACAGATTCACACATTAGTTGAGAGGAGGAGAAAGCCGTGGTCCATCCCCCGGAGGCCTCAGCCGTCAGAGGCCCATGGGGGCCCCATCAGTGAACGGGCGTCCTGTGCGGTCCTCTGGGGTCCAGCAGAGGGTCTGAGCAGCCTGATGACATCATCAGTGTGGGCCCGACACTCAGGCCAGTCGTCAGGAGACGTAAACGCCATGAGGTCACTTCCTGTCATCAGAGACGAGAACCAGCAGGTTTACAGGCCACCAGGAACCCCCAACACGACACCAGCAGAGAGACGGGTGGAGAGACAGTTTATTCATCATTTACACATTACACTAATAAATACATAAAGACACAAGAACAAAACAGTCACCACAAACAACAACAACGCAGTCAGAGACAGCAACATCCCATGACACCCCTGAATTTAACATTTTACCCTGACCTACTGTCAGGGTAGGTCAGGGTACCCTGAAGGTAGCACCTGACTAGTGCATATGGAGAAGGCTAGTGTGAGTAAGACCATAGATCAAAGCGCTATGGTCTTTGACCAAAGTTGAAATTTGACCCTGAGCTAGTTTTCTCAAGGTCAAGGTCATCATCTCATTTTCATCCCCTTTGCTGCCTGAGTAATGTGTTTTTTGTTTCATCTTTCTATCTGCAACGGTTGTGAAGATATTTGGTGGACTAACGAACGAACACAGTAACAACACATCAGATAAAAAAAATAAACATATAATCCTGAAAACACAAAGAACAGAAGTACAATAAACTGAACCAGAACCCCCCCCCCCTCCCTCCCGTGTATCAGGGTCCTAACCCCCAACCTTCTAACCCCTGACCCTCACACATTTCCCCACTGTGGGACAATAAAGGTTTATTCTTATTAATATTAATAAGCCCCCCAAAAAACATCCCGAAAACTCATGTGACACAAATCTAAGCTGGACGTCAAACACTGTCTAAGATAAGCATGTCCTGAAGATCCATCATCCATCTGTCATCCATCCATCATCCATCCATCAAAGTCAGCTTTATTGTCAAATGTACCATATGCACGATATACAGCACAGATGAAATTACAGTCCTCTCAGACCCACAGTGCAACAGGCAGAACACCAGGCAGTACAACAGGCACTAAAACACAGGCAGAACAACAGGCACTAAAACACAGGCAGTACGACAGGCACTTAAACACAGGCAGTACGACAGGCACTAAAACACAGGCAGTACGACAGGCAGAACACTAGGCAGTACAACACAGACAGTACAACACTGGCAGGACAACAGGCAGTACAACACAAAGTATGAGACAAAACACAAAGGGACGGTAAAAATCTCTTCAACCATCCAGCTACATATCTATCTATCTATCTATCTATCTATCTATCTATCTATCTATCTATCTATCTATCTATCTATCTATCCTTCCATCGTTCCATCGTTCCATCCTTCTGTCTCTCCTGACTCTACCGTCGTGCACGGCGCTGTGTCGGGGACGCGCCTCCGGGTTCCTACCGGAGGCAGCAGCTCGGTGTGAGAGGAGGACCGGACGGGCGGAGGAGCACCGGAGGAGCACCGGGGAGTCCGTCCTGCAGACCCGGGATCGGATCTCCGCGCCGCGTGAAGTAGGTAAGACGCTCCGTGATTCGGTCCGGTGTGTTTCTTTGTCCGCTCCCGTTACCGGGGAGTCAGTCCGACCCCGGAACGGTGTCACGTGACCAGCTGGATGTTCCTGATTAAACGGGCTGACAGAGACACCGATTACCGGAGCAGAACGGGATGGATGAGGAAGATGAGGAGGAAGAGCATGATCCGAGAAAAGTGTGTGTGTGTGTGTGTGTGTGTGTGTGTGTGTGTGTGTGTGTGTGTGTGTGTGTGTGTGTGTGTGTGTGTGTGTGTGTGTGTGTGAGAGAGAGTGTGTGTGTTTACCTGCTGCTGGTCATTCAGGATGATGTCATTGATACTGATGTCACCTTGATTTACTGCACTTGTCCACAACATGTCTGGTCTGTACTGGTCTGTAGTAATCTGTACTGGTCTGTACTGGTTTGTATTAATCTGTAGTGGTCTGTAATAATCTGTACTGGTCTGTACTGGTCTGTAGTAATCTGTAATAATCTCTATTGGTCTGTAGTAATCTGTACTGGTCTATATTGGTCTATAGTAATCTGTACTGGTCTGTACTGATCCGTAGTGATCTGTACTGGTCTGTAGTAATCTGTACTGGTCTGTAGTAATCTGTACTGGTCTGTAGTGATCTGTACTGGTCTGTAGTAATCTGTACTGATCTGTAGTGATCTGTACTGGTCTGTAGTAATCTGTACTGGTCTGTAGTAATCTGTACTGATCTGTAGTGATCTGTACTGGTCTGTAGTAATCTGTACTGGTCTGTAGTGATCTGTACTGGTCTGCAGTCGTCTGTAGTGATTTTATACTGGTCTGTACTGAAGATGGACCGTCTTCAAACTACAGTTTTGTTCAAAAACACACAAACAGGGAAACCCATGGCCCTTGGTCGTCCCCTCCAGACCTCTGATTGCCTCCTGTCTTCCTGTGGTTTGAATGAACTTTATTGTTCCTGTGGGGGGGTCACTCTCTGCACACGTGGACTCACTAGCAGCCGTTGGTGTGAGCTAAGGGATCGATAACGCCTCGTCAGCGCTCGTCTTCATCACATGCGGCGCCCTGGAGGCTGTGACATCACAGGCCGACAGGAAGCTGTGACTCAGCGCCTGAGAACCCTCGGGGGGGGGGGGTGTCTGAATCTGAGGGGATCATGGCGGCACCATCACCCCCTCAGCGCCGGCGTGTGAGGAGGAGGAGCAGAGCCTCCAGTCTTCCTCTTTCACGCCTCCATCTGGTCTTTAACGTGATGACACAACCAGAGCACCAATCACAGGGCTCCCAGAGCACCAATCACAGAGCTCCCAGAGCACCAATCACAGGGCTCCTAGAGCACCAATCACAGGGCTCCCGGAGCACCAATCACAGTGCTCCCAGAGCACCAATCACAGGGCTCCTAGAGCACCAATCACAGGGCTCCTAGAGCACCAATCAGGCCAACTCCTGCTGCTCAGAACTGCTGAGGATCGTTACATCGTCCAGCAGACAGGATGGGAGGGACAAGATCCTGATCCTGATCCTGATCCTGATCCTGATCCTGATCCTGATCCTGATCCTGGTCCTGGTCCTGGTCCTGATCCTGGTCCTGGTTCTGATCCTGGTACTGCACTTGTTCACAAATGTCTGGTCTGTACTGGTCTGTAGTAATCTGTACTGCTCTGTAGTAATCTGTCCTGGTTCTGGTCCTGGTTCTGGTCCTGATTCTGATCCTGGTCCTGGTCCTGGTACTGGTACTGGGTCTGGTCCTGGTTCTCGTCCTGGTCCTGGTTCTAGTCCTGCTCCTGGTCCTGAACCTCAGCATTGTTAAATCCATCACCTTCTTTATTTTCCATCAGAAAACTGAAAAAACGGATTAAAGAGGAAATGAAAAACCTTTCTCTTTTGTTGGGTCTACATTTACCCGACCGCTCCTGAACACATCGTGTGCCTGGAGGATGAATGGGTCTACATTTACCCGACCGCTCCTGAACACATCGTGTGCCGTGATGCCTTCACTGACCGATGGTCCTCCAGTCCCTGCAGCCACATCTCAGCCCACACTACACTTCTACACTTCCCACAATGCCTCTGTGTCCAGGCGCACCTGCTGACCTCGGAGCTCATTGGACGGTCCCACTGATGGTTGTTCTTGTTTATGAGAGCAGGAGGTCAGAGGTCACCTCTGGCTCTAGGCATGCTGGGAGAACAGTGGGGAGAACCAGAGCGTGTCTGATGTCGGTTTATTCCACTGAGGCAGTGTGACATTAAACACACACACACACACACACACACACACACACACACACACACACACACACACACACACACACACACACACACACTCGTTCCAGTAAAGAGGATTAGTTTGGTTCAGTCGAGTGTTTCAAATAAAATAACTCGTTTGTCATTCAACCCAGTCAGTGTGTGTGTGTGTGTGTGTGTGTGTGTCTGTCTGTCTGTCTGTCTGTCTGTGTTTGTGTGTATGTGTGTGTGTGTGTGTGTGTGTGTGTGTGTGTGTGTGTGTTTGTGTGGCTCCGGTGTACTGGGGGTGTGTGTGGGGGTCTGTGAGCCATAAGCTCTGGTTCTGTGGACTCCAGCCTTTACGGGTCTGGGGCCGTCCTGCCAGTAGACCAGTACAGGGCTACTGCTCTACTGGTACTGGTCCACTGGTCCAGTGTGTCTGCAGACTTGCTTGTCTCTCCAGCAGTGATGAAGTGCAGCTCAGGGACAGGAAACACTCTAAGTTGAACGCCGCCTCGTTTTATCCTGTTTGATGGATGAGCCTCCAGAGCAGCTAGCCTCTAGCGTTAGCCACGAAGCTAATGGACTCTAACACCGCTAAAGCTAACCAGAGAAATAACGTCTCTGTCCGTTCCCTCTTCTCTTCTCTTCCGTCTTGTTTCTTCCTTGTCTTCCTGCTCGTCTTCCACCCTCCCCCCTCCTCCTTTCTTCCCTCCCTCCCCCTTCACCCCCCAGAGGAGAATTCTTGGTGATGAATCCTCTTCCTGCAGCAGCAGAGGCGGTGATGGATGGAGCGTTGCCGGGGCGCTGCAGCGCTGCCATGCGTTACCGTGGTGATGACAGGAGGAGACGGGGCAGGGGGGGGCAAGGAGAGGGGACAGAAAAACAGAAGGCAGACAAGAGGAGGGGGCAGCGCTGCCTCTGGTGGGCAAAACCTCTGAGTATTAGTACTGCAGACTGAGTATTAGTACTACATACAGGTGTATTTCTCGCTGTTGGTGAATCATTCTGTCCGACCTTGACGTGTACTTGGACACGACGCCTCCTCTCAGCTGATGGAGGGAGACTCGTCCCTGGGTGGGGGGGGGGTGACAGATCATGTGCACCAGGATCAGTCTGGGTCTGAGCTCATCCAATCAGAGCTCTTCATGCTGGTTTAGCTTTGGTGTGGCTAGCTGCTAGCCTTAGCCTTGAATGCTAATGTTAGCCGTTAGCTGGTTAAATACATTCAGTCAGAAGGAAAATCACATGATCAGTAGTTCCTGGTCACCTCCTGCCTCCGTGGGGCGGGGGGGTGGGGGGGGGGCATCTGTCCCTCAACTGTCCTCTTCCACCAACTCATCTTCCTCTTCTCCTTTGAGCTTTTCTCTTTAGGGGTCACCACAGTGAATCAGTTGCCTCCATCTATCCCTGTCCATCACTGGACAGGGTTAGATGGAGGCAAGCCCCTCCATCCTTTTTCAGCTTCCACCATTTCATCCTCTGCTCTGCCTTTGCCCTCTTCATCTTCCTCACCACTAGAGTCTTCCTACACACCACCATCCTATGCTGTTTGGCTACACTCTCGCCTACCACTATTTCGCAGTCACTGATCTCCTTCAGGTTACACCGTCTACACTAGATGTAGTCTACCTGTGTGCTCCTACCTCCACTCTTATAGGTCACCCCATGTTCCTGCCTCTTCTGGAAGAAAGTATTCATTGTAGCCATTTCCATCCTTTTTGCAAAGTCAACTACCATCTGTCCTTCTGCGTTCCTCTCCTGGATACCAAAACCTGCCCATCACCTCCTCATCACCTCTGTTTCCTGTACCAACATGTCCATTGAAGTCTGCACCAATGACAACTCTCTCACTTCTAGGTATGCTCTGCATCACTTCATCAAAGTCCAACCAGAATTTCTCCTTCTCCTCCAGCTCACATCCTACCTGTGGAGCATACCCGCTAACAACATTGAACATCACACCTTCTATTTCTAGCTTCAGACTCATCACTCTGTCTGACACTCTTTTTACCTCCAGGACATTCCTAACAAACTCCTCCTTCAAGATAACTCCTACTCCATTTCTCTTCCTATCTACACCATGATAGAACAACTTGAACCATGCTCCTAAACTTCTAGCCTTGCTACCTTTCCACCTGGTCTCCTGGACACACAGTATGTCTACCTTCCTCCTCTGCATCATGTCAACCAACTCTCTACCTTTTCCTGTCATAGTTCCAACATTCAACATCCCTACTCAGTCCTACACTCTTGGCGTTCCTCTTCTCTCACTTCCTACGAACACACTTTCCTCCTGTCCTTCTTCCACCAACACTAATATTTAATCAGTCAAATGTACTCAGTGGGTCATGTGACTCCTGAACGCATCAGGAGACTCGCCGGCGGCGCCGGGGGGGCGGAGCCTCACACGACTCTCTGATGAGCTGTCACTTTCAATTTCCTGATTGTAATGAGAGACGATGAGAACAGACGCCGCCGTTACAGCCGGCTGCTTCTGTCAATCACACACACACACACACACACACACACACACACACACACACACACACACACACACACACACACACACACACACACACACACACACACACACACACAGTGTTTCTTTGGTAATTCTGCATTCCCTCTGTAGTGACATTAATCAGACTGTTAGCGTTTAGCATGTCTGTGTGCTAAAAGCTTACAAACACATCTGGACAAAAGTATGTGGACACTTTCTTCTCTGCAGATGACATCATCACTCATCACAGTGTTAGCTAGAGTGTTACATACATGCTAGCATTAGCCAGCGTGCTACATACATGCTAGCATTAGCCAGCGTGCTACATACATGCTAGCTTTAGCCAGGGTCTCAGCCCACTTGAGGGGTGTCCAGCTGGTTCTGGTCCTGCTCTCCTGGAGGTTCTTTCTGTCTGGTCATCAGCGTGGGCTCAGCCGTCTGATTGGCTGAGGAGACTCTGGCCCCTCCCCTCACTGTGGGTAATGGGGGCTCCATTAGGAGTCATTTGCTGACGGGTTACTGGGTCGTGACTCCGCCCCCCAGCTGATGGGTGACGGTGGCGCTGGTCACACAGGAAATGGCAGCGCGTGTGTGTGTGTTTGTGTGTGTGTGTGTGTGTACCACATGATTAATCCGTGGAGACGGCGGCGCCTGAACTAACACGTTTATCTCCCCTGAGGCTAACGGTTAGCGTTCTCGCTGCTCGGGGTAATCTGTCACTGTTCCAAACTGCGGCTGGCGCTGTTCCTTCCCAGCGCACCTTGAACACATCGTCTCGTTTCATTAACCCTTCGTGGATCAGTTCTTCAGACGAGGCTGCGTCAGCAGGGCTCATGAACCCTGGCCCAGAGGTCGAGTCTAGAAACCAGCTTGATCTTCAGGGTGTAGTCAGTGATGTCACCTAATCAATACCTAATCAATACCTAATCAATACCCAAAGATAACTAATAAATACCTAATCATTACCTAATCGATGTCATCTAATCAATATCTAATCAATATCTAATCAATACCTAATCAATACATAATCAATGCCTAATCAATACCTAATCAGTGTCACTTAATAGCTAATCCGTCCCTCAGTATTGATTGATTAGATCCATCAGCTCCTTAGTTCCCCAGGAAGGGAGCGTTTGATAGTCGCTGTTTCAGCAGCAGGAGGACGGAGGCGGGTGGAGACAGCGATGCTGTCGGCTTCCTGACTGTTTCCGTGGATACGGAGTGTGTGCCTGAGGCTGCTTCTGTGTGGCGGGTCATACATATTCATGACACGCATGTGAATGAGACACCGATCCAATGTCCCCCCCGTCTGAAGCGCCGCGAGGATCATCACACCTCATGTTTTATTCACCGCCGCTGACATGAGCTCACACCCCCGCTCTGGGCCCTGGTCCTGCAGACGGGGTCTGGTCTATAGGAGGTCTGGTCTGAAGGGGGGTCTGGTCTATAGGGGGGTCTGGCCTAGACTAGGGGTGTTTTGATGGGGGGCGGTGGAGTTGGGGGCTGAGGTGGGTTTGTTGTTCCATCCTAACCTTTCCTTTGTTTCTCCTCCATAGGTGCTCAGTCCATCGATCAATCAGTCCATCGATCAATCAGTCCATCGGGCAATCGCCCCAACCCCCGTTGCAGAGCCAGAGCGAGGGTCTAATGAAGGATACGACCTGCGATGTCCAGCGGTACGAGTTCACAGCCCCACAAGTCCAGCCAGCTGCTGCCCCCCGTACTGACACCACTGTGTGTGTGTGTGATTGTGTGTGTGTGCAGCAGCTGATGGTGTGGGGGGACCTGACCAGAACCAGGTGCCGGTACCTGTGGGGGATCATGGAGCCTGGGCGTCGGCCATGACCAGTGTGGGCGTGGTTCCAGTGGGCGTCGGCAGCCAGCAGCTGGTCCCGGGTGAGTTCCGGTTCTGGAACATGAGTCCGGGCTGTGGGGTCGGTGATCTGGTCCGGAGCCTTCCTGGGGGCCCGTTCTGAGGGGGGTTCCTGCAGAGAGAATGGCGCCGGCTGTGATGAATGAGGCGTTTACCTGCTGTTCTTATCGGTCTGTGCTGTAATGACTTTTCCTGGACCTGACGGGTCCCTGAACGCAGCGCTGCTCTAACTCATGGAGTTTATCTCTGCTCTTATTTCTCTCCTGAAAACGTCTGGAGAAAAATGTGTTTCCTGCCAGGGGTCAGAATCGGGTTCTGTTCACACGGGTCGGACACTGTGAACATTCCCATAGCTCCACCCACCTGAGCTGTGAGTGAACAGATCAATCACCACAGAAAGAATTAAAGGTTCCACCAGAACCTGTCTGGACCCCTGCAGACCAGAACCCTCGGTTCTGAGCCCTGGTTCTCCCGTTACTGGATCTTCATCCCTATAGAACTGTTCAGCACCCGAGGCTCCTGGTTTGATGGCTTGAGGACCCCAAACCTCATGTAGTCTCATGTAGTTTCACATAATCTCAGTCTCATGTAGTCACATATGGTTTCAAGTAGTCACATGTCATCTCCAGAACATGGACCTGTCCTGGTTCCGATTCTGCAGCTCTTCCATTAACTCCCTCTGCTCTGCAGATTCTGTGTGCCTCCAGAGGTTCGACAGCGCTCTGGGACTGATCTCCCCCATCAACCCCCTGATGGCGGCCATCGGACTGGTCCCGCCCCCGCCGGCGCCCCACGACTTGCCGGTCCTCAAGGAGGTGATCCACTGTAGCAGCTGCACGCTGTTCCCTCAGAACCCCAGTAAGAACCGTCCATCTGGGTCTGGGGGTGTCCCTGTGTGTCCCCCTGTGACCCCATGACCACCCACCGTCACACACGTGTCCACCATCACACATGTGTCCACTGTCACACGTGTCCAAGTATGAGCTGCTTTAGTCATGTGACTACTAGGAGCGCTATTTCAGCCCCAGGTAGCATTAAACCTCCTCTGGGGGAGGATGATGGTGATGATGGTGATGATGATGATTATTGTGATGATGGTGATGGTGATGATGATGATGGTTATGATGATGATGGTTATGATGATGATGATGATGGCATCATCCTGTTTTCCAGACCTGCCCCCTCCATCAACTCGGGAGCGCCCCCCTGGGTGTAAGACGGTGTTTGTTGGCGGTCTGCCGGAGAACGCCTCGGAGGAGATCATCAGGGAGGTGTTCGCTCCGTGTGGCGAGATCAGCGCCGTCCGCAAGAGCAAGAAGAACTTCTGCCACATCCGCTTCCTGGAGGAGTTCATGGTGGACAAAGCTCTGTACCTGTCAGGTGTGTTCCCCCCACCAGTCTGCAGCTGGCCACGCCCCCACCAGTCTGCAGCCGGCCACGCCCCCATCAATCTCTAGCTGGCGACGCCAATTAGCAGGTGTAAGCTGGTGACGCCCATTAGCAGCTGTCTCTGGGAGTCTAAGGACAGACTCTGATCCAGACCACGCCCAGATGTCGTACTACATTAACTAGGGGGTCATGTGATCTCATCCAGATTTCCTGGACCAATCAGGAATTTGTTCGAGGCGTGTTGAGCTGAAGATAATTTCTGTTTTGTCGACCATCAAGAAGGTTCAGGTCCCTTCATGTTTCTGTCTTGAGTCAGGCCTGGAGTCTGTTGGTGTCGTTAGGGTTAATGGTGGATAAAACTGGGTGTCGTCTGCATAGCGGTGAACTTTAATGTCATGTTACCCAGAGGAGACATGTAAAGAACTAAAGAACATCCAATCAGAAGCTTCTGCAGGTCCTATGGAGCAAACTGCTGGTCTAGTACTGTCCTCTGTTCTCAGGGTACCGGATGCGTATCGGTTCCAGCACTGAGAAGAAGGACTCGGGGCGGATCCATGTGGACTTCGCCCAGGCCAGAGACGACCTGTACGAGTGGGAGTGTCAGCAGCGCCTCCTGGCCAGAGAGGAGCGACACCGCCGCCAGTTCCACCATGACTGTCTGCCCCCGTCTCCCCCGCCCGTCGTGCACTACTCTGAGCACGAGGCGGCGCTCTTAGCCGAGAGGCTGAAAGGTGAGCGCCGCTCCCAGATCCCTGCTGGTCCAGTTAAATCACTTTTATTAATTACAGAAGAAGTCATGAATGTACAAAATTCAATGAGAGGGAAAATTCTCACGCCCAGCCCACTCGTGTAACACACAGGCACACGCACGCACACACACGCACACACACACAAACTGTCACAGGAGCCCCGCCCACTCCATCTACATCACAGTGCCAGGATGTAGCCATAGCCCCATCTAGATCTGGTCAGTCTTTTCCTGGCTGACGTGATGAGAGGCTTCTCTTCCCTGTCAGTGGACGGCCCAGAGGGCGTGGCAGGAAGTGGGCAGAAAGACGCGGCGGTTGACGTGTGAAAGCGTTGTGAGAGCTGGAATTGAACCCATCGCCACCGCCTGGGGGCGGGGGCCGTGGGGACTGTTGATCCAGCGAGGTCAGTGTTGTCCGGGACCAGGCCTTCACCCAATGGCTGGTCGGGCGGGGCTTATCGGGCGAGGCTGTTTGGGCGGGGCTCGGGGTGGCTTCAGGTGACGTCCCACCTCGGTCCGGAGGTGACAGCAGCAGAAGCCCCCCACCCCCCCCGCCCCGGGGCTGATATTGTCTCCGGTGCCGTGAAGCGGAGCATCGGCGTCATTGCCCAACATAAACCGACATGCCTCCTTTGTTGCCCTGGCAGCGGGGGGGGGGCGGCGGCCATTCTCCCCCAGCTGTTGTTCCTCTGTGAAGCGACTGTAATCTGCTGCTGTGAGAATGAGGCTCTTAGAGCGGCTCAGGCTGTTGCTCCGAGCATTGAGCTCATTAAACGCTCTTATTCACTCTGTTCGGCGCCGCGGCGACGCTCCATTGTTGTTCAGACGGAGGAACCGAGCGAGACGCCCAACGACGGAGCTGAACGCAGCCGCTCCGCTCGGAGGCTTCAGGGAGACTCCAGGGAGTTCGTCTGACTGCAGGCTAACGGGCCGAGAAGTGCCGCCATCAGGACCCGACAGGGACAGGAAGTAAGAAGGAAGAACGCTGACTCAGCTAGGAGGGCAGCTGCTGGACCATCACCTGATAGAGGTCCAGCAGCTGACTGGTGCTGGGGGGAGTACTGGAATAGTAACAGTAACAGTAGTAGTAATACTAACAGAAGTAGTAGCAGTAGTAGTGGTAGTAATAGTGACAGCAGTATTAGTGGTAGTAATAGTAACAGTAGAAGTAGTGGTATTAAAATTAATAGTAACAGTAGTAATAGTAATATTAACAATAGTAGTAGCAGTAGTAGTAGTAATAACAATAGTAACAGTAGTAGTAGTGGTAGTAATAATAACAGTAGTAGTAGTGGTATTAATAGTAACAGTAGTAGTGGTAGTAGTATTAATAGTGACAGTAGTAGTAGTGGTAGTAGTAGCAATAGTGACAGTAGTAGTGGTAGTAATAATGATAGTAACAGTAGTAGTAGTGGTACTAATAGTAATAGTAACAGTAGTAGTAGTGATAGTAATAGTAATAATAATAGTAGTAGTAATAATAATAGTAATAGTAACAGTAGTAGTAATACTAATAATAATAGTAAGAGTAGTAGTAATAATAATAGTAATAGCAACAGTAGTAGTAGTGGTAGCAGTAATTTTATTAGTATGGGTTGTCCTCAACTTACAAACATTTGATTTACGAACATTCAGAGATTTGAACAAACGTGCTTCACCCTATCTGGCTATTGACCTGCAGTTCCTCTTTCTGCCACAACCCCCGTGGGGGCAGTGTGTGTCTGTTAGCTTCCAGATTAGCATCAGCACAGGTTTGATCACATGTTCATGTCAACATGATGGAGGTGGAGGACAAACTGGTCTGATCCGGTCATGAAGGGTTCAGCCACACCCCCCTAATTGAAACGAGGGGCTGGGATTGGTCGGCTCAGGCTGGGGGGCCCTCAGGGACCTGATGGAGATATCAGCTCTGATTGGCTTCATCTCGCCTTGTTTCAAACAGATGACCAGAAGTTCAGCGATGCCACAGCAGTCTTGCTCACGTGGATCGACCGTGGTGAAGTCAACCGGCGAACCGCCAATCACTTCTATTCCATGATCCAGTCGGCCAATAGCCACATCCGGCGCCTGATGGCGGAGAAGGCTCAGCACGAGGAGGAGATGGAACGCGCCAAGGAGACCTTCAAGAGCGCCCTGATGGCCATCCTGACCCAGTGTAAGAACACCTGCTCTTTAACAGTCCTGAGGCTGGGGGGTCACATGACCACCAGGAGGTCACAGGTAAGACCAGTAAGTTCCTGACTCACCTGGAGGACATGCCTGCAGGAAGCCGGTAGGACAGACATTAGCATTGTTCATGTGACCCCCAGTGCAGTCTGACAGAATCTGAGCCCTCAGTGCAGTCTGACAGGATCTGAACCCTTAGTGCAGTCTGACAGGATCTGAGCCCTCAATGCAGTCTGACAGGATCTGAACCCTCAGTGCAGTCTGACAGGATCTGAGCCCTCAGTGCAGTCTGACAGGGAGATACATTCCCAGAATCCTCTGCATTATTGGTCCCAGTCCCTTTGTTGCCGCAGGCTAAGGTGCAGACAATGAAAGATGTTCCTCTAAGTCCTCTTTGAATCATTCACTTGGCCTGGTCTCCATGACAACCCTCCCCCATCCATCTCTGCATTAGCTCCATCAATAAGGACACTGGTTCTTACAGCCAGTGACGTGACAAGGCCAAAGACAACCCCCCCCCCACCTCCACTGCCCACGCTGTTCTCTGATTGGATGAATCCAACTGGTTCATCACCTCCAGGGAATCTGGAGAAGGTCCAGCTGTCAGTGTTCAGACTAAAGCAGTCAGTAACAACAGACAGGAAGGAATGATGCAGTCAGTAACAACAGGCAGGAAGGAATGATGCAGTCAGTAACAAAAGCGTTTGCTGCCTGTTCAGCGGTGAAGGGCGTGATGCTGAAGTAAGAACAGAACAGTGAACAGGAGAAACACCTGATCACCTGACACACCTGGGAGGAGGTCTCTTGTAGCCGTGTCGACAGGCTGCTTGTTGGTAGGAACAGGAAGTGATTTTCAGGAGGTCAAGTGTCTCTCCTGTCTGCTGCCTGACTTCCTGCTACGATGCTCCATAAACGGCTTGTTTTGTCTCCGCCCCCCATCCCCCCACCCGTGTTCACCCTAAAGTTGAGCAGATCACCACCGTGTTCAGCGCCACCACCAGGCAGAAAGCATGGGACCATTTCTCTAAAGCCCAGCGCAAGAACATAGACATGTGGCGCAAGCAGTGTGAGGTGGGTACCTGCCCCCGACAGACGTGACTCCGCCCCCTCCACAGCTGAGGCAATGCCATGGTAACGGTGCCCCAGAATTCAGTCTGATCCAGAGCCAGAGGTGAACGTTAAACCGTTGATCGTGTGAAGGTGGGGGAGCGTCCAGAACAACACGACACATCCACACACAGATAGGCTTCTGAAAGCTTCTAGAGAGAATCTAGAAAACATCGACAGCGCTCTAAAGCTTATAGAAAAAATCTATAAAACAACTACAGAGCTCTAAAGCGTCTAGAAAAAAATCTATAAAACATCTACAGCGCTCTAAAGCTTCTAGAAAGAATCCAGAAAACATCTACAGAGCTCTAAAGCTTCTGGAAAGAATCTAGAAAAGCTGCATCACATAATAATGTTTGAAGGTTATTCATGAATTCGAAGGAAAGCATTTTAAACTAATGGAGGGGTCAGGATCAGAGGTCAGGGGTCAGGTGTCACTGGTGCTGCGGAGGACGCAACATGTGATTCATTCAGGAAGTACACATCACTATGGGGGGTTTGACCACCTCCCCCCACTGCTGCAGGAGCTTAGAGACGCCCAGAGCGAGGAGATCATGGGCATCCGGCGAGAGGAGGAGATGGACATGTCTGAGGATGAGGAAGGGCCTCCGGAGGGGCCCAATGAGAGGGCCTGGATGCAGGAGAACGGTGAGGCACCGGCGCCGCTGTCGCTCCTCTCGGCCGGCTGGTTGGAACGTTTCCACTTCCTGTCCTGCAGGCGTTCAGGAGCAGGCGTCCTTGCGGGAGGAGAACGACTCGCTGCGCTGGCAGCTGGACGCCTACCGGAACGAGGCGGAGCTTCTGAGGAGAGAACACAGCAGGAGCATCCGATTGGATGACGAGCTCAGCCCCGGGCCAGAGGCACAGGGGCAGCCGCTGCAGCAGAGGATGCTCAGCATGCAACAGGTGGTTCCTGGTTGTGTGTGTGTGTGTGTGTGTGTGTCTGTGTGTGTGTGTGTGTGTGTGTGTGTGCGTGCGTGCGTGCGTGTGTGTGTGTGTGTGATGAATGGGTGAGTTTCTTCGGTCAGTTTTTGTGATTAAAAAAAAAAAAATTTTTCAGGTCAGTCAGTCTAAAAAATTAATTTTTTTGGTTGGTCGTCTAAATAATGTGTTTTTCAGTCGGTCGGTCTGTCTAAAAATTCGTTTTTTTAGCTGGTCGGTCGGTCTAAATAAAATTTTTTTTGATCGGTTGGTCAAAAAATTTTTTTTTCAGGTCGGTCATTTGGTCTGAAAAAATTTCTTTCTTGGCCGGTTGGTCTAAAACATAGTTGTTGGTCTGTGTAAAATAAAAATTTTTTTTCAGTCATTTGGTCAAAAAATGTTGTTTTTTTTCGGTCTGTCGTTAAAAAAAATTTTCTCGATCGGTCCAAAAAAAACATTCTTGTGGTTGGTTTGTCTAAAAAAAATTTTTTTTCAGTCAGTCTAAAATTCGCGAGTCGGTCCAGAAATTTTTTTTTTCCAGTCGGTCGGTCTATAAATTATTATTTTTTGGTTGGATTGTTGGTTGGTCTAAAAAAAAGGTTTTCATTGGTCGGTTGGTCTGTCTAAAAAATGTTTTTTTGGTGAGTTCGTCTGTCTAAAAAAATTTTTTTTTTGTTGGTCAGTCGGTCAAAAAAACCCAAAAAGATTGGTCGGTTGGTCTTTCAGTTGGTCTAAAAATTTCGGTCGGATGTTTGGTCGGAAGGTTCCTTGTCGGGCCCCCACCTGCCTTGGAACCAGGAACCAGGAAGAACATGTGATTCCAGAGGATCCAGAGGAACGTTCAAATGAACCTTTATCGACTGTGACAGACCTGTCCGGGGCTGTCATCAGCGCCCCCCCGTGAGAAACTGTCCTCCATCTGGTTCCCGACTGTGTTACCACTGATTCACGCTCTCCCATGATGCTTTGCTGCGCGGCTCTGATGTCGCTGACGGGTCGAAGGCGTCGCCGCTAGTTTGTGTCTGATGGTGAGTTAATGTCGTCTGTGGAGACGTCAGAAGTAATCAATAATAACCATCAATCAGCTGGAGCATCTCCACACCACTGACAGCTGTCAGACACCAGCCAATAAGAACACTCTGACTCAACGGGTAACACACAGGCAACAAGCCCCCCAAAGCCGTCTAAGCCAGAACCGTCTTAATTCATGGAGCGAAAAACAAAAATGAACCTGCTGTGTGTGTGTGTGTGTGTGTAGGTGTGTGTGTCATTGATGGACTCGGATGTCTTGCAGGAACTGCTGAGTCTGCAGGAGAAGCTGTCCAGTAAGGAGGCGGAGCTTGAGCAGGCCAGAGAGGAGCAGCACTTCCTGGAAAGGGAGGTGCTTACCTTACGAGAGAAGGTGTGTGGCCCCAGTCACACATGATTGGTCGATTAGTCCACCTGGTCACCTTCTCTGTTTTCACATGGCTTTGACAGACGACACGTCCACCAGCGCCTCCTGGTGGACGGAGGGGGACACGCTCATCCTCAGGTTGAGTCAGTGGACGGCAGCCGGTCTGTCTCAGGTGTGAGTGTTGTCTGCAGGTGTGATCAGGGCCTGTTCTCCACCAGGAGGCTGGAACCCCCACAGCAGTCAGGGAGGAGTCTTGTAGACAGTGACATTGGCTCTGTTCAGTTCTAGACCCTCTGTGGGGAACGAGGCCTGCAGGTCCAGAAACATTGTGTACACGCGTGTGAAACACTAGTGCTCTGCTCAGGAAAGCACGCCTCACGTCTCTGTGGTGAATGTTTTCTGATGTCATCATCAAACTTTAATCACACGCGTTGTGACGGACGAACACACAGAGCCATTAATAAATGAAGAGCAGAGCGCTGCTGCGGGTCACTTCCTGTTTGTTCACATCTGCTTCCTGATGTCTCTGCAGCTGCTCAGCGGTGCCGTGCAGGGAAGCAACGGAGAAGCTCCGGAGAAGGTAGACGCGCCGTCACCATCTAATGTTTAATGTCTGGAAAGGTCAGTCAGAATGTAGCATAAAAAAACTCTAGAAGAACCCACCGTCACTCTGCACACTCTGGAAAACCTCCAGTATCACCCTCTACACTCTAAAAAAACCCACTAGTATTACTCTCTACACTCTAGAAAACCTTCAGTATCACTCTCTACACTCTAAAAAAACCCCTCCGGTATCACTCTCTACACGGTCTTTAAATCTGTCCTCTAACTGATCTACAAATCTGAATCATGGCTCCTGAAGGAAATGTACATCACAAGTAATAAAGGTGTGTGTGTGTGTGTGTGTTGACAGGTGATGAATGGGTGTGGTCTCTCCCTGTACCTCAGCAGAGACAGGAGGACTGATGTCATCACAAGGGGGGGCGTGGCTTCAGAGAAAGAAGCTCTTCTACTGGGTCAGTATGAAGACTCACAACAGACGACCAGAGTGTTAGCACGCTCTAGATCACACTGTTAGTTTAGTCACACGCATGTAAGTGTGTACAGGCTCGTAACACACACACACGCACGCACACGTACACAGGGCCTGTAGACATGCAGTGGGGGGGGGGGGGTAGGTGCGCTTCAATGAGCAGCTTGTAAAGGGGATGGTGCCTTGCTCGAGGGCACCTCAGCAGTGCTCAGGAGGTGAACTGACACCTCCCACTGTCCACTCACACCCAGGGTGTGTTCATTGGACGATCTGCTCTGCCCCCCCAAGAACATTTCAATAATAATAAATCCTAATGAACAATTTGGGGCAGCGTTGTGCCCCCCATCGGGGCTGTGATGCCACCACACGGGGCAGAAAGAGAAGCCGACTGAACACCAGGAGATACTCTCTGCTGACGCGTCTGGATCCAGCAGCTCCTAAATCACAGCTGTTATCTGTGGCGACGGCGCGGGCCGGCGCAGAGCAGCAGCTCGTTCATCTCCTTTAGCGCACACAGAAAATCCTGGTGTGACAGAGAGCCCTGCTGCTGCTGCACGTCTCCCACCAGAGCACACCTCCTGCTCACAAGAGTCCAGACAAACACCTCTGGGTTCAGCACGACCCACTGGTCAGACCGCCAGTGAGACGTCATTACATCACATTGTTTGACAAAACAGATGAGTTGCAGTGGAACCTACTGTAGAACCAACAATAGAACCTTACAGTATTAAAACCTACAGTATTAAAACCTACAGGATTAAAACGTAAAGTAGAACCTTTAATCCGGTCTGTGGTTGAAGGGAACATTTCCCCACATATATGAACTAAAATCATTTTATTCTGTCAGTTTAGTAAAAAAGCCCCAAACGTATTTTATCAACCAACAGAAACGCAGACTTTGTATCCATCCGCCAACACGTGGTAAAGAACGAGATCCGGTCTCACTGATGTTGTATCCATCCCCCAACACGTGGTAAAGAACGAGATCGGTCTCACTGATGTTGTATCCGTACGCCAGGTAGCGTTGGTTTCCTGAAACACAACTCGTATCTCGGACTTTGCTCACGTTGATATAGGGTATAAGATATGGACACACCAACAGCTCTATCTTGAGGAACTAATGTACTCAGCAGTACTAGGTACTGCTGAGTACTAGGTACTGCTAAGAGAATTTCCCTTCTGGGATCAATAAAGTGTGAATTATTATTATTATTATTATTATTATTATTATTATTATTATTATTATTACATACTTGTCAGTGCATACTTGGGTGGTCACCCAAACCCCTACTCACCGGTGTGTACTATGTAGTATGTACCAGAAACTACTATCTATTGACCCTCAAATGTTTTACATTCTGTTAACAATAGTGCTGATGGTGTGACTCACTAACAGCAGAGTGATGACTGCTGATTGGGTGAGCAGTAACCAATCTGTGCTCTCCTCCGATGAAGGTGTTATATCCACGTTCCTTCACGTCCATCCGTTCGGGGCCAACCTGGAGTACCTGTGGTCGTACGTCCAGAGCCTGGACTCCAAGGTGAGGACTCCCATTCAGACACTGGCCAACATGCTGGGGTGGGAGGAGTCTCCAGGGGACTCAAGACTGTGTCCAGTCAACGTTTTCATCATGTGACCTCTGTGGTGATCCATGACCAGTCCCACCCCAGCGTCTGATTGGCTCACAGACTCATTGAGGCTAGGTTTATATGTCTGTCCTCTCTCCAACCCCCTCACCCCCTGTAGGTGTCCACAGCGGACCTTGAGCGTCTCATGCATCGTCTTCCCAGGATGTTCCGACAGGAGCTGAGTGGCGTCGGAGCCACTCTGGAGAAACGATGGAAGTTCTGCGGCTTTGACAGCCTCAGCTCAGCGTGACGCCCTTTGGAGAACACCCCGAACATGAACCCCAGCGGCGTTATGGCGAACACAGTGCACGGACACTGACACATCAGGGGGATAGACTGGCTGGTGCACCTGCACCTTGCAGGCACTCAGCACCACGTGCTCAACACATGGCTTCCTCCAAAACCTTCACTGGTACCTCAACCTGGTCCTGGTGGTCAGAGAAGCTAACTACAGAGCTAACACACCTACTGCTCTGGAGCTCTGCCTCCTCATATCAGGGAGCAGGTCCACGGTATCAGCCGGGGTCTAGGTTCCTGGAGCTGTAGGCTGGACCTGGTAATGGACCCGGATCCATGGAGACCAGTGAAACACTGGACTTCAGAAGTTAAGTTCTTCAAAGCTAACGTGTCTGGTTAGTAGCTATAGTTAGTATCTGTATTCCCCTCATGCTGATTGGCTAATGTACCGGTTCCTGTTGTCAGACAGGAACCACTTCCATATATGGAAAACTTAAAAGCCCCAGATTCAAAGCTCAGGGAACTGTGTAACCAGCGGATGGCCCTGGAGGCCCCCAGGGCCAGTGCGCGAACATGACCCACATCGTTGTGTTCTAAAGGTTCTTGAGTGTTCCAGGCATTTTGCTTCATTTGTTCCCACTGATAAGAGCAAACAGGGCGGAGCAATGAAGACACAGACCAGTCCGTCTTCATCTACTTTCTATTTTTGACATATATGAATAAAGTTGTTGGATGTTTTGTTGGTGACTTTAAAGAACATGCTGCCGGTCCGGTGCTGATCCAAGTAAAACGACTGTTGTCAGAGTGACATCATTAAACTAGCACTGATATCATCGTTAGAGCGGAGGGGTTAACACCACACCCATCAAATGTGTGCTGGTGCTAGTGATGCTAATCTGGAACCTGTGGCAAATTGCTCTTGCATCAGCCTGTTTCTAGCCTGACGCTCTGAGATGCCAACAGAGACAACAAACAACAACAGGTGTTTGTGGTAGAGCTCCATGAACACAACAGTGCTGCCCCTATACGGGTTGTGGCAGAAAGGGGAACTGCAGGACGGCAGTCTGCTATGACAGGTAAGACATTTGTTCGTACAGTGCACACTCACGCATTCGCGCATAAGCACTCCCAACTTCACATCGTCGCTGATTTTTAGTAGGCAGTAACGTGATACTGTACGTGCATTCTGTTGACTGACGGCATCCTGAAGTGCGCTACGTTCCGTGAGTTTCGGACTTCCATGAGACACAAAAGTGCTTTAAACAGTCTATCAGAGTGTGGGAAAAGGTATTACAGATAGGTGGTTTAATATCAGTATGGGGAGGATTCATAAACGTTTAAATTACTGTAAATAATCAAATATAGTTTGTCGCTATATCGCAAAATTCTTTATTTGCATGTGGTTCCTGGAACGCATTAACCGTGAGGAACGAGGGATCACTGTATATCTGGTCCTTCAATCCAGAGGGTTTAGAAGAAAAGCAAAAATTTTCTAGCTCCAACTCTCAAAGGATCCCTAAAACCTTTAAGGTCAAATAAAACCTTTAAAGGGGCCCTATTATGAAAATCACACTTTTTCAGGTCTCTACATATACATAGTGGTCCTCCCTAACCCGACCAACTCCTAGAATCTGGTAAACAAACACTTCCTGCATCAATAGATATTTGGACTTTTAGGAAGTCATGGCTCTGAACGACTCGATTGCTAGAACAGGCATCCTTGACGTCAGACTTTGCACTCTGCTATTGGACAGAGTATTGGACGATATGGACTGGTTGACACGCCCAAGGGCGTGGTCATCCACAAGTCGGACGTGAGGCAGCAGTCTGTTGAAATGGCGTCCGTGAGAAGGAAACAAGTTAGTTGTTCAGTTGTTGATTGTACAAATCAACACCAGTGTTTATTTTTCATCCCATCCCATGAAGAACAGAAGAGACCGTGGTTACATTTCATTTTTAATGGCTCTGTGCAGCTACATCTCCTGCTCGTTAGTTTGTGTGTGAACCTCTTCACTCCAGCCTGTTTTAGCAATGGGGGTCAGTCCAGACGGGGCTTTGCCTGAGACTGATCCTCATTCAAGGATCACTCCCAACCGTAGGGACCAAGGACCTGCACCCTGGACCAAGGACCTGCACCCTGGACCAAGGACCTGCACCCTGGACCAAGGACCTGCACTCTGGACCAAGGACCTGCACCCCGGTTACAGGTTAGTCTCACCACGTTTATGTGTTTAGCAGTTGTCTGTTAGCATGAGTGATCGAGTGCTATTTGGCTAATTAGGTGGTGCTGCTTTGTTTCGTGTTTGCGAGTGTGTGCTCCAACGTGTGTGTGCTGAACCTACAGTACCTACTGTAGGTACAACGTGTGTGCTAAACCTACAGTACCTACTGTAGGTACAACGTGTGTGCTAAACCTACAGTACCTACTGTAGGTAAAACGTGTGTGCTAAACCTACAGTACCTACTGTAGGTACAACGTGTGTGTGCTAAACCTACAGTACCTACTGTAGGTACAACGTGTGTGTGCTAAACCTACAGTACCTACTGTAGGTAAAACGTGTGTGCTAAACCTACAGTACCTACTGTAGGTACAACGTGTGTGTGCTAAACCTACAGTACCTACTGTAGGTACAACGTGTGTGTGCTAAACCTACAGTACCTACTGTAGGTACAAGCACCAGAGTTGGGCTCACATTTGATCTTTTTTCTTTTTGTCGGTTAGCATGAATGAAGTCATGCTATGCTAGGCTATGTAGGGAGGTCTCCTTTGTTTGTGTGTGCGCGCACGCTCCCACACGTGTGTGTGCTGGACCTACAGAATAAAACTAAAACACACAGTAAGTTGGTTCATATTTTCTTTCCTATTACCTGTCAGCATAAATAAAGTCAGCTAATGCTAGGCTACGTAGGGAGTTGTGCTTTGTTTCATATTGTGTGCGCGCACGTGTTAGAGTCGATTGTTTGTTGGTCGTCATAGCGACAACGCTCATAGGTCTGTCCTGCTTATCCAAAATCAGAACATTGGTGTCCTGAAATTAGTGTCCCTCTTCCTTGTGCATCCTTTCAGCCCACAGCTTCAAGGGACGTGGGGGGCCAAACTGACCCAGTGGACACCCATACTGTTGGTACACAGCTGTCCTGCAGGACTCATTCCCACTATTGAAGTAAAGGTATGTACAAGTCATATTCCATACAATGTTTTAATAAAATTGGTTGAATACACTAATTTTCTAAATATAGTCGTCTACAGGTGTTAGTGAATGCACATGTGTTGATAGTTCAGTAAAAAATAGTGTATTATAATTTTCCAGCAAGACAGTAAGTGAAGACTTTAGTATAAAAAAATTGACAGATTCATGTATGTCATATATTGTTTTGGCTCCTTATTCGTTACGTTTGGTGTACCCCTCTACAAGATCCACTTTCCAAAGGCTTTTTGAAGGGACCATGCAGAGTCAAACCTCACAAGACAGAGCCAACATTCTGTTAGTTTTGCAATATTTTAATATTTCAAACAAACATGTTTTGAAATTCTGTTAGTAATTGTTCGCAACAAAACACAGTAAAAAGTAACCATACAAATAAATAAATTAGTAGCAAGTACCAGGATGTATTTTGAACACAATTTTTCCAAACAAAGAAATGAATCAAACAATATCAATAACAGTAAAGATCTTTGTGTTTTATTGAACAGGCTTTGTAGCTGACATGTTGGACTTCATATGTGACAAAGTCTTGGTGGACTCCATGCCATACACAAATGAGATGATGGTCATTCCTCTCCCCGAGAATCTGTCTGTCCAGTGTGAGCGTCCTGACAAAGAGGAGGTCATTGCCAGCTACATGACCAGGTTCAACCAAGACTCGGTCTAAATCCAGCGTAGTGGCCTTCGTCTTCAGGAAACTCCTGGCGTATGTGAAGGACCACACAGGCTGGGATGACAACCCGAATTCTGCACCCTAAGTAGCCCCAGCACCAGCCAACAAAAGGGCGATAGGCCAGATGTCTGCACCGTCTACAGAAAAAGGACACAAAACTATTTATTTCACAATGTTTTCAATCCCGAGTATTACAACTGTTGTTGATTTCCTGACAGGATGGCTCTGTTTTGTCATTATTGTTGTTGGATGTATTGTTTTATGTAAATAAATGCTTGTATATGTTAACAGAAATGGATTGTGAATACCAAAAAATGTTCAACATGTCTATTAATAAGATAAAAATCAAGGTGTCGCAAATACAATATATTAGACTTTGTTGTACCTATATATGTCATGTTACTGCATTAATGAAGGAATGCCTAATGAAGCTAAATAAGACATAGCTGTAGTTTTTATTCCGATATTTTTCAAAGAACGACTTACCAATGTATTGGTCTCAGACGTGAAGGGCCACACTCGGCCCTCAGTACGTGACCAGCCGTTTGTAGGGTGTACACGTTTAGGTACACAGGCTGGAACCCAGGATGTTGAGTCATGCACGGAACTTCATCAACCTCCTGCAGACGGCTCCTAACCTACACTGAAAAACATGGTAAAGGTCATTTAAATTAATAATGGTAAAAGTAGCCGAATAGAGACATTGTGGTTTAGCTGTGAGCTTGCTACTTGTGTCTCCAAACAGATGTTTTCTGCTTCTGTTGGCGTACATTCAGTGTCCACAGGAACACCTGTACAACAGGTGAAGACACCTCAAAATAGAGCAGATAAAGGCATCACTGCAGTATGGTTACATCATTTCACCATTAACCTGGTGTGATGGTAGCAGGTGTTATCTCCGTGTCTCGTCACAGAGGACTGCCTCAAACATTTAGCAGCTCAGTAACGGGTTAAATCAATGTGATGGAAAAATAAAGTAAGTTAGCCGTGAGCAGAAGCTAGCATTAGCCACATGGTAATAACTATCAGAACCACCATCAGACTTTACTGTCACTTATAGAAATACAGCAACATTTTAACAGTAAACACATCTGTACATATACAAAACACATAATAAGACATGTGACATTATTACTGTGTGATGAGAGGCGGGAGTAGAAGCTAAAGTAGCTACCGGACGATGCTAACGTCCTGTGATGACGTAGGTTACACAACAAAACAACACAGAACCAACTAAGTAACGTTCACACGGACTAACCATTCAGAAACGTCCTGCAGCAGCCGCACAGTCGGTGTTTCTTTAGGAGCTTCTGGGTCCGACTCAGGGTCATAAATGTACGCCGACACGATGGGTCCTCCAAACGCCATAATGCTAACAAACGTAACGCCGGTCAGTGTCCCGTTAGCATAACGCTCCACTTCAGAGGGGCGTGGCCCAGGTGAAGGGGGCGTGACCAGCGGAGCTCATTAACATACTGCAGCCGGAGGCCTGAAACGAAGCGTTTTGTGAGGAGGTCAGATGAGCGATTTTGAAAAGCTGATATTTAGGACCACAGATCACTTTAGGTGAAAATATTTGGAATGCAGTCTAGTTGGACATCTGGCAGCTGAATGACATTAAGTTAAAAATACAGAATATGGGACCTTTAAGGTTAAATCCCACCTGCCGCATGATTGACGGCAGGTGGGAGGAGCCACAGTAACACCGGAGGTACAGGAGCGTGCACAATAAAATTAAAACAGTGCCAAGATCAAATTCACACAACTCAAAATCATGACATCAAAAACCAGAGGCTCAAAATAAACATTTTTAACTCTTAAACTCATGCAGCAGCGACAGAGTACAACAGGAAGCAGACAATAAATCACAGGAACTCACCACGTGGCTCCAGACCAGGTTCACACTGATACCAGCAAAGCCACTTCCTGCTGACTGGTCACAGTGGTCACATGAACTCATGGCACGCCATGAGTTAAAGAGACACTATGTGCTGTTGAGTTTCCTGCATTAATATGTAATGAGAAATGGTTTAATATTATTGGTGCATTCCCACGGACCTTAAAACAACCATGTGAACGGTGGTCTTGGCCTCACGGCGGTGCGTTCCCTGTCAGGGGTGGGCGACACTGGGAATTCTGCAGGGCTTTGAACCAGAATGTTTTGGTTTTCGCGTCGTTCCGAACAGAAATGGAATTATAACGTTTCCGGTTTTGTGTTCCACCCATAAACTGACGTTCCTGAACCAGTTACAACAACAAAAAAATAAAGTTCCTGAACCGGTAAATAACGTTCCTTGTAAATATAAATATTTAGGTGCCGTATTTTGCGCACAATAAGACGCGCTTAAAAGCCTTAACATTTCTCAAAAATTAACGCTGCGCCTTTTAACATTAATCGTCTCATGTGTACACTGAGTTCAGAAATCTGTGAAAATGTTTTTGTGTGACTTCAGTCAGCGATCCGCCAGATCGACCATTGTCCGCCGGCATAGGACGTATTACGTCACTACGTACGCCGGCAGCGATGGACCAATTAGAGCACATGACGCGAGGCTACGTCCGGCACACCCCCGGTAGGTACCCGTGTAGAGGGTATGCCGGTACTAAACCGCAGGTATGCTGGTAACCACATCTGATTGGCTGAAGACCCCTGACGATGACGTCAGCGAGGAGACACGCTTACGACACAACATGTAAACTCCAGGCTATCAGTTCCGGTTGTTCCGGTTCACGTAAAGAGACCGGGGGACCGGGGGACTTCGAAGGATTTAGCACATCAAAAAATCAAAAAATTAATGAAATAAAAACATATTCTAAAAATGTCGGTGATTTTTTGAAATTTAAATACGTAGTACAACACAGTCCAACCACAGTCAGCTTTTTGCTTATAAACTTCGTTATTTAGACTGCGCGTCTCAGCTATACAATGAGCCGAATGGTGCGCAAAATACGGTAACTTAAGGACTTTTAAATTTAATTGGCAACCAAAGCAATTAGTTTATATGCTATAATTATAGATATGCCCCTACCCTACAGTGAACAGTACCACAGCACTACACCACTGCTTTATGCAAGTTATATCACTATAGTTAAGGCTTATGCCTCCTACTTAGACACTACATGAAATAAGACAAGAATAACTTCCGCCATGTCATTTATTGCTGAACAACAGATCTTCATTGTGCTTCTCCCATAGCCAGGGCTCGAAATTGCGCTCATTTTGGTCGCATACACGGCCAAATTTTTATCAGTGCCACTATTAAATATGTTTGGGAGCACCGGTGCGACTAGGGGGAAAAAATCTGGTGCGCCTTTTTTTGTGAGACCGCGCTCCTGCGGTCCTGCCAGTGTAGCGGAGTTGGGTGTTTCCACTCCTCATTGGCTGATAAGTTGTGAGAGCTCCCCCTGTGGTAGTCTGGTGGTGGTGTGGTGAATACCTGGAGAGTGGAGACACCTCCTCAGTCGGTAATGACCGCGGCTGAGAGAGGTACGTGTCTGTAGCGGGTGGGATCAATTTTCATTGTTGGGGGCTAGACAAGTAGTGGTGACAGTTGTGAGGTCTTGTATGACGTTGTACTTCACCGCGACTTTCTAAATTTAAGTTTTCTTTTCCCCTCAATAAAGAGTTTGATGAGGATTTTGATCGCCATACGCACATGTTGTGTGTTGCCAGATATCTACCGCTGCGCACATGAATAAATGGATGGAGATTGATATCGCACTGGTGGACTCATCATTCCAAGAGAAATAAAAAAAAAGAAAAACACAACGCAAAGTACAAACCGCTACACCAGGAACCAATGAGAGCGCAGCTGCGGCTGCTCTCCTGGGGGAGAGAGGAGGAACGGAGATGGACGGAGCGTCACTATCGCTCCGTCACTGCCTTGCTTTTGGGTCGGTGCTCCTGAAGTCTTTGCTGGTGCTACTAACTTCTACATTTGAAAGCACCAGTGCTACCAAGAAAAAAAGTTAATTTCGAGCCCTGTGTAACCCTGGCTTACCTGTAGGTTATCATTATCATCAATATTTGGAACTCTGTGAATTAAGATCTTTAGGTTCAATAAGGAGATTGGTAGTAGCAACTCTATATAGAGCAGTAAGACCTTCAGCACACAAAAAAACACACACACAGACACCGTGGAAGTATAATAAGAAAAATATATTTAAATTGATCAAGTTTGTCCAGTTTCCTCCCTTCTTTCCACTTCCCTTCTTTGGTTTTATAAATGTATGTCCCTCCTTTCTTATACCTCAACTAGGCAATTCAAATATATAAATGATACACAAAAATGCTGCAAAAAAATCCCTGCACCTCATCAAGGTTTAGCTAAATAACGCAGGATTATTATCTTTATTATTATTATTATACACACACAATGAAGCGCCCATAAACGCACCAGTGTTCTGGATTAAAGTCAAGGCAGATTATCCTGAGATCGCCCAAAAAGAATCTTAAACCCTGCTTCCATTTCCAACCTCCTGTCTTTGTGAAGCGATTTTCTGCTGTGACCGAAAAACCAAACCAAACTTCGGAGTAGACCAGACATATGGAACACACTTCAGGTGTCATTGTCTCCCGTTACCCCTAGATCAGCGGTCCCCATCCACTAATTCTCATTATTGTAATTACTATTATTTGATTGACTTGTTCACCTTTCTATTGGAAATGATCGATATTTCTCCTGCGTTGAATGCACTGATTGTAAGTCGCGAAATTTCAAAATAAACCTCATCAGTGCAGTCACTTGAATCGAGTTTTTAATGTAATTATTTCTTATAATTATTTCGTTTACAGAGACGAAATAGAGATGTTGATTATCAATTTATGAAAAAAAAAGGTTGTTTATTGTCTGTTGATGTCTACATTATACATAAAACCACTGCGGACAATTTATTATTAGACTACAGCTGTCCTGGCGTCATTAACGATTATCGAGCAAATGAAGACCGGTCCGTGAAAATATTGTCTTAGATGAAACCGGTCTGTGGCGCAAAAAATTGTGGGGACCGCTGTTCTAGACGACTGATTGGCTGAAGAAGACCCTGAGGTTTAATATTATTGGTGCATTCCCACGGACCTTAAAACAACCATGTGAACGGTGGTCTTGGCCTCACGGCGGTGCGTTCCCTGTCAGTTAGGGGTGGGCGACAACTGGGAATTCTGCAGGGCTTTGAACCAGAATGTTTTGGTTTTCGGTTCGTTCCGAACAGAAATGGAATTATAACGTTTCCGGTTTTGTGTTCCACCCATAAACGGACGTTCCTGAACCAGTTAGAACAATAAAATAAAGTTCCTGAACCGGTTAATAACGCTCCTTGTAAATATAAATATTTAGGTGCCGTATTTTGCGCACAATAAGACGCGCTTAAAAGCCTTAACATTTCTCAAAAATTAACGCTGCGCCTTTTAACATTAATCGTCTCATGTGTACACTGAGTTCAGAAATCTGTGAAAATGTTTTTGTGTGACTTCAGTCAGCGATCCGCCAGATCGACCATTGTCCGCCGGCATAGGACGTATTACGTCACTACGTACGCCGGCAGCGATGGACCAATTAGAGCACATGACGCGAGGCTACGTCCGGCACACCCCCGGTAGGTACCTGTGTAGAGGGTATGCCGGTACTAAACCGCAGGTATGCTGGTAACCACATCTGATTGGCTGAAGACCCCTGACGATGACGTCAGCGAGGAGACACGCTTACGACACAACATGTAACTCCAGGCTATCAGTTCCGGTTGTTCCGGTTCACGTAAAGAGACCGGGGGACCGGGGGACTTCGAAGGATTTAGCACATCAAAAAATCTAAAAATAATGAAATAAAAACATATTCTAAAAATGTCGGTGTATTTTTTGAAATTTAAATACGTAGTACAACACAGTCCAACCACAGTCAGCTTTTTGCTTATAAACTTCGTTATTTAGACTGCGCGTCTCAGCTATACAATGAGCCGAATGGTGCGCAAAATACGGTAACTTAAGGACTTTTAAATTTAATTGGCAACCAAAGCAATTAGTTTATATGCTATAATTATAGATATGCCCCTACCCTACAGTGAACAGTACCACAGCACTACACCACTGCTTTATGCAAGTTATATCACTATAGTTAAGGCTTATGCCTCCTACTTAGACACTACATGAAATAAGACAAGAATAACTTCCGCCATGTCATTTATTGCTGAACAACAGATCTTCATTGTGCTTCTCCCATAGCCAGGGCTCGAAATTGCGCTCATTTTGGTCGCATACACGGCCAAATTTTTTTTATCAGTGCGACTATTAAATATGTTTGGGAGCACCGGTGCGACTAGGGGGAAAAATCTGGTGAGCCTTTTTTTGTGAGACCGCGCTCCTGCGGTCCTGCCAGTGTAGCGGAGTTGGGTGTTTCCACTCCTCATTGGCTGATAAGTTGTGAGAGCTCCCCCTGTGGTAGTCTGGTGGTGGTGTGGTGAATACCTGGAGAGTGGAGACACCTCCTCAGTCGGTAATGACCGCGGCTGAGAGAGGTACGTGTCTGTAGCGGGTGGGATCAATTTTCATTGTTGGGGGCTAGACAAGTAGTGGTGACAGTTGTGAGGTCTTGTATGACGTTGTACTTCACCGCGACTTTCTAAATTTAAGTTTTCTTTTCCCCTCAATAAAGAGTTTGATGAGGATTTTGATCGCCATACGCACATGTTGTGTGTTGCCAGATATCTACCGCTGCGCACATGAATAAATGGATGGAGATTGATATCGCACTGGTGGACTCATCATTCCAAGAGAAATAAAAAAAAAGAAAAACACAACGCAAAGTACAAACCGCTACACCAGGAACCAATGAGAGCGCAGCTGCGGCTGCTCTCCTGGGGGAGAGAGGAGGAACGGAGATGGACGGAGCGTCACTATCGCTCCGTCACTGCCTTGCTTTTGGGTCGGTGCTCCTGAAGTCTTTGCTGGTGCTACTAACTTCTACATTTGAAAGCACCAGTGCTACCAAGAAAAAAAAGTTAATTTCGAGCCCTGTGTAACCCTGGCTTACCTGTAGGTTATCATTATCATCAATATTTGGAACTCTGTGAATTAAGATCTTTAGGTTCAATAAGGAGATTGGTAGTAGCAACTCTATATAGAGCAGTAAGACCTCCAGCACACAAAAAAACACACACACAGACACCGTGGAAGTATAATAAGAAAAATATATTTAAATTGATCAGGTTTGTCCAGTTTCCTCCCTTCTTTCCACTTCCCTTCTTTGGTTTTATGAATGTATGTCCCTCCTTTCTTATACCTCAACTAGGCAATTCAAATATATAAATGATACACAAAAATGCTGCAAAAAAAATTAAATTAGTGAGTGTACACAGGAAAAATGCAAAAAAAAAATTATCCAATCAACCGTCAACCTTAATATGGTTTAACCCGTCCAATCATCCGTCGTTGGGCCCAACAAAAAAAATACATATATATATATCCTGAATATATCAGTGGAGAAAACAACAACAACAACAAAAAAGTTCCAAATTCACCATGGAAGAGGGGAAAGAAGTGCTCCTCCTTGAAGTCTCCTATCAGTTTATTCCTACCGTCCTCCTCTTTGGCTCACTATTGGACGGGGGTGAAGTCTTCCCAAGGTTGGTGTTAAGGATCATCCACTTGGTCATCTGGGAGAGTTTTCCCTCAAAAAAAAAAAAACCAGCCTGCACAGCCAGAGTGTGCAGAAAATTATATATGGGCTTAACACCAGCAGAATCATCACAATAGAGATGTTTTTTGTTGTTGTTGTTATACTAATAGTCCATTGTCTCTTCATTCACCTCTCAATCAATCATATTAGCGTTTTACTCATTTCCAGAACATTAGCTTATCCAAATACACACACAACACATGTGCTTACTTAATTTGCATTTACAACCGGCATAATAATCACAAAATAAAACACTGAACAGTACGCAAACAGATTTATCCTGACTGGTTTTTTTACTTCATACAACCTTTTATGGTAGCATTAAACAAATGTAACGAATGTCAGTATTGAACAGCCAACTCACCAGGATAATCAATGGAAAACACTTGAAAGAAAAAACGCTAATTGGCTCTGCTGTGTCTCTCTCTTGTAACAGCGGGAACACCACGTTACCAACTTCCACGTTATGGGAAGTTACAACATATTCCGAAGTTATTCACTTTCCCTGTGTCTGATGAACAATATATATATATATATATCACGGAGCTCTCTTTCTGCATGCCGTTCCATGCATCCCTCCAGCTTCACCTGTCCACACGAGCCGTCCTGGTTTTTATTGTTTACTTCCTGGTTCTAGGGAACACCCCCCCCCCACTCAGGGAGCGTCTACAAAATGCACGCATTAAGGGAGTGTCTGTAATTTCGATTAATTACTATAAACCTGGGTTACACCTGCATAGTAATAACTGCTGTTCATCTGTAGTCGGCTCGCTCGGCGACCATTTTGACTTAAAATATTATTGTCATTTTTATATTGTTACTATTATTCTCCCCACCGTTTCTGAAGTGATAGATCATTAGGCCCATTATTGCACAATCTATTCTGTGTTAACAGGAGCCTATATTATTAAACTTGGTACCTATATGTCTATAAAGACTACGCCTTTTCTTTTTCTTTTTTTTTTTTTCATGTTTTGGGCTTTGGGGGTGCGTCAGCTCAGTCGTGTGGTAGAAGTAGGTGCGCGGAATGAAAAGTTTGGGAACCGCTGTGCTAGACTGTTGAGTTTCCTGCATTAATATGTAATGAGAAATGACCCAATTACACAAATATTAGAGGTGACGAACACACAACAGCAGTGCTACCACCAGCAGGAACCTGTGTCCACCACGTCACCACTGCTGTGGTGATCAACCATCTCTGCCACTTGTGCTCGCCCCTCATGGTGCACATTTGACACCTATTTCTCCTGCGTTGAATGCACTGATTGTAAGTCGCGAAATTTCAAAATAAACCTCATCAGTGCAGTCACTTGAATCGAGTTTTTAATGTAATTATTTCTTATAATTATTTCGTTTACAGAGACGAAATAGAGATGTTGATTATCAATTTATGAAAAAAAAAGGTTGTTTATTGTCTGTTGATGTCTACATTATACATAAAACCACTGCGGACGATTTATTATTAGACTATAGCTGTCCTGGCGTCATTAACGATTATCGAGCAAATGAAGACCGGTCCGTGAAAATATTGTCTTAGATGAAACCGGTCCGTGGCGCAAAAAAATTTGGGGACCGCTGTTCTAGACGACTGATTGGCTGAAGAAGACCTCGAGGTTTAATATTATTGGTGCATTCTCACGGACCTTAAAACAACCATGTGAACGGTGGTCTTGGCCTCACGGCGGTGCGTTCCCTGTCAGTTAGGGGTGGGCGACAACTGGGAATTCTGCAGGGCTTTGAACCAGAATGTTTTGGTTTTCGGTTCGTTCCGAACAGAAATGGAATTATAACGTTTCCGGTTTTGTGTTCCACCCATAAACTGACGTTCCTGAACCAGTTAGAACAATAAAATAAAGTTCCTGAACCGGTAAATAACGCTCCTTGTAAATATAAATATTTAGGTGCCGTATTTTGCGCACAATAAGACGCGCTTAAAAGCCTTAACATTTCTCAAAAACTAACGCTGCGCCTTTTAACATTAATCGTCTCATGTGTACACTGAGTTCAGAAATCTGTGAAAATGTTTTTGTGTGACTTCAGTCAGCGATCCGCCAGATCGACCATTGTCCGCCGGCATAGGACGTATTACGTCACTACGTACGCCGGCAGCGATGGACCAATTAGAGCACATGACGCGAGGCTACGTCCGGCACACCCCCGGTAGGTACCTGTGTAGAGGGTATGCCGGTACTAAACCGCAGGTATGCTGGTAACCACATCTGATTGGCTGAAGACCCCTGACGATGACGTCAGCGAAGAGACACGCTTACGACACAACATGTAAACTCCAGGCTATCAGTTCCGGTTGTTCCGGTTCACGTAAAGAGACCGGGGGACCGGGGGACTTCGAAGGATTTAGCACATCAAAAAATCAAAAAATAATGAAATAAAAACATATTCTAAAAATGTCGGTGTATTTTTTGAAATTTAAATACGTAGTACAACACAGTCCAACCACAGTCAGCTTTTTGCTTATAAACTTCGTTATTTAGACTGCGCGTCTCAGCTATACAATGAGCCGAATGGTGCGCAAAATACGGTAACTTAAGGACTTTTAAATTTAATTGGCAACCAAAGCAATTAGTTTATATGCTTTAATTATAGATATGCCCCTACCCTACAGTGAACAGTACCACAGCACTACACCACTGCTTTATGCAAGTTATATCACTATAGTTAAGGCTTATGCCTCCTACTTAGACACTACATGAAATAAGACAAGAATAACTTCCGCCATGTCATTTATTGCTGAACAACAGATCTTCATTGTGCTTCTCCCATAGCCAGGGCTCGAAATTGCGCTCATTTTGGTCGCATACACGGCCAAATTTTTTTAATCAGTGCGACTATTAAATCTGTTTGGGAGCACCGGTGCGACTAGGGGGAAAAATCTGGTGCGCCTTTTTTTGTGAGACCGCGCTCCTGCCAGGAAACAATGAGAGCCGCTCTCCTGGGCGAAGGAGAGGCGAGCGTCACTGCCTTGCTTTTGGGTTGGTGCTCCTAAAGTCTCGCTGGTGCTACTAACTTCTAAATTTGGGAGCACCAGTGCTACCAAGAAAAAAAAGTTAATTTCGAGCCCTGCCCATAGCTCAACATTGCAACAAAGCGCTGGCAGTACGGGGACACACTGCTCTGAAAATCACTGCAGCCAATGAGTTAAAGGTCCCATATTATGTATTTTTAACTTAATGTCATTCAGCTGCCAGATGTCCAACTAGACTGCATTCCAAATATTTTCACCTAAAGTGATCTGTGGTCCTAGATATCAACTTTTCAAAATCGCTCATCTGAGCTACTCACAAAACGCTTCGTTTCAGGCCTCCGGCTGCATGTTAATGAGCTCCGCTGGTCCACGCCCCCTTCACCTGGGCCACGCCCCTCTGAAGTAGAGCGTTAGGCTAACGGGACACTGACCGGCGTTACGTTTGTTAGCATTATGGCGTTTGGAGGACCCGTCGTGTCGGCGTACATTTATGACCCTGAGTCGGACCCAGAAGCTCCTGAAGAAACACCGACTGTGCGGCTGCAGCAGGACGTTTCTGAATGGTTAGTCCGTGTGAACGGTACTTAGTTGGTTCTGTTGTTTTGTTGTGTAACCTACGGCATCACAGGACGTTAGCATCGTCCGGTAGCTACTTTAGCTTCTACTCCCGCCTCTCATCACAGTAATAATGTCACATGTCTTATTATGTATTTTGTATATGTACAGATGTGTTGACTGTTAAAATGTTGCTGTATTTCTATAAGTGACAGTAAAGTCTGATGGTGGTTCTGATAGTTATTACCATGTGGCTAATGCTAGCTTCTGCTCACGGCTAAGTTACTTTATTTTTCTATCACATTGATTAAACCCGTTACTAAGCTGCTAAATATTTGAGGCAGTCCTCTGTGACAAGACACACGAAGCTAACACCTGCTACCATCACACCAGGTTAATGGTGAAATGCTGTAACCATACTGCAGTGATGCCTTTATCTACTCTATTTTGAGGTGTCTTCACCTGTTGTACAGGTGTTCCTGTGGACACTGAATGTGTGCCAACAGAAGCAGAAAACATCTGCTGTTTGGAGACACTAGTAGCAAGCTCACAGCTAAACCACAATGTCTCTATTTGGCTACTTTTACCATTATAAATTCAAATGTTTACCATGTTTTTCACTGTAGGTTAGGATCCGTCTGCAGGAGGTTGATGAAGTTTTGAATGACTCAACATCCTGGGTTCCAGCCTGTGTGCCTAAACGTGTACACCCTACAAACGGCCGGTCACGTACTGAGGGCCGAGTATGGCCCTTCACGTCTGAGACCAATACATCGGTAAGTCGTTCTTTGAAAAATATCGGAATTAAAACTACAGTTAGTCTTATTTTGCTTCATTAGGCATTCCTTCATTAATGCAGTAACATGACATATACAGGTACAACAAAGTCTAATATATTGTATTTGCGACACCTTGATTTTTATCTTATTAATAGACATGTTGAACATTTTTTGGTATTCACAATCCATTTCTGTTGACATATACAAGCATTTATTTACATAAAACAATACATCCAATAACAATAATGAGAAAACAGGGCCATCCTGTCAGGAAATCAACAACAGTTGTAATACTTGGGATTGAAAACATTGTGAAATAAATAGTTTTGTGTCCTTTTTCTGTAGATGGTGCAGACATCTGGCCTGTCGCCCCTTTGTTGGCTGGTGCTGGGGCTACTTAGGGTGCAGAGTCCGGGTTGTCATCCCAGCATGTGTGGTCCTTCACATACACCAGGAGTTTCATGAAGACGAAGGCCACTACGCTGGATTTAGACCGAGTCTTGGTTGAACCTGGTCATGCAGCTGGCAATGACCTCCTCCTTGTCCGGACGCCCACACTGGGCAGACAGATTCTCGGGGAGAGGAATGGACAACATCTCATTTGTGTATGGCATGGAGTCCACCAAGACTTTGTCACATATGAAGTCCAACATGTCAGATACAAAACCTGTTCAATAAAACACAAAGATCTTTACTGTTATTAATATTGTTTGATTCATTTCTTTGTTTGGAAAAATTGTGTTCAAAATACATCCTGGTACTTGCTACTAATTTATTTATTTGTATGGTTACTTTTTACTGTGTTTTGTTGCGAACAATTACTAACAGAATTTCAAAACATGTTTGTTTGAAATATTAAAATATTGCAAAACTAACAGAATGTTGGCTCTGTCTTGTGAGGTTTGACTCTGCATTGTCCCTTCAAAAAGCCTTTGGAAAGTGGATCTTGTAGAGGGGTACACCAAACGTAACGAAATAAGGAGCCAAAACAATATATGACATACATGAATCTGTCTCAATTTTTTTATACTAAAGTCTTCACTTACTGTCTTGCTGGAAAATTCTAATACACAACACTTTTTTACCGAACTACTATCAACACATGTGTATTCACTAACACCTGTAGACGACTATATTTAGAAAATTAGTGTAACCAATTTTATTAAAACATTGTATGGAATATGACTTGTACATACCTTTACTTCAATAGTGGGAATGAAGAGTCCTGCAGGACAGCTGTGTACCAACAGTATGAGTGTCCACTGGGTCAGTTTGGCCCCACACGTCCCTTGAAGCTGTAGGCTGAAAGGATGCACAAGGAAGAGGGACACTAATTTCAGGACACCAATGTTCTGATATTGGATAAGGAGGACAGACCTATGAGCGTTGTCGCTATGACGACCAGCAAACAATCGACTCTTAACACGTGCGCGCACACACACAATACGAAACAAAGCACAACTCCCTACGTAGCCTAGCATTAGCTGACTTTATTTATGCTGACAGATAACAGAAAAGAAAATATGAACCAACTTACTGTGTGTTTTAGTTTTATACTGTAGGTCCAGCACACACACAGGTGTGGGAGCGTGCGCGCACACACAAAGGAGACCTCCCTACATAGCCTAGCATAGCATGACTTCAAGCTAACAAACAATAAGAAAATATGAACCAAGTTACGTGTGTTTTAGTTTTATACTGTAGGCCAGCACGCACACACGTGTGGGAGTGCACACACACACACACACACACACACACACACACACACACACACACACACACACACAATACGCAAACGCGAAACAAAGGAGACCTCCCTACATAGCCTAGCATAGCATGACTTCATTCATGCTAACCGACAAAAAGAAAAAAGATCAAATGTGAGCCCAACTCTGGTGCGTTGTGCCTACAGTAGGTACTGTAGGTTTAGCACACACACGTTGTGCCTACAGTAGGTACTGTAGGTTTAGCACACACACGTTGTGCCTACAGTAGGTACTGTAGGTTTAGCACACACACGTTGTACCTACAGTAGGTACTGTAGGTTTAGCACACACACGTTGTACCTACAGTAGGTACTGTAGGTTTAGCACACACACGTTGGAGCGCACACACGCAAGCACGAAATAAAGCAGCACCACCTAATTAGCCAAATAGCAATTGATCACTCATGCTAACAGACAAAAACATAAACATGGTGAGACTTACCTGTAACCGGGGTGCAGGTCCTTGGTCCCTACGGTTGGGAGTGATCCTTGACTGAGGATCAGTCTCAGGCAAAGCCCCGTCTGGACTGACCCCCGTTGCTAAAACAGGCTGGACTGAAGTGGTTCACACACAAACAGACGAGCAGGAGATGTAGCTGCACAGAGCCATTAAAAATGAAATGTAACCACGGTCTCTTCTGTTCTTCATGGGATGGGATGAAAAATAAACACTGGTGTTGATTTGTACAATCAACAACTGAGTAACTACCTTGTCTCCTTCTCACTGACACAGACTGCTGCCTCACGTCTGACCTGGGGATGACCACGCCCTTGGGCGTGTCAACCAGTCCATATCGTCCACGCCCCTGAGCATGTCCACCAATCCATATCGTCCAATACTCTGTCCAATAGCAGAGTGCAAAGTCTGACGTCAAGGATGCCTGTTCTAGCAATCGAGTCGTTCAGAGCCATGACCTCCTAAAAGTCCAAATATCTATTGATGCAGGAAGTGCTTGTTTACCAGATTCTAGGAGTTGGTCGGGTTAGGGAGGACCACTATGTATATGTAGAGACCTGAAAAAGTGTGATTTTCATAATAGGGCCCCTTTAAAAAAAAAGAAAGTTTATGGAGTTTAAGGCATGGCGTGGGTGGTTGGAGAAGTTCAAAAGGAGGACTGGAATTCACTCTGTTGTTCAGCATCGTGAGATAGGAGCGCATGAACCAAAGAGGGAGCTGTTAAAAGGTAAATGATCATCATTATTATTCTTTACTCTATTCTTTGTTTTTTATGTTATGCACGACTTTCATTTATTGCTTCATGATCTAATCGTAACATGTATTTGTTACATGTTTTGATACATTTTTATGCTTTATAAAACATTTATGTCTGAATTTTGGGGGGCTTGGAACGGATTAGGGCATTTGCATGGAAAACGCGTTTCTACTTACGTTATTTTTGTACTTAGGTAATTTCTTCCGGAACCAATTTATTTCGTAAGTAGAGGTACCACTGTACATTGTCTCTGTGTCCGCGGGGGTGTTCTGGTTTGGGGATCTCCCCCCTCCTCCTCCTCCCTCAACTTCTTTGCTTGCTGCTTGTTGCTCTCTGCAGGGTGAGCTTTTTTCATATGTTTGTGTAAATTGGTGGTGTTACCACAGTAGCGGACCACTTTATAATACAAATCACACTTGGCACTGTCCTTTTTCTGTTGTTGTAAAGAAAAGTCCACACCGCGTTCCGCTTCTTGTTTGGCTCTGCCATTGCTTTAGGTTCCGGCTACTCTCTCACTATCCGGTCGCCCTCTCTGCCTGGCAGGCAGGATGCAGCAGGCCAGTGGCCAGGTAGGGGGAGGTGGCCAGGTAGGGGGAGGTGGCCAGGTAGGGGGAGGTGGCCAGGTAAGGGAGGAGCTAAAAGTGTGCCTGAGTCACTCACTCAGGCAGAGACTCAGAGAGTAGCAGGGGGCGCTAGGCGAGCGAGAGAAGGGGGTGCGCTATTTGCACAGAGAAGCGGCGCTTTGAGGAAATTGGTGGAGGAGCGAAGTATCGATCCCAGGACAATAGTGTCGATCCGATCCAAGTACTTGCTTAGTATCAATAATTTCGATATTTGGATCGATCCGCCCACCCCTACTGTCAGTGTTTCAGGAACTAAGCCGGCGCTGCAGGTTTGACGGACTCACCTGTTCATCACGCGGAGCTGGAAGCATTAACACCGTTTGAAATGTTGAACACAGTGTTGAACACATAAACAACAAGAGAGTGAGAACAGGATTAATGGAGCGCTCCTCCTCTGGCTGTTTCCTCCTCTATCTCTCCTTCGCAGTCACTCCTCCCTCCTCCTCTGCTGTTCTGACAGAACAATCCAACAAAGGTTGGAGAAGACGGAGCTGTCTCAGTACGATTATCCTCTGCTGAGTATCTCTGCCCGACGCTGATGTGAGGAACTCATTCACCTGCTGAGCCTCTCAGTTAGTTCTTTACTAACTACACACGTTCTGTCTCCTTCATAAAATGTCACTCTCCTTTAACAGGAAGTTGTTCTTCATTGCTTCTTTTCTCTAGAACATTCTGAAACGTGTTGGAAGCTTTTGCTGTATTTTAGGGAACAACAATAGGACACTTTCAAACCATGATTTATAGTCATAAACCAACAAGAAGCAGGTAGTAGCAGTTAACTGCTAGTAGCAGTTGGCATCAACCATCAGTCTGTAGCTAACTTGAGGAAAATGCAGGTTGTGGAGACAGTTTGAGGTCTAGGAGGACAAGATCAACCGTCCTGTACGTATCATCAGCATCCATGAAGGACAGCATCAACATATGATCCTGAACGCTGCTGGATACCCTGGGAAGGAGCAGTACTTAAGTCAAGTCCTCCTGTACTTGAGGATCAGCGGTACAAGCACAGGTACAGGTACTCTAACATTCACTGTGGATTGTTGGAGACACAAAATGTCAAGAAGTTGAAAAGTGTGAAAAACCCAATCCTTTCTTTCTGAGTTCCATGAAGTGAGTCTGGGGTCGTAGATTTTCATATGCAAGAAAAACAAATCCTAAAAATCATCTTTACCAAGAAACTCAAAAAAGAAGATTAGTAGAAATATCTAGATGCTAAAAGTGCTGACTCAGGTTAGCACCTTTACCCATGACTTTATTTTTCCGAGGGACACAAGAGGATGATTCCATCTCACCCTTCATCTCCAGAGACTCTGGTGTCTTTGCAAACATCAGATATTGATCATCAGTCCAATCAGAATCAGGGTACTTCTACTGGGTTCCGCTCTACTTCTACTCTACTTCTACTGGGTTCCGCTCTACTTCTACTGGGTTCTGCTCTACTTCTACTGGTTTATGCTCTACTTCAACTGGGCTCTACTGTACTTCAGCCCTCAGGCAGCATGAGGACTGGACTACACTGCCACCCTGAGGCCATAAAGTCAAACTGCATGTTATTCATACACCAACAAAAGAAGTTGTATGGATTCCTTTGTGGACATCAGACATTACTAATCAAGATTAATGACACCATTTATGATTTACACTGGAATATTGGATTAAAGACATTACTGTATATAATTCTGTAACATTTCTGAAATTCAAATGCAAAGTGCTGTAAATGCAAACATTTGTATTTCACCAGAAATCCATTTACGTCTGGTGAAAATTAAACGTACATGTTCAACCTGAAGCTTAAAGACTGTTGATGAGACGGCAATCTGTGGAGTTTTCCACTCCTCGCACCAAAAACCTGTACTTTACTCTTTTTGTAGTTTGGTGATCAATGATGACGGGACATGTTTGCATCAGCTATACTTCACTGTTACAAAGCAAGACTGGTAGCAGTTAGCCCTTGGCATTTAGCTAAAGATGTGACCTGACTTTTAGAGAATGTTTCGGCTCCTCCAGTGTAAAGAGAACAAAAGAGTCAGTGTGGTGCTGGCAATCATGCTTTATTAAACCAATAATAACTCAAGGAGGCTGCGAAAAGAATCAACACTAACAGTGACTGCAGTCAAACTGGAGGTGTGAGCGACCCCCCCAGTGCACGCAGCACCCGGGGGGGGTTGCATCAGCATCGCCCAGCTGGACTGACAGATGAACTAATCTAACACACACACACTTGGCAGACCTCCAGGAGACAGCTCTGCCTCTGCAAACAAGCACAGGATGGACTTTAGGATTGGCCAGGTTGATGGTACGAGTCCAGCCAGCGGTCGTTTGCCAGAAGCAGAGCACCAAACAAAACACTCGTGCTCAGGGAGTGCAGGCCGCTCGCACTGTGAGCATGTCATCAAATGGCAGTATGACCTAGTCAGTCAGAGGTGAGGTCCGGTCGTGCTGCTTACATGAGGGTAATGCAAACAGCAGTCAGGACCTCACGCTCTGGTTACAACAGCACTGCTCTACACCCCACCTACAGTGCCACCACGTCTCTGTTGAGTGAACATCAGCAGGGAGCCTCTCCACCTGCTGAGGCAATCTTAGGACTTCAACGTATCGTTGAGGCACAGAGTTTAGTTTCTCAGTTTAGCAGGGTATTCGTTCACACGGAACTTTCTCCTGCTAAACCACATTAGTTTCATTTAGTTTCAGTTAATATTGTCATAAATAACAATGCATACATTCCCCATAACCGTTAAAGTCGGCTATATACATTATGTACATGTCAAAGTCATAGTTGTCCAATATGGCACATTTTATAACAACGTTAGACTTTAGTCTAGTTTGGCATAAATTAATGTCAAGATTGGTACAAAAATAGTTCCTATTTACAAGAGACGTCCGGATCTTTTTCATGTAGATTCTTTCGCTCAATTAATAAATAAAAAGGCTGGAGGAGGGTAAAGGGGAAGATTGGAAGACATTTTTTTTACACTGATCGAATGCTGATGTGAACAGTCGCCATGTCTGATCCAAGCTCATTGGATAGTTTGAGGGTGTAGGTTCCAGCGTCTTCCTCCCTCACCCCGGTAATGATCAGGGTGGTCAGGTCCTCGGTGGTCTCGATGTGGAAGCGTCCTCCAGCGGTCACCTCGATGGTCCTGTTGCCACGGGACCACTCGATGTGTTTGGCATCGCCAGAGAAGGCACACGCCACTGTCAGGATTTTACCCGGTTCAATGCTGATATCTTCTGGTAGAGCCTCAATCCTGGGAGCAGAACCTAGAGAACACAGAGCATCTGCATCAGGTGGGAGAGCAGAAGGTTCTGGTCCAAAGAGCTCCAGTCAAACCAGTTGTTTTAATGTTGTCTCCTTGTGGAGTTCATGACTAGTGGTTCTTCTTTTTAAACCACTCAGTTACAAACGACCTTCAGGGTTAGGGTCGGGTCCCACCTCTTAAAGTCCAGTGGACTGATTTAAACAACTTTGGAGAACTGTGACCTGGATGAATGAGAACCTCCCAGATGATAGGTTCTACCTGTGCCGACTGGATGACCACAGTTTTACACAGCTGTGGAAATAAACTGTCAGGTACCGATGTTTCAAAAAGCAAAGTGATGGAACAGAAGAAGAATCAAAAGACCACCGTGTGGCTGAGACAGCATCGGTTCTTCTGGAGAACCAACCACAGAGGATTTGTGGATGGAGGAGGGCTCACATCCTTCTGTTTCTTCAGCCGTCCCAAACAGACTCCATGGTGCTGACCTCAGGGATCCGTGGGCGCCACACTCACCGCCAGGACTCCTCCATCTTCTGTCCATGAAGAACTTCCTGACCCCAAGCACACGGCCAATGCCAGCAGATACCTCCTGACGGCATTGGCCCTGTGCTTGGGGTCGTTGTCTGGTCGCAGAATCAACTGAGAGCCAACTAGACGCTTCCCCACGTATGATGGATACCTGTCTGCCTGCAGGCTTTGACAACCTTGCTGGGGGAGACCTTGCTGACAGTATCTCCTCCTGTCTTGTTGCTATGGTGCGTGATTGGGGACATGAACCCACCTCCACCATCTTGCTTTAGAAGCAGAGGTTGTATGTTCCTCCCCGATTTTGAAATCTCTTACTGCTGTTTGAAGCCATGACTCTGACGATCATCAGCTGGAAACATGATGTCACCATCAAACCCATCCTACCAACGAACCCGAGGAACCGATGCTGTTTTCAAGGCAACAGGTGGTCACCCTTAACGTGGATTCGATTTAGATGTTTCGTCAGATCACTTTGCATTTTGAAAGTTGCTAAAATTGAATTACAAATAAATATTTTTCCTTCTTCATGCATGCCTAAGACTTTTTTCACAGTATGATTTGATGAATTAACTCACCTGAGGAAGCACCTGGTCACGCACTACAGCTAACGTTAGCATGTTTAACTGAGGAAAGGCTTGTATGGATTATGTTAATATGCAATTTCTGTGCAATAGCTGCAACTAAATTTAGTGCTTCTAAACCTCTTAAAAACGTTTCACGACAGAGACCTGAGCGTTGAGTGCAGTTGCCATTTCCAGCGATGGGATCCGCATCAATGTAGTGCCAGAGTGGATCAAAAAGTACCTCAAACCTTAAAAACGTCACTAATTAAGAAAAGTTCTCACCGATGGCCCTGAATGATGACCCCTCCATGCGAGAAGACATCCCAGTGAGACTGCTGGAACTCATGGCGTATGTTTCTGACATCATGGAGGACATGCTGGACATGGACATGGTCTCAAACTTCATTTCAGCCGCCATGCTGCTGAAGGAACTGGACTCCATCATGGATGATGTCATTGCTTGCTGGGCGGAGGCAGAGAAGGACGATGACTCCTCTGATATGTGCTTTTCCTTCTTCATCATCATAGAGGAACTTGTGGATGATGACGACTCCTTGTGACTCAACATTCTTGATCCTGATGTGTACAAAAAAAGAACTTTAAATATTCAGATTTTATTTATTAGTGATAAATTAAATTAAATCTACTTGACTGCTGAAGCAGCTGTTTACCTGTTAGTGCCAGCTGCTGTTGGCGATAGGCTGTGATCTTCATGCGTATGGACTGGAACACCTGTCCAGTCAAGGAGAAGGAACTCTTGGACACTCCTCCCTCTGATGTCATCTCACAAACGTACTCTCCCTGATCACCATCGATGACATCATGGACCAGGAGGCTACAACAGCCCTCGGAGTTGTGCATTTCATGGCGGCTGCTCTGAGACAGCCTCCTTCCGTTGATGTACCAAACCACATCCCGAACACTGCTCTCACAGACGCAGGACATCCTCACAGAGTCCTCACAGGCCTCGACTGCTAGATGACTCAGAACCTTGGGAGGTTTTGGTGTTGGGGATTTGACAGTGGGAGGAGACACAACCCTCTTGGGGGACATGATGGGAGGAGGAGACTTCATCCTTGGAGGTGATTTAATTCCCTCGGGCATGGGGGACTTCACGGTTGGAGGTGATTTGATACCTGAAGGTTCTGGAGACTTGATCCCTTTGGGTGTTTTGATTCCAACAGCTTCCGGGGACTTTACAGCTCTCTGTGTTTTGATTCCAGATGGTTCTGGAGACTTGACACCTCGAATTGATTTTATTTCCTCAGGTTCAGGTGACTTAATGCCCTCTGGAGACTTGATTGATGGTGGTGACTTGTGTCTGGGTTCAGGAGATTTTACACCTCGTGGTGACTTGACTCCCTCAGGTTCTGGGGATTTAATACCCTTTGGTGACTTGACTCCTTCAGGTTCTGGAGATTTTATACTCCTTGGTGACTTGACTCCCTCAGGTTCAGGAGATTTTATACCTTTTGGTGTCTTTACTCCTTCAGGTTCAGGAGATTTTATACCCTTTGGTGTCTTGACTCCTTCAGGTTCAGGAGATTTTATACCCTTTGGTGTCTTGACTCCTTCAGGTTCAGGAGATTTTATACCTTTGGGTGTCTTGACTCCCTCAGGTTCAGGAGATTTTATACCCTTTGGTGTCTTGACCCCCTCGGGTTCAGGAGATTTTATACCCTTTGGCGTCTTGACGCCCTCTGGTTCTGGAGATTTAACACTTGGAGCTGGTGATGTTAAGACAGGTGCTGGCTCAGGAGACTTGACGCTCTGCGGAGATCTAATACCCTCTGGTTCAGGAGAGATCACAGTTGTTGATTTCACTGAAACCTCATGGGACTTGATGGTTGTCTCTGGTGACCTCACAGTGGGGACTGGAGAAGTCACAGAGGGTGATGTGACAGACATTTCTGGTGATTTAGCAGATGGTTCAGAGGGTGCTACAGGCTTGACCTCCTCTTTGGTCATTGGCTTGAGAATTGTCAAAGTGAACTGAGCCTCTTGTCTTCCTGCTGAGTTCTCGACCACCACTGTATAACTGCCCTCATCCGACATCATTACAGAAGAGATCTCCAGACTGGACTTGTACTGAGAAGAAGTGACCTGGACGCGCTGAGAGGAGTAGATGCTCCTGCTTTGGTGCATCCATGTCACGGTGGGTGCAGGTTCCCCATCAATATCACAGGAGAACCTGACTGCCTCTCCCTCTGCAACTGTTACGGATTGGGGCTTGGTGAGGATTCTGGCAGGAAGAGAGGGCTTCACCTTTTTGACCACAAACTCTTCAGCGACAACAGCTGACTTCAGTTTGGTTTCAGCATGTCTGCCACTCAGAGAAAACTTTTCAGATGAGAAGGAGGAATCAGATGACAAGTAGTCAGCAGAGGAATACTTGATTGAAGAGTCGTACCTCTCCGCTGACGAGTGCCTCTCAGAGGAGGTGGCGTACCTCTCTCTCAGGACTACCTCCTGTGTCTCAGTTAGCTTAGACTTACTCTCTTCTACCTCAAAGTGGGTCTCGGCAGCATAACCAGCCTTGAAGTGGGTGGTGTGGTAGTGGTCAATTCGGTTGACATCAGGGACATACTTTTTGGGAGCCTCGTCATCTCTCCGACGAGAGGAGAATGTGGTGTAGCCACCACCAGACACATCCAGGGTGGCGTAATCAGAGGCCTCTCCTTTGGAGTTGGAGCACACACAGCGGTATGTGCCGCTGTCCTCTTCCTGACAGTCCAGAATAATGATGGAAAGAACGCCACTCATGTTGCTGAAAACGTATTTCTGGCTGCTTTCAGAGATTGCACTTCCGTTGTGGAGCCACTTGACCTCAGCCTCTGGCTTTGCTTGGATGTTAAGGGTGAACTTCGTGTCTTGGCCAACTGGAATGCGATGTGAGCGCATCCTTACGGTCACACGGGGAGCGTGGTCCAGGCTGAAGGGGGTCTGGCTCACCACCTGATACTTCCTCTCAGACTTCAGAGCAGCTTTTCTGGCCTCATACCTGGACATGATATCAAAGCGGGCAGAGCGCTCGAATCTGGAGGAGGAGCGTGACGACCTCTCAACTGACCTGACAGGGCTGGGGGAACGGGGACGAGTCCTTTCAGGAGTAGGGGACCTTCTTGCTACAGTCTCTTCCTTTGCTTTCACAGAAGGCCTCGGAGACGGCCTGATCAGCTCGGAGACGGGACGCATCAGTTCGATGTAGGTGGGAGACAGTGACCTTCTCCTCCTCATGAACTGAGAAATGGTGCGTTTCTTCTTTGTCTCAACGGTTCCCACAGATTCCTGCCTAGCCTCTTCCCTCCTTCGTTCTTCATGTACCATGGCCCGGTGTTCAACACGAACAGGGCTGACAGTGGGAGAAGCTGAAAAGCCAAGCTCCAGTTCGTCCTCGAGCATAACTTTCTCCTCCTCCATTTTTCTCATGGAAATGTAGTCGTCCACTGGCATCAGCAGCTCTTCATCGCTGACATCTCCAACAGACCTCCTCCTGGATCTGTAGGAGGCCTCCGATTCGGAAGAGGGTGAACGACGTGCAGGCCTGACGGTCTCCAGATCATCCAGAGTGAGTTTTGGAATACGCCATCTTGGCCTGTACTGGTCTGTGATCCTGGGGAGGGGCATGACATAGAACTGCTCCCACCTGGAGAGTCGAATGCGTCTCTGTCTCTTTGGTACAATTCTCTCAAATCCTTCTGAAATAATGTACTGGTCTCTCAGCTTTTTGTACCACTTCATGTCAGAAAGAGCAACAAATTGTTTGATAGACTTGTTCTCTTCCAGAACCCTGGAATCATGCACCACGGGCTCAGGTATCTCATATGGCATGAAGATCCTCCTCTCTTTCTCCAGCCTCTTGGTTTCAGACTTCTCCTCGGTGATGCTGAACTCGCCCTCGACATTCTTGGTGCTTACCGCAGGCTTGTAAACCTCTGCAGCAAATTTCAGTGCCTCCTGGGCTGTTGGATTCAGAGGTACGAGCTCCTCAGTAGCAGCAATCTGCTGAGCCATCTTGTTAGTCTTCTCAATTTGTTTCTGAATATGTTGGTATTTCTCCTCCTCACTCTTGTATTCCCTCCTGGTGTAGGTAAGGCGGTTCACTTTCAGTGTTGCCTGGCAGCTGGCAGAACCCGCAGAGTTGGTTGCAGTAACCTTGTACACGCCAGAGTCCTCAAGCAGGGTCTCTCTAACATGCAGGACATGGTAGTCAGTGTCCTCCTGTATGACAACAGTCTTGTGACCAAACTGTAGTGGTTTACCATCCTTCTCCCATTTGAGAGTGGGACTTGGAATTCCTGAGACTCGGAGTTCGAAGCGTACGCTATGTCCTTCGACACACTCAACGTTAGCCAGCAGGCGTTTGAACATTGGCCTCATGGTCTCCTCAACCACAGGATGAGAAGTCACCGTGAGACGAGCTTTGCAGCTGTCTTCTCCAAACTTGTTGTGTGCCATGACAGTGTATTCCGCATCATCATTCATGTCCAGGTTGTGAATTGTCAGCTGGTACAGACCCTTGTCACTGGTGAATGTGTACTTGATTTCATTGTCATCTGGCTTGATTCGCTCTCCGTTCTTTAACCACGTCACTTGAGGCTCTGGGTGAACTGTAGTAGTGACACCAAAACGGACGTCATCTCCAATATAGGCAGTACGATTATAGAGTGGCAAAGTGAACTCCGGTGGTCTCTGGAGCATTTTGGTCTTGTCCACTCTCCTCCTTATTTTCTTAATGGAGCGACTGACATAGTGCTCTCTAAGGCTCCTCACTGTCTCAACAAAAAGTTCTCCGTAAGCGCTGTCCTCGCCATCGTCACTCACCACCTTGCATCTGTACACACCGTCATCACGCTCGTCGATGTCCTTGACATAGATGCTGGCAAAACCATTACTGTAAGTAATTTCATACTTGGGGCTTGCGTGGAGTTGACGGTTACCAAAGTACCATGATACCTGGGTACTCTTGTCATAGTTGGTGATGTTACAGGTGAATCTGACATGGCCACCTTCCTCAGCTGAGCCATGCATGACCGGGCCAGTGCGGAGACCATGGTACTCAGTTCCAATCTTCACTTTACCGATGGCCAATCCTCTCTGGCTCTTAAAAGCCCCGCCATAGGCTACACGAGATGCAGACACAATAGTGTCCATCCTCTTCACCAAACTTTGATAGTATCTTCTGTGTCGCAGTGTTTTAATGACTTTGTTGCTCACATGTTCAATCTTCATCTTGAGCCATGGGTGCTCCAGAGCTTCATAGGCTGTCATACGTAGCTTCCTGTCCTTGACTAGAAGCCTATCTATGAAGTCCATAGCCTCTAGGCTGATGTCCTTAAATGCTTCACAGTCAAAGACATATTCACAGTTGGAAATGTTCTCGATCATCTTGGTAGTGGACTCTGCCGCAAATGGATTCAGGCCACTGAGAAGAACATAGGCCATTACACCAACAGACCACATGTCTGTGGCTGTTGAGACCAGGTCATGTCGGTGGATCTCAGGGGCACAGTATTCTGGAGCTGAGTACGGCATTCTGATGTTTTCTCCTGGCACCAATAGCCTAGCTTCACCCATCTCAATAATCTTTATGATGGTGCTCCTCCTCGTGGTGTAGACAATGTTGTCTGGGCGAATATTAAAATGACCGAAGTTATGACTGTGCAAGAAGTTGAGGGCCGAGCAAACTTGCCGTAAGTAGCGGACAATCTCTTGTTCTGTAAGCTCAAAGTTGCTGGTGCCGAGGCGCTCAAAGATGTCAACTCCAGAAATGAATTCAAAGATGAGGATGATCTCCTCCATGCTTTCAAAGTATTCATGAAGGTAGATGATATTTATGTGCCTTGCAAGGTTGAGGGCCTCAATTTCCCTGAGAACCAATTCACGATCCATTCCTTTCACCTTGATGAACTTTGCCATGAAGGTCTTTTTTGTTGCAATCTCCACACAGCGGTAGACTGCTCCATACTGGCAGCGTGAAAGTTCCTCAGAGATGATGTACTTGGATGACAACTCCTTCACCTTGAAGACCAGTGCCTCCCCCTTGGTAATCTCTCTCATTTCATCCACTTCTTCATCGTAGTTCCTGATCACAGACTTGTCTTCTTTAGTGGTGATGGGTTCAGTTGGTTCTGAAGGAGGACTCAGGCCAAACTGATTCTCAGCAATGACTCGGAACTGGTACTTGGTTTTTCCAAAGATGTTAATGATAGTGATGCTGCATTCAGTGGTTTGTGCAGCACGGATCCATCTATCACCAGTGGTTGGACACTTCTCCACAATGTAGTTAATGATGTCGCTTCCCCCATCATTGGCAGGAGGCTCCCAGGTAAAGGTGATGGAATCACGAGCGATGTTGCTGACAGTAAGCCCCTTTGGCGCTTCAGGTATGTCAGCCACATTGACCTCAATCGTTTGTTTATCCATTCCAAACCTGTTCTTGGCGGTAATAATATAATATCCAGTGTCGGTCCTGCTCACTCCTTTCTGGAAGACCAGGGACGTGAAAGACCTGGTGGTGATGACTTGATGGTAAGGGGAGTTGGACAGGACCTCCTGACCCTTTTGCCAGGTAACTGCAGGCTCAGGCTTGCCAGAGATGGGGATCTTGATGGTGATATGATCACCACGAACGGCTTGGACTGCTCCCATTCCCTGGAGCTCCTTGGGAAGATGGATTTTAGCAGGAACTGAAAATAAAATGATAAAATATTAGTTAGAACTTTATCGAGATTTTATAATGAACTCTTTGCATAAAAATTCATAACCATGCCCAAATTGTAAGTCCATCTACAGAAAAGTTTGTCTCTTTTCTCAAAGAGAACCCTCATGCTAAATTTCACATCTCTTCTTTAAGTTCATGGACGGTAAGGTATCAGACGAGGACCTTTTTGGCTCTGTGACTGGACCAACGTGACAAGTCAAGGGAAACATGATAACTTGATGCAGTTACCTTCCACCTCCAGGTTAGCGGTGGTGGAGATGGATCCTGAGGAGTTGGTTGCTCTGACTTGATAAACGGTGGCATCGTTCTCGTCGGCAGCAGTGATGACCAGCTGGTAGTACCCCCCCTTGAACTCTTGGGCTTTGATCTTAGTTCCGTCTGCCAGAACCTCCTTTCCACTGCGATACCACTTCACCATAGGCTTGGGATGTCCCACCACCTTGTCACAGGAAAAGATTAGATATGATTCATTGAAATCCAAAAGCTGTTTAAGTCAATCCACTGGACGTTAAGAACCTACACAGATTCATTGAAATGAAATTTTTCTGGTTTTGTCATAAAGTCTTTTTCTCTGTTGTGACAAATTAATTTCCTTCTGGGGAAATATCAGCAAACTCGTATTTGAGCAACTAATCTTGGCGCTCTGGCAGCGAGGGGACAGCCCTTCCACGAGTAAATGACACCGATGGCACTCTTCTCATTTTCTAGTTTTGACATGCAGATGCAATCTAGTTCAAATAAAATACCTTAGTGACGAAGGTGGCGTTGGCCTGGTATTTGACAATCATGTCCCTGATCTCTTCTCTGAAGGCGGGAGCTCGAGGAGACTGGTCAGATTTGGGGATGACAGGTTCCGACACCTCACTCCAGTCACTTTCTCCACCCATGTTCTCACACTTAACGCGGAATTCATACTCAAAGCCCTCAATCAAGCCGGTGACTTCGTAGCTGGTCTCCACAACCTTCTTTGTGGTTACTGACATCCACTTGTTCTGTTTCTTCTCTCGTTTCTCCAGATAGTAGTTGGTAATTTTTGCTCCGCCATCACTAGTAGGAGGCTTCCAGCAGACGACACAGGAGTCCCTGGTGGAGCTGATGATGAAGGGTTGTTGTGGAATGCCAGGTTTTTCTGAGACATAAACAGATGTTATTACAATGCCCCACTACTCTATGCCACAAATACAAGCTGGTAAACTGAAGTGATGAAACACAACTCACCAAATGGACTCTTGACGATGACCACTGATGGGATCTCCAGGGGCTCGCTGACTCCGTACTGATTCTGGGCAGAGACTCTGAAGTAATAGCCGGCGTTCTCTGAAAGGTTGGGGACACGACAGTTGGTGCCAGAGATGGATGAAGACACCAGGTTCCACTGCTCGCCTTCTTTGGCTTCACGTTTCTCTACAATGTAGTTGGTGATCATGGAACCTCCATCATCTTTGGGAACCTTCCAGCTGATGACAACTGAACTCTTTAGAAGAGCATCAACCACCACAGGACCCTCAGGGATGGAAGGTTTGTCTGGAAGATGTAGGAATGAGAAACTTCATGTAGGGATCGATTAATATGTATCAAGATTTACGTTATACAGTGGTACAAAGCTTCATATCTTCAAAACCTCAAATGGTTTTCACTAAAAATCAATGTGATGGGATATTTGAACCTTTTCCATCTTGTTAAATAAAGATTAAAGATAAAAGGTAAAGATTAAAGATTAAATCCACTTTATTGATCCCCAGTGGGGAAATTATCTTCATACTCATCATGTACATGCATACTGTACATATACGTGCTAATCACAGCACACCACCCTAACCCTAACCCCGCCACTGGTCTCGATCTCTAGGGTTAGTGTTAGGGTTAGACTAACCCTAACCCTAACCCCTGAAATAATATTAGCTGTCTAACATTCTTGTTATCAGGGCGTGGCCATACCTTGGATTTCCACACGCAGCGACGTGTCGATGGTGCCGTACACGTTGCTGAGCTGCACCTTGTAGCGGCCGGCGTTACTCTTCCTTTGGACGTTCCTGACCACCAGGTGGGTGTAGCTCTCGGTGTTCTCAATGATCACATTCTCAGATGGGTTCAGAGGCTTCTTGCCATAGAACCACATGATTTGTGGGATGGGTCGTCCGATGTACACAACATGCAGGCGCAGGCTGGTGCCCGCTCCAGCAAAGTACTTCTCCTTCAAGGGGAAGCCCGGGTGGAACTGGGGCGCCGCCTGCAGACGCAGTTTGCCACTGGTCTCAATCTCCCCAGCCTCATTGACCGCCCTGCATGTGTACAGCCCCTCGTCCTCCTGCTCATCTGTCAGGATGCTGAGGGAGTGGTTGCGGCCGTCCGAGCTCATCTTGTACTTGCGGCTCTGGATCAATTCTTTGCCATAACGGTACCACCTGATCTCAGGCAGAGGTCTCCCGATGATGCCACAGGTCAGAGTGCCAGACTCCCCCAGTTTGGTGGTCGCATCCTGGATCTCTTCCTTCAATGCTGGAGCCTCACCAACTGCAGAAAATCCGTGAAGGTTGAAATAAATTAAAATTGGACATTTTTACATTTCCAATTTTTACTGGCTTGTTGTAAAAACTATCTCATATCTATATTTTAATATACATTTAAAATGTATTCATAAAACAACCTTGCTGTGGGTTTCTCAATGCAAATTTTAATCCATCTGACAAATGTGTTATTAATCTCAACATCACTGTGGTTGGATTTGAGCTCACCGCTCAGTTTGGTCTTGATGCCCATGGGCGTCCGGCGCGGTCGGCTCAATCCAGCCTCGTTCTCGGCGAGGATCCTGAATTCGTACTCAGTTGCCTCCATCAGGCCCCCCATGGTGAACTGGCGGTCCTTGGAGCGCTCTTTGTTGCACTTCTTCCAGGCACTTTCTCCAGCCTGCCTGAACTCGATCCAGTAGCCCAGGATCTCTTTGCCGCCATCGTGCTCAGGCCGGAGCCAGTGGATGGTGATGCAGTCTTTTGTGACAGAGATGATGTCGATCTCTCCTGGTTGGCTGGGTTTGTCTGAAGGACAACAGGAACACACCCCATTAGGTCTGTCCGTGGATTCTCTACTTCACTGATTTATCCGTGTAGACCATCTAACAACTCACCAAACGGATCTTTGCAGACCACGGACTCTGAAGGGGGGCCAGGCTCGCTCTGCCCAATGTCATTCTGAGCCACCACCCTGAACATGTACTCTGCATCGGGGATGAGGCCGCTGATGTTGTACATTGTGGTGGTGATGTGGGTCTTGTTGTGTCTGACCCACTTTTCTGTTGAAACTTCTCTACGTTCCACATAATATCCTGTAACACGAGAGCCCCCATCGTCCCGGGGGCGGGCCCAGGACAGAGACACGGTGGACTTGGTCACATCCATGATCTCTGGTGGGTTGCTTGGAGGTTCTGGAGGGCCTTTAAGTAAAGAAAGATGTGATGTCACACGAACATCAAACATGACTCATATCACACACCCTAACAGGTGCATCACATTCACACTCACACAGTGGCGTCTTGGGCAGGACAGCCTGATCCGACTTGAGAGATCTACTGACACCAAACTGATTCTCAGCAGAAATCCTGAAGTGGTACTCCACGTTCTCCTTCAGGCCCTTCACCACCAGAGAGTTCTCCTTCACCCGAGCGTCCACTGTGCACCAGGCAGCCTTGGGTACTTCCCGTCTTTCTACAATGTACCCCAGGATGTCAGAACCACCATCATCTGACGGTGGCCTCCAGCTGACCCGCACAGATCTAGCTTGGATGTCATCAAACTCCAGAGGTCCTTCAGGGGGATCAGGCCGACCGATCACCTTTACCTGAAGGTGGAGATACATAGAGTGTGAAGTTCCAAGCGCTGCTACAACTATGCATTTAGAGTTTTTTATGATATTGAAGCAAACAAACCAATTGTCATCTACCCACCTTGATGTAAACAGCCTTCCTGCCACATTTGTTCTCCAGCAGCAGGTCGTAGGTGCCGGTGTCATCTTTGTGTGCTTCCTTGATGACCAGCTCTGTGATGTCATCGTGGGTAGCGATCATGGCCCGATGGGAGATATCACGTCCATCCTTAGTCCACTTGCATGTGGGGATGGGTTTGCCCTTGATGGCCACAGACAGGCGGATGACTCCACCCTGCCGCACCACGTAGCCCTCTTCATACTGACGGTCCAGCTCATATTCAGGATAAACTGAAAGAAAATAACACAACATTTTTCAGTTAAATTACAGATTCAGAAAAAAGTCATCGAGTGTAAACCAAACTGAATTAGAATATTATGCTCTACTACCAAGCATTTCCTGGACTTTCACCACTCCGGGAATCTCTGCCGGTTCTCCAGAACCGCCGGCATTGCAGGCCATGATCCTAAACTTGTACTCCGCTCCTTGGGGCATGTGGGTGAGGGTGTACTCGCACATCTTGGTGGGCGTCGTGTTGCACAGTGTCCATTCTACCTGGTCCACCTTCTGCATCTCAATCAAGTAACCAGTAATGACAGAACCACCCTCCTCTTCAGGTGACTGCCAAGCCAGAGAGACGGAGGTCCTGGTGGAGTCTGTGACTCTGGGCTGAAGAGGAGGACCTGGTGGCTCTGTGGAACAACAAAGACATGTTGAAGAATACAGCAATAGACAGCTAGCACCATCTTAACCAGACAGTTACAGTTTCATTAAGGTCTTTTGGGGACTTACCGATGGGATCCATGGCGACAGTGATTGCAGAGCTCTCACTAGGTTTGCCTGCTCCTCTAGAGTTGACGGCTGTGATGCGGTGTTCATACTCTAGGCCTTCAATCAGGCCAGACGAGCGGTACCTCATCATGGTGACATAGTTCTTGTTGATCCTCAACCACCGGTCAGAATGGGCTTCTTTACGCTCAATGATGTATCCGGCAATAGTAGAGCCGCCATTGTCCTCGGGAGGCTGCCAAGTTAGTGTCATGCCATCATGGGTGACATCAAGCACCTCTGGCCTGCTCGGAGGTCCAGGGATGGCTGCAAAAGAGAAAATTGAGTAATTGACTGAAAGTCAGGCAGTAATTGTTCACAAATGTAGATCCAAATGATCTCTGGACTGTTGGAGCCAGAACTACTGACAACGCTTGATTTTATTGAGATAAACAACAATAATTGAAGGAACTCACTCTTTAGGCTCTTGCATTCTACCACGTCTGACTGCAGGAAGCCTCCAACTCCAAAGCGGTTCATGGCGGCAACACGGAACACGTACTCAGTTCCCTCAGACAGTCTGGTGAACTTGAAACAGGGTCGAGTGACGGACTCTGAGATGGTGATCCAGCCTGGTCGATGGGCGTCACGCTGCTCCACCACGTAACCACTGATGTTGGCTCCACCATCCTTCTCTGGAGGTTCCCAGCTGACGGTTACTGACACGCCATCAACCTCCTCGATTTTCATTGGACCAACTGGGATGCCAGGTTTGTCTTAACAAATATCAGAAGGTGGATTATTGGAACCTTTCCACATAACTTGAAGATGTTCAGATTAGATCTGAAGAACCTTCTGCCGTTTGCCAAAAGTCTTACCAAGAATGATGACTTTGATGACCTCGGTTGCAACACCAACAGCGTTTTTCACTTCCAGGGTGTAGTTTCCGGTGTCGTTGATGGTGGTCTCACGGATGACGAGGTGGGTGTGTTTGCCGTTGCTGTCGATCTTGATGCGGTCCAGGCTGTCTTTCAGCTTGATGCCACCAAAGAACCAGGAGCAAACAGGCTGTGGTTTGGCCTTTATTGGGATGTTGAGATCAATTGGTTTGCCGTGGTGCACATGAACAATCTTCTGAGGAATACTTGTCATGTCAATTTTGGGCATCACTGAAATACAAAAGAAGCATGGTCACATACGATTGTATTCAGATAGCACTGCATCACAGATTCTACCACAAAGGTTTGTTTGTACGAGGACCTCTGGTTCAATGAGGTCTTACCGGTAATGTCCTGGATTGTGACTGGTGTGACCGTGTCCATGGGCTCACTTGCGCCCCTGCTGTTGGTGGCTCGAACTCTGAACAGGTACTGGTCATTCTCCATCAGTGACTGGACAGTGTACTGAGACACTGAAGCCTTGAGTGTTGCCACAGCACTCCAGCGGTCTGTGCCCACCTTGCAGGCCTCGATGGTGTAGCCTGTCAGCCGGCTGCCGCCATCGTGCAGGGGCTTCTCCCAGTGCAGCGTGACAGAGGACTTAGTGACGTCCACAATCTGGAGGTTCAGCGGCACCGACGGCACCTCGCAGATGAGCACAGCCTCTGCTGTCTCACAAGGTTCGCCAATACCATAGATGTTCTCTGGCAGGACTCTGAACAAGTAGTGCACTCCCTCCTCCAGACCAGTGATCCTGAACAAAGTCTTCCTACACTCAGTGGTGACGGTTTTGTATGACTTCATGCTGGCTTCTCGTTTCTCAATGATGTAGTTGCTAACATGAGCACCACCATCAATGCTCGGAACATCCCAGGTGATCACAACAGACTCCTTAGTGTAGTCCTTCACCTTCACAGAACCAGGAGGACCAGGAGTGTCTGCACAAGACATGAAATTATTAGGAAAGTGCATGCTGCTTATAATTACTCTTGTCTTTTTATTTTTTTACGCATCACCCTACAGACGCATTGACATACCATAAACCTTCACCAGGATAGTGGCACTCTTCTTGCCGGATGGATTCTCTGCCTCCACAATGTATTTACCAGAGTCGTAGCGATTGACCTTCTCCACCATCAGTGAGGTGTAGCTATCAGTGGTCTCAATGTAGCCGCGGCTCTGCAGCTCAACGCCGGCCTTCCTCCAAGATACTACTGGCAACGGTCGGCCAGTAACAAACACCATGAGACGCAGGGTTCCTCCAGCACGCAGACACACGGTCTTCTTCAGGTCATCAGCCAGCTCCAGGTCAGGGATTTCTGATCAAGTGGACAAAGCATCGTAATAACAGAGCATGTGGATGAACTCATCTCTAAATGATATCTGTTTTATCTTGGTTCACTCAATTTCTTTTTTTTTTAACTTAAAACTCCTCACTGACTCACCAATTTTCTCCAACGGCTCAATCTCAGCGCTGGGGTCACTGAACTCGCCGGTGCCATTGCTATTGATGGCAGCAACCCTGAATCGGTACTTCTTATTGGCTGCCAGGCCCGCGGCCACATACTCATTGGTCTTGAGAGCCTTGGCAGTGGCGCGGTACCACTGCTCAGAGTCTTCCTCGAGGATCTCCACTACGTAGCCAGTGACATCCGAGCCACCATCGTACATGGGTCTGGTCCAGGTCATGCTGATGCTGTGCTTGGTGGTGTCCGTGATGCGAGGCATTGAGGGAGGAGCTGGGGTGTCTGTCGGTACAGAGAAAAAGGTTGCACATTTACTTCAGTCTTTCAATAAAGACAAACGTTAATGGACAAAAAAATGCCAAGAACTAGAGCTGGATGATGTTAATGAGTGAAGTCACTGCTCACAGGTGGGGTCTTTGCAGAGGATGTATGCCGAGGCGTCGCTCGGCTGGCTGTCTCCGGCTGCATTGACAGCCGTTACTCTGAACTGGTACTCGCTTCCTTCTAGCAGACCTGTGATCTTAAGACGGGTGTCGTAGATGGTATACGTCTTGTTCACACGTGTCCATCTAGTCCAGAGAGAGGGGGTGAGCGCCAAATATCAGAACACTAAAATCTGCTAACTTGTTCAGTTGGTGTTCAAACCTGGTGCTGCTCTTCTCTCGCTTATCCACGATGTAGTTTTTGATTTCACTGCCTCCATCACTCTCAGGCTTCAGCCATTCGATGATGACGTGCTCCTTACCCACAGCAGTGGCCTCTGGAGTGCCCGGCACGGATGGAATGGCTGGAATAGAAGGTCATGACAGCTCAGAGACTGTGTCTCTTTTTTCATAACGCAAACCTCATCCATAAAATCTAATCCGAAGCCCAAACAGAATTTATTTCTTGTTTCTTAGTCTAACACTTAATTGTATCAGAGCAAAGAAGCTTACTGTAGGCGTTTCTGGCAATGATGGGATCAGACTCCAGAGGAACTCCGGGGCCAAATTTGTTGACTCCTCTGACCCTGAAGATGTACTCATTGTTCTTGATCAGCTTGGAGCTGACACACGACAACGTTTTGCACTCGGGCTCCATGATGACCCAGTTGAGGCGACTGGTCTCACGCCGCTCCACGATGTAATGGGTGACAGTATCACCGCCATCTTCCAGTGGGATCTTCCAGGACACAGTACACTTCTCCTCTGTCACTCTGCTGATCAGGATCTTATCAGCTGGAGGTCCCGGAGTGTCTAGAGACAGACCAACAGTTTGACAGATGGGTTCCTTAGGGGACTCGGTTTAAGTTGACGTCATCACATTTACATTTACGTGATTGCTTTGGCTGCTTACCCAGAACTTTGACGCTGACGGAGGCGGTCTTGACTCCACTTGCGTTTTTGACGGTCAGGTTGTATCTGCCCGTGTCATACCTGTCACAGTTCTTGATGACGGCCATGGCTCTGGTTGAGGTGTAGGTAAGTGAGTATTTCTCTCCAACCTCCAGAACCTTTTCTCCCTTTGCCCAATACACCGTAGGCTCTGGTTTACCGCCAACAGTCCCATCCAGGACGAGGTCTGAACCAGCAGTGACAACAACAGTCTCACCCACCAGCTTGCTGTTCAGCTCAGCTTTCGGAGGAGCTGCAATAAAGACATTAGTTAAGATCTACACTTGAATACCATTCAAAACTTAAAATTAGAAACCTAGTAAAAACTTACAGTATTCATCCTTGCATGTAACGGGTCCAGTGGACTCAGATGGAGCGCTGTGGACACCGGCAGCATTCTTGGCAATAACACGATATTCCAACGTCTCTCCTTCTCCCAGGTTGGTGACAGTGAAGTAGTTCTCAGTGATGGTGGTGTAGTTGCATTTGAGCCAGCGGTTGTCGTCCCACTCTTCCATGCTGTACACCTTCTTTTCCACCACGTAGCCAACAATCTTGCTGCCCCCATCATTGAATGGTACAGTCCAGCACAGCGACACAGAAGAGCGGGTGATGTCAGTCACCTCTGGCTTACCGGGGGGATCTGGTTGGGAGAGGAGCTGCTTGTTAAGACTAACATTGATCTACTCACACCACCTTCAATACAACCATTCTGGCTGAGCAGTGAGAACATGAACAGCCCTGCATCTCAATTATCTGCATCTTATCCAGGGTGTACCCCGCCTTTTGCCCGTAGCCAGCTGGGATAGGCTCCGTTTTTGAAAGTCTAAAAGGGGGCCATACATTACAAAGGGTGCAAAGTTGTGCATGGTGCAGGGCAGGTCTAATTAATTTTCTGACAGATGGAGTTGTCACTTTTAAACCCTGTGCTCATGACGTGCACTACGGCTCTCAGGACACAAGTATTTAGAACGATTTTGTTTGAGCCATAAACAGTTAGTTACAATGAGACTGTTGTCCTTACCCACAGGATTGAGAGCCACAACAGGTCTGGAGGCCTCACTGGCCTTGCTGAGTCCAGCAATGTTCATGGCGTACACCCTGAACTGGTATTCCAGGCCTTCGATCACACTGGACACCTTGTACTGGCACTCCACACAAGGCAGCTTATTCTCCCTCACCCACAGGATTGTGTTCCTTTCCTTCTTCTCAATCCAGTAGCCAGTCACCTGGCTGCCACCATCAGCATATGGGACGTCCCACTTGATGCTAATGGCATTGGCAGACACAGATACCACATCCGGACGAGTTGGAGGACTTGGAGGTACTGTGGATAGAAAGTGGAAGTTAGATCATGGAAATGATTCCAACATGAACGCATTTACACAAATTTAACATTATCATTAACGGTGGTAGTAGTAGTGGAACAAACTTACTGAATGGATGCTCAATGACAACAGGAGCTGACTCAACAGATTTGCTGACTCCAAATTTGTTCTCGGAGCACACTCTGAAGGTGTACTCCATGTACTTGGTAAGATGTGTCACTTTGATGGTGGTTCTCTTCACACTGGAATTGACCACTTGCCAGGAAGCTGAGCCAGACTCTCGTTTTTCGACAATATAGTTGGTGATGTCAGAGCCACCGTCATCTGCTGGCTCAGACCAAGACAGGGTGCAGGACTCGGAAGAAACTCCAGAAATTTCCACAGGGCCTATGGGGGGACACGGTCTGCCAACAACAGCTACAGTCACAGTGAAAATTTTGGTGCCAGCAGCATTCTCTAGGATCAGGTAGTATTTGCCGCTGTCAGATCTCTTGCTGTCTTTCACCACCAAAGTAGTCCTCTCTTTTGTGGTTTTGATTAGAATTCTGTCAGTCTCCTTGAGCTTCATCTCTTCCAGTTTCCAGGTTACTTTAGGTGCAGGCCTGCCACTGATGGGGATGTCTATTGTGAAGGTGTTGGAGACCTTACAGGTGATAAGCTGGCTGGTGATGCTACTGAGGTCAGCCGTCGGTTCAATGCGAGGTTCCTTAATGACCACAGACCCAAAAGTGCCCTGTGGTTCACTGATTCCAGCATCATTCTTGGCTTTGACTCTAAAGTCATACTCCATGTTTTCAGTCAGACCCTCCACCAGCATCTTCTGGGACTTGGTCTCTCCACTGACAACCCAATGGTCACTGCCTTTAGCCCTGAATTCTACAATGTATCCTCTAATGCGGCTGCCTCCATCGTGGTCAGGTTTCAACCACACCAGTGAGGCAGTGGAGTTGGTTGTGTCAACAACATCCAATCTCTTAGGTGGTGCAGGTTCTTCAGTAGCAATAATAGGTTCCGTCATCTCATGAGGTTCCCCTTGGCCATACTGGTTCACAGCAGTTACCCTGAATAGATATGACACACCAATATCAAGACCAGTTACCCTGATCATCTGGCGAGAACACTTGTTGCTGATCTCCTGCCAGGCCAGGCGGCTGGCCTCACGCTTGTCCACGATATAGTGGTGGATTCGGGAGCCACCATCATTGTTCGGGGCATCCCACATCATTGTCAAGGCTCCACGGGTAACATCTTTGAAAGTTATGGCTCCTGGAGGTCCTGGTGTATCCAGCACTTTGACAGTGAATGTGATTGACTTGCGTCCACTGTTGTTCTCCAGGGAAAGAGTGTACTTTCCGGCCTCATACCTAGTGCAACCCTCAATGGTCAAAGTTGAGCAGCAGTCTGTGGTGTTGATATCGCCCATGACAGGTAGTTCACCATCAACCTTTGACCAGGTGGCCAGAGGAGCTGGTTTGCCACGGAAGGCAACCTGGAGACTTACAGTTCCACCATTCTTTACAATGTGAGTTTGCTTGAAATTGGCATCAATATCAATCTCAGGAGATGTGAGTCTGTCCAGAGCTTGAACAGCATTGGGCATAACCGAGGCTTCACCTTCTCCAGACCCGTTTACAGCACTGACTCTGAACTTGTAGAGTTCTCCAGGTGACAGGCCCTTGGCTGTGTACTTGGTGTGAATGCAAATCTGGTCGTTGACTCTGTGCCACTCCTCCAGACTGGCCTTACACATGTCAATATTGTAGCCAATTATTTCCATGCCACCATCGAAGACTGGTTTGGTCCATTCTAGGGTGACTGAGGACTTGGTGGAGTCAATGACCTGATTGACAAGTAAAGAACAAAATTTACAAGATTTCCATTTTTCTTTTTTCATGAAATTGAAAACAAACCAGATAAATTTAGATGAACGCTTGAAGACTGACATCAACATATTTTCATGAATATTTTGGTGTTTTGGAAATCCTACCTTGATTACAGTGGGAGCACTAGGAGCACTGGTTGGTTCTCTGCATTTGAAGAGTCTGGAGGTACTGCTAGCTGGTCCAACACCAGCACCATTTTCAGCCATGACCCGGAACTCATACTCGTTACCTTCGGTGAGGTTGATGACACGTTGTCTTAACTCTGTAATGGGCCGCTTAGAAGAGACCTTCACCCAGCGCAGGCTCTTCTTCTCCCTCCTCTCTAATATATATTGTTTGATCTCATTGCCGCCATCGCTTCTTGGCCTGGTCCAGCATAGGGTGATGCTGTTTCCAGTCACATGGGTAGCATCTGGTGTTCCAGGGGCATCAGGCACAGCTGACGGGAAGAATGGAAGCAAGGTAAATTACAAAAGCCAAGGAGTCAAACAGAGTTCCAGTGCAATGGATCAGGCCAACAGTTTGTTCAATATCAGATATCCTTGAACACTTTACTTACTGTATTGCATTTGAGCAATAATAGGATCCGAGTCCAAGGGTTTACCAACACCAAACTTGTTCACAGCAGAGATTCTGAACTGGTACTCATTGCCTTTGATAAGGTTGGTGGCATTATAAGAGCAGGCTTCACATTTGGAGGTGACCAAAGCCCAGGAGATCCTGGATGTTTCCCTCTTCTCCACCACGTAGTGGGTGATGGCAGCACAGCCATCATTCTCTGGTGGGTTCCACCACACGGTGCACTTCTCAGCTGTGATACCTGTGAAACGGATGGGACCCTCCACAGGTCCGGGGGTATCTGCAAGAAACACAGGAGAAGAGTTGACATGAATTACAACATTATCAACCGGTAGTCCTGAAATGAGGTGCCCTTGGGATCAAGTATTTACTGACCTTGCACTCTGACATTGACATCAGCTTTCTTCACACCAGAGTTATTCTTGGCCTCTACGGTGTAGATGCCACGGTGGTTTCTATCAGCATCACGGATAAAAAGACTACTGGTGCCGATGCCAGTTGTAATCTCAATGTCAAGCATAATCCTCTTGTCAATCTCTTTGCCATCCTTGTACCAGACAACTTGGGGGACGGGACGTCCAGTGATGCTGCAGCCGAGGTTAACATTCTCCCCAGCCCTTAGAGTCAGCGTCTGGTCTGGAGACCACTCAATCTCAGGAGCAACTGGAGACGCAAGCAAACAACCCCAGCATGTAAGGAATCAGCACAACTGTATTACTTTAATATATTTTATCAGTTTAACAATACTTACTGCTCTCATCCTTGGTCATGATGTATCCAGAGGAGTTGGATGGCGGACTGACTGTACCCACTGCATTCCTGGCAATCACTCTGAATTCAAATCTATCTCCAGCGGACAGGCCAGTCACTGTGAACTGGGTCTCACTGATATCAGTGAAGTTGCACCGCAGCCACTTGCCTCTGCCTTGGCGCCTCTCTACACTGTAGGCCACAATTTTGCTGCCACCATCCCTCTTGGGAATGTCCCACTGAAGAGTAACTGAGTCTCTGGTCACATCAATGCAGACTGGGTTGCCAGGTGGATCTGATTGAAAAAATAAGATTTTATCCAGAGTGTATGGCTTTATATATAACACAGAGTAACACAGAGGCAATATGAAAGTCATTTAGACAAGCTAGCACTTTCCCTTTGTTTTCAGTCTTCTTACTTTGATATCTGCTATATCTTATTACTTTATTCTGGGTAAAACACCAAATAAACAGGATTACCAATAAGTCAGACTCTTGCACTTACCAACAGGGGAGATAGCAAGTGCATGTTTGCTCTGTTCGCCCACGGGACTGAGTCCAGCATTATTTTCAGCATAGACTCTGAAGGAATACTCCAGACCCTCCAGCAGACCAATGATCCTGTACTCTCTGTTGGAAATGATGTTGGAGTTCACCTTCTGCCACATAAGGCTGTTCCTGTCCTTCTTCTCAACATGATAGCCCAAAATTGGGGATCCTCCGTCAAATCCTGGGGCCTCCCACCTGATTGTCATCCCTTCACTGGTGATGTTAAAGGCCAGTGGTTTGCCTGGTGGGCCAGGAGGCTTGTACTGATGTTGAGCGACAATATCAGACGAGTTGAGTGATTCGCTGACTCCATATTTGTTCTCTGCACGGACTCTGAACTGATACTGAGTTCCCTTGACCAGGTTGGGTATCTTGAAGGTAGTCCTGACTACACTGGAGCAGACCATCTTCCAGTTGGCCTGGGAGGTCTCCCGTTTCTCCACACTGTAGCAAGTGATCTCACCACCTCCATTATCTTTTGGCTCATCCCAGGAGATGATGATACTTTGGGCTTTAATTTCATCGAAGCGGACGGGACCCACAGGCACTGAGGGAGGTCCCAGGGTAATCACATTAATATCAAAATAATTCTTGATGACCCTGTTGTCCAGGACCAAGGTGTACTGGCCAGCATGCTCCTTCTTTGCTCCTCTGACTGTCACTGCAGTCTTGTTGTCAGTGGTCCTGAAGCGAATCTTCTCACTCTCCTTCAGAGGGAAGTTATCTTTTAACCAGCTGATAGCAGGTCTTGGTTTACCCTTGAAAGGTAACTCAATATGGATGTTCTGACCAACACGAACAGCAAGTTCTCCATTGGGATAGTCAATGAGGTTGGCTTCAGGTGGAATGACAAAGTCTACAACCGTGATAGAGTTAATCTGGGAGAAGTCGCTTCTGCCCTTCTCATTCTTGGCAAACACTCTAAAGTCCATGACAGCGTTCTCCTTGAGTCCGGTCACCTCACAGACGCAGCGCTTGCATGTCGCACCTAAAGTCCAGGTGGGATCTTCCTCGGTTCTCTTCTCAATGATGTATTCAGTGATGTGGCTTCCACCATCGTGCTCAGGTCTCGTCCACTGCAGCGTGACTGATTTCTTGGTGGAGTCTATCATTACCAGGTCTTTGACAGCTGCTGGAGTTTCTGTGGCTCGAACAGGCTCAGTAGTCTCCAAAGTGTCACCCACACCGTACTCATTCTCAGCAGAAACACGGAAGAAGTACGCTACGTCCTCCTCCAGGCCAGACACCTTGTAAGTCGAATTGGCGCACTCAGCAGTCATGACTTGGTAAGCCTTCATAGTTGAGGCCTTCTTCTCGACAATGTAGTTCGTAACAGGGGAACCACCATCAATGAGAGGAGGCTCCCAGCTCAGCATAAGCTTTCCTCTTGTCACATTCTTGATTATCAATTTCTGGCAAGAGGATGGACTGTCCAGAACTTTGAGGGAAACTGTGATTACCTTGGGTTCTCCTACACCGTTCTCAATTTCCAGCAAGTATTTGCCACAGTCATCACGGGTGACCTTGGGGATGAAGAGTGTTGTGGCCCGCTCACTGCTAGTGACGGTGTAACGGTTGTCACCAGCCATGTTCCGGTCTGCATGCCGCCAGGTGACATTGGGAGTGGGCCGTCCTTTTAGGGGAATAAACACCTCCACATCACGGCCAGCCTTGGCTGTGTACTGTGTCGTCACGGGGATATCCAAATCTAAATCCGCCTCCTCTGTTGGACAGAAGTAGGAGAGGTGAAACAGGAGTACACCAATTGGGATTATTGCCAGGGAGAGTTTTAGAAGCATACAAACCTAAAATATCTTTGGCTTGCACAGGCTGGTACATTTTGATGTCTTCTCCTTTGCCCTTGCTGTTGACAGCAGAGACTCTAAAGAAGTAGTAGGTTCCAGGTTTAAGATGGGAAACCACGTACTCACAGGATTTGACCTGTGGATTGATGGTCACCCATTCTTTGTCCTCTGAGTTCATCTGTTCCAAAAGATAGTGCGTGATTTGACTGCCCCCATCATAGACCGGCTTTTCCCAGCCAAGAGTGATGGAGGTTTTTGTGGAGTCGATCACGTGTAGCTTGGAAGGCTCTCCAGGCAGATCTGAAGAGGATGAAATGGCACGTGTTTGGAAAGCAGACAATTTGATTACAACTGTTAATAAATGCAATATAAAATAGTTCCCGACAGTCTCATCAGCTGAGTACTCCACCTGCTCTAATGGGCCATAAGTTAGAAGGGAACCAGTTTGTAACAAAGCGCCGTATGGATTTAGTCCATGATAAGACTAGCAGATGTCTGTGTCTCAGTGTTAGGTGGCAGGAAATATTAACTGTGATACTGCAATACTGTCTGGATTAATAATTTATTATTATTATTAATTTACATTCACGGGAACAACTACGGCTAATCTAAAGCCATCTACTGGGTGTCAGGGTTTGAGTTCTCTGCCTGACATCAACTTAATCTTTATTTCTGAAGCCAACATGACTTACTCGCTGAAAATTAATTAAATAACTTTAAATGGCTGTCATTATTTAGTAATTTCAAGTTAAAATATTTAAGACCAGATCATATTGGCCAATCAGTATTTTAATATGACAAAACAAAGAGACTTAGAAATAAACTGCTAACATTCTGGCGTGGAGATTAGATTGTGAGCATACCGATTGGGTCGTAGGCTTTGTAGAGGTCTGAAGCCTCAGAGTAGTTTCCTGCTCCAGCCTTGTTGACAGCACAAACTCTGAACTGGTACTCATTGTTCTCCACCAAGCTGGAGACTTTTTGCCTCGTGTCCCTGATTGTGCCCTTCACCACCTGGACACAACGACCCACAACAAATCCAAATATAAGACACTAGAATGTTGACTTCTTCGGTGCTTAAAGAGTTGAGGAAGGGCCGCTGAACAAACCTTGAACCACTGCAGACTCTTCTTCTCCCTCTTCTCCAGGTAGTAGCCATCAATGTCGCTGCCTCCGTCCAGTGCTGGTCTTTCCCAAATCACAGTCATAGTAGACTTGGTGATCATGGTTACTTTGGGCGTTGATGGCTCACTTGGAGGAACTATACAAAATCAAAATGCTTGGATTACATTAACAAATTTTCAAACCTCTAGTCTGTGGAGAATGATGGAGACATTCGTTTCTCTTACCAAATGCATTCTTGGCAATCACAGGCACAGACTCCAATGGGTCTCCAACACCATACTTGTTGACTCCACGGACTCTGAAGATGTACTCGTTACCCTGGATAAGTCTGGGCACGTTAATGATGCAGTCCACCAGTTTCTCAGAGACAATGGACCACATAATCCTGCTGGTCTCCCTCTTCTCTACTATGTAATGGGTTACCATTGCACCACCCTCATCAGCAGGTGGAGACCACATGATAGTGATGTTATCAGCTGTCACCTTCTTAAACTGAATCTCTCCATCAGGGGGTCCCGGTTTGTCTGAAGAGAGGACGGACATACTAATGAAGATAAAGCAACCAAAGACAAATTATTATCATCAGTACAAATATTGAAGAACATCTGATTACCTTGGATGAGCAGTCGCACTGTGGCACAGGCAGATCCCAGGGAATTCTTCACCTTCACCTCATAGACTCCAGAATTCAGACGAGTTGTTTCCTTCAGGAGCAAACTGGTGGACTCCGACGTGTGTCTGAAGGTCAGCTGGCCACTGGGCTTAAGCTCCCTGCCATCTTTATACCACTCAATGGTGGGAGCCGGCTTGGCGATGATATTAAACTTTAGCTCCACATTCGAGTCAGCCTTGTACTTTACCTCGTTGAGATATTCCTGAGGTATTTCAATCTCCGGGGCACCTGTATCAAACCATGAAGGACATATGATCAATACCTATGGATTTTTCATGGGAACGCACAGCTGTACAAAAAAATAAAAACAACAAAGAAGAGATTACCGTAGGTGTCCACGGACGTGACTGGTCCAGCGGTCATGGACGGGTTGCTCACAGAGCCCACGGCATTCTTAGCCCTCACTCTGAACTCGTACGTCTCATCCTGGGTGAGGCCAGTTACGGTGAATCTGGTGTCCGTGATGTTGGACAGATTAGCCTTGGACCACTTGGTATTACTGCCTTCTCTCTTCTCAACCATGTAGCTAGTGACTGGGGATCCACCAGTGTAGCTTGGTTTCTCCCAGACTAGGCTAATAGAGTTCTTGGTAATATCACTGATTCGCAAGTTGATGGGTGGCTCTGCAAAGAGAGGCAGTGAGACCTTGTATTAAGTAAGAACACATAGAGAGAAATGGTCGACACAATAGAACATGAGGATGGCTTTGGAGGGTTGACCAGGTGCCAATTACTCTTTAGGAGAATTTACCCTAAGGGGGATCAATAAAGCACTGAAAAAATACTGCCAACAAGTTTTGGAAAAATCGGAATATGGATTAACATTTCTAAATATCTGGATAACAAGTTGGATTTTTGAATAGATTTCACAGTCAGAGAAATTAGTTTATTTATTAGTTTCTTGATATAAGGGCATAGAAGTATGCAAATATTTCTTCACAGCAGCCAACAGAAATGTAAAGAATAAATTGTGGATAATCTGTGCTGTAATGAATTGAACTGAAGATGAAATTTCTAACTAGATTATCAAAAGATACGTAGAAAAATGAATGTCAAATTGGGCATGTGCAGCTCCACACAGCTATGGAGTGATGAACCATTTCAACAATAACCTGAGACATTCTGGTCCTCTGGTGGAATAAGAAATAGTTCAGAGCAGACCATTAAACCCCAGAGGGCCACAGTTCATACTGTGGTGTTAGACCAAGAATGAGTTCATTGATGTTTACCATTGAGGAAAGAGGCTTTTAATCAGATTCAACTCACCACAGGCATCAATGGCCAGAACTGCATCAGAAATCTTGCTGAAAATACTGATTCCAGCAGCGTTCTCTGCTGCCACCTTAAACTCATAAATGAGCCCGGCGTTGATGTTGGCGACCTTGTAGTGTGTAGCGCGAATCACCATTTTGTTGACTGTCTGCCAAAGTATACTGTTCCTGTCTTTCATCTGGAGATGGTAGCCGAACACGTGGCTGCCACCGTCAGATGGGGGCTCCTTCCAGGCGACAGTGATGGTCTCCCTAGTCACGGCGGTGATCTCTGGAGTCGAGGGAGCTTCAGGAATAGCTGTTGGGTCATAGTTAAACTTAGTGAGATGAACCTGAAAAAAACAGCAACCACAAGCAAAAGAACAAAACATAAAGAAGCACAAGGAAGGTGACTCACTGTAGGGGAGGCTGACGGTGACCGTTGGGGAGTCAATGTGTTCACTGACTCCATATTTATTCTCAGCCCTGATTCTGAACTGGTACTCCAGGCCAGTGGTTAGCTTCATGATCTTCATGGTACAGCGAGCCACAGCGGAGGAGACATCCACCCAGTTTGCTGTTGTCGTCTCTCTCTTCTGGATGATGTAGTTGGTGATGGGACTGCCACCATCATATGCCGGTGGGAGCCACTTCAGGCTCACACTGTCTTCTGTGACGTCAAATAGTTCCACAGGTCCTACGGGGGCGCTGGGGCGGTCCAAAACCACTATGTTCACAAAAGACTTTGTGATTCCACTGGAGTTGGAGGCGACTATATCATATCGACCTGAGTCTCCAGCAATGCTCTCGCGCAGCGTGATCTTGATGCTGTCGGAGGTGACCTCAGAGTTGAACCTCATGGTTGACTTGAGCATCACGTTGTCCTTGGAGAGGCTGACTTTAGGCAAAGGACGGCCTGTCAGTGGGATCTCACACTTGAGGGTGGAGCCTGCTCTAACGAAGACTGTGTTGTGAGGGAAGTTCATCATGTTGACTTCAGGTGATTCTAGGATAAATTTCAAAGAAAGAATTATAATTATATATATATATATATATAATGATTACAGTGAATTATAATTAATCAGGAGCATTATTCATCTATGTTTTTATTCTGTTGATATTTTAATCATTTAATCACATTAATCTGCTCAATCTGATCAGTTTGACACTTACCAAATTGGTCCTTCACCATAACAGGGGTGAACATTTCCTTTGTATCGCTGAAACCAGCGTGGTTCTCAGCTCTGACCCTAAAGAAATATTCTGCATTCTCTCTCAAGCCAGAAACCGTGAAGTGGTTAAACTTGGTCATGCCACATTTAACCCACATCTCCTGGCCTTTCTCTAAAGCTTCCACCAGATATCCAGTGATTCTGCTGCCTCCATCTTGTTCTGGTTTAGACCAGGTAAGGGTGACACTCTCCTTGGTCACATCGGTCACACCCAGTTTTGGTGGTGGGCTAGGTTTTTCTGGGGAGAGAGTACATAGGTGTGTTTTATTGAAAATAATCTTTTGCATAAAAATTAGAACGTACAGCATTAAAGACTTTAAATCAATACCTGTGATCTTGGTTCCCTCTTTGGTCTCAGTAGGAACACCAACACCGTACTCGTTCTCGCCTGTCACTCTGAAGTAGTAGACTCCACCTTCCTGCAGGTCTGTAACCTTGTATGTTAGTCTGTGGCAGGTGTCTGTCAACCTGGTCCAGCCTTTCTTGCTGGCTTCACGGAAATCAATGACGTAGTTCTTGACTGGTCCTCCTCCCTCATTCTCAGGAGTGTCCCAGGTTACAGTGGCAGATGTTTTAGTGACGTCCTTCACTTCAATATTGGTAGGTGCTCCTGGGGAGTCCAGAACTCTGACACTAAGCGCCAAGGAGGAGGTTCCAGCTGCATTGGCCAAAGTGACAGTGTATTTTCCTGAATCATTGCGAGTTGCCTTCTCTAAGGTAATTGAAGTGAAGGTGTCTGTGGTGTCGATGACAGCACGAACTCTTAGGTCAACATCGGGTTTAGTCCATGTAACAGTAGGAATGGGTTTGCCTTTGAAGGGCACAGTCATGGTGAATGAGCTCCCATCCTTTACTATAAGAGTCTTCCTCATCTCATTACTGATGTCAAAGACCGGCTCCTCTAGTCTTTCTTTGGCGATCTGTTTGTCTGACTCTGGACTGGGCTCACTGACTCCAATCTTGTTAATAGACTTGACAACAAACACATATTCAGCACCAGGGGTCAATTTTACCAGTGTGAACTCTGTGTTCTTTGTATTTTGAACTCCAACAAACCACTCGTCATCTGAAGTCTTCCTGTACTCTACTCTGTAACCCGTCACAGGGGCTCCACCATCAAACAGTGGCTTGTTCCATGACAGTGTGACGGTGGTCTTTGTAGAGTTAATGATTTTTGGCTTTGCAGGAGGTGATGGCAGAAACTGTGGGTCTTCAGCCTTGGTGAGTGGGCAAGCGTTGCTAGGAGCACTAAGACCAGCAGAATTCTCTGCAAACACCTGGTACTCATACTCACAGCCCTCACGAAGATGAGAAGCTTTAACTCTTAGATCGTAAACTGGTTTCTTGTTGACACGGCACCAGCGAAGGCCAGTCTTTTCTCGCTTTTCAATGACGTAGCCAGAAATGCTACTGCCACCATCAGAGATGGGTCTTTCCCAGCAGATGGTCATTGCCTCACTTGTGACTGCGGTGACCTGGACATTCGTAGGAGCAGAAGGCACAGTGAAGGGGTCCATGGCCTTTGTTGGCTCACTCTCCAGAGCTTCACCATCCCCATATTTGTTGACTCCCCTGACTCTGAAGATGTATTCATTTCCTTTAAGTAGCTTGGTCACTTTACAGGTGGTTGCCTTCATATCACCATGGACAAGAGTCCAGGCAAGGCGACTGGTCTCTCGCTTCTCCACTATGTAATGCATGATTTCAGCACCACCGTTCTCCTGCGGAGGTCCCCATGCTATGGTGCATTTCTCTGCTGTGAGGCCAGACACTGCCAAAGGACCTGAGGAAGGTCCAGGTCTATCCAGAACCTTACAGTTGATAGCCATAGACCGAGTTCCAGCCACATTGTGCAGACTCAGGACATACTGACCAGAGTCCCTCCTGATAGCATCTCTAACAATCAGTGTGGTTGCAAAATTAGTGGAGGTGATTTCACACCTGGCCTTGGCCTCAATCTCCTTTCCATCCTTAGACCATGAGACAACTGGGAGTGGGCGGCCTGTGATCTCTGCATCAATTCTAATGATATCTCCAGCCTTAACAACAACCAGCTGTCTGAACTTATCTTCCAGAATAATAGTGGGCGGGTCCACATCATCCTTAACTGTGACAGGGCCAGTACTCTCTGAGGGAGCACTCAACAGTTCTGCAGAGTTCCTAGCGATGACATGGAAGTCATACTGGACATCCTCTGTGAGGCCTGTCACATCAAAGTAGGTGTCCTGCAGGTTGGTGAAATTACATTTTAGCCAGCGTCCACTGGGAAGTTCTTTACGCTCCACAATGTAGCCAGTAATTTTCACTCCACCGTCATACTGTGGCTTTTCCCAGAAGAGGGAAACAGAGTTCCTGGTAATGTTGGTGACTCTGAGGTTACATGGAGATTCACATGGATTCCTGGCTGCCACTGCATCACTGGCCTTAGTGCAAGGACCAATGCCAGCAATGTTCTCAGCATAGACTCTGAACTGATACAGCAAGCCTTCCTCAACGCCTGTCATCTTAAACTGGTTCTCAGTCAGCAGACCCCTGTTGACCTTGGTCCACAGGATGCTACTTTGGTCTTTGCATTCAACATGATAACCGATAACAGGGCTTCCACCATCACTGGCAGGTCTGCCCCACTCCACAAGCATGCCATATTTAGTGGCATGAGTAACATGTACATTAGTTGGAGGGCCCGGCGGCTCAAAGGGATACTGAGCAACAATAGCAGTGGAGTCAACAGCATGGCTCTTGCCATAACGATTCTCAGATGCAACACGGAACTGGTACTCCGTTCCCTGAGTGAGACGAGTCACCTTTATGGACGTCCTGGCAACTGTAGCAGAGACAATATGCCAAGTAGTTGTGGTCGTGTCTCTCTTCTCTACCACATAGTTGTTGATTTGGCATCCACCATCGTAGGTTGGAGGATCCCAAGACAGTGAGATGAAGTCTGCACTAACCTCATCTATCTTAATGTTGCAAGGTGGGCCTGGTTTGTCCAGGATTACAACAGAGATTAAAGCTGTTTTGGTGCCAACAGAATTAGTCAATGTTATCTCATACTTTCCTACATCATCCTTTGTTGCATCCTTGATAAGAATTTTGGACGAGGTCTTGGTGGTGACAACATTTACTCTTGTTGTCTGCTTTAGCACTTGACCATCCTTCTTCCAGGAGGCCTCAGGATGAGGTCTGCCTTTGAAAGGAACATCAATTTTCAAGTCATCTCCTGCTTTAACGCTGTATGTGTCAAACAGCAAGTTGATGATGGGTTCCATTGTGATGTCCTTCACAACTACTGGGTTAGCCAAAGGCTTTGCATCACTCTTGCCCTTGTCATTTACAGCAATTACTCTAAATGAATATTCCTCTCCACTTGTGAGTCCATCTATTGTGGTCTCTAGTGCTTTGACTTCACTGCACACGGTCCATTTGTCATCTCCTTTTGGCTGCATCTCCACAATATAATTAGTTATTTTGCTTCCTCCATCATAATCAGGTTTCTCCCAAGACAGACTAACAGTATGACGAGTTACATCAACCAGGGCAACCTTACCAGGAGGCAAAGGAGCTTCAGACACCTTGACTTGTTCTGTGGAGGCAGGAAGACCTACTCCCAGCTCATTCACAGCCAACACACGGAAATAATAACGGCCTCCCTCCTGCAGGTCAGAAATGATGTAGGAGTTCCTCACACAGTTGGTGCAAACACTGGTAAAAGCCATCCTTTTCTGCTCTCTCTTTTCCACGATATAGTGTGATATCTTGGCCCCTCCATCAATGAGAGGAGGCTCCCAGGAGAGAGATACAGAATTTCGTTTCACATCCTTAACCTCCAGGTTGGTGGGTGCGCTTGGAGAGTCGAGAACTCTGACGTTGATGAAAGCTGACTTAGAACCACTGAGATTCTCAAGTGTCAGAAGATATTTGCCAGTGTCAAATCTGTCAACGTTATCAATCACCAGCATTGTGTAAGAGCTTGTGACTTCAATCTGGGCACGTTCATTTAGACTGCCATCAGCCTTTGACCATTTGACCTCTGGCTCAGGCTTTCCTTTGATTGTCACAAAAAGACGCAAAGTGGCGGTGGCACGAACACTGACCATCTTCCTGAGGTCAGCATCCAGTTCAATTTCAGGAGCCTCTAGCTTCTCTGCTGCTGTCACAGACCCAGGTAAGTCCACATGCTCTCCTACACCTTCACAGTTTACAGCACAAATGCGGAAGTTGTACTCTGCATTTTCCTTTAGTTTCTTGACAGTGTAATGAGTGTCTGCGACACCAGTGGGTGATGTACAAATGATCCATTCATCATCCGCTGCCTCCTTCATTTCAACAACATATCCACTGATCTGAGCTCCACCATCATAGATGGGCCTGGACCAGGACAAAGAGACGGTTGTGCTTGAGTGGTCTGTGACTTTGGGGTTATTTGGAGGTCCAGGTGGGTAAATAGCGTCACAGGCCTTGATATATTCAGATGGAAGGCTAGGCTTTCCAACACCTGCTGCATTTTCTGCTGAGACCCTGAATTCATAAGAGTGGGACTCTGTGAGGCCAGTGCATCTGAATCTTAGGTCATTCAGCCTCTTCTTGTTGCATTTAGTCCATCTGATGCCATCCTTATCACGTTTTTCAAGCACATACCCTTCAATCTCAGCTCCACCATTGTCCTCAGGTCTCTCCCAGGTAAGCACGATGGAGTCCCTAGTGATGGCGCTGGCCTCTGGAGTAGAGGGGGCACCAGGAGTGCTGAAGGGGTTACGAGCAATAACAGGCTCAGACTCTAAAGGCTCGCCAACACCATACTTATTCACGGCAGTGACTCTGAAGATGTACTCATTGCCAGGCAGCAGTTTTGTGATTTTGTAGCTGATGGCCTGGATTTTAGGCTCAACCACGGTCCATGACAAACGGCTAGTCTCCCTCTTCTCTATGATGTAGTGGGAGATGCTGGCTCCGCCATCATGTGAGGGGTGGTTCCAGTGCAGGTAACATTTCTCAGCCGTGACCCCCTTGATTTCTAGGGGTCCGTCTGGAGGACCAGGTCTGTCCAGCACTTTAACGTTAACTGGGATCATTTTAACTCCTCCAACATTGACCAGTTTAAGTACAAAGTGGCCCCCGTCCACTCTGATGCAGTCTTTCACTGTCAGGATGGTATGAGTGAGTGTGGTCTTGACCTCCATTCTTGGTGTGGTTTTGTCAACTTCCTTTCCATCCTTAAACCAAAGTACTTCAGGTAGAGGCTTTCCAGAGTAGTCTGCATCAATGACAAATGTCTCGCCTGCATGAACAACAGTCAAATCCTTGAATTTTGAATCCATGGTGGCTGCTGGAGCCTCAATTTCATCTTTGGCAGTAATTTCTCCCGTGCCCTGAGAAGGACGGCTTGAAATTCCCGCAGCATTCCTGGCAATGACTCTGAATTCATAAACACAGTCCTCTGTCAGGCCGGTGATGGTGTACTGGGTGTCAATGATGTTTGTGAAGCTGGCTTTCATCCAGCGAGTATCAGGATGCTTCTTTCTCTCAATGACATAACCAGTAATAGCACTGCCACCGTCATACTGAGGCCTGTTCCACTTGAGTGTCACATGATTTCTGGTGATTTCGATAGCCTCAGGCGTGCCTGGTGGGTCACATGGGTCTCTGGCCACCGTGCTGTCAGAGATCTTGCTTGCAGGGCTGAGTCCAGCAATGTTCTCAGCATAAACTCTAAATTCATATTCAATACCTTCTTCTAGTTCAGTAGTCTTGAAACGTGTGTCTGGAATGAGAAGCTTGTTGAGCTTAGTCCACAGGAGGCTATTTTTTTCCTTCCTCTCAAGGTGATAGCCAAGAATGGGGCTACCTCCATTGTTAGTTGGAGTTTTCCACTCAACAACCATATTATCCTTGGTTGCAGCAGATATCATTGGTGTTCCTGGTGCAGCAGGTTCACTGAATGGATACTGAGCAATAACAGTGGGAGAGAGAATGGCCGAACTCTTGCCGTATCTATTCTCAGCAGATATTCTGAATTGATACTCAACTCCAGTTCTGAGCTTGGTGACCTTGATGGTTGTCCTGGCAATTGTAGCAGACACAATCTGCCATGCTGTGGTGGTGGTGTCTCTCTTCTCCACAATGTAGTTGTTGATCTGACAGCCCCCAGTATACTCTGGTGGCTCCCAGGACAGAGTCACATAGTTGGAGCTCACCTCCTCAATCTTCACTGGGCCTGTGGGTGGGCCAGGCTTGTCAAGAATGACAATGGAAAAGTCCTCTGTAGCTGTCCCTACACTGCTGGTGGCTGTGATGGTGTATTTACCAGAGTCTTCCTTATTTGCGTCCTTGATGCACAGTTTGGTCGATGATGTTGTACTTGATACATTGAGTCTGGTCGTCTCTTTCAGAGCCTGCCCATCCTTCTTCCATTCAACCTTGGGAAAGGGACGTCCGATCACTGGAATCTCAATCTTTAACTCCTCACCATTTTGTAAACTGTAAGTGTTGACTGTCATCTTGAATCTAGGTGCAATAGTTATGTCTTTAGCTGTGACTGGTGCAGCAAGAGGCCTGGGGTCACTCTTTCCTTTTTCATTGAAAGCTGACACTCTAAACATGTACTCATGTCCTGCACTGAGGCCTGTGACAGTGCCTTCACAAGTTTTGGTAGTGGCAGCAACCACCCACTCTTCTGAGCCCATGGGCTGCATCTCAATGTAGTAGCCCATGATCCTGCTACCTCCATCATGGTCTGGTTTCTCCCAGGACAGTGAGACAGTGGTTTTGGTCACATCAGTCAGAGTAACTTTACCCACAGACAATGGAGGCTCAGAAGTCTTTACTGAATCTGCAGTCTCGGCTGGCTGTCCAACACCAAACTCATTTTCTGCTAAGACTCTGAAATAGTAGATTGTCCCTTCAGTGAGTCCAGTGATGCGATAGCTTGTCTTTGTGCATTTGTTATCTACATTAGAGTAAACCTTCCTTGTAGACTCACGCTTTTCTACCAAGTAATTCTTGATTCTTGCACCACCATCAATAACTGGAGGCTCCCATGTCAGTGTGACACTTTCCCTCTTAACGTCTTTAACTGTTAGATTCACTGGGGCTCCTGGAGTGTCAAGGACCTTTACAGAGACAAAGGCTGATTTGGTACCAGCACTATTCTCTAAGTTAAGAATGTATTTTCCAGCATCATATTTGTCACAGATGTCAATTGAGAGCTGTGAATAGTCTTCACCACTCTCTATCTGAACTTTGCTGGGCAGTTCTCCACCCTCTTTAGCCCAGCTGATCTCTGGAGTAGGACGTCCTTTGAATGGAATGCATATCCTCATTGAACCTCCTGCACGGACAGTAACTCCCTTCCTAAGATCTGAATCCAGAATCATTTCTGGAGGATCGATTTTATCCATAGGTTTCACAATGCTTTGAATATCCGTTGGCTCTCCAACACCAAGTTTATTGATGGCACATATGCGCACCTTGTACTCCTGGTGCTCTGTCAACTTGGTGATTTTAAACCTGGTTGCATTAACCCCAGTGGGTGGCGTGCATATGGTCCATTCCTCCTCATCAGCCTTGGAAATTTCCACAGCATATCCTTGAATCTCACATCCACCATCATAAATAGGCCGATGCCAAGCCACACTGACAGAGTCTTTCGTCATGTCGGTCACGTGGGCATTGGTTGGACAGCCTGGTTCAAAGGTTGGGTCACAGGCTTTCAGGTAGGGTGTAGCTGGACTTGGCTGACCGATTCCAGCTACATTCTCGGCAGACACTCTGAATTCATATTCATGGTCCTCAGTCAGACCTGTTACTCTGAAGCGCAAGTCTGACACGCGACGTTTGTTGCACTTAGTCCACCTGACACCAGCTCTGTCTCTCTTCTCAACAATGTACCCAACGATGTCACTGCCTCCTGTGGTCTCAGGGCGGTTCCAGCAGACGGTCATTGAGTCCCTGGTAATGTTTGTGATCTCAAGCTCCTGAGGTGATCCAGGAGGAACAAATGGATTTCTCATGATGACTGGCACTGATTCAAGAGGCTCACCCACTCCAAATTTGTTGACAGCCATGACTCTGAAGATGTACTCATTTCCTGTCAGCAGTTTTGTGACTTTGAACATTGTAGCTCCACAGTCACTGGAGACCACAGTCCATGTCAGCCGGCTTGTTTCTCTTTTCTGAATGATGTAGTGAGACACACTGGCTCCTCCATCATGCCTGGGTGGCAGCCATGAAAGCGAGCACTTCTCCTCAGTAACATTGCTGACAGTCAGCGGTCCTTCTGAAGGGCCTGGTCTGTCCAGGACCTTTACTGTGAATGGGACTGTTTTACTCCCACCCACATTGGTCAGAACCAGTGTGTACTGTCCACCATCCACTCTGATGGCGTCCTTCACGACCAGCAAGGCCTTGAAATCTGTGTTTTTGACCTCAGCTCTTGCTGAGTTTTCCACCTCAACATTTCCTTTGAACCACTGAGCTGTTGGGACAGGCTTTCCTTCTACGCTGGCCTCCAGGTTGAAAGTTTCTCCGGCATTAACGACAAGGGTCTGGTTGTACATCGGGTCGGTCTCACACTTCGGTGGGTCAATTTCATCCTTGGCTGTGATAGATCCTGTGCTCTCAGAAGGCTTGCTGACAGCGCCAGCTGCATTTCTTGCAAAAACTCTGAAGTCATATTTAAAGTCTTCTGTCAGGCCAGTAACTGTGAATTCATGTTCAATGATGTTAGCAAAGCTAGCCTTCATCCACTTTCCTTCAGGAAGATCCCGTTTCTCCACCACATAGCCAGTAACCAAGCTTCCACCATCATACAATGGAGGACTCCACCGCAGCCTCACTGAGTGCCTGGTGACGATCAAAGCATCAGGACGACCTGGGGGATCACATGGGTCACGGGCCACATATATTTCAGAGACCTTGCTGCATTTTCCAATTCCAACAATGTTCTCAGCATAGACTCTATACTCATACTCAATGCCTTCCTCAAGAGGAGTAGATTTGAACCTGCAGTCTTGGATGAGCATTTTGTTAATTTTGGTCCAGAGAATACTGTTTTTCTCCTTCCTCTCCAGATGGTAGCCCAAGATGGCACTGCCTCCATCGGATGGAGGTTTGTGCCACTCGACTATCATATAGTCTTTGGTGTATGAAGACACAAATGGTGTTCCTGGTGGACCTGGTTCCTGGAAAGGATATTGTGCCAAAACAGGTTCTGAGTCAATCGCGTAACTCTTTCCGTATCTGTTCTCAGCATAGATTCTAAACTGGTATTCAGCACCGGTCTTCAGATTGCCCACTTTAAGCGTGGTTCTGGCCACAGTGGCAGACACAACCACCCAGTTGGTTGTGGTTGTGTCTCTCTTCTCTACCACATAGTTGGAAATTGGGCAGCCACCTGTATATGTGGGAGGGTCCCAGTTAAGTGTAAGACTATCAGCACTGATTTCCTCCAACTTGACAGGGCCCGTTGGTGGGCCAGGCTTGTCAAGTGTGATCACTTCAATAGTAGCATCCTTGGAACCTAGAGTGTTGGCGATATTGATGCTGTACATGCCTCCATCCTCTCTAGTGGCATCCTTAATGGTGAGAGTGGTGTGATGTGCCGAGTCAGTGACATTGACACGGGTGGTCTGCTTGAGGGCAGCTCCATCCTTGGTCCATGTGATTGTTGGCTTTGGGTGACCAGCAATTGGGACCTCTATCTTGAGATCATATCCCACCTGCACACTGTAGGTACTCATTTTAGGTCTAACAGCTGGCTCAATTACTAAGTCCTTTGCTACAACTGTTTGAGCCAGTTGTCTGGGATCACTCTTGCCCTTATCATTTACAGCAACGACTCTGAACTGGTACTCTTCTCCCTTAAGCAGGTTTGCAACCACAGTCTCCAGTGCCTTTACACTAGCACACACAGACCATGCTTCACTGTCTTTAGGTGCCAGTTCAACTTCATAGTGACTGATCCTGCTCCCTCCGTCATGTTCAGGCTTCTCCCAGTTAAGAGTTACTGTGCTGCTTGTGACATCAGCAACAGTAACTTTACCAGGTGGCTGAGGTTTCTCAGATATCTTTATTGGTTCTAAAGTTTTAGCAGGGAGACCCACACCATATTCATTCTCAGCCAAAACTCTGAAGAAGAAGATTCCACCTTCTGGAAGAGGTTCAACTTTCCATGACATCCTGTTGCAGGTAGTGATGGCTGAATAAACTTTTCTCGTGCTTTCTCGCTTCTCAACAATGTAATGCTTAATCTTAGAACCACCATCCAGAAGTGGGGGTTCCCATGTAAGAGTGACGGAATTCTTGGTAATCTCCTTCACTATAAAGTTAGTTGGTGGACTAGGTGAGTCAAGAACTCTGACACTGATGAAGACTGACTTCACTCCGCTTGCATTCTCTGCGGTTAGGGTGTATTTGCCACTGTCGAATCTGTCGACATTCTCAATGACAAGTGAAGCATAGCTGCTGGTATTGTCAATCTGGGCAGTCTCCTTAATCTCACCCTCAGCCTTGCCCCATTTAACCTCAGGTGCTGGACGACCTCTCACCGGAACAAACAATCTGAGAGTGCTTGCCGCTCTAATGTTGATCATCTTTCTCATGTCAGCATCCAGGTCAAGATCTGGAGCCTCAAGCTTTTCTTCCAGAAGAATTTTTCCTGGAACATCAGCATGCTCACCAACACCAACTTTGTTGATGGCACAAACTCTGAATTGGTATTCGTGCTTCTCCAGAAGCTTGGTCACAGTAAATGCAGTGTCTGTGATTCCACTAGGAGGAGTACACATAAACCACTCATCAGATTCTCTATCGCAGGCCTCAACGATGTAAGCCTGAATTTCACAACCACCATCATAGATGGGTTTGCCCCATATAAGGGATACAGTGGACCTAGATGTGTCCACTACTTTGGGGTTGTTTGGTGGCCCTGCTTTGAAAATAGGGTCCAATGCCTTGTAGTACACTGTTGGTGCACTTGGTGTACCAACACCTGCAGCGTTCTCAGCAGCAACTCTGAATTCATAGCTGTGGTTTTCTAAAAGCCCTGTCACTCTGAAGCGCAATTCACTAACTGTGCGCTTGTTGCATCTAGTCCATCTTACACCATCCTTGTCACGTTTCTCAACAATATATCCCTGTATGGGGCTTCCACCATCATTAGTTGGCCTCTCCCAGGTCACCACCATGGAGTCTTTGGTGATTGTGGAAACATCTACCTCTGTTGGTGGGTTGGGAGTGACAAATGGATTCCTGGCAATCATCGGCTCAGATTCCAGAGGCTCACCAACTCCATACTTATTGACGGGAATGACTCTGAAGATGTACTCATTACCAGGAAGAAGTTTTGTTATCTTTAGGTTCAATGTCTGAACCTTTGGTTCAACTACAGTCCATACAAGTCTGCTGGTTTCCCTTCTTTCAACAATGTAATGTGAAACATCACTACCTCCATCTTGCAAGGGAGGTTTCCAGGAAATGGAGCATTTCTCATTGGTAACTCCATAAATGGAGATGGGACCCTCGGGTGGTCCTGGTCTGTCCAGAACCTTAACATTAATATTAACAGATTTCTCTCCTCCAACATTCTTTACCAGTAAGGTGTACTGACCTCCATCAACACGTATGACTTCTTTAACAACAAGGCAAGCGGTAAAGTCTGTGTTCTTAAGTTCTAGGCGAGCTGCTTCAGTAATCTCTTGGCCCTCCTTGAGCCAGTGTACTGTGGGCACAGGCTTACCATAGATAGCAGCCTCAAGCCTGAATGTCTCTCCAGCATTTACTACCACAGTCTGGGAATACTTGGCTTCCAAGTCAATTTTGGGTGGATCCACTTCATCCTTGGCAGTGATGGCTCCAGTAGAATCAGAGGGCTGGCTAAAGACACCTGCTGCATTTCTGGCAATGACGCGGAACTCATAAACCTGATCTTCAGTGAGTCCTGTGACAGCAAACTCAGTTTCAATGATGTTGGCAAAACTAGCCTTCATCCAGCGACCAGTTCCCTCCCTCTTTTCAACCACATATCCTGTGATTTTGATACCACCATCATATTCAGGTTTTGTCCATCTGAGTGTCACTTGGCTCCTTGTTACAATGACAGCTTCTGGCTTTCCTGGTCTTTCACAAGGGTCTCTGGCCACTTGAATTTCGCTCAGTTTGCTAGCTTTACTAATGCCAACAATGTTCTCTGCATAAACTCTGAACTCATATTCAATACCTTCCTCAAGGCCAACAACCTTAAATCTGGTCTCTGGGATGAGTTGCTTGTTCTGTTTCACCCACATTATACTATTTCTCTCCTTGAGCTCCAAATGGTAGCCCAGAATTTTGCTTCCCCCATCATTGCTTGGTTTTTCCCACACAACTGCCATTGTCTCCTTGGTGGCTGACTGGACCACAACAGAATGTGGAGGGCTTGGCACTTCAAATGGATATTGGGCAACAATGCTCTCAGAGAGCAAGAGTGAGGACTTTCCATATCTGTTTTCTGCAGCAATCCTAAACTGGTACTCGGATCCTGTCTTCAGACGGGCTGCTTTGATTGTAGTTCTGGCCACTGTAGCTGACACAATCTGCCAGTTAGTTGTAGATGTGTCTCTCTTCTCAACAATGTAATTGTTGATGGTACAACCACCGTCATACTCTGGTTGACTCCACGACAAGACCACACTGTCAGCTGTGACCTCATCTAGTTTAATCGGACCAATTGGAGGACCTGGCTTATCTAGGACAACAACACTGATGTCTGTCGATGCCTCTCCAGCTGTGTTGGTCAGTTTGATGTTGTATGTGCCCACATCATCTCTACAAGCCTCTTTAATTACTAGGAAAAGGTTTTTGTCGGTGGATTCTGCATTGACTCTAGTTGTCTCTTTGAGAAGAACGCCATCTTTGAACCAAGTTGCTGTAGCCTTGGGACAGGCAGTGTATGGTACGTCTATCTTCAGATCATCTCCTGCTAGAACACTGTATGTGCTAAAAATCAATTTGAAAGTTGGTGAGATAACCAGGTCTTTAGCCACAACAGGAACACTGAGGGGACGTGGGTCACTAACCCCTTTTTCATTGGTGGCTGATATACGGAACATGTACTCTTCTCCCTGTGTAAGGCCAGCAACAATAGCCTCATTAGTCTTAACCACCATGACCTGGGTCCACTTCTCACTGCCTTTACCTAGCATCTCAACAATATAGCCTGTGATTCTGCTGCCGCCATCATGGTCAGGCTTTTCCCAACTTAGTGTTACACTAGAGCTTGTGACTTCCTGAAGAGACACTTTGCCTGGTGGGAGAGGTCTCTCTGAGACTTTGATTGGTTCAACAGTTTCCACTGGGAGGCCAATGCCATATTCATTCTCAGCCAAAATTCTAAAGGAGTACATCTTTCCTTCTTCAAGATCTCCAATTTTCCAACTGGACTTATGACAGCTGGCACAGACAGTTGAGTAGGCCTTTCTAGTTGACTCGCGCTTCTCCACAATGTAGTTACGAACTCTAGATCCACCATCGATCAATGGTGCATCCCAAACAAGGGAAACTGAATCTCTTGTGACTTCTTTGATGATCAGATTCTGAGGTGCTCCAGGAGTATCTAGCACCCTGACGATAACAAACGCTGTCTTGCTTCCTGAGGCATTTTCTACAGTCACCATGTATTTACCACCATCAAACCTATCAACGTTGTCAACCTGAAGAGTGGTGAATGATGGGGTGATTTCAATAATGGCTTTATCCAGGGATTCTCCATGCTCTCTTGACCACTTTACTTCGGGAGCTGGTCTGCCCTTAATAGGGACAAACAGTCTGAGAGTACTACAGGCTCTGATGCAGACCACCTTACGTAGTTCTGCTCCAAGCTCTATTTCTGGGGGAAGCAATCTATCTTCAGCCTTTGGGGTTCCAGGAACAGCAGCAGGCTCTCCTACTCCTTCGCAATTAGTGGCACAGATGTTTATTTTGTACTCTTGGTTTTCTCTCAAGTTGGTGATAGTGAAAGACGTGGCTGTCCAGCCCTTCTTTGGAGTGTGAATTGTCCACTCATCCTCATCAGGAAGGCAGGTTTCTACAATGTAACCAGTAATTTCGGAACCACCATCATAAACAGGCTTGTTCCAGGACAAGGTGATGGAAGACTTGGTCGTGTCCACTACTCGGGGGTTTCCTGGTGGTCCAGGTTGGAAGATTGTATCTTCAGCTTTGTAAAATGGACTGGAAGGACTAGGCTGGCTTAGACCGGCATTGTTCTCAGCAAGTACTCTAAATTCATATTCATGTCCTGGTGTTAGGCCAGAAACCTTGAATCGTAGATCACTTACAGTCCTCTTGTTGCACTTCACCCATCGCAGACCAGTCTTGTCTCTTCTCTCAATTATGTAAGTGTTTATTCTGCTTCCTCCATCATGCTCAGGGCGCTCCCAGCAGACAACCATGGAGTCCTTGGTAATGGTGGTGACTTCAGGCTGCTGTGGTGGGTCACTAGGGACGTAGGGGTTGGCACAGATGACAGCTTCAGACTCGAGAGGCTCACCTATACCATACTTATTTACAGCCATGACTCTGAAGATGTACTCATTGCCCTTCAGAAGCTTAGTGACCTTAAACCTGTTTGCCTGAAGATCTGTTGCTACATTTGTCCATGCTAACCTACTGGTCTCACGCTTCTGAATGATAAAATACTCAATCTTGGCTCCACCATCCTGTGTTGGATGCATCCAGTTAAGGACACATTTCTCAGCAGTGACATCAGTAACAGTGAGAGAGTCTGGCGGTCCAGGTCTGTCAAGTACTTTAACATTAAATGTGAACTTGGAAAAGCCACCTGGATTACTGGCAGTCAGAGTAAAAGCTCCTCCATCTCTTCTCAAGGAGTCTTTGTTTATTATAGCTGTGTGGAAGTCAGATGTCTTTATCTCAAGCTTGGCTGTATCCTCAAGCTCCTTTCCTTCTTTGGTCCATGTAACAGATGGGATTGGCCTGCCAGTCACGTTGGCCTCCAGCTTGAACACCTCTCCTGCCATGACAACAACATTACTGCTGTATGACGCATCAACATCAAGTTTAGGCTCTTCAATATCATCCCTGCATGTGATTGCCTCTGAGGGATGGGAGGGAGCGCTAACAGCGCCAGCTGAATTTCTAGCAGTCACACGGAATTCATAAGTTACGTCTTCAGTCAGACCACTGACTGTGTAAATGGTTTCCAGGATGTTGTTGAAGTTGGCTTTGAGCCAGCGCCCATTGGGCATCTCTCGCCTCTCTACTGTGTATCCCGTAATGGAAAAGCCTCCATCTTCCTCTGGTTTGGTCCATGAGACAGTAACTTCATGTCGAGTGACATTCAGTGCTACAGGCTTGCCTGGTTGTCCAACCGGGTCCAGAGCATACATGGGCTCAGAAGGTTTGCTTGGTTTGCTGAGGCCAGCCATATTTTCAGCAATGACACGGTATTCATACATAATTCCGTCAACGAGGCCTGTTGATTTGAAGATGTTTCCAACAACAACTGCTTTGCTGATCCTCTGCCAGAGAATACTGTTTTTCTCTTTTCTGTCCACATGGTAGCCCAGGATGGGGCTTCCTCCATCAGAAGAAGGCTCGTTCCAACTCAGAGTCATAGCATCCTTGTTGAATGAAGTCACCACAGGACTGCCTGGCTGACCTGGCACATCGAATGGATAGGCAGCCACTACTGGTTCAGAGATGATGCTTGGACCAATGCCATATCTGTTCTGGGCCTTGACACGGAACTGATACTGGGTTCCAGTGTTGAGTCGTGCTGCCTTAAATGTGGTGCGGATCACTGTAGCTGCCAACTCCATCCATGAAGTACCTGTAGTCTCCCGCATCTCAACAATATAGTTGTTGATAGGAACACCTCCATCATTCTCAGGTGCTTCCCAGGAGAAGAGAACATAATCACATGAGACTTCATCCAGTTTGATGGGTCCGGTGGGAGGACCTGGTATGTCGTGCACCACGACAGTTATAGTCTCTGTCACTGTGCCCAGCATATTCTTTCCAATCATGGAATATTGGCCTCCATCAGTCCTCTTGATCTCACTAATATTGAGGATAGTTGACGTTGTAGTGGTTTCAGTGTTTATTCTTTGCGTCTCTTTCAGTGCTGTATCCCCCTTCTTCCAGGAAACCACAGGCCTTGGTTTACCAAGCACCGGAATCTCCACCTTAATGCGGTCACCTGCTTTGGCAATGACTGTCCTCTGGTATACTCCACGCAAGTCAAAGGAAGGAGCGGAGGTCTGTTCTTTAATAACAGCAGGTCTGCTCTCCCGGGGATCACTCCTACCAGACACATTGACAGCCATTATGCGGAAGGTATATTCTGCACCTTCGATCAAATCTGTGACATTGTAGTCTAGTGCCTTTATGGTGCCCATATGAACCCAGTGGTCAGTGTCCTTCTTCTGGGCTTCAATGACATATCCAGTAATCAAGCTTCCACCATCATGCAGGGGCTTGGTCCATGCCAGACTGGCACTGTCTGCTGTAACATCTGTGACATACAGGTTCTCTGGTGCAGTGGGGGCCTGGGAAGCCCTGATTGGCTCCAGGGTCTCAGCTGGCTCACCTATGCCCAGGTAATTCTCTGCAGTGACTCGGAAATAGTAGTAAGCTCCCTCCTCAAGGTCTGAAAACTTGAAGGAACACTTCTGCCATGTGGTGCTTAGCACCGTGTAGGCCTTTTTGGTAGCCTCTCTCTTCTCAATGACATAGTTGTGAATCTTTGAACCACCATCGATTATGGGGATTTCCCACTGGAGTGTGATGCTGTTCTTAGTGATCTCTCTAGGTTTGAGATTTACTGGTGGTCCTGGTGTGTCCAGGACTTTCACGTTAACAAAACCAGTTTTCTTTCCGGCGACATTCTCCAGACAGAGATGGTACTTTCCAGCGTCATATCTGGTACACTCAGGAATAATCAGCAGAGTGTAGGACTCTGTGCTATCAATGTGTGCACGTGTTTTCAGGTTGCAATCATCTTTGCTCCATGTTACTTCAGGAACAGGACGGCCCCTGATTGGAACAAATATCCGGATTGAAGCACGGCACCTGACCACCAGGGTTCTCCTCAATTCAGCATCAAGCTCGAAGTCCGGCATTGTTTCCTGGTCCACAAGTTCTGTCACTTTTTCAACCTCTGCAGGCTCACCAACTCCCTCTGAGTTCACGGCACAAACTCTGAAGTGGTATTTGCCACGTTTTTGAAGTTTACCAATAACATACTCAGTAGCTTTCACTGGGTACTGCGTCTCAGTCTCCCAGTCATCATGACCTTCCTTTTTATACTCAACAATATATCCCTCTACTTCAAGACCACCGTCATAGTGTGGTCGGCCCCACATGAAGGTGGCTGTGGTTTTTGTGGTGTCTGTTATTCTGGGGTTGGATGGAGGACCCGGAGGATCTGATAAACAAATTAAAAGAAACAGGAGCATTAAAAGTGTTCAAAGTGTTCTGACTTCTTCAGAAATAAGAGACAAGTAAACTTTACTTACAAACGATATCCTTGGTCATCACGGGGTGCGATGGCTCACTTGGCTCCCCAAATCCAGCCTTGTTCTCGGCAGTGACTCTGAATTCATATTCAACTCCCTCGCTCAGGCCTTGCACCTTAAAACGCAGGTCAGGAATTGTCCTTTTACAGGCTCTGACCCATCTCATTCCTCTCCTCTCTTTCCTCTCCACACAATATCCTCTGATGTCACTTCCTCCGTCCTTTGCTGGTCTCTTCCAAGAAATGGTGACAGCGTTACGACTGACATTATCAATCTCTGGGGGTGAGGGTGGACCTGGTGGACCTGGAGGACCAAGATATGTAAATGTCAATTAATCGATGAAATTTCTATTCTTAATTAAGTAAAAAAAATTTGCACAAATTCTGCTACATAAGGACTCAATGAACTTACAGAAGCTGTCCGTCATTTTGACTGGACCAGACTGGCTTGAGTCTCCAGTGCCGTACTGGTTGACAGCGGACACTCTGAAGATGTACTCATTGCCCTTGATGAGTTTACTGGCTACATGTCTGCAGTCCACAATGTTCTCAGCAAGCTTAGTCCACTGCAGGCGGCTGGTCTCTCTTTTCTCAAGGATGTAGGACTTGATTGAGCTGCCTCCATCCTCCTCTGGTGGCAGCCAGGTTAAAGTACACTTCTCAGCTGAAATGTTACTGGCCTCAATGGGGCCTGGAGGTCCAGGTACATCCAGGACCTTCACCTTTACATGTTCTTCCTTAATACCGAAGGGGTTGCTGGCAGTGATGATGTAGTCTCCTGTGTTTTTGCGGCTTGCATACTTGATAGCCAGAGTAGAGGAGGTTGGAGTGCTGGTGACGGTGACAATATCAGAGGTCTTGAACTCACGCCCTCCCTTTGACCAGACAGAAGTGGGTGGAGGTTTGCCCACAATCTTGGAGGCTGAAATCATGATGGTGTCTCCTGCCCTCACTGATACACCGTCTTTCATGTCTGGGTCAATCGTGATTGTCGGAGGTTCTGAACATAGGACAGAAGAAGGTGAATTCATGCATGTCAGAATGATGATCACACTGGTAACACCACTCCCACAGGACACTCCACTTACCGTATTCATCCTTGCAGGTCAGAACGTCAGTGGGCTCTGAAGGAACACCAGTAGCTCCTGCAGCGTTCTTGGCCCTGACCCTGAACTGGTACTGCGATCCCTCCGTTAAGTCCGTGACAGTGAAAGCACAACCTTGGATGTTAACGTGATTGGCCTTCAACCACGCCTTCCTGCCGGCCTCCAGCTTCTCCACCATGTAGCCAGTCAGCTTGTGACCACCATCGTACTTAGGAGCTGTCCAAATCAGGGTGACTGTGCTCCTGGTGACGTTAATTACTTCAGGCTTTCCAGGAGGATCTATTTGAAATAGATTGAAATATATTAAAACACACTCAACCTGTAGTGAGGAAAGAACAGTTCCAAAGCAGAGATCTCACCAATAGGATCCAGGGCGACCACAGCCTCAGTGACTCTGCTTGCCTTTCCTAGACCAGCCATGTTCATGGCCATTACCCTGAATTCATATTCTAGGCCCTCGATCAGGCCCGTAACTCGGCACTCCTTTACTCTCAGCGGAGTTTTGCTGGCCCGTTTCCACAGCAGACTATTCCTCTCTTTAAACTCCACGTGATATCCTACAGAGAATAACATCAGTTGGTTTTCACTTTCACTCACTTTACCTCCAAACAGGTAGCTATCACAGTCGCTCACCAGTGATTGGGGAGCCACCGGTGTCCTTTGGATCAGCCCAGGTCAAGATGGCAGACTCATGGCGGATGCTCACTACTTCTGGGGGAGCAGGTGCCTCAGGTACATCTGGAAGACACAAAAACACACACACACACACACACACACACACACACACACACACACACACACACACACACACACACACACACACACACACACACACACACACAAACACACGCATATATTTTTAAATTGATGTATCCTGAAGGAAATTCCATCCACATAAAACCCTTTATGTTGACGACTATGTTGTATATAAGAACGTTAGAAGACCTGTCTTCAGAGCGAGCACATCTGTCTGGACACACACACACACACACACACACACACACACACACACCTTTACTTTATGTACTCACTGAATGGATGCTGGGCAACGACTGGCTCGGACCTCAGGTACTCTCCAACCCCGTACTTGTTCTCAGCAAACACTCTAAAGATGTATTCTATCCCATCATGAAGCCTGATCACCCTCATGCTGGTCTTTTGAATGGCTGAAGCCACCGTGGCCCACTTGTTGTCTGTTGTCCGCCTTTTCTCCACAATGTAGTTGGACACCTCAGCACCACCGTCATCTGTGGGCGGGCCCCACTCCAGCGTGATGCCGTCAGCAGTGACCTCATCAAACTTAATGGGTCCGGTGCAGATGCCAGGTTTGCCCACTACCTTGAGCTGGAACTGGCAGTCCTTGGAGCCGGCACTGTTCTTGACGTTGATGGTGTAGGTGTCGGCATCTCCTCTCTGGCAGTCTCTGACGAGCAGTGTGGTGACACCCTGAGACGCCTCCACACACATTCTGCCAGTGTCTCCTAGCATTGTGCTACCCTTCTTCCAGGTGGCAAAAGGGTAGGGCACCCCAATGATGGGGATGTTGATACGAGTGGTGCTGCCCTCTTTCACCACATAGCAGTTGTCATGGAGAGCACTCAAGTTGCAGTCAGGCAGCACTGAAATACAAAATTTTCACATCAGAAAATTGTAGAAAAAATGATATTTTGGTAAAACAGATGTCAGGAGGATATCTCACCAAACTGGTCCTTGGCTGTGACGGTAAGGTCAGTGGGGGGTCCTTCTCCAGATTCATTGAGTGCCTTGACTCTGAAGGAGTACTCCTTTCCCTCAGACAGCTCACTAATTGTGTGTGAGGCGTTCTTGCCCTTCATGATCTGTTTCCACTTCTCGTCCCCTTCGTTCTGCTCCAGGATGTAGGCGGTGATGTAGCTTCCCCCATCACTGACAGGCTTTTTCCAGCACAGTGTGATTGAATCCCTGGTGGTCTTTTGGGCTCTGAAGTCCATCACTGGACCAGGTTGCTCTGAAAAGGAAGGACAGATGTAAAGAAGACTTGTTCATTGTAAACGGACTGTTCTTCAACACCTTCATGTCTGAAACCAACAGAATATCATTTGTGGTCATGTGAACATCAACAGAACAGAGAGGTGATGCTCTTTCAGTTCTCTGACTCTCAACTGAACAAATAAACGTGGGATTAGTAAGTACCTGAGGCTCGAACACTGCCAGCAGTTTGACAGCCTTCTCCAATACCATAGTTGTTCTCAGCCAGCACCCTGAAGCAGTAGGCCTGTCCTGCCTCCAGGTTGGTGATCCTGAAGGAGGTTTTGGGGCACTCTGCTGACACACAGGTCCAGGCTTTCCTCTCTGCCAGACGCTTTTCTACAACATAGCTCTTAACTGGACTTCCACCATCAATCAATGGAGCCTCCCAGGTGATCCAAGCATGACTTCTGGAGGTCTCCTTCACAACCAAGTTCACTGGTGGCCCAGGAGAATCTGTGAGGAAGAGGAGAGATTTTTAGAGGTTTTCTGAATGGAGACACAGATCAAATATATTTTACAACTACTGAGGAAACTTTTAAAGAGATATTTTAATGTTCAACCCGATTTGTGGCTACCACACCCCTTATTCCTGAAGTGTTCACACTTTGTTTCTTACCAAGGACTTTGACCACAATGGTGTAACTCTTGGAGCCACTGCTGTTCTCCAGTGTCAGAACATATTTGCCAGCGTCATATCTGTTGATGTCCTCGATCATCAGCAGAGTGTCCCACTCTGATGTATTGATTGTCAGGCCCTGCCTTTCCTTCAGGTTGGCATCCACCTTTGTCCACGTCACCTTTGGTGGAGGACGTCCTCTCAGTGGGACGTACAGCCGCATGGTGACCCCAGCTCGCAGGACCAAGACCTTTCTGAGGTCAGCATCCAAGTCCGCTTCAGGAGCGACTATCAGATGGGTAGGAGATTTCTTTTACTCAAACTAAACTACTAAACTCACAGACATGTCTCTTAAAGTAGGGCTAGTGCTAAGCAATTAAGTTCACCTAGAATGGTTGCCCTGATTGAGGCTTAAATGAGTCACGATGCACAATAAAATATATTGATATGAGACATGAAGTCAATTAAATATGATGGAGATCAGCTGACCTCAAAGAACCACATCACTGTTCAATAACATCAAGACACAGGAGGCAGATACTGTATGTAGGTAGTAGATAAGCTGCTGCCTTAAAACGACCACTAGACATTCTTATGGAATATTGAATCACAAAGTCATGATGTTCTGTTCCACTTTGACCGAGATAACATGAGCCGACGTTGACAAGATAGCTGACACTAACTGAGCTGCTGAGGGACCGTCCTGCATTAACTTTGGTTTCTAACTGTCAAAAGGTGGAGCGCAGCGTAGCTCCTGTATAGCAGCTGGTCTGACTGAAAACAGTCCTGCCTCCACAAGATTCAACTACCAGGTGTAGTTGAAAAAATAATGTCACCAAAAATATCTTTTTATAGAAAGATAACTAGATGATTAAAGACTGAGCAATAAAAAAACAGACAACAGAAGCTAACCCACAGAGTCACTGGTTCTCTATCTATCTATCTATCTATCTATCTATCTATCTATCTATCTATCTATCTATCTATCTATCTATCTATCTATCTATCTATCTATCTATCCATCCATCCATCCATCCATCCATCCATCCATCCATCCATCCATCCATCCATCCATCCATCCATCATAGAAAAGATAAGTGGTTAGTGTCGGAGTTGTCATCGCAGCTCTACGTACTCAGGATGTCCTTGGGCTTGTGGTTTCCAGGGACTTCGCTGGGGTCGCTGTAGCCGATCTTATTGACAGCTGTTACTCTGAACTGGTACTCGGTGTCGTCCATCAGGCCTGTCATCAGGAACCTGGTTGCCTGGAGCTTCTTGGGGATGTTGCACTTTGTCCAGTCTTCAGCTTCAGCTCGCTTACATTCCACCAGGTAGCCGATGATCTCACAGCCACCATCGTACGCCGGTTTGGTCCAGCTGAGGCTGATGGAACTCTTGGTGGAGTCCACTACCTTTGGGAAGGCAGGTGGTCCAGGAGGATCTGCAGCGTTATTGTTAGCATTATTCACTGGTGAATAGCAAATAAACTCAGAGAATCTGTATCTCAAGTTCTAACAGTTGATACTCACAGACGGGGTCAACGGCCAGAGCAGCGCTCGACGCCTCGCTGGGTTTTCCCAGACCAGCCTTGTTCATGGCGATGACTCGGAACTCGTACTCGGAGCCCTCGGTCAGCTGAGCAGCTTTGATTGTTCTATCAATGACTGGCCGGCGGTTGACCTTGGCCCAGGTCAGCTCCGTGGCCTCACGCTTCTCCACCATGTAGCCCAGGATGGTGGCCTTGCCATCATTGGCAGGGGCCTTCCAGCTTACTGTCATAGAATCCTTGGTGATGTTGCTGATGACAGGTGGGTCACATGGACCAGGGACATCTGGAGGAAGGTATGTACCCCATTAGGCTTTGGTGTTAGAGTATACAGATTTAAACAGCAGGACTAAATGATAAGAGGTCACATCTTTCCTGGTCTGAGCTTACCGTATGGGTTCTTCACCATGACAGGGTCAGTCATGCTGGGGTCTCCCACACCATACTGGTTCTCAGCGCTGACTCGGAACTGGTACTCATGTCCTTCGATGAGTTTTTCCACGGAGCAGTCGGTGACATGTCCGTGGATGTTTGAGGTGACCAGGGCCCAGTTAGCCCTGCTGGTCTCACGTTTCTCGATGATGTAGTTGGTGATCTCAGAGCCGCCATCTGCCACTGGGGGCTGCCATCGCAGCTTAACGCGGTCAGCAAAGACTTTAGTTGTCTTCACTGAGGCTGGTGGTCCCGGTTTGTCTGCAGGAAAACCAGCAGGAAGTTAGCATGTGCTTCAGAGTCAGGCTCATCCTCCCAATCAGAGTAAACCAGCTTACCGAGCACCTTGACCTTAATGGTGGCATACTTGCTTCCGCTGGCATTCTCAGCAGTAATGGTGTAGTCTCCAGACTCCTTCCTGGTGACGGAGTAGAGCTCCAGCATGTGGACGTGTTTCTTCTGGGTCATCTTCATGCCTTCGGTGAGGACTAAAGGCGCTCCGTCTCTCTTCCAGCTCACTTTGGGTAGTGGCTTTCCAAATACCTCAGCGTCCAGGAAGACATTCTCACCAGCTTTCACCATGATCAGGTTCTTCATGTTGACCCCCAACTCCACACGAGGAGCCACTGCACACGAGAGGAGGAAGACAAAGCATCATGAGCTGCTGGAAACACTTTGCTACAGCTGACCGGCGCCGCTCTGTACCGTTCTCGGCGATGACCGGGATGGGGTCGGACGGCTCCGACGGTTGGCTGACGTTGATGGCGGTCTTAGCGATGACTCTGAACTGGTACTGCTGGCCCTCCTCCAGGCCGGTCACCACATAACTCTCCGTCTGGATGTTCATGCAGTTGGCGTTGCAGCGCGTCCACTTCTCCTCTGGGAGTTTGGTGTATTCCATGTAGTAGCCAATCAGCTTGCTGCCACCGTCGTGCTTGGGGCGGCTCCAGACCAGTGAGACAGAGTTCTTGGTAACGTCCATAGGCTCAGGTTTACCAGGTTGGTCTGGAGGAACAGAACGGCTCGAGTGAATCTGGTTTGTGTTCCTGGTGTGTCAAGGTTTCAATAACATTTCAAACAAATAAAACCCACATTGTCTGAGCACGGAAATGAATGAGAAGTGAAAAGTTCTCACTGCTGAAATGAAAATTTACCTCTAGCCTTCCTAAAAGTATATTTCCTTGATTTCACTCTGATATTGTTTTCTTTGTAATGCTTTTCTTTAAGGCCCTGATGCTTATGAATCACACACGTTACAAACTGAACACATTCTGTCTTCATTTAGCTTGTAGGCTACCAGAGAGCTCATGAATACAGATGAGCTGGACACCAGAAATGGTTGAGAGTAATGTAGCCATGATTCATGTTTGACCACAACTTAGAAAAATTGAAATGAAAACATGAAAAAACCTTTGTCCTAAAGTCTAATGTAAAGAAATACCCGATAGACGGCTTTATCCACTTTATATTTAGGAGGTACATCCTCACAAATACAATTTCCTCCGGGATTAATAAAGTATCTATCTATCTATTTATCTATCAAACGGCAACATTTGACTCTTCATTGGCCTCTCTAAGCATCTAACATCTGGTGAAAAAATATTACTGAATGCAATTTGAGACATTTATTCTACATTTATCTGCAATTTGTTCTTGTATTCTTCTGATTTTGTCAATGTCAGAATTTCGTGAACCCATTTAAAAACCAGAACATTTGGTCCGCAGGTCTAAAGATTTTACAGGATCAAAAAGTAAAAGACATTTGGTCATGAAATGCTGGGAAAAATAGATTCATATCATTATAACAATGTTTGTGAAGGTAATGTTGACACATAAAGACGTTCGTACCAACAGCAGTCCTAGCAGTGATGAAGTCCGTCTGTTTGCAGGGTTTGCCCTGTCCAGCCAGGTTGAGTGCCGACACCCTGAAGGTGTACTCCAGGCCCTCGATGAGGCCGGTGCAGGTGTACTGTGTGGCTTTGACCACTGACTCATTGGCCTTCACCCACAGAAGGCTGTTCCTTTCCTTCTTCTCAATGCAGTATCCAGTGATAGGGGAGCCACCATCACTACTGGGGCGCTCCCATGATAGGATGACAAAGTCCTTGTTGATCTTGTTGATCTGCAGGTGTCTGGGCTCACCAGGAGGGTCTTTAGGGGAAAACCAAAGTCAGTACATAGTGTGACAGCTCTGATCATGGTTTCCATGATGTGGCGTTTGGGTTTGGACTCACCAAATGGATGTCTGGCAATCATCTTGTCTGAGTATATGGGCTCAGAGATTCCAAACCTGTTCTCAGCACGGACTCGGAAACCGTACTCTTTGCCTGAAGTCAGTTTGGTCATCCTGAAGCTGGTTTTGGTACAAGATGAGGACACGGTGACCCAGTCTCCCTGGCTGATGTCACACTTCTCAACAATATAGTTGGTGATGTTGCTGCCACCATCCTCTTGGGGAGAATTCCACAGGAGTGTGCAACCATCAATGTCTAGTTCTGTGATTTCCAGAGGAGCTTCAGGAGGTCCAGGGATGTCTGTGGAGACACGGAGGGTGAGGCGTTCATGGTGCAAACAACAAACCTCAACATGTTCATATTTCGTCTGACTTCAGTTTAAACTGGTAGCTTTAGATGTTGAGACGTTGTTGACACTGACCCATGACTGTGACTCTGAGGATCTGGTTAATCTTGCCAGTGCTGTTTTCAGCAGAGAGGCTGTAGTAGCCACTGTCCTTTCTTTTCACATTCTTGATGATGAGCGTGCAAGTTGTCAGTGTTTTTACAACAGACAGGCGATCAGAGGTCAGCACATCCTCATTCCCCTGTTTCCATTTGCAGAAGGGAGGCGGTTTACCAGCTACAAGGGCCTCGACCACCATCTTGGATCCAGCTCTGACTGTCACAATGTCAGGCATTATGACCTTTGGAGGCACTGTGAGAAAGAAGAAATAAGTCAGGGATGTTTCAGCTTTTTGACACTTGCTTGTCAGTTAGTTTGCTCCTATATTCTAAAGTGGTCTCTTGGACTGGTCTACTCACTGAGCTGCTCCTTGACCTCAAACACTCCTTCTGCCTCTCGGGGAAGGCTGACTCCCACCGAGTTCCTGGCAGCCACTCTGAACTTGTACTTCTTTCCTTCTTTCAGTCCAACCACCACAATGGTCAGATCTTTGACCACAGAGTAAGGCATCCACTTGTCCTCTGGGGCACCCTCCTCCTGGTAGTCCACCACATAACCATTGATCTTGGCTCCCCCATCTCTCAGAGGCTTCAACCAGCCCAGCGTGGCACTATTTTTGGTGATTTCCAGCACATCCATCTTCTTTGGAGGGTCGGGCTCACCTAAATACAACAGCAGATTTAGGAGGAATACAAACAGGGTTGGGAAACCCAGAAGATGACATGCAAAGGTGACACTCACTGATAGGATCAACGGCCAGGTAGGACTTGGGGGAGTCCTGAGGAACTCCAATGCCATACTTGTTGCACGCCATGACTCTGAAGTAATACTCAATACCAGGTGTCATGTTGGTCACCTTGAAGCTCGTTTTCTTCAGGTCCTCTGTACACTTGGTCCAGGTCTTCCTATCCACCTCACGTTTCTCAACAATATAGTTCAGGATTTGGCTGCCGCCGTCATTCTCAGGCGGCAACCAAGACAGCTGAGCTGTTGTCTTTGTTATGTCAGTTGCCTCCAGTCCACCAACAGGTCCAGGAGTGTCTGCAGAGAATGAATTAAAAATCACTTTGGCTGAGCATCACTGACCTGAAGAAAGGTCACTTTATTTACTAGATGATGTCTTTTTCTCACCAAGGACTTTGACACGGACGAACACGGCTTTTTCTCCAGCAGAGTTGGACAACGTCAATGAATATCTCCCAGAATCCTCTCTAGTACTCTCTGGGATGACCAGGAAGGACATGGTATCGACTTGATCAACATGACCTCGGCGGATAACATTGTCCACACCCAGGCGCTTCCAGGTAACCTTAGGAGAGGGCCGTCCTCTGATCACAGCAAAGAGCCTAATTGGACAGCCAGCTCTGACGGCCAGGCCTTTCCTCAGACTGGCATCAAGGTCGATCTCTGGAGCCTCTGTGGCCAAAGAAGCACAGTAATGGTAACATTTACGACTACTTCTAATGTGAAACACAATGGATGTTGGATTTAATAGCTCTTATCTTTACCCAGGATCTCCTTCGGTGAAACTGCTTCCTTCAGGTAAGCATGGCGTCCCCATCCCACTTGGTTTTGAGCAGAAACCTTGAATTCATATTCCTGCTTCTCATCCAGTTGGCCGATGGTGAACTCTGTGAGCACCAATGGACCATGGGTATCAATTCTCTTCCAGCCCTCTGCGGGCTTTTCAGGATCCGCCTCACTTTTCAGCCTCATGTCTAAACTGTAGCCGATAATGGGGGCCCCACCATCATACACAGGTTTAGACCAGGACAGGGTGATGGATGTCCTGGTGCTGTCGCCTACCTTCAGGCCTGCAGGGGGTCCAGGTGGCTCTGCAGATAGTAACAATTAAACAAGCTTAAAATATCACTTATCATGTTCTCTGGGGAAAACACCATGGGGAAATAAGCTCATGTCAACGTTGATGAATATAAACTCACCAATTGGATCTTTGGCTGTCACCGGTCTGCAGGGTTTGCTGGGCTCACCCAGACCAACCTCATTCTCAGCTTTCACCCTGAACTGGTACTCATGGTTAGGAATCAGGTTGGTGACTTTCATGCGCCTCTCAGAGATGGGGCTCTTGGTGCATGGCACCCAGCGAACGGCCCTCTTCTCCTTTCTTTCCAGGATGTAGCCAGTAATTGACTTTCCACCATCATTCTCAGGAGGAGCCCAGACAACGGTCATCTCATCTTTACTCACCTGGATCATAAAAACATCCACAGTGTTATTATCAGAGACAGTTTTTTGTTGACGCTAGCCGACCAGCTCTCGGATGTCTTGAATTACCTTGGTGACCTCAGGGGCATCAGGAGGTCCGGGTTTATTGAACTGAGTTTTGACAGTAACGGGCTTGCTCTCCATGGCAGGGCCAGTCCCCATCTTGTTTTCAGCCCTCACTCTGAAGATGTACTCGTTACTCTCCACCAGACGGGTCACGTTGCAGTATGGAGTGACCACAGAAGCAGAGTATGTGGACCAGACCATTCTCCTGGTTTCACATTTCTCAAGGATGTAGCTGTCAACTTCACAGCCTCCATCGTCTTCTGGCGCATCCCACACTACCCTGCACTTGTCCGCTCCAATGCCAGTGATCCTGAGGTTTCTCACTGGGCCAGGGACGTCCAGGACATTGACGTTGGCATATGCTGTGAAGGTTCCAGCTGAGTTGGTGGCAGTGATGACATACTTCCCGGAGTCAGAGCGTCTGGACTTGGCCAAGAGGAATTTGGAATAATCTGGGCCAGTCTCACAGCTAATTCTGGGGTTGTCTCCGACTGCCTTGTCTTTGGTCCATTTGACCTCAGGCTGGGGCTTTCCTCTCAAGGCAGCCTCCATTCTGACGGATTCTCCAACCTTCACCGTCACAGTTCCTGCCAGCTTCAGGTCAATGACGGGCTTCTGTATCTCCTCTTTCACCAGGATATCAGGTAGTTTTACCCAGCCACTCTCACCTCCTTCGTTGACTGTCTGCACTCTGAATAACAGAAAATGAGAAAGATCATTTAGAAATTAAAAAAAAAATCCTATTTTAATATTGAAAACACCACATCAACAACAAAAAGAATTTTATGGACTACAGTGTCCTACCTGAAGGTGTATGTCTGATTCTCTGTACATTTATCAGCAAGGAAGAAGGTGTCAATAAGTGTCCCAGTGTTGAGTTTCTCCCACTCCTCAGCATCTTTGTGTTTGCGCTCCAGGTTATAGGACAAGTTTGGACTGCCACCATCATAGTCAGGCCTCCTCCATCTAAGATTGACATGGTTCTTACCAATGTCAGTGGCTCGGAAGTTCTCAGGCTCACCTGGCTTCTCCAGGGGGTCAATAGCCAGCAGAGGTGTCTTGATCTCTACAGAGGGGCCTGGACCGAGCTTGTTCTCAGCACAGACACGGAACAAGTATTCATGGCCCTCCATCAGTTTAGCCTTGATCTTGCGATTGGTGCAGTTGGAGGAGATCATGGACCACATGCTAATGCTTGGCTCACGGCACTCCACGATATAATTGGTGATCTCAGATCCACCATTGTCCTTTGGGGTATCCCAGTTGACCATGCATGAGTCCTTGGTGGCGTAGGTTGTGTGCAGGTTCTGACAGTGGCTGGGTCTGTCCAGCACGTTGACAGTGATGGTGCAGGAGGCCTCACCGCCCTCGTTTGATGCTTTTAGAATGTATTTGCCGTGGTCATTTCTTGTGGCCTCTTTGATTTTCAGGTGAACCAGTGGAAAGTTCTGAATGATGGTGACACGTTTACTGTTCTCCAGAACATTCTCCCCTTTTGACCAAATCACTTCTGGGTCAGGACGCGCTTTAACGTATCCAATGATATTGATGTTGTGACCAACACGAACAGTGACGTGCTCACGGCAGGTGGCCTCCATCTCAATTTCAGGGGGAATGAGGATGTCCTGAGCAGTGATGGACTCTGGGAGTTCTCTGGACTCTCCATCTCCAATCATATTTGAGGCAAAGACTTTGAATCTGTAGGTCACACCCTCCTCCAAGCCCTTGACCCTGTAGGCACACTGCTTGATGAAATCATCTAAATTCACTTTCTTCCATTCTTCAGTATCAACCTTCTTCATTTCCACAGTGTAACCCAGGATGGGGCTGCCTCCATCTTTGGTGGGCTTGGTCCACACTAAGTCAACCGTGTTCTTGCTGTAATCCTTAACTTTGGGATTGACGGGGGGGCTAGGAACGGTAATAGGCCTGCAGGGCTTGCAGGGGTCCGAGATAGGTGAGGGGCCGCTATAACCAGCGATATTCTCAGCAAAAACTCTAAACTCATACTCATTGCCCTCAAACAGACCCAGGACTCTGTACCTCATGTCCCTGCAAGGTATCTTGTTGACCCGGATCCATTTCCCTCCCGTATGTCTGCGCTCGATGATGTAGCCGGTGATCTGGCTGCCACCATCAGACAGGGGCATGGTCCAGCTGAGCGTTACAGCATCCTCTGAGATATCGGAGGGCTGTGGCTTACCAGGTGGACTTGGAGGCATGAAGGAGTGTTCAGCAACGGTTGGCTTGCTCTCCAAAGGAGCACCAATACCCATCTTGTTCTCAGCACGGATGCGAACCACATACTCCACTCCTTTCTGCAGGCGGGTGATATTGAGACTAGTGGCGAGGCCACTGGAGCTTACGCCACCCCAGGTCCCCTTGTTGGATTCTCTCTTCTCCACAATATAGTTAGTGACAGGGCTACCACCATCATCTTTTGGAGGGCGCCATTCAATCATCATTGAGTCTGGAGTGACCTCCAGAATGTCAACAGGTCCAATAGGAGCAGCAGGAACATCCAGGACAGTGGCATTCAAGGCGGCAGTCTTGGTTCCAGCCGGGTTGGACACGGTGAGCAGGTAGGTGCCCGTGTGGTTCCTGGTGCACTCATTGATGCTGAGCACAGTAGAGAAGTTGTCGGTGTCAATCTTGACGTTGCCCTTGCTAGTGATTTCCTCTCCTTCAATGGACCACTTGGCGGTGGGAACAGGAATTCCCCTCATGATAGCAGGCAGCCTAATGGTGGTGCCAGCTTTCACGATAATGCCCTCAGTGAATTTCACATCCACCTCAACAACTGGAGGCACTGTGGACATGCAGAGAAAATCATTCATGACTCTTCAAGTTCTGATCTTTGATTTGTTGACATTTATTCTCTTTGAACTCTAACTTTGGGATAATCTCTGATGCTAAATTAAAAGACAGAACAATTCTGACGCAGACTATATCAAAAGCAGCTGCAGTAATGTTACATACAGGATCAATAAATAATGAACTGAAACTTGTATACAAGCTAGATATACATTTGACTTGGTTGAAATGTGACTTACCAAGTTTCTCTTGACAAAGAATGGGCACGGTGGTGTCTGGTCTGCTGAGGCCAATGGCGTTCTCTGCCCTCACTCTGAAGCGGTATGTCTTTCCTTCCTCCAGGCCAGTCACATGACTCTCAGGGATACTGACAATCTTCCATTCATCCCACTCCCTCTCTCCCTCTTCCTGATACTCAACCAGGAAACCTGTGATCTCACTTCCTCCATTACGGTCAGGCCAGTTCCAGACCAACCAGACCTCTGTCTTGTCCACGTCAGAATGGTGCAGGTCTTTGGGGGGACCAGGAGGGACTGGAAGGATGGAAAAAGACATAGCTGGAACTGCTGGCTTGACAATTAAAAATTCAAATGTGGAGTATTCTTATCCGCAGTAGGTCTGTTTTCGGGCTAACCACGGTTTTTGAGGGAACGTTCACAGATCATTTTGAAAAAACAGCTGCAGTAATGTGAAAGTAATTTTACCAAGTAGCAAAACCAGCTACGTGTCTAGAACAGCCTTTCAGGACAGCCTTATAGAGTTTGATGCGCTGATACTCACACAGTGGGTTCATTGCCTTGATGGCCTTCGGGGTCTCCACATATTCACTGCGGCCGTATTGATTCTCAGCAGCGACTCTGAATGAGTAGGATGTGCCTTCCATGAGGTGCTTCAGCATCATGCTACGTTTCTTTGATGTGGAGCACACGGGGACCCACTGAGTGGATGCCGTGTCCTTCTTCTCTACAACAAAGTTTGTAATACGAGTACCACCATTGTCCTCGGGGTCCTTCCAGGACAGGTAGGCGGAGTCACTCCTAACATCAGACACCCGTAGGTGCTGGATCGGACCAGGCTTGTCTGAAAAAAACAAAACAAAACATGAAGAACATGGAAAACATTTGGTTTGCCATCTCTGATACAAAATGTATCTGATAATATAAAGCACGTTTCACTCATCTGAGCTAAAACTACTTGTCCCAGTCTTACCAAAGACCAGAACGGTACATGTGGCTGTCTTGGATCCGACTGGGTTCTCCACAGTCAGGGTATAGTCTCCACAGTCACCACGGTTACAAAACCTCATCTCCAGCTTGGTGCCTGTCTGGTTGGTCTCAATGTCAGCCCTGGTGGGCACCTCCGCTTCATTCTTCTTCCAGGTGACGGTGGGGAACGGGACACCTTTGATGGTGGCCATCAGAGTGATGTGAGTGCCAGCCATTGCCTTCACCTCTCGAGTCATTGCAGCATCCAGAATCAGCTCTGGGAGCTCTGAGGGGGTGTAGAAGAAGGACATCAGTGCACTTCCCCATCACACCAACAAAACCGTTTCAGACACCCCTGGCCAGCTGAAGCAACACCTCACCAAGTCTTTCCTGTACTCTGATCGGCTCCTTGAGGTACGCCGGCTCAGACTCTCCGGCGGCGTTCACAGCGATGACTCTGAAGCGATACAGAGCACCATCATCCAGGTTGATCACCTTAAACTTGGTCTCCTGGCAGGAGTCTGGGGTCTGATTCACCTGAGGACAGCAGAAGGACAAGAGGTTGTGTTACTGAACTCAAAAACAGGGTTGTATATTACATGCTAAGCTAATTTTAGCTGGGATGTTCAGCTTCCTCACCTTACTCCACTCCTCTGCCCCAGCCTTCTGGAACTCCAACAAGTACCCATATATCTTTCCTCTGCCGGTGTCAGCTGGTGGCTCCCAGGACAGAGTCACTGACTCCTTGGTGAAATCGATGACTTGCAAATTCACCGGTGGACCAGGTTTCACTGCAAACAACATGCAGGAAATGAAGCAGCAAGCGGACACCCAGACACACTGAAAGCTGTTGCAGGAAGTGACCGTACCAATGGGGTCTTTAGCAAACACAGGTTTGGACGGGGGGCTCGGGTCTCCAGCTCCAACCTCATTCTCAGCGCTGACTCTGAACTCGTACTCGCAGCCCTTCAGCAGCTCGGTCACCCAGTACTCCACCTTCGGATGGATCCTCTCCGTGTTGCAGCGAACCCACCTGGAAGCAGAGTCATCAACATCTGGTCCGTTTACGCTGAGACCGGCTTCCACATCCACGTGTAACTGATAAGGACCTGAGGTCAGTTGCTCTGTGACCAGTTCATGTCAACACTGACTTCACTAAATTATTTTCATTAGGTGTCATTAAGCCAAGATATTAATAATGATAAAAAATTAAAAAAGACATCAGGAAATAACTTTGGATCACATTTTCTGATCACCGAGACACTAAGTGAGAATTACTGCTGCTTCTGTTTATCAAACCATATTTCTGTTGACATTTCATAATAAGTAAGTTAGAACTCAAAGCCATCCCCAAAGAATATACTGTAAGTAAGAACAATAATGATAAACAAACCCTCTACAATTACATGAAACCAGTAAACCAGCTGAACCCTAACTAACTCAGTTTGAACATCTATTGGCGCTACATGGACTTCACATGCTAACCACGTGTAACTCAATGCTAACCAGTTAGCATTGAGTTAGCATGTTGCAACCTGTTATGAGCCTCCAGCCCATATTTAAGACCTGGAGTCAGAGGAACCAGACCGTGTTCCGTTGGCAGGAGTCTGCTACCTGTTGGCCATGGTCTCTTTCCTCTCCACAATGTAGCCAGTGATTGGCTTCCCTCCATCAGTAGGCGGCTCCCAGCTGATGAGGGCGGAGTCATGGTAGACCTCCTTCACCGTGGGCTGTTTGGGAGCATCGGGCACCTCTGTTGAACAGGAAGTGAGCAGACACTGAGTCAGGCTGCTGTTAGCTCACCGCGGACAAGACAGGGTCACCTGAAGGTGTGCTAGAACTTACTAAAGATGTCTCTGGCCTTGGTCTCTGCTGACAGCAGGGGGTCACTGATGCCATAGATGTTCTGAGCCATGATCCTGATGATGTACTCACGACCCTCGATCAGTTTGGGCACCTGAAGGGAGACAACGGGAGTCAGAAACCGGGTCTTTCTGGTGGTCTGCTGTAAAATGTCAGTGGTGACATCCCTACCCTGCAGGTGGTTCGGGTGCAGGACGAAGTGACGGGCATCCATAGGTCTCTGTTGGTGTCTCTCTTCTCGATGATGTAGTTGGAGACAGCGCAGCCCCCGTCATCCAGGGGAGGGTTCCAGGAGATCACCATATAGTTCCTGTAGACCTCGTTGAAAACCACAGGGCCCTCTGGAGGCTGGGGGCGGTCTGACGGGGGAAGGACATGAACAGGTCACCGGTCTCGTTTAGCAACTACCGTCGGCTAAAACATTAACCAACCAGAGTCACCATAGTAACCACAGTACCTACAGATGTAAACATTAACCAACCAAATCAAATGATCGCAACCATTAAGACGTGTTTTAGAGCCCAGCATGTGAACCAAACCTTTAATGTTCTATATAGATTTATATATACTGTATTCTCTGCTCGGCACACACCTACACACACACATACCTATTCAGACACACCTCTACACACATATACCTATACACACACACACACACACAGAGACACACACACGATTGGACCAGAAAACCTCTCTGATTGGTCAGCGGCCTTTGCAAGCCCCCTGACTCACCGACCACGGTGATGGTGCAGGTGCCGGTGCGGGCCCCGGCGGGGTTCTCCACCCGGACCCCGTACAGGCCGCTGTGCTCCCTCCTGGCCTTGCTGATGGTCAGGCTCAAGTGGCGAGTGGTGCTGTGGCTGCTGACGTCCTCGTCCGCCTTCAGCTCCTCCTCGTCCTTGGTCCAGGTGACCGACGGCACCGGCTTGCCCCCGTAACGCCCTGACACGGTGCAGCTGTCTCCAACCTTCACCATGACCCTGTCTCTGAGGTCCAGGTCCAGCGTGGGAGGCTCTGAGGGGACAGGGGGGGACACAGGTGTATCGTGAGGCTGCAGGGTGGCTCGTCTGGACGGCTACCGGCGGACGGATACAGTGATTGGTTCACACATGGAGGAGGTCGTGGTGTCTCTCACCGAACTCGTCTTTGCACTGGACAGGTTTGGTGGCAAACGATGGCTTTCCCTGTCCCACCTGGTTGACGGCAGAGACCCTGAACTCGTGACTGGAGCCGTCCTTCAGCCCCGTCAGAGTGAACTTCCTGTCCATTAACTTGTCCTCTCCACCCACGCGTGAGAAGTTGTCCCTGCCAATCATGCGGGACTCGAGGACATACCCGGTTACCTCGGCACCGCCGTCATACTTGGGTGGTCTCCAGGCAACAGAGATGGAGTCTTTGGTGATGGCAGTGACAATCAAGTCCTCTGGGCGCTCTGGGACAGCTGGGGAGACACCAATGTGTTCAGATGTTAGTACTTAACCACAGGACCCCACCTTTATCTGGTGTGAGGGTCTGAACCAGACTCTGGATGAACTGAAAACATGAGCAAAATCATCCCTTTATCTCTATTATGTCTTTAAACAACCATTTAGGAACAAATCAGAAGAAATGAACTCTTAGATATGAGTTTATAATGACCTTCCTGATCCCTTCTTTAAGGCACAGGTGGGACCTGGAGGATGTAATCAGTAGTAACAGACCCCTGCAGACCTTCATACAGATACAGTGGTGACTCACAGATGGGGTCCTTGATGAGGACCATCTTGTCGGTTTCGATGAATGGCCCCATCCCGATGATATTCTCAGCTGCAATCCTGAAGAAGTAGCCCTTTCCATCGAGGAGTCCCTGAACCACTGCGTTGTTCCTGGTCACTGTGTAGGACACCGACGTCCAGCCCATGCGGTCCGACTCCCTCTTCTCGATGATGTAGTTGGTGATGGCTGAGCCGCCGTCATCCTCAGGGGAGTACCAGGTTAGCTTGCAGGAGTCACTGGTCAGATTCTCACCAGCAAAAGGCAGGCCAACCGGTCCAGGAACATCTGGAGGGAAGAGACAGGAAGTCAGAGACCAGTGTGGACTCATTAACTTCCTGTTCTCTTAAAAACGGAACAGGTTCCTCACCCAAGACCTCGACAATGACAGCCTTCTTGCGTTCGCCCCCTTCGTTCTTTGCGCTCAGTGTGTAGATGCCCTGGTGTTGGCGTCTACAGTTCTTGATGACCAGGGAGTTGGAGATGCCCGTTGTCTCCACCACAGCCTCTTTTGGGACCTCACTGTCGTCTCGACACCAGCTAATCTGGGGGGCAGGTTTACCAGACACATAGGCGATGATCCGGATGGTCCCACCGGCATGGACCACAATCTTCTCCTTCACCGAAGCATCCAGGTCCATCTCAGGAGGAACTAGAAGAGATGGTTGGTGTTGGGCAATCAGGACAGACAAATAAGTCCCACATGTGGACCCAGTCCCTACTTGTTCTGTCTTTGACCTCGATCAGCTCCGACACCAGACCCGGGTCCCCCACTCCAGCAGCGTTCACAGCACGGACCCTGAAGCGGTATAGTCTGCCTTCTTTCAGACCGGCCACCACAAACTTGGTTCCTCTGACCTCGGTGTCCTTTGCCTGCAGAAATGCCAGAAGAACGTGGTTGAGGGACTTCAAATGATGTCATTTTATAGATGCATGGGGGGTCAGAGTTCAAGCTCTGTGAATTTCTCAATCAAATTAAATCTGTAGGTGAGAAATTAATTCAGGTTCGGCCTCAGACAGAAGCAGACAGCTTCTGGTTCCCCGTCCATCATTTTTCATGGGGGGGTTGTGATCAAATCAATCACCCAAACATTTTCGTTTGAAGCATAGAGTGATGGAATCTATAATCAATAGATGACCCCTATATAAACCAACCACAGACCGGAGCAGGAAGACCAGCTGAAGGTCCAGGCTCAGTGCCCCACCTGTGATGTCCAGGACATCTACAGGGATCAGCACCCACAAGGTACCTGGACCTGATGGCGTCTGGCCAAGCTCTACACTGGTGGTCCTCGGTTCAACAGGTTCAGAGCCCATGGACTCAACAAACTCAACACCGCCCTCTAGGGGATCTGATGTTCATGACAGAAAAGGTCAGACTGACTCCACCCTGACTCCTGACGCCACATGGGCTCCAGTCCCACGGTGACTCGACCATCATCTGTCAGATCCCGGGGTGGTGACTTGGACTACAGAGGTGGGGTGGACCCTGTCCAGGTTTGGCTGTGTTCCTGTCTGTGATTGGTCGAGCACCATTACTGGATGGAGGTGATTAACAGTGACTCGGATGGTTGTCCCCGTGACAACAAGGCACTGATTCAGGTTTTATTCCCAGTGAGATTGGCTGAGGAGGAGTGTTCTAGTCCTGGACTGACCCCCACCGGATGAGGTCGTACCTTCTCCCAGCCCGTCTCACTGTTCTAGTCCTGGACTGACCCCCACCGGATGAGGTCGTACCTTCTCCCAGTCCGTCTCACTGTTCTAGTCCTGGACTGACCCCCACCGGATGAGGTCGTACCTTCTCCCAGCCCGTCTCACTGTTCTAGTCCTGGACTGACCCCCACCGGATGAGGTCGTACCTTCTCCCAGCTCGTCTCACTGTTCTAGTCCTTGACTGACCCCCACCGGATGAGGTCGTACCTTCTCCCAGCCCGTCTCACTGTTCTAGTCCTTGACTGACCCCCACCGGATGAGGTTGTACCTTCTCCCAGCCCGTCTCACTGTTCTAGTCCTTGACTGACCCCCACCTGATGAGGTCGTACCTTCTCCCAGCCCGTCTCACTCTCCACTTCTTTCTCCTCCTCGGCGTCGGTCAGCAGGAGCTTCCTCTGAGCTTTCTTCTCCTCCTCTTCCTTGTTGACCTCCTTGAACTCCACGATGTAGCCTGTGACCTTTGACCCTCCATCGACGAGGGGAGGGATCCATTCCAGCTCCACGGTTGACCTGGTCCAGTCCGTCACCTTTGGAGTGGGGGGGCCTGGAGGCTCTGATGATCAAACACAGAAATGTTCATGTTTTCTATCTCAGCAACGAAGGAGATCTTTAAGGACCACCCGTCGCCCTGAATGGGGGGCCTTAACTCCTTCCTTCCTTTGTTCCTTCCTTAACTTCTTCCTTCCTTTGTTCCTTTCCTCCTTCCTTCTTTTATTCCTTCCCTCCTTCCTTAACTCCTTCCTTCCTTCCTTCCTTCCTTCCTTCCTTCCTTCCTTCCTTCCTTCCTTGTCTCCTGACATTAATAACGTGACGTTCTTCTTCATACTTGATTTCACAGATTTTATTTATTCTTCCTGTTCCTGAAGAAGGGCGTGTCTTGGCCCCACCTGCTCTGATTGTTCTGATCTGCTGCCGTTCTACCATTCAGGATAGACATGATGCAGGTCTTACTGATGGGGTCTCTGCAGAGGATGGGGTCAGACGGCACGCTGGGCAGACCGCAGCCGGCGGCGTTGACGGCGATCACCCTGAACTGGTAACTGGCGCCCTCTAGCAGGCCGCTCACGTCCCAGTTGTTGCCCAGCGGTAGAGCCCGGATGGGGTCGCGGCTCACGCGGCTCCAGCGCCGGGAGGTGGTCTCCTTCTTCTCGATGAAGTAGCCAGTGATGGGCGAGCCCCCGTCGTACTTAGGTTCCTCCCAGTTGACCGTCATGGACTCCAGACACACCTCAGTGACCGTCGGCTTCTCACATTGACCAGGGACCGCTGCAGGGGGAGGGACCAACAACCAACCAATCAACTGCAGGAAGTCAGGACTCCACGGGGGGGTCTGAAGGACCCCCCCAAAGGGGCTTCATTTACATCAGTGGTGCCCAACCCCCCCCCCCCCCATTTGGTATCGGGCCGCACAGAGTTAAAAAATGATTTACATTACTTCAGTTTTCTTTATTTCGGAGTCGGAAAGATGTTTCATTTTGAAAAGTGACGTCTGTCATGCTTGACCGATCTCGGTCACGTGACAGGTTACCCCTAAACCGGCCAACACCGGTCCAGTGTACTGGATTAAAATCAAGGCAGATTATCCTGAGATCGCCCAAAAAGTATCGCAAACCCTGTTTCCATTTCCAAACTCCTGTCCTTGCAAAGCGGCATTTGTTTGTTTGTTTATTGTCTGTTGATGTCTGCATTTCACATAAAACTACTGCAGATGATTTATTATTAGACTATAGCTGTCCTGGCGTCATTAACGATTATAGAGCAAATGAAGGCCGGTCTGTGAAATATTGTCTTAGATGAAACCGGTCCATGGCGCAAAAAAGGTTGGGGACCACTGATTCACATGACCTCATCATTATTAGACAGACAGTCAGTCAGTCAGTCAGTCAGTCAGACAGACAGACAGACAGTCAGTCAGACAGTCAGACAGTCAGTCAGACAGACAGACTCACTGAACAGGTTCCTGGCCTTCATGGGCTCGCTGACCAGTGGCGGTCCGACTCCGAACTTGTTCTGGGCCATGACCCTGAACTCGTACTCGTGGTTCTCCGTCAGGCGGGTCACCACGTAGCTGCACTCCTTGGGGTCGTTGGAGACGTGGACCCAGGACTTCCTGTTGTCTTCTCGCTTCTCCACCACGTAATTGGTGATCTTGGTGCCGCCGTCATCGGTGGGTGGGTTCCACGTCAGGCCAATCCTTTCTGCAAACACCTCAGTGAACTTGATGGGTCCAATGGGTGGGCCAGGAGGTCCTGTCAGGGAGGGAGAGGGGAGTCATCACGTAGCACTGACATGTCTCCAGTAATACCCAGACATCAAAGCTGTCCTTCAGATCAGGTTGGTCAACACTTGTCTGTGTGTGCGCACGCTGGTGCACGCTGGTGCACCGCGGAGCCACACAAGTGCTCACACACACTCACAGCTAACAACAGTTTGGAATGATCGATTGACCTAAGTTTCATGTTTCTGGAAGTGGGAGGAAGCCGGAGAACCCAGAGAGAACCCACAGACACTGGGAGCACATGCAAACTCCACACGGAGCCGGAGTCAAACCCGGAACCGCCTTGCTGTAAGACAACAGCGCCACCCACTGGCCACCGTGCCGTCTCTGTTATGACTTTATTGTGTTCTATCAACACAAGGTGTTATCGTTCTATCAAACAATAATCGATTGATAATGGTCTTCAAGTTACTTTGGAATGTTACCAAACCATTTTCTGATTTCTAGCTGACAACTTTCGCTTTTACTGACACGTCATCGATATTAGCTAGCTAACAAATAAAGCTTATAAATTAGCTCGCTAATCGGGGTAGAAATGCTATGAAGCTAAATGTGTTTTAACCCTGTCTGTAGCTCGCTAACCCTGTTAAAGAACCAGGAAACTGGACTAGAACCAGCCCAGCAGTTTAAATACGAGGCTCATACATACGTACAGAAACACGTTCTCCTCTACGAGGATGGAAACACATCAGACGTGACGTCAAGTCTGACAGTTATTACATGCAAACTGCTAGCTTCAAGAATGAGACAGCACAGATGTAGGAACTCTATGAGCCTTAATCAGGTTACATCCCTTCATCGTGTGTTTGAATCGGGTACACATATTATCATGGTGACAAGTCACCGCTACTCGTATACTGTTCAGCAACCAACTAGCTCGTTGTGTGATGTTGGTCATTGGGGGTTGGGCTTGGTGACAGTCGTTGGGGGTGGGGCTTGATGACATTGGGGGTGGGGCTTGACACGACTCACCTAGCACAGACAGTTTGAGGGTCTTGGTGACGCTGCCCAGGCTGTTGCTGGCCGTCAGACTGTAGAGGGCGCTGTCATGCCTGCTGGCCTGCTGGATCAAGAGAGTGCACTTGTCATGGGTCACCAGTTTGTTGATATGCTGGTCGTACTGGACAGCTGTCTTGTCTTCAGGTGTTGCCACGCCCGCTTTGTGCCAGGTGAGCGTGGGGAAGGGACAGCCGCCGACCTTGGCCACGATGCTGAGGTCGCAGCCCTCCTCCCCCTCCATGGCCTCACGGAGCTCGATGGTGGGGGCGCCTGCAGAAAGAGCGCAATCCGTTTGAGCTAGGAGCAACTCAGCAAGGTCTCTGATTGGCTGACGAGCCGTCACTCACATGTCTGGTCCTTGATGATCAGGGGTCCAGCAGTGGCAGAGGGTCGGCTGGGCCCGGCAGCATTCACTGCTTTGACCCGGAACTCGTATTCGCCCCCCTGTGGACACCGACAGTCACCAATGAGAACCAGGAACCCTCCCAGAGGGGTCAGGGGACAGGAAGTACACAACACAAGAGGGGTCAGGGGACAGGAAATAAACAACACCAGAGGGGTCGGGGGAGAGGAAGTATACAAAACCAGAGGGGTCAGGGGACAGGAAGTGGGGCGGCAGTGGCTCAGCGGCAGAGCAGACGTCTTAAGACTGGACATCGCCCAGCCATCGGCAGTTCGATTCCTGCTCCCGCCAGACATCCTGGGAGTGTGAGCTGACGGTGGGAGGTGTCAGCTCACCTCCCGGCCACTGCCGAGGCGCCCTTGAGTAAGGCGCCGTCCCCCCTACAAGCTGCTCATTTGAGTCGCACCCCGAAGTCGCGACCCATCACCCCGCCTCCCCTGTACTGCTGTACTAATTACATCCCTACAGGCCCCTAGTGTGTTGTGTCTTTCAAGGGCCTGTATATAACATTGTGTGCTGTGATTAACACATATATAGTATATACATGTGTGTACATGAAGAGTGAAAAGATAATTTCCCCACTGAGGGATCAATACAGTAAATTTAATCTTTAATCTTAATCTTAAGTAAACAACACCAGATGGGTCAGGGCAAGGAAGTACACAAAACCAGAGGGGTAAGGGGACAGGAAGTAAACAACACCAGAGGGGTCAGGGGACAGGAAGTACATAACACAAGAGGGGTCAGGGGACAGGAAGTACACAGCACAAGAGGGGTCAGAGGACAAAAGTAAACAACACCAGAGGGTTCAGGGGACAGGAAGTACACAAAACCAGAGGGGTCAGGGGACAGGAAATAAACAACACCAGAGGGGTCAGAGGACAGGAAGTACACAACACAAGAGGGGTCAGGGGACAGGAAGTACCCACCACTGTGGACTGTATGTCACTCAGCAGAGGTTATCAGGTCTGGGTATCAGGTGTGGTGGCTATGGGGTGTGGGTGGGTATTGGGTGTGGCTATCAGCTGTGGGTGGGAACATGCTGGGGGTATAGCCTGACCTCCTTCAGGTCCTCCACCACGAAGCTGAGCTCCTCCACGTCTCGTTTGTTGCACTGTTTCCAGGTCTCCTTCTCCTTGCCGCTGGTGTCCCAGCTCAGGCGCTCGATGATGTAGTGCTTCACTGGAGCGCCGCCATCATTCTTGGGAGGCTCCCAGCTCAAGGTCACAGTGTCCTTGGTCACCAGGTTGACCTTCACTTTGGTCGGAGGGTCAGGTGGATCTGAGGAAGAGGATGAAGGTGATCAGCAATGGAGGGTTGGACAGCGTGGACGCAGCAGGCAGGCTGGACTCACAGATGGGGTCTCTGGCCCGCGCCGGGTCGCTGGTGATGGTGAACGGACCAAATCCCAATCTGTTCTCTGCCCGGACCCTGAACAGGTAGTCCTGGCCTTCCAGCAGGCCCGGCACCACGTAGGCCTGGCTGGCACAGGCTGGGTTCACCTGAGGACAAACAACCCCCCAGCGGTTAACCCCCCAGGCCGGATGAAATTCATCACCATCCAATGAACATGCTGTAGTCACACGTGTAGGAACCGGAATGCTGGAGAACTGAAGGTCCAACTACGTGTAGGAACTAGAACTGAATGTCTAACTACGTGTAGGAACTAGAACTAACTACGTGTAGGAACTAGAACTGAAGGTCTAACTACGTGTAGGAACTAGAACTTACTTTGGTCCAAGCGCTGTCGGTGAGACTTTTCTTCTCGATGAAGTAGCTCTTGATTCGTTCTCCTCCATCATTATCAGGGAGCTTCCAGATCAGCCTCATGGTGGAGCGCGTGATGTCAGTCACCCTCAGCTCCTTTGGAGGTCCAGGGACGTCTGCAATGGGACGACACCACGGTTAGAAATCCACCGACAGCCTCAGATGTCTGTGGGTGTGTCTGTGCTGCTGGAGGTCTGTGCTGCTGGAGGTTTGTGCTGCCAGAGGTCTGTGCTGCTGGAGGTCTGTGCTCACCAAGGACATTGACTCGAACGTTGACGCGTTTCTGTCCAGACTTGTTTTTCGCTGTGATGGTGTAACGTCCAGAGTGTGTCCTCAGGCTGACTGGGATGGACACAACAGACGTGGTGTCAGTGGACTCCACCTGAGGAGGAGGAGGAGGAAGAAGAAACATCCTTTATTATTCACCATGGGTAAATGATTTTTTGGACTCTAGTTTGTGTATCAGACACACACACACACACACACACACACACACACACACACACACACACACACACACACACACACACACACACACACACACACACACACACACCTCAGAGTCCACAGGCAGTGTGTGCAGCTTGTCCTTCTTGTGGGTCTTGGCTTTGCCATCGAAGTCCCAGGTGACCTTGGGGGCGGGTCGACCAGTGATGGTGGCAGGGATTCTGATTGGATCTCCAGCACGGATGTAGAGCAGGTCTTCCACCAATATGTCAATGCTGATGGAAGGTCCCACTGTGGGTCAGAAGTGTTGGTGGTGAGATGAGAGCAACACACACACACACACACACACACACACTGTGAGACTGGCACGTACGCTGAACGTCCTCCACCAGAACCTCGCCGGTGCGTGGGCTGGGGTCTGACTCGCCGATGTCATTGACGGCGATGACCCTGAAGCGGTGGCGCTTCAGCTCGCGCAGGCTGGGCACGGTGAACTCGGTGGTGGGGTGTAAGGTGTCGGGGTCGTTCACCCTCATCCACTCCGACTTGCCCTCGTCCAGGATCTGGATGATGTAGCCCTTGATGGGACTTCCTCCGTCGCTCTCGGGCGGCGTCCAGGCCAGCGTGACGCTGTACTTGGTTTTGTCGGCCACCACTGGAGCAGCCGGCATGCTGGGAGGAGCTGCAGCGGATAGGAAACGGTTAAGGCACTCCAAGGTCAATCATCACCTGAAGGACAGGAGCTCCTGCTGCCTTCTACTCACTGAGGGCGTCGTCAGCAAAGGCCGAGTTGGAGGGTCCACTGAAGGGTCCGGTGCCGGCGGAGTTACAGGCTGCTACCCTGAACTCATACTCAGTTCCCTCGATCAGACGAGTCACCTAGAGGTACAAACCGACTAGTCAGGTCCTTCTCAAACTGCAGGACGTCTAAACGAGCTGTTCTTCCTTCAACCAGCCAGCAGTGCTCCAGAAGCCAATGAAATCCAGACCCCTGCTGTTCATACACTGATTTAAGCTGTGGACTAGGGACACCCCCCACTCACCTGGTACTCCCATCCTTTCATGCCCCTCTTGGAAACCGGCACCTTGTTGACTCTGGCCCAGTAGTCGGTGCCCTTTTCTCTCTTCTCCAGCCAGTAGCCAATGATCCTGGAGCCACCAGTGTCTCTGGGAGGCTCCCAGGTGAGCGTCATGGAGATTTTGGAGTACTCTGTGATTTTTGGGTTCTCTGGTGGTCCAGGGAGGCCTAATGGATCTATGATCTGGACTTCCTTTGATAAACAAGGGTCAGATCTTCCATAGCGATTCTCAGCTCGGACCCGGAACAAGTAGGATTTGTTGGTCTCCAGGTTCCACACCTGCAGGAGAGGGAGGCAATGCCACAGACCAATCACAAAAGGTTTAAAGGCATGAGCAGGGAGACTGTCCTGGACCGGACCTGGCCCCAGAGATTCACAGCCCCTCCGGATTGGTGGAGATCATTAGTATTCGTATTTCTTATTGCAGTCCTGAGGTCCCGAGAGTCTACAAAAACACTCGTACCCTTGGCAAAACAGCAATTACAATGTGAAATATTGGTTATTAAAGGTCCTGCTATAGCAGTGATTCTCCTCAAAAAGCGGCAAGAATACCCAAGAAGTTCTCAGCTACGCTGCTCAGAGGGACTTCTCATGATGCACCGAGCTTCTTTCCTATTCTCCCTCTTTTCCTCAGAGTCAGTCAGTCATCTTCAGATTACCACCGCTGTATCCGCCGTAGCGGGTCACGTGGAGCCGGAGCCTATCTCGGCGGCATAGGGCACGAGGCGGGGGACACTCCGGGCACGACACCAGTGCACCACGGAGCCGCTTGCAAGGTTTTGTGTGGAAATGTATCCATTAAAATACATCCACCTAAGAAGTGATAGCACAATAAATTTGCACTGTGACTGCAGCAGGTCATGTTTTTGAGAGTACATCATCTAAAGGTAGCTATCTTGCTTGTACATACTGTACCTGAAAGTCCTCATGCTCATATAATACATATATTGATATCTAGAGTCTATATATATCTTCCTCAGAGTCATGTCTCTCAATAACTGGACGCTGTGCTTGATTATCCCACCGGTTACCGTGGAAACAGTCTATCACTGGGACACCCACTAACATTACCCAATATTTATATAATTTTCAATTATTAAGATCATGTTGTTCGTTAGCTGTTATTAAGTGTTCTGTAGATATTCATTAGGTGTTCATTAGGTGTTCATTAGAGTTTGATGTCCAGGCTATAAAATCTGTCTCATCAATGCACCTTTAACCGTTAGTATTGCCAATCAGAACATACCCCATACTTCCTGTCGATGATGCTGTTGTTGACCTCCTCCCATTGAGGCTGAGGGACTTCCTGCCCCTCCTCCTGCTCTGCTTCCTTGGTTTTCACCTCCATCTTCTCTACAACATAGTTTGTCAGCTCGCTGCCACCGTTATCAAGTGGAGCATCCCAGTGGAGGTAGCAGGCCTCCGCCTTAATGTTGGACACCCCCACATTCCTGGGTGGGAGTGGTCGGTCTGAGGGGAAGACTAGTTTAGTACACGTTCTCCACCACTCCTTCATGTCCTGGTTCTCTTATTGGGTTGTGCCCCAACTCACCCAGCACCAGGACAGAAATGGTGTGCTTTGCTGAGCCCATGTTGTTGGAGGCAGACACGGTGTAGCTGCCGCCGTCCTTCCTGTTGGCTGCTGGGATGGACAGTTTGGTCTTGCAGTTCATCCTACCCGTCACCTCCGTCTCCATCAGCAGGGCTTCAGTAGGCTTGGCTATCACCACGTCGTCCTTGGACCACTCAATCTTTGGTATGGGAAGACCAAGAACATCGGCAGGGATCTCAATGGACTCGCCCTTCCTGACGCTGATGGAGTCCCCCTTGAAGTGCTTCAGCATGTGGACCTCAGGAGCCACTGGGATGAAAGTAACCAAACACAATCAGCACACGACCCAAAACAACATCCATAATGGGTTGTTGCTCAGAATGTCTTTAACCTAACAAGAAACTGGGTTTCCACGTACACGGATGTCCACTGCTAACGGAAATGCTTCAGGTGTGCTGAAGCAAAGCTTCTATTATCGGTGAATGTGAACTCGCTCACATGAGGTGCACATCACCAGGGCCCCTGTGAGACAAGTCAGGTCTGCCAACCCTCCTTACCAATGGATAAGGCAACTCTGATGTTAATGTTTACAGGGGTGTAGAACCTGGCCTGTGGGTTTGACAGACCGTTCTCAGCGCCCCGGTTCTCAGCGCCCCAGCTTACCTTCATCATCCTGAATGACAACGGTGAGTGGAATAGATGGCTCGCTGTCTCCGATCAGGTTAACACACTTGATCCTGAACTCGTACATCCAGGCGTCTTCCAGGCCCTGGACGGTCATGGTCAGGTCTGGACAAGGTTCCGTGTTGCAGGGCTCAAAGGCCTGCTGGTCCTGCCTTTTCTTCTCTACTAAGTAGCCAATCACAGGGCTGCCCCCGTCATTACGTGGTGGCTTCCAGGTCAGTGTGAGAGAGTCTTTTGTGCGCTCGGTGTAACGGAACTTCTCTGGGTATGATGGTGGACCTGTAGAATCACAAGCATCAGTCAAGATCCTTTCTCACCCCACCACCCTTCACGTTTTTCTCTGCCTGCCAAGAATTTGATTGTTTCATCCCAAAACAGAAAAAAAATGTTTTAGGACTCACCCTGGGGGTCCACAGCCTTGATGGGCCCCAGCTCCATGGGCGGACCCAAGCCGTACTTGTTCTTTGCATAGACCCGGAACAGGTACTCCTGCCCCTCAACGATGCCCACGCATTCGCACTTGGAGGAGATGGTTTCAACGGGTTGCCTCCATGTGTGCATCTTGGGATCTCGTCGCTCCACAAGGAATCCTGTGATGTCGCTGCCCCCGTCGTCCACGGGATTGTCCCAGTTCAGGAAAATCATCTTACGAGTGACAACAACGGGTTTCAGGTCTGTGACAAGGCCGGGGACGTCTGGAGACAAAGGAGTTAACTGATCACAATCAATGGGTCGTTCACTGATCACCATCACCTGTCCCTCGTGACTCACCCACGACTTCCACTCGGGCTGAAGCTCCCTTGATGCCACTGGGGTTGCAGGCAGAGATGTGGTATTTGCCACAGTCCTTCCTTTGAACGTTCTTGACGACGACCACGCTGTCGTTGCCCTCGGTGATGATCTCCACGCGGTCTTTATCAGGTTTGGCATCATCTTTGGTCCAGGTGATGGTTGGGTAGGGTTTACCTGTGACCGTGGCAGGTACGCGGAGGGTCTCTCCAGCTCTGACCACCATGCCGCTCTTGATGGCCAGATCCATTTCAATGACTGGCTTCTCTGTAGATGATGTCAACAACAGCAACATGGTATTAGAAGACTACCAAGAACATGTGATGAAGGCCGTTTCTATTCCATCCTGGTTACTGACCTGCAGGGTTCATGACAATCACAGACTCTGTGAATCCTGGCGTTCCCTCTCCGGCTGCATTGCAGGCGATAACTCGGACCTGGTACTTGGCTCCCTCACGTACTCCATAGACAGTGAAGGCACGGTTCTTCCAGGTACGTTCGGTACACCTGGACCAGTCTTTGGTACCGGCCATGGCCTGAAGAGAATCACAGAATAAACGTTAATCAAGCTGAAGACCTTCTCAGGCCACACCACCCTGCTGCTGGAATGTGGCTTGAAGATCTGACCTTGTCCACGTGGTATCCCAGGATGTCTCCTCCACCATTATCTACTGGTGGGTCCCACTCCACGTCGATGGAGTGGCCACTGGTGTCTGCCACTCGCACAACTGGAGGTCCAGGAGGCACTGAGGAGTCAAAAACACAAGTGTTTGATGTGGAGTCATTCTGAGGCAAGGTGGAGGCAACCAATCAGGACCGCAGCACACGGTCCAGCCAGGTGTTCTCCTCCATGGTGTCATGAATGTGGACCAAACTGGACCAAGCCTTTGGATTGGTTTACATACAGATCTGAGCCTGAGCAGTCCTCGGCTCCGACGGGGGGCTGAATTTCCCGGGGCCGGCCTGGTTCTCGGCTGCCACCCTGAAGATGTACGTCAGTCCCTCCAGCAGACCTCCAACGTTCAGTCTGGTGTCCGGGACGATGTTCCTGAGGAGCAGCACAGAATCTTCCTGTAATGGTCGCAGATGGTTGGAGACCCCTGACAAGGTGGGTGGTGTCGCACCTGTTGACGCGTGCCCAGTGGGAGCTGTTGATCTCACGGCGCTCCACCCAGTAGCCCAGGATCGGGCTGCCATTGTCGTTGGGCTCGTTCCAGGTGACCATCATGCTGTTGGCTGTGACATCATCGATCTCCGGCTTATCGGGGGGCTCAGGTGGTTCTGACAGGACAGCAGGCGACAAAGTGAGACTCGTTCAGAGAGCCGTCAGTCATTTGTCTCGTTTCATCAGTTAATCGACTTTAAAGCTTACCATAAGGAGTTGTCTTAAAATATAATTAAAATATAATTTGTGGTTAGATGTTAGATGTCTACAAGACAGGTCACATGACCACAGCTAAAACACAAAATCAACTCGAAAAACGATATTTAACTGAAATCATGAGGCAATCAAGTGACTTTAAAATGATTACAGTTTGGACTTCCTGTTCCTGCAGCCAGAGAGGAACACACGTTCAAGAGTGTCCCACACACATACATACACATACACACGCACACACACACACACACACACACACACACACACACACACACACACACACACACACACACACACACACATAGAGATGGATGTCATACCAAAGGGATTCTTAGCGATCAGGGGTTTGGAGACGCAGTGTGGACCAGCGCCGTACTTGTTCTCCGCCATCACCCTGAACAGGTACTCCTTCTTCTCGATGAGTTTGGGCACCAGGTAGCGACACCCCCTTAGCATGGACGTGACGGAGCTCCAGCCGATCTCCAGCTTGGAGTTGTCCTTCTTTTCCAGGATGTAGTTGAGGATCTCGCTCCCACCGTCATCCAGAGGGGGGTCCCATTTACAGACCACCGAGTTCTTCCTCACCTCCTCGAACCTGAAGTTAACCGGGGGTCCAGGAGTGTCTGCAGACAGACGGTAACCATTAGCTGGGTGTGTGTGTGTGGTGTAACCGTTAGCTGGGTGTGTGTGTGGTCTAACAGTTAGCTGGGTGTGTGTGTGGTGTAACAGTTAGCTGGGGGTGTGTGTGGTGTGTCGTCATGTCAGCCCTTTGTTCATGTGCTGATGGTTGAATTCCTGCTCTAATAACACGTTTAATCCATGTTGTTTTACGTTTCCTTTGAGCCGCGGGCGTGACCCTGACAGGCGTGACCCTGACAGACGGATGTGACCCTGACAGACAGGCGTGACCCTGACAGATGTGACCCTGACAGACAGATGTGACCCTGACAGACAGGCGTGACCCTGACTGACGGATGCAGCGGTGAGCCGTGAACACGTGTTTGGCGTGACGACGAGGGTTCTCACCGAGCACGTTGACCTCGCAGGTGGCCGACGCTGTGCCGTGGTCGTTCTCCACCTTCACCATGTAGACGCCGTGGTCGGCGCGGAATGAGTCCCGGACCACGACGGATGACACGCCCCTGGTGCGGTTGTTGATGGACAGACGCTCGTTTATGGTCGGGTAGTCGGTGTCCTCCACCTCCGCCTCCTCCTCCTTCTTCTTCTCCTCCTCCTTCTTCTTCTCCTCTTCCTTCAACTCTCCCTCCTTCTCTTCTTTCTTGTCGGCCTCTCCTTCCGTCTTCTCTGCCTCCTTCTTCTCCGCTTCCTTCTTCTCCACCTTCTTCTTCAGTGGTTTGTCGGGCCTCCTGCGGAGCGGCTCGGGCCGGATCACATGTTTGTTCCAGTACCAGGTGATCTCAGGGTACGGTGAACCCGAGATGTTGGCGTCCAGGCAGATCTCGTAGCCTCGCTTCACGCTGAGGCCGGACTGCAGGCTGCCGCTCAGGAACACCTTTGGAGGATCTGAAACAGAGGGCAGTTGAGTTGGTTTCCGTTCTGCTCGTGGGTCATGGACCTGTATCTTCAAGAGCTGGACTCACCAGAGGCCTCTGAGATCTTGACCATGGGTGTGCTGCGTGATGGCTCGCTAACGCCAGCAGCGTTCTCCGCCTTGACTCTGAAGGTGTAGTGCTTGCCCTCCGTCAGTCCCCTGACGGTGTAGGACAGGACGGGGACCAGGAAGTCGTTGCATCGCTCCCAGGTCTCGGCGCCTTTCTGCTGCTTCTCCAGGATGTAGCCCATGATCTTACAGCCACCGTCGTACATGGGGGGCTTCCAGGTCAGGGTGATGGTGCTGGATGTGGGATTGTGGGTCTCCACATCTACTGGTGGGTCTGGAGGATCTGGGACGAGCCAAAGAGTGCAGGTTCAGATAAAGCAAACAACATTCATCTCATCAGAACACCAAATACAGGGATGACAAGCTGCTGCAGGCAGTCTGGCATCCTATTTCCACCTTAGATGAATGCTCATATTTTTTTGGTGCAGTTTTTAATGCTGGATGCCTTTCCTGCTGCGACCCCCTGTATTTACCTGGGGTAGGGGCCGTTGACACCAGCTTGTGCCCCGTAGGGCTGCATACATGTCAAGCAGCCCCTCCGCTGACCTACACCCCTGAACCAGTACTGGTGTGCTTATTGGAGTTCAGAGCAGACCAACAGACGTCCACCAGCTGATCTCCAACAAGAACCTGTCAGCTAACTGAGGACTTTGGTGAACCGGTCGGTTCTTGTTTGGTATCATTTGTTTCTTACATTTCTGGTCCTCGGCAATGACTGGATTCCGGAGCTCGATGAACTCTCCTCCTCCGATTTTGTTGATAGCCTGGACTCTGAAGTAGTACTCTCCGTTGGGAACGAGGTCTTTCACAGTCCAGCTCACTTTGTTCTCCCCAGACATCATGTTGACGTACGTTCTCCTGCCAGCCTCACGCCGCTGCACACGTCAAACGTTTTAACATTCAGACATTAAGGCCAGTCATGTCTGTACACTGCAGCCATTGGTCATCACTCACCTGAAGGACGTAGTGGATGATCGGACTGCCCCCATCATAGTGCGGAGGATCCCAGGACACCTTACAGGAGCTCTTGGTGACCTCAGTGGCCAGGATGTCCTTACAAGGACCAGGAAGCCCTAGAATGAGGTGACTAGTTAATCTACTGCTCAGAGGTCAGGAGAACGTTGTGAACGTGAACAGTGAGATGGGTACCGATGACTTTCACGTTGATGGTGGCGCTGGCGGCTCCCAGTTTGTTCTCCAAAGTCACTTTGTACTGTCCAGCATCGCTGTGGAGGCTGCTGTCCACCTCCAGGTGACAGGATGTGTACTCCTTCCTGTTCCACCAGAAACACATGCAGTTAGATGGACCATTCTGTCCAACCAATGAGTCTGTGTCCATGGCAACGGCTGTCTGCGCTAGCTAGGTAGCTAGAATTAGTTGCAGTCAGAGGTGGGAAGACTCGGAGGTTGCAAATGTTTATGACTGCAGGGTGAGGGTACAGGTATGGCCCCGTGAGACCCCCCAGCCCCCCAGGTTCATCCCTGGAACAGAGCCCCACCCCAAGCTGCCAGAACGCTCTGCCCCCATGAGCAGAGAAAACAGATCGCAGCTATTTCCTCATTTTACTTTTTCCCTTGACGTTTTTATTTGGGAAATTCATAATCTTTACTTGAATAATTCTCATTTTGTTTAATGTTATTATATGGGTTATGAAAATGATTAATTTCATTAAGAAAAATGTTTCTGTATGGTTGCTCAAATTCCTATTTCTGATTAAAACACCAAAAGAGTAAAACAGGTGAAATATGTAAATGTTCCAGGAACCCGAACCCCGCCCCTGTCCTCAGTCTGGGGCCACTTAGTAGCTTGAGTTTGGCACCCTTCTAATTGGTCTTAATAGACCAACACTGACACGCCCACCTGAGGGTCTATCAGGAGCAGTGGTACAAACTAACTCCTGAAGGGACTGTCGACTCTTCACTGACCTGAAGCCGAGGCGCTCGTCAGCCTTCAGCTCCTTGCCATCTTTGTGCCAGGTGATTCTGGGTGATGGTACTGCTCTGAAGGGTACTGGGATGTGCAGTTTCTCTGTTTCCACAACCACCAGATCCATAGTCTGGAAGTCCAGCGCTGGGTTACCTGGAACCAGAAGCACAAAGTCATTCCCTTGTCTCTGAGTAAACGGGCTGAGATCAGGTGACGTTCTTACAGTCGGACTCTTTGGCGAAGACGTTCTCAGAGATATCGGAGGGCTCGCTGACTCCAACAGCGTTGATGGCCCTGACTCTCAGGATGTACTCCTTCTCAGGGACCACGCCCTCCTGCACGCTGTACTTCAGCTCCTTCACTGGTCGAGAGTTGACCCTCATCCACTTTTCTGTCCCTGCTTCGCACATCTCGATGTGGTAGCCGGAGATGGGGCAGCCTCCGTCTCTCTGAGGAGGTTTCCAGGCGATGGAAAGGATGTCCCGGCTGGCGGCGGTGACGTGCAGCTCGAGGGGCGGCGACGGGACGGCTGAAGGGGACAGGAAGGAGGATGTAAGGAAGTTCTGTCCCTCTACTTTCCATGGCTGAATCATGGCCACACAAACCTGTTGGGTCTTCGATGGTGAAGAGCTCCGTGGGTTCGCTGGGATGACCTATGCCAGCCTCGTTCTCAGCACACACCTGGAACTGAACGTCTGTTCCCTCGATGACGTCCGTCACACGGTACCTACAGTCTGGGCCGGACGTCTTTCCACATTTCACCCAGCGGGTCCCAAGTTTCTCTTTCTTCTCAACGGAGTACCTGAAGGACAGAACAGTGAATGTCTTCCTCCTGAAGCGCCCTGTCAGGCTGAGATGCCGGTTGGAGGCTGGCCGGACCATAACATCCCACCTGTGAAGGTCTACCAGTACAGGAACGTTCAGAGTGTTCACTTCAATTCTAAACCTTGTACTTGTTTCAATTAAAACGAGGGACAAATTCTTGGAGCTCGAGGAGCTCCTAGCTCTTAGAGCTCCAAGAGCTCTTGGAGTTTTTGGAGCTCTCAGAGCTCTGAGTTCTTTGAGCTCTTGGAGCTCTGAAGGTTTTGAATGTAACCCTAATGACTGAGACACATTTGGTCGACCATAGGACCCTCACCAGCCTGTGACATCATTCAGTCATCTCTAGAGTAGACAGGAGTTGTTCTGGACAGAGTCTGAACCTACTTGAGGATGGGTCTCCCTCCATCGTTTTTAGGCGCCTCCCACTGCAGGTCCACGTATCTTTTGGTCACAGCATTGACAGCGAGGGCATAGGGGGGGCCGGGAGTAGCTGCAACAGACAAACTAATTACCCCCCAGAGGCAGAAAAACCCCGCCCCCTGGTTAAACTACTCAAGGCGCTTGTGTCTGAACCTACTGAAGGTGTCTTTGGCCAGCACGGAGTCTGGGAGCTCACAGAACGGGCCGACGCCCACGGCGTTCTCGGCAGCAACCCTGAACACGTAGAGCGAGCCTTCGTTGAGGGGGGTGACGGTGTACTTCAGCTCCTTCACTGTGGTGTCCACCGCCTGCCAGCCCTTACGCCTGGCGTCACGCTTCTCCACCACGTAGTTGGTGATGGGCGAGCCTCCGTCCCGCTCAGGGGCTGTCCACTTCAGGTCGGCGCTGTTCCTGCTGATGTTGACCACGTCCAGCCAGCGAGGAGCCGATGGGGGGTCTGAGGAGATCACATGTTCCAGTGAGAACCGTTTACAGTCATTCAATGTGTCATTCAACATGGAAACACATCTAAACACAATCAACGGCTACATGTCAGACTGTAACACAGCAGCATTGATGTATTTACTCAACAACAGACTCTTATTTTGTAGGAGCAGTCCATTTCCTCTGGCCTGAACACTACAGCCAGACAGGAAACAGCTGCTTCCTTCCATCAGCTCCACCTTAAAACAGGAGCCTACGTCAGTTAGCTTCCACTTAGCACTGCTAGCACCAGCACAGATTTTTGTCATGTCCACATGATGGATGTGATCTCCCAGCGACCTCGGGGCGATCTAACCAATCAGAGCGGTTCTACTCACTGAGTCTCTCCTTGCAGAGCACCGGGTCGCTGGGCTCGCTGGGCTCGCTCTCCCCGGCTGCGTTCACGGCCCGCACCCTGAACGAGTACTCCTGCTTCTCCATCAGGCCCTTCAGGAAGTGCTCCAGGAGGTTCACGTTCTCCGCCACGCGGATCCAGTCCGTGGTGCCGCTCTTCAGCATCTCGATGACATAGCCCTCGATCTTCGCTCCACCGTCGTGCTCCGGTTTGGTCCACATCAGGAAGCAGGAAGTCTTAGCCACATCCTTCACCATGGGCTTACCAGGTGGCCACGGAGGATCTGAGGAGGCAGATAATCACGTTTTAAGATGGAAGTAAAAGCCAATAGAAGCCAGTAGAAGAGAATAAAAGCTATCAAACCGATTGGGTCTTTGATCAGGATTGGGTCTGTCTCCTTGCTGGGTTTTCCAGTTCCAGCGAGGTTTTCAGCCAGGACTCTGAACTTGTACTTCTTCCTGGTAGGAAGGCCTTTGACTCTGCAGGGGGAGACACAGGAGCACCTCTAATGGCAGCAGAGAAACAGCATAACCACAGGGACCAGCGCTGGACCTCACCTATAGTTGGTGTCTTTAATGGGCAGCTTGTTGCACCTGATCCACCTGTCGTGATCCGGCTCATACCGCTCCACCCAGTACCCGGTGATGGGACTTCCTCCATCTTCATCGGGCTCGTACCAGGACAGACTCACCGAGTCCTTGGCGATATCTGAGGCCTCCAGCTTGTAGGGAGCTCCAGGAGTGTCTGAGGAGAAGAAACCATGGATACTGTGTTGATCCTGGGAAATAATCCTGTAGAACACTGATGGGACGTCTCATCAGACGTTTACCGAAGGGGTATCTGGCAATGATGGAGGGGTGTTCAGCCGCTGGGCCAACGCCAAACTGGTTCTCAGCAAACACTCTGAAGATGTACTCCTTGAACCTGACCAAGCCCACAGCTTTGTAGGTGGTCTGTTTGACAGTAGAGGACAGGCGGTGCCAGATCTCGCTGTCAGCAGCTCGGCGCTCCACAATGTAGTTGGTGACCCTGGAACCGCCATCGTCACGTGGAGGGTTCCAGGCCAGGAAGCAGAACTCATTGGTGATCTCAGAGATGTCAAAAGCCGCCGGAGGACCAGGTTTATCTGTGTGAACATTTCAAATCCAAGTTTGTCAGAAGCTGAGATGCCTCGATTTTACCTCCTGCTTTCCAGGGCCGGAGGCGCTCACCAAGGATGTTGACCTCAACGGTTGCTGTGGCGCGACCGCTGCTGTTGGTGGCCTCTATGATGTAGGTGGAGCTGTCGCTTCTCTTGGTCTTGGCGATGCTGACTGTGGAGTGTCCTGGCTTTGTGTCTATGGCCACCCGGTCGTCAGGCTTGAGGACCAGGTCGGCTTTGGTCCACTTCACTCGAGGTTCAGGCTTGCCGGTCACCTCAGCGGGGAGTTCAATCTTGCTGCCAGCTTTGGCGGTCAGACCGGCCAGGAGCTTGACGTCCAGCTGTATCTCTGGAGGCTCTGCAGTGACAAATGGAACCAGGCGTCGGTCAGACTAAAGTGTTTGTGACGAGTGGTCTATGATGGCTAGTCCTCCACAGTGTTCTACACAGAGGTCATTTCCTGTTACCTTTAGGATCAACGGCCTGGATCTCGTCGGTGGCCTTGCAGGGCTGGCTGGCTCCAAGTCGGTTCAGGGCTCGGACTCTGTAGGAGTACCACTGGCCCTCTGTCAGACCCATCACCTGGAGCTTCAACTCAGGTACCAAGTCCCCACAAGGCTCCCATTTATCACTTCCTCTCTGGCAGCGGTCTACATTGTAACCACGGATACCAGAACCACCGTCATATTTTGGGGGCTCCCAAGTGAGAAAGATGCCACTAGCTGATTTGTCTCTCCACCTCAGATTTTCTGGAGGGTCAGGGATTGCTGTAAGGGAGACAAAATGGCAGAGGTCAAGAAGTTCACAAAATATGCTTTACAAAAATACCTCCCTCACCAAGCCGAGACCACACCCACAAACCGCGACATGAACTTCACCATCCAGAAGAAAACAGATCTAACATTACAGATTTGTATAGACCTGAGCCACCGGGAGGTGACAGTTCCTTAGCGACTCATCATCACCACACCTTTGTTTGTCGTCACTCACTTGCAGGAGATGAGACGTTGACGGGCTCGTCGATGTACGCCGGCTCTCCGGGTCCACATTTGTTGCAGGCAGTTACTCTGAAGAGATATTCCTTCCCCTCCATGACGTCAGTGACGGTGAACTCCTGGTCCTGGATCCCTGTGACCACCTGACCCATGAGCCAGGCAGAAAATGTGGATGTGAGAGGAAGTCTAGGTGCACGCCAGGACATTCCTGACCTGACAGAGAGGAGCCGCTAACGTACCTTCACCCAGGTCTTACGGGTCACGTCCCGTTTCTCCACCTGGTAGCCGGTCAGAGGACTTCCTCCATCGTGCTCGGGCGCCTCCCAGCTCAGGTGGACGTGCTTCCGTGTCACCTCCAACACCTTGAAATCTTTTGGAGCGCTGGGGGCCGCTAGAAGAAGCAGAAAAGTTTTAACAGGAAGCACTATTCACAGGTTAAAGAACTTGTTCCTGAGAAGAGGGGTGTGGTGTTCCTGATCAGAAGCTGTGTGGGGTCACACCTATGACGTTGACTTCGATCTCTCCTGAGACGGATGTCACGTCGTTCTCCAGCTGGAGGGTGTAGGTGCCTTTGTCTGGACGGACACTCGGCGTCACAATCAGTTCTGTGAATGTGGACCTGGTCACCATGGTGACCCGATCATCGGCAGCACTCAGCTCCTTCTCCCCACAGGTCCACCGGGCAGCGGGGGTTGGGTACCCGCTGATGGGGACTCTGATGGTGAGCGGCTGGGGGACGATCACTTCCAGGCCGTCTTTGAAAGCACTGAGGTCCATCGTCGGCCCAACTGGATTTGAGAGAAGGATGTGGGTCCAGTCAGTGTCAGGCAGTTCATATCAAACCACCCCAGGGGGGGACTGAAGAGCTCTTACCGTGGGGGTCATCAGCCAGGAGAGGGCCGACCACATTGGACGGCTCAGAGACGCCAGCAGCGTTCTCAGCCAGCACCCGGTAATTGTACTTGGTTCCGAACTTCAAACCGGACACCTGAGGGGGGATGTTTAATGAACACTTAACAAAAGCACTTTTGTTTAATACTGACAGACTGCCTGTAACGGTCTAATCACACGCCTATATCCATCAGAGCGTTCAGACTGACGGTCACCAGAACCCTAAAGCCCGGCTCCCCCCACACGTTCACTACCAAACCACCTGAAGCGGAAAACACGACCGATGTGCTAACGGTAGCATCAGCAAATTAGCACGTCCACTCTGACCATGAGGGTTTAAATGATTTCTTCTCTGCTAATGTCCCTCCAGTGCAGGAGAGACATTAACACATGTGGTGAAACGACACGGAACATTTGAACGTCACAACGAATGGACACAGAACATGTAGCCTGACATGCTAACTAATAGATCTAACATGTAGCCTGACATGCTAACTAAGGGGTTTAACACATGTAGCCTGACATGCTAACTAAGGGATTTAACACATGTAGCCCGCATGCTAACTAAGGGGTTTAGAACATGCAGCCTGACGTACTACTCTTGGATTACACTCAGAGCACACTGGTGCTGCAGTCGGGGGGTGTTTCAGCGGTCGGGGGGTGTTTCAGTTCAGGGGGTGTTTCAGCGGTCAGGGGGTGTTCCAGCGGTCAGAGGGTGTTTCAGCGGTCAGGGGGTGTTCCAGCGGTCAGAAGGTGTTTCAGCGGTTGGGGGTGTTTCAGCGGTACCTTATAGACCAGGTCAGGGCAGAGGCGGGCGTTGCAGCGCAGCCACTTGTCGGTCCCGTCCTCACACCGTTCGATGATGTAACCGGTGATCATACTGCCTCCGTTCTTCAGGGGTGTCTCCCACGTGAGCTGGACAGAACTCTTGTCCTGGTCCTGCCAGACCAGGTTCAGGGGGGGACTTGGGGGCTCTACAGGAGACAGAAGCACAGCTCTATAAGTGGATGGAGGAGACAGGAGATGATGGATAACGCTGCCTCCACGTTTGACTGACAGTATAGTATCGCATTTGGTTTTGGTGAAAGTCTGTCGTCCATCAGGCTCAAAAGCAGCTCAACTCACCAATCGGGTCCATGATCTTCACGGGCTGCGAGGCGGCGCTGGGTTTGCCAACACCAGCCTTGTTCTCCGCTTTGACTCTGAAGATGTACTCTTTGTTTTCAATGACGTCATTGATGACAGCACTGAGTTCATCAGCTTTGGTCACCTGGACAGGTGACCACTTCACAGATGTCCTGTCACGCAACTCTATGATGTAAGAGGTGATGGGAGAACCCCCGTCCGATTGGGGGGGCTCCCAGGAGACGGTGCAACCGAACTTGGAAACATTTCCCACGATCACATTCAGGGGGGCATCAGGAACATCTAGAAACACAAGCAGGAACAAGTTGGTGCTCACCAACAGTCATGGTGCACCTCCATAAAAAATGACCAACGGGACAGGATGAGGTAATGTTTCCTGTCAGCGTATCGCAGGGGGCAACACTCGGCTCCCATTTTCTGAAGGTTTTGTTTTGTCTTTCATCCTACAAACTGTTATTGGGTGTTTTTATCTTTATGCCTGATACTCAGAACCCAATGGCACCGGATCCAGTGCTCTGAACCAGGTGTCCCTCCACAAGCAAATAAACCAACAGCATTGCGCTGTAAGCAGAGTGTTGGCTAAACCTACTGAAAATGCTAACATTGAGACAGGGTAAGAAAACCAAACTTATCTCCAAGAACAATTTAGTGACTAGCAAATTAATTACTCAGTCTTTACCACAGAAGAACCCAGTCTTTACCCACAACAGAACCCAAACTCACTCTCTGAACAACTGAAACTCATTCTCACCAAACTTGTTCTTGGCCTGGACAGGTTTGTCTGTGTCCACATTGGGTCCACTGCCAACGCGGTTGCGTGCACAGACTCTGAACAGGTACATGGCGTCTCTCTGGAGGCCAGACACGGTGTACTCGGGACTCTCAGCATTGTCGGTGGCCAGCGTCCACGTCTTACGCTTCACGTCACGTCTCTCCACCACATAGCCAATCACCTTACTGCCACCATCGCTCTCAGGTTCCTCCCACGCAAGGCTGACTTCGCCATCGGCGGTGTCAACCACCTGGAGGTTCTTCACAGGTCCCGGGACATCTAGGAGAAACAGTGACATTGTTGGCGCTTGATCCAGTCGCCGTCTATCTCCACCTAGAACCATCAATCGGTTGGGTGAACTTACCGATGACCTCCAGGTTGATGAAGGCTTCTCCCTCTCCGTGTTTGTTCCTGATGACCACCTTGTAACGGCCCTCATCAGACTTCAGCGGGTCCTTCAGGCGGTACTCTGTGCGATCAGCAGACGTGTAGATGTTGTCTCTGGGCAGGCTGAGGTTGTCGTACAGCCAATCAGCCTTGGCCTGCGGATAGGCACTGTAGGGGACTGCCATGACGATGGGCTTCCTGGCATCGGTGACGTAGCTCTGGTCTGTGGTCTTGATCTGAGGGACAGCTGGAGGCAAAACACAGCTTTAGTCCAACAAGAAGTGTTGAGCAGGTTCCATCGGTCACGCGACGGGACTGCTGAGGGCCTCACCTGCCAACTCCAGCTTTGCCTTTGCGTCTTTGTCCTTGGCGATGATTCGGTACTCTCCCTGGTCCCGAGGTCTGATCTCACACACCTGCAGCCTGTGGACTTTGCCCTCGCTCATCATCTGGTGTTTGTCTCCCTGAACCACTGGCATGTTGTTCCTCAGCCACTTCACCTCCACAAGGTCCTTGTTGAGCTCCACCTCAAAAACAACGTCTGAGCCCGGAGGCTCAAACATGTCCTGTGGGGGTCGGACAATCTCCACGGGGATCTCTGCAGAGAGGTTCACAAAGATGCGTCAGAGCAGGAACACGGGGTCCCCTCCCCAAACAGACGGTCTGTCTGGGCTCACCCTCCACAAAGAGTCGGGCTCGGGATCGCTTGTCGTCCACACCACAGGCATATTCACACTCGTCAGAAGGTCTGCACTCTTTGATGCGCAGGGTGCACATCTTCCCTTCTCTCTCAAAGGTGTATCTGTGAACACAAACGTAAAAGGAAATGTTAGCATGCCTTACTTGCTATCTTACATTCAAATATCAATAATTCACAGCTGTTTTCCAGGGACCCCAGCTAGGATTCCAGAAGTCTACTGGTACTTCAGATGCTAGTGATCACACAATTAACAAAGTCAAATCACTATGATATCATGTCTCCACTGGGGGTGAATGTGAATGGCTAGCTTGTAGCATGTAGTGGCTAAATAAAAAATGGTCTGGTTCTAGGTCACAACACAGCAGACCAACACCAGAGGTACACGTGGCTCTTCACGCAAGATTTAGAGAGAACATTCAAGGCAAGGCAACCGTTAACCTGAGACCTTCTAATGAGTTTGATGAACATGTCGAGTCAGCATCGTTCTGCTGATTAGCAGACCAAGAGCAACGGAAACACCCCAGTGGAGATGGTTGGACATCACCCAGGACAGGAGAACCACTGTTGGTTCCCTGAACTGTGATTGGTGTACAAAGATGACATCACTGTTTCCCACTGCACACGTTCTTGAACCTTTGCTTCCTCAGGACTGTTTGCTCACAGTCCGATTCGGATCTCACGCTGATGGGTGAACAAACACACAAGACCTTTTCTAGAGTCCACACTTCCAGATCTCACCTTTCCTCAGTTGGAGGAACTGGGTTTACAGGTGATTTTAGTACGTGTGACGTGGGGTTAAGCCAGGGGGAGGAGCTGACACCTCCCCTACTGACTTGCACCTTAATCCATGAAGGATTGGGACGTACCTGGGTCCTTCTCTGATCTCGCGTCCGTTCCGGTACCACTTCACATCAGCTTTCTCTTTGGTCAGCTTGCAGATGAACTCTGCATTGTCGAACTCGGTGATGGTCTGGTCCTTCAGGTGAGTTGAGAAGTCGGTGGGCGCCTCACTGATGATCAGCTCGGCGATGGACTTGCTGTCTCCGGCCACGGCGGTGTACTCGCCCTCGTCCGCCAGCGTGCAGTCCTTGATGGTCAGCGTGTGCTTGTCCTTGTCCACCCTGTAGACCAGTCGTTTGCTGAAGGCGATCTCCTCTCCAGCCTTCATCCACGTCAGCGTGGCGTTTGGTCGGTTGACCTTACAGGAGAAGCTGACCGTCTTCTTCTCCTGAGTGTCGATGTCCTCCAGAGGAACCACTATCCTCAGACTCTCCTCTGAATGAAACGTAACCACAGCACAATCAGTTCTGAGCTGGAGAAGCATCTGACCAGAAACTCTAACGGGTGCAAGCACCGACCTTTGACTGACAGCTGGCAGGAGCTCTTGGCCTGCTCTCCTCTCTGATTGGTCAGATTGACGCTGAAGTTGGCCTCATCTCCCTTCTGGGCGTCTTTGATCCTCAGAGAGAAGACGTTGTCTCTCTGGACCATCAGGAACTTGTTGCTCTCAAACACGGTCTCGTCGTTCTTCAGCCACTTGGCCTTGGCTCCTTCGGTGTTCACCTCACAGTTAAGGACCACCTCCTGACCTTCTCCTGCCTCCGTGTCCTTCAGCGGCGTGATGATCCTCAGCTTCTCTGCAGGAAACAGCCATCAGACAGCGATGAGACATTCTATCAGGGTGAAGTACTCCAACACAACTTTATTTAAAGTGAATGACGGTATTTTATCCACAGCTAAAAATAATTCAACAATGACAGCATATGTGTCTGGAGATAGAGGTGATCGTAGAAGTAAACTCTGACAACAGTAAATATATAAACTATAAAAGTGAAGCTATACATTAAAGTGTGGAGAAAAAGATCTGAACTCAGTGAGTTATAAAATGAGAAAATAACTTTTTGTGCTTTTTGAACACATGATCATTTAAAATGAACTGAAATCAAACAGGATGTCATTCCTCATGTAAAAACTGATCAAATGGAGATTTAAAGACATTTTTATAAGTTTGACATCTGGTTTTTTTGGCCTCCTGGGCTTCCATACAGACCCGTCTCCAATCGTAACGCAGTGAGGTGGACAAAGTGAGGTGAACGCATTGAGGTGCCTTTGGTTTAGGTTTCTCGTGGTTGTGTCCAACATGAGGTTTTGTGGGCGGGGCGTACCGAGTACGGTGAGGTCAGCGCTGGCTCTGGTTGGTCCGATCATCACCACGTATCCGCCCTCGTCCCTCAGCTCGCAGCTCCTGATAACCAGGCTCCGCTTCTTGCCGTCGCTGACCAGCTGGTACTTGTCTCCTGCCTCCAGCTCCTGGTTGTCCTTCAGCCACTTGACCTCAAAGGTTTCCTTGGAGACCGAACAGGTGAACTCGGCCTTCTCGCCCTCCACCACCTCCTGACTGCGAGGCCTTGAGATGAACTCAGCGGCCAGTTCTGGAACAGGAAGAGAAGAGTTCTGATTGGACCGTGGCTTCCAGCCCCACACAACCGTCCACCAGCGACTGTTTCCTACCATTGATCTTCAGGTTTCCAGATGTCTGGACACGGGGACTCAGTCTGCAGCTGTACTCTCCAGCATCAGCCATCTTCAGGTCCTGGATGAGGAGGATCCTCCTCCTCCCATCCACGATGTGCTCGTAGCGGCCGCCCTCTGGCAGCTCCTCGTCTCCGCGGTACCAGGTGACCTCAGCGCCGGGCTTGGACACCTCACAGATCAGCTTCACGCTGTCTGTCTCAGTGGCCTCCACAGTGGACAGGTTCTTGGTGAACCTGGCCTCCTCCTCTGGAAGCAGAGAACAGCGTCAGCTCAGCGCCCGGTGGTCACGTGACCACGACCAACGCATCCTCACCGATGACCGTCAGCAGACCAGAGGACTTGGCCGTCGTGGCGTCACATTCGTACTCAGCCTCATCATCGAACACGGACTTGTGGATGACGAGGACATGCCGATGCCCCTCAGCGAGGATCTCGTACTTCTTCCCCTTCCTGATTTCACTTCCATCCTTAAACCAGCGAACCTGAAGGAGAGACCAGACAGGTTCACCCATGGGACAGCAGCTAGCGGCTAACAGCAGCCGCTTAGAGGTTAGGTTAGAACGGTTAGCAGGAAATGACTGCTGGCAGCTAGCAGCAGCGGCTAGCGGTTAGCAGCAGGTGGCTAGAAGCTGACCTTCATGTTGTCTCGGGACAGCTCACACTCGAACCGGGCTGACTCCTTCTCCTTGACCTCCACGTCGTGTAGCGGCTTCAGGAAGTCCACACGTGGGGCTGTGAGACAGGGGGCGGGTCAGTGGGCAGTGCCTGTGATGATATCACTGCTATGATGTCATCACTCTACTCACGTTCCACAGTGAGGAAGCAGGAGGTCTTGAAGTCCTTGGCGTCACAGGTGTAGGTCCTGGAGTCGTCCTGAGCGCAGCCGTGGACCAGCAGTGCCCTCTTGTGGCCATCGGCCACCATCTCGTACTTCTTGGTCTTACGGATATCCTGTCCATCTCGGAACCAGCGCACCTCAGCGCTCTCTCTGGAAACCTCACATTCTAGTGTGGCGGTGGCGTCCTCCTCCACGGTCTGGTCCTCCAGTGGTTTGGTGAACTCCACCGGTGGCTCTGGAGAACATCAGAAGAACATCGCTCCATAACCCGCTCTATCAGGAGAACGTTTACTCTCCTTCAACGTGAGAAAGAACCGTCAAAGAACCAGAGCAGTACCAGCATAACCAGTCTGTGTGTGTGTGTGTGTGTGTGTGTGTGTGTGTGTGTGTGTGTGTGTGTGTGTGTGTGCGGGAGGGGAGCAGTGTCGCTATGTGTCTGGAACCAATGCTGAAGAAACCGGCGAAGCTAAGGAAATGATTTCAGGAAGTCCTGCCCTCCAGCCAGGAACCAGGAACTGATCCAGACGATCTGATTGGTGCAGCTGGTTGTGGAAACCAGGTCCCCATCTTTAGAGGGGGGCATTGGAGTTCTGCTGACTCAGGCTCTAAGCACCATGTGTCAAACTCATGGCCCGGGGGCCAAATGTGGCCCTCCACATCATTTAATGTGGCCCACGAGAGCATTAAAGGTCAGAGTGTCTAAAAATAAATAGGTCAAAAGTGTGCTTTGACCAAAAAGTACACTTCCTACAATGCAGTAATTCAGCCCATTTTAACTCTGACAAAAAACTTTGAACAAAGGTAATATCCTAACTTGTGTTTGATGTTATTTTTATTTATTCATTAACTAGAATAAGAAATAAATTCAGTTATTTAACATTAAGGGGTAGTTACGTTTATGTTACACTACACTGAGTTACATTTATTAGTTACATCTGGCCCTTTGAAGACAGCCGTGTTGCTGTTTTGACACCCCTGCTTTAAGGGGACGACCACCACACCAATCGTCCAATCAGCTGACGGCATACCTCTGACTGTCAGGCTGGCCTCCGTCTGGAAGTCCTTGGCAGTGAGTCTGACTGGCCCCGCCTCCTTCAGCTGGACATCCCTCAGGGTGAGCGAATGAACTTTACCCTCCACCTTCAGCACCACCTGTAGGACAGACGCAGTATCAGCCCTGAGTACGGTCTGTCAGGGTTCACATCCAGAGACCCGGGTCTGACCCTGAGTACGGTCTGTCAGGTTGAACACACAATATTTTGGGTTTAAATGCCCTGTGTACTGTTTGCTTGGTATTTTACCTCCTGTAAAACAGATATTTTACAGGAGATAATATATCTATTTTACCTCCTGTGGGGGTTGTGTGGGTTAACGAGCTCCCTAGCTATCCCGTTGGGGTTTCTCTGCTCATACTCAACTAAGTCAGACTTACAGAATCAGAACTGAATCCTGTCTGCAGGTCAAACCACCACCAGCTGGATCTGAGCTGTAGACTCATTGGGTTTTTCAGTCCTGAGTGATGACTTCAAGGCTATTTTGAAAGCCAGCAGTGGAGAGTCTGTTTGCAGACTGTTGACTTCAGTCTCATTGGAGTCCTGAGGATTGTCTGCAGGTACATTGAAGTCCTCCTGTTGGTGATGGCTGAGACTTCAGACCGTCGTCATCAGTGACCTCTGAGTTTGATCTTCAGAGACGCCCTGATTTGTGAGAGTTTTTCCCTGAGGTTTGCATGCTAAGGCTTCATGCTAGACCCGGTCAGCTAAGCGTGACAGCTTAATGCTTACAGACAGCTGCTTCCCCTCCTGACCTTTGGCCCCTTCAGGCTGAGTTACAGAGACACAGAAAAGGAGCTGAACTGTTAAAGAATATATTCAGTTCTCCTCCAGACTTAACGCTTCTCTGAAGGTGTTCCAAGACACTTGTTTTGTTTCACTTTCATTTGATTGATTATTGGAAGGACTGAAACATATTAAATGGAGTTGATCAGTAAAGTTGAGATATCAGTTTTAAACAGCGACAGAAGATATATATATTAATTTTGTCTTTGTATCTAGACTGAAATATTTTTATTTTAAGCTGAATGTTGAATTGTTCTGATGTTCAGGAGTTCCTGAAGGATTTTATTTTTCTGTTTGATGCTAGTTTTTAGTTCATGTTTCTCTTCTGTGTTTTGACAATAAAGTTCTTTCAATCAGAACATTTTAAGGATGTGATGGTTTAACACTGCCTGACTCTGTTTACTGTGTTTGGATTGATGTTCTTTGGCTCAACTCCATAATAAGTTCTGCTTCAGTGGTATGAGCAGAGCTGCAGTGTGAACATGCTCAATCTGGTGTGGTTCCACCACCAGCCATCAAACCGGAACCAGAACTCATTGAGGACCCGTTTGGACTCTCAGCTCCCCCACGAAGAGTTTCAGGCAGAAACCGGCGTCCAAACGACCGTTTAAGGCCTGGGTTGATAAATGCTGCTGTCAATCAAATGGCGCGGTGTGAACAGAGGCAGGATTTCCTGCTGGAGCTCAGGTTCTATCAGATCATCAAACTAATCCTCTGGACCTCATTCCCACCTTTACGTCCTTGATTTCACACTGAGCAGAAATATTTGGGTCCTCCTGGCATTTTAGCGCAGGCGTCTCCATGAGACCCTGTTGCCACCTGCCACCAGTGTCAACCTCCTGCAGCCGTTAAAAATAACCCCACAGAAATGCTAGCAGGGCAGAAAAGTCTCCTGACGCTGTTATCTCAAAAGCAGGATCGAATGCTGCGTTGGAATCCTGAACCCCCCCAGCAGGCCTTATATGAAGACAGCCTGAAGACCAGCAGAAATCCTTAGACTGAGTACGAGTGGAAGGAGGACCCCCGTCCCTCAGACCAGACTCCATGAAGTCTCAGGTCTGGTTTCAGGAAGTGTGTGTGGTCAGAAATGTTCTCACTCCAGGCTGTCGGGACTTACTCTGTCGCTTGGTTCCAGCTTGGTACCCCTCAGGAACCAGTCAACAGCGATGCCTTCATAGGACAGCTCACACTCAAAGGTAGCGGTCTCCCCGGCGGTCACGGTCACATCCTTCAGAGGCCTGGTCAGGCCGATTACTCGAGCTTTGGATGGGGGAGAAGACATGGTTAGCCTCCCCCCTCCCTCAAGAGGTCAACAGATCCAAACAATCCCAGAGGAACGGCTAATCCTCAGACGCTAGTCCTCATGTTGTGGTCGAGCTGAAGGCCGGCCGCTGGAGCCCTCAGGACAACTGAAGGCAGCCACCCTGGGACGGGAACTGGGGGGCCACGCTCATTAGCATATGACCCGCTGTCAGATGGATATGGCCGGCACAAACCAGTGAGGAGCCCCGTCGCGTCCGCCCCCTGCCAATCACCGCAAACCTGCTCTAGATAAGGCATGTGGCTACTAAAATAACCGAGGGCCGTGATTGGCTGAGAGCCCAGCTCTGCCAAACACATCAGAGCAGCCAATCTGCTGCTGTCAATCACCAGCCGGCAATTTTCCCGGAAAAGGAGAATGTGAAGCGGGAGGCCAGAATTACCCAACATGCTTCTGCAGAAAATGTGGACATGAGGGTTGTGTCTGCCCCAACTCTAACGCTAACCCTACCCTAATCCTACCCTATCCCTACCCTAACACTAACTCTAACCTAACCCTAACTGCTGACACACACCTGCAGTCCGAAGGATTTAGCCGGTCCAACCGAGGTCCAGGAAGTCCGCCCAGATTAACAAGTAGCTTCAACTATTTACAGCGGGCTGCTTCACATGCCTGAACTAAACCCCTGAAACGACGTTTACTCAGCAGATCATGATTTCAGACACTCCAGTCAGCCAAGGTGTCTGAATCATGATCTGCAGGCCAACGGTGATTTCCCTCTCGAATATCTGCTCAAACAGAAAACCAGATCTGGACGTCTACACGTTTAATCAATGAACCAATCCGAACAAGTGATGCTTCATTCTAAATGGTTCAGGTCGGACACCGTGGAGAAGGGGCTCCGTCTAAACTAGTGTAGTTGTAAGCTACACATTTTAAAGATAATTCTAACATTTAGGACCACAGTAACTGGATAATTCATTCATTCATTCATCTGCCAACCCGCTTAATCCGCTAATGCAGGTCGCGGGGTAGCCAGTGCCTATCCTGGCAGTCTCAGGGCGTGAGGCGGGGGACACTCCGGGCACGACGCCAGTGTACCGCGGAGCCACACATAGAAACAAACAATCATTCATACACACACTCACTCCTATGGTCAATTTGGGACCGGCCAATCAACCTGAAGCGCATGCTTTTGGAGGTGGGAGGAAGCCGGAGAACCCGGAGAGAACCCACGCAGACACGGGGAGAGCATGCGAACTCCGCACAGAGCGGGACTCGAACCCTGGTCTGCCGTGTTGTGAGGCAGCAGCGCTAACCACTGCGCCACCGTGCCGCCCTAACTGGATAATTGTTCAAGATTAATCATGTTTGTTAAAGAACGGGATCTTCAACTACTCAGTTATCATTTTCACATCCAGCTTCTGTGCAGTTTAAGTCCCAGATGTTCTGATGTTCATCTGTGTTTAATGGGGTGTGGTCAGCATCCCTGTTATCATAGCAATGCTATCTAGAAGAGGCAGGATGTGATTGAACCGTCGGCCAACAGAAATCCCAATGTCACTGCTGCAGAATGTTAACTTTTTAAAGGAAGTTTCACTGCGTGAACCTGGACTGTTTCACCGTGTGAACCTGGACTGTTTCACCGTGTGTTGTTCTTTGTGTCAATAATTCTTATCAATCAAATTCAATCAGAATCAAAACAGACGAGTCCTGAAATGCAAACCAAGAGCAGCAGATTGATTGAATCTTGATGATGGAACATTGTTTTCAGTCAGTAGCTGAGATTCATTCATTTCAGGCTAAATGAAAATGCATCACTTGTTGAGATTGCTGTTGTGTAGTTGTGCTGCTTTCATCTATTATAGGTGCAAACTGTAACCCCTAACCCTAACCCAGACCCTAACCCTCCACTTTGTCAAAAGTCAACAGTTTGCGTGACCTCAACCATAGTTTGATCAGGAAACCAATCAGGTTGAAGGAAATGCTGTCCCTCATGTTTCACACAGAATCGCCTAGCTACCTTCTTAACCAGCGGTCTTCTAGATCAAAGAGGAATTTGTCTTTCATTTCTAGGGTTCTTTCTGTCACCTTTAACCCGCAGCTGAGCTGAAGACTTGGCGTTGGCCGCTGAGAAGTCAACACCTCCTGCCATGTCCTTTTTGCAGTTGAAAAGGATCATCATGTGTCGCTTTCCCTCCTCCTTGATCTCCACATCCTAAGAAGACGGATTGACAAAGGATGTGGCAGTCAGAAACAGAGCTTCAGCTTAAGATAGTCACAGAATATGATGGAAAAACTGTTAAAAATGAAACTGAAAGTTAAATTGAGCAAAACAAAACTGGATGTATTTTGACCCACAAACCAAACAGACGTCATTAATGGTGTCAGCGTGTTCATTTCTTACAGCGGAGGGGTGGACAGTCTCTCCTTTCAGCTTCCAGGTGGCGTGAATGTCCTCCTCTGAAATCTCAGTCTCAAACTTGGCTGTCTCGGTCTCTATGACCTCGACGCTGTACAGTGGCCGAACAACCTTGATTTCACGCTCTGCAGAGGTTTGAAAACACGTTAGGATGACAACACAAGAAGAAGCTGACATAACCTGAAAGAGAACAACAGCATAAACACTGAACATCGTCACGATGACATCATCATTGGAGAGAAGATCATCAGACGACACATAGAAGACATGAAGACGGGACAAGTTGGACAACAAGCTGTTGCTCATTAGGAGCAACTTACAGTTTGTGCAAAACCAGAGGACACCAGGAACACTTGATAATAACTCAACCTGATAACACACATTTACTTTTACCTCTAGTTATATAACCGCTACACCATCACCTCTAGTTATATAAACCTCTACACCATCACCTATAGTCATCTCTAGTCTCTTGTAGTCCCCTGTAGTCCCCTATGGTAACATCTAGTCCCCTATAGTCACCTCTAGTCCCCTGTAGTCAACCCCAGGTGTATCGGGTTGAGTTATCCTCACGTGTTTCACAGAGTTCAGATCAACAACACACGAGACATGGACGGTAGACAGAGAGGACATGAGCGGTGGCCCAGAGAGACGTGGTGGGTCTCTGTACGGGGCGTGTCTTGGCAGTCCTGAGACAAGGGTCTGAGGGAGGGACTGGATTGCAACAGAGATTACCTTCGATGTTCAGGTGAGCCGTGGTTTTGTCAGTGCCACAGTCGCAGGTGTATTCCCCCACATTGCTCTTCACTGCCTTCTTAATGACAAGCATGCGCTTCTTGCCATCTGACTGGAGGAGAATGTTCTTGGAAGGAAAGAGTTCAGTACCATTGCTGAACCATCTGACTTCTCCGACGGCCCTGCTTAGCTCACAGGACAACATCACCTCGTCTTTCTCAACGGCAGTGTAGTTCTGGAGTTTCACTGTGAAGTACAAGTCGCCCTCTGCAAGAACGCAACACAACCAGTAATCATCTTGGTCAAAACAGTGACATACAAGCATCAGCAAATGAGTCGTCAGTACTGAGGTCACTTCTTCTGCATACTGCCTGGGCTGAAGACCTCCTAAAATCATGCCCCTCACATGATTGTCTACAAATTCATTGATTCCTCTGCACATTGATACTAACCAAGCACCGTGAGCATGGCCTCTGAGGTCTTGCCCATAGCCTCGACTTTAATGGTGGAAGTGTCATCAGTGGTGACCTCCTTGATTGCCAGCGTGTGGACTTTACCATCTTCTGACATATGCACCACCTTGCTGGGATGCAGACGAGTCCCGTTTTTGTACCAGACCACAGGAATCTCTTCATGAGAGAGTTCAACACTGAACTCGGCAGTTTCACGTTCCTTCACTGTTACGTCTTTAATTGGCTTAATGAATTCAAGGCGAATACCTGACAAAGAGAAATGACAGACGTACATACATGGACTGACGCATACGGGCATCACAACATTAAACAGATCGACAGGAATCCTGACATGATTCTGAGAATGAATCCTGTGTGGTGCTCAACATATCCAAAGGATAGGAAAGAACATTTGTCAAAGCCTTTGTTAAACAGAACACGACAAGCCAGAGAACATTCAGTGGTTCTACCTTCTAGTGCTGAGGCTAACTAAAGCCCAGCTGAGGCTAAAGCCAGAAGAGGCTAACTAAAGCGAGCTGACGCTAAAGCCATCTGAGGCTAAAGCCCAGTTGATGCTATAGTAGGCCGCAGCTGGGCTTTTGCCTCAGTTGGGCTTTAGTAGGCCTTTAGTTAGTCTCAGATTGAAGAACAAGCTGAGGCGAACTAAAGCCCAACTGAGGCTAACTAAAAACAGCTGAGGCTTACTGAAGCCCAACTGAGGCTAAAACCCAGCTGAGGCTAACTAAAGACAGCTGAAGCTAAACCCAGCTAAGACTAACTAAAGCCCAGGTCTTGCAGCTCCTCAAGCCGATCTAACTTCTCTGGGACCACACATTGTCCTGGTGGCCCTGGTCCACATGTCCACACTCTTACTGCCTTTCCTGTCTCATTCTCTCAACTATGTAAAACCCTAAACCTGGCAGGTCATTCTGTCTGGTGTTACATGACAGTGATGGACAGTCAAGCATCAGAAACAGAAAGACACTGTCACAGTAACTCTTTGACATGAGTGGACACCCAACTATCCTTCTTCTGGAAATTACCCTTGGAGCGACTTTCTCAAAGCTGACCAAAAAATGTTCTCATGTCGAGTTCCCTGATGACCACATGTAGGTCTGGTTCCATTCCAAAGGCTTTGACAAAGGATAAGGTGAACCCGCCTCCACAACAGACTGGGAAAATGTTTGAACTCCGGTAGGATTAAAACAATCCTTGATTAACTGAATCGACTGGATCAGTGTCTGAACCATGTGGGTGGAATCGTTCCAACTATCTTCAACAAGATGTCAACAAAAGCAAACCAATGCAGAGCGCATGAAGATTTACGTCTGCTCTGCCCTGCACACCCCTGGTCACCACAGCACCATTTACCTTTGATAATCAGTTTTCCAGATGTCCTCTTATCTTCAGCCTCAAACATATATTTTCCTTCGTCCTCATATAGGGCAGATTTTACGATAAGCGTGTGCCTTTTTCCCTCCACAAGGAACTCAAACTTCTCATCATTTGACAACTCCTGAGATCCCTTCAGCCAACGGTAGCTTTTGGGCTCTCTGGAAATTTCCAGTTCAAACCTGGCCTCATCCTTTTCATACACATGGACATCAGCAAGCGGGGTAATGAATGAGACTGGGATCTCTGTTGGTTGAGACAGGTACAGTTAATGCCAAGGTGCAGACGCAGTCTTTATCAGGGTCTGATTCTTCCTGCCACTGCTGTTCAAGTAAATCTTGCGCTTAAACTGAAGTAAAAACGATGTTTGGAAAAGAATTGGCCAAAGAGGGTAGAATATAAAAGCTCACCCTTCACTTTCAGGTTAGCAGAACACTTAGCGTTGGCGGCAGTAAATACCACCTCGCCTGTTTGAGGTACTTTGCAGTTGTACAAGACCAGGGTATGTTTGGCGCCATCTTCCACAATCTCAATGTCCTGGAAATGGTGCCACAATTTTTAGCAGACAAACAAGCACTCAAGAATGCATGATCATCACAAAACTGTGTTCAATTCACTTTCATTCATCGGATTACAAGAGATAAAACATTCCTAGAACCTGGTTGGTTGGGCACCTTTCAAGACAACGGTGTCTACGTCTGAGGCGAAATGATGGATAAAAGTGAATGGAAACCACAGCTAAGATAAAGATATAACTGGACATACAGCGGACGGACTAAGGACTTCTCCATTCAGCTTCCACTGGCCGTGGACATCGTCTTCACTGAGTTCAACCTCAAAACGAGCCGTGTCCCCATCAAACACCTCAGCGCCATACATTGGCCGAATAACCCTGATGTGCCGAGCTGACGGCAAAAAGAAGGGACAAAATTCTCATTGAAGACATTCAGTAGTTTCAACAGGTGAAAAGAGTACATAGACACAGTAACACACACACACACACACACACACACACACACACACACACACACACACACACACACACACACACACACACACACACACACACACACACACACACACACACACACACACAGAAATAGACAAGGAGGAGATGGGCTGATGATATGCCCTGACCAAAATGACCAAACACCTCTGAAGTCCTGTCTAGCAACCCCCTTTGTTGCACTGCAAGCAGTTTCCATTGGACACTACCCAACACCCTCCCCATTGGCTCTTGCAGCATGGAGTTGCTACCATTAAGCACCTGGAATCCAGCACTAGTTCCAGGGACACCATCTGTCAATACTTTAAGTCGTCCGATGCAGCTATGCAAGCACTATCTCACAAAATAATCAAGTTAGCATCTCATTTATCAACTTATCATAGAGCTAACTTTAGCTCCAGTGCTGGCCGCAGACATGCGAGTGGTACATGCTAATGGTATCGCCAGCACTGGCAGCAGATGTGCTAACGTCAGATGCAACTGTTTCAGAATAACCAACACTGTCCTCTCTACTGGTTACTCAAGGGTCAGGTACCTTTTTTTGTTGTTGCTAGGATTGTATGCTAGCTAGCCAAGGGTGAAATCGGTTAATAAGCTGTAGACAAAAAAGTCAATTCTGGGGAGCCATTTGGTTCTATTTAGAATTTTTGACTTTGTGCCAAATTTCTAGAAAAGAAAGTGGGGAAAACTAAAGCTGTTAGTTTGTTGAGAGAATGATGGTTGTGTTGCAGGAACCATTAAGATGTGTTGGTGTAACACAAAGAAAACAGCACCACAGTGGAGGAATGTGAGCCTGAGCCTGAGTAGCTACTCTGATGTCAGCTCAGACATCATGGCATCACGTTATTCTGGAACCGTCTAACCCTGCAAGTGTTTGTACTATGATCTGGAAGGCATGGAGGTGCTTCCTGAGCAGACGCTACAATAGAAATGGGCTGAGGTGCAGTTAGAAGACAGAGCTTGAGTGGGGGGGGGGGGTGTACCAGACAGCTGCATTAAGAAGGGGATCCATCCAAAACAACAAACTACGCATTCTAGTACATTACCTTCTATGCGAAGCATAGCTGTTGTCTTGTCTGTCCCACAGTCACATAAGTACTGTCCTTTGTCTTTGTCCACAACCTTCTTGATGACCAGGGTCCTGCGCTTGCCCTCAGCCTTAATGGTCACCATCTTAGAGGGCTTCACCTCAGCCTCATTGTGATACCACATCACATCAACATCTTTGTTGAGTTCACAATCCAGAACCACCTCATCTTTCTCCACTGCAGTGTAGTCCTGCAGCTTAACTATGAAGTACGCATCTCCCTCTGGAATGAGGAAAGTTTTGGTGACCATCCATCACATACATGCAACACATAGATATTGTACAGGGATAACAAAGGACAGGTTGGTTCAAACAGATGACAGACACATTTAAAACATGAGAAGAACCGGTCAATTCATTGACCTGCACAGACACACATGGAAAACCACACCAGGAGGCGTGGCAACATGGAGACAAAACACTGGACGAGGTGGGCAGAAGAGCACGTTTGGGTCTGCCTGGTTTACCTATAACTGTCAGGTTAGCCATTGAAGGAATGCCTTTGGCCTCCGCCTTAATCTGGCACGTGTCATCTAGAGTAACTTCCTTCATTTCTAGCACGTGTTTCTTTCCATCAGCGTGGATGAGAACGGTTCTGCTCGGATGAATCTTGACGTCGTTCTTGTACCAGGTGACGGGGACGTCCCCGTGAGAGAGCTCCAGCTCAAAGCGAGCCGTTTGGCCTTCCTTTACAGTTTGGTCCTTTATTGGCGAGATAAATTTGAGCCTGATACCTAGAATTGTGTTAATAAAGCATATATGTGTCATTCAGCCATGTCACTGATATGGTGATAACAGTGTTTGTGTTGCTTCTGTCCAGCTGACCACAACACTTACCCTCCACTGTGAGTCTGGCCGTCGAGCTTTTACCCAAAACCTCAATGGTGTATTTGTCCTCATCATCAAACTCACAGCAGTTTATAATCAGCATGTGCTTCTTTCCATCATCAATGATGTCATACTTTTGGTCTGGGGTGATGATGTCACCCCCCCTGTACCACATGACCTTAGAGACATCCTTCGTGATGGTGCACTCAAACTTAGCCTGTTTCTTTTCAGGCACAGAAACGTCTTTCAGCGGTACAACGAAGTCCATTTCAATTTCTGGTTTAAAGAGCAGCACAGGAACATAATATCAACAACTGTACACATGACAACAATGCAACAACAACACAACAACGACACAAGACAACAAGACAGGGGGCCAATGTCTGACGAGGCCCCTGCAGCTCTGGGTTGCATCAGTGTTTGGTGCTAATGACCCAGTTCTCCCACGCGTTCACATGGAACAACCAGAGGGCAACTCACTGAGTTCCCTCCGATCTGATCCTAAAGAGAACCAAACACATTCTCCCTCCAGTTCAACAACACTGTTGGCCCTTGACCTTCCTGGTTTCTCTTGAAGTTGTGCCTGATGAAGGTCGACACGCTAAAACCAAGGAGACTGTCCTGGAAAGATGGAACATCTTCCTTCTCTTCATCTTCAGGTCTTTGGCTCCGTGTTGGTAACATAAACATACTGGTGTGCTCTGAAATCCAATGAAATCCCTTCCTTTTGGTAATGCTTTTGTGTTGGGACGTGATTATTGGACGAGTGATGTGATCAGGAACATAAATTCTCACCACTACATGTAGCTGTAACATAACTTCAGCACAAAGAATCAGCACAAATACATCACAGACATCACAACATGGTTCCACTGATGGTCAGCTCTGACCCAGCACCAGACAGGTCGCAGTGCCGTCTGGACATACTGGGAATGAAAGGAGAAATGCCACAGAGCTAACTGCTAATCCTTGGAAATGCTGCCACTGCGTGACTCCAGTACTGGAATGGAAGAAGGTCCTCACCTTTGACATTGAGCATCGCACTGGTGATGGCGTTCAGAGCCTGGTAGGACACCTCCCCGGCCTGATCCAGTTGGCAATTCTTCAGCATGAGCTTACGCACCCCAGCTTCCATTTGAATGTCACATGTCTGGTGGAAACGTTTATATGTCAGACAAAGTGTGGCTGTAGAAAGACTATGAGATGTGTGTGCGCACACTTACTGGGGATCTGGTCAAAACCTCGCCTTTGAGCTTCCACTCTCCAGGAACATCCTCCTCAGAGATCTCTGTCTCAAACATGGCATCTTCCTTCTCAGTCACCTCAACGCTGGCCAAGGGCTTCAGGACCTCCGCCTCTCGCTCTGAGGAAGGTCTGATGTTAATATTCATGCACAGGAACTGATTCAAAGGTCAGTCAAGTAGGGAGATGTATCAACCTCCTAGCGTCAGCTTAGCGGTATAGATGCGTCCCTCCACCTCCATGGCATACTCTGCTACGTCATCAGGCTGACAGTTCTTGATGGTGAGCGTCAGATCTTTCCCATCTTTCTTGATCTCGACCTTGTCGGATGGAATGATCTCCGTTTCTCCTTTGAGCCATTTCCAGTTGGGTGTGTCCTTGAAGAGTTCACATTTGAACGTAGCGGCAGCCTTCGGTTTCACATGCTGGTCCCTCAGTGGTTTCACAATCCAGTCCTTTATGATTTCTGTTCATTAAAGCATTTCAGACACAATGTTCATCATTAGTATATCGAAGAACATCTTTTGCATAAACAGATATGAAGGGCAGAGTTCTATTTTCTGTCAAATCTACAGAATGTATGTGGACACTTTCAAATCCTTGAAGGTCTTGTACTGACATGCTGTATAATTTGCTTTCATCAGAGACTCACCAATGACTTTAACGTTGGTGGAGGTCTTCACATCCTCCTGGTTGGCAACCTCACAGGAGTAGGCTCCAGAGTCCTCCTCGGTGGAGTTCTGGATGGTCACTGCGTGCTGCATACCGATGATGTTGATCTGGATCTTGCCTTCCTTTCTCTTCAAGATTTGCCCGTCCTTCTTCCATATCACGTCTCTCTCTTTGTTCAGCTCACAAGTCATGTACATCGGCTGACCCTTCAGGGCCGATGTTTCCTCCTCCAGCTCCTTCAGCCATTTAACAGGAAGCTCTGTAAGACAGGTGTAGTTGTCACATATCGTTCTGGAGGACATCATATGTCTGTGTGATTGATCACGCCTTACCTTCAACAATCAGTTTGGCTGTACAGGATATCTCCTTGCCGGCATTTTTAGCCACGCAAGTATATTCACCAGTGTCAGACAGCTGGACGTCGATAATGTGCAGTTTTCGATCTTTGCCGTCAGACATGAACTTGTGCTTGGGGCTCTCACGCAGATTACTGCCATCTTTCATCCATGAAGCAATGGTGGTAGAAGGAGACACCTCACATTCAAACACAGCAGACGAGCCAATCGACTCTGCTTCCTGCAACACAATGTCCTGAAGCTTCTTGATGAACTTCAGAGGGACGGCTTTGAGCTTGAATCCTCCGAAGGGGTCCTCTGGTGGTGGGGTACCTCTTCCTCCAGGTCGGAGGCCACGGCCTCGGCCTTCCCCAGGTGACGGCGTCTGCTTGGCTGAAATACAAATGAAAGAGTGTGACACTCGTCTCTCAGCGAATGGTGACGTTCCTGTGGATTCCCTGAGACTCACGCTTCAGCCCTCTGCCTCGTCCTCTGCCTCCTTCCTCTGCTGGCTGTCCCTCTGCTCAGGAAAGATAGACACTCATCAGCTGCATGCTTTGTAACCACAAGTCAATGTCTTCATAGACTGTCTGGAATGTACAGGAATTGGACTGGACAAACAATGAGGAATGTACACCATGAGGAGATGGAGTAATGGACAAAGATGAAGAACACATTGACCAATGGAACCAGAGAAAGAACACGTGACACAACAGAGGTGACAAGAAACAGGACGATGGTGTCAAACGTGCCAACAGATGATTGGGACTAGTTTATGTTTGGGGTGATGGGAGGAATGGACAGTGATGAGGCGGGGCATGACGGCAAGGGTTTTCTCAGGTGCCACCCTCCTATTGGAGCTGCCACCATCTCACCTCTCCTGGTCACCCCTGGAACCTCCAGAGCACCTTCTTCTGCTCCACCTTCCCAGTCCTCAGAGCCATAACTTTCACTAGGGACGAGCTCCCAGCCCCAGGCCTCCTCTTCCTCTTCCTCCACCTCTTTCTCTGCTGCAAACTCCTCCTCAAACACCTCCTCCTCTGGCTGGGTGGCAACCTTCTTCATCTGAACCGCTCCAGGAGAAACCTCCTTCACAAGAGGAATCTGTCCCTTCCCAGGCTTTGGTGGTTCTACTGGCTCCACTGGTGAAGGCTTCTTTGGCACTTTCTTGAGGGCCACAGCTTCAAAAGACTCTTTGGGTGACTCGGTTTTAGGAATCTTCTTGAATTTATCAACACTCAGCTTCTTCTCAACAGGCACCAAATCTTCTTTAGGCTTCTCTACTTTAGGAGATGGTTTCTTCTCAACCTTCCTGAGTTGCTCCATTGGCTTCAGAGCCACTTCTTCCTTCTCTTCTTTTGCCTTAGGTATGACAGTTTTCTTCAGCTGGAGAGGCCTGGTCTCCTCAGGAGCCACTTCATGTTTCTCAGTGGACACTGGGATAGGAGTAACTGTCTTCTTTGCTGGAACGGCTTCTACCTTTTCTGGCTCTTCAACTTTCTTTGGCAAAGCCTCTGGGATCTCAGGTTTCTTCGGCCTGGCCACTGTCTCTTGTTCTTTTGGTTTTTCTGCTGGGCTCCTGATCATTTCTGGTGCTTTCTTCTCAGGCTCTACCGTGTCTTTGGAAGGCCTGGAGAAAGGTTTCAGTTTAATGCTTTCAGATTCCTGTTCCTGTTCCGGGATTTTCATCTTCTTGGGGAGTTCTTTGACCTCCTCAGGTTCTTTCACTGGAGTTTTCCTCTTTTCGACTGGTGTTGGCACCTTGGCTGGGGTCTCCTTTACCTCATGAGGAGCTTTTTCAGGTTTCTTACGAGCTTCTCTGGCTTCCATGTCTTTGGGAGTCCTCTCTTTCTTCAAGAAAGGCCCAGCGTCTCTGTCCGGCCTCTGTTTCGTATCTGCCTCTGGTTCTTCAGCTGCTTTGAGAGGCTTTTCAAACGATTTTAGTTTAACTGCCTCTGGTTCCACTTCATCTGAAGGTAACTTCTTCACTTTCTTCAAGGCTGCAGTAGGCATAAGCGGCTCCTCTGGCTTTGACACCCTTGGAGTTGTCTTCACAGAAATCTTCTCTGGTTTCTCGTCTTTAGGACTGGGCTTCTGGCGGGTCCACACATCTTTCTGAACATCTTTCTGGTCCTGCTCTTCAGGCTTTATGACTTCTGGCTTTTTAACCACATCTGCTTTCTCTTGGGGTTTCCGCTCCTCTGCAGGTCTCCTGGTGATGATCTCCATCTCAACAGCCTCTTCTGTATGAACCATCTCCTCCACGTTGTAGACTGTTGTCTTGGTGACCTTTAGAGGCTTCTCCTCCTCTTCAGCCTCTTTAGGTTGAACTGATGGAATCTTCTTCAGTTTAATAATCTCCTGTTCGTTTTCGACTTCCTTTATGACTTTGGTCGTTTTCCTCAAGGTGGGAATGTCAAATATTTTGTCTTCTTCCAGCTGAATTTGAGCTTTTTTGAGGCAGTAAAGGTTTAACATTTAATGAACACATACTTTACAATTAGAAAAAAACAAACAAGAAAAATATCTTCTTTGGATACACAGGTAGATCAAAACAGACTAATAGTAACAGTAAACACAAAAGACACAGTGGAGAAGACAACACAGAAGCACAGGTGTTCACATATGCAATGTGTTCCCTATAAAACACAGAATTAGCACTTAACCCTTCAGGGTCCCAACTTTATTGTCTTAATATGTGAAAGTGAATTTAAACTTTAAGTCTGCAGTCGGTATCACCGTGACTGAATCAGGAGGCCGGTCTTAAAGCAGCTTATGGGTGTGTGAGTGTGGAATCAGGGCTCCTACCTTTCTGGACTCCTCCGGGGGCTTGGACAGGTCCCTTGGTTTCATCTGACACAAAGGTGCAGAGAGTCAGTCACCAGCACAGTTACTAATTAGAAACATCAGTCTGCTGATTGAAGCCGACGGAAGCCTCAACTGAAACGCTTGACATCAAACACGCCTGTGAGGATTACTCCAACGGAACACGGAGGACAAGCTCTAAAGTGTATCTGAGATGCAAAGCAACATAGCCCAGTATGACGTGTGAAAAAGCATTACAAGAAAAGATAAAGAACTGAATCAAGTCATGTTCCAGGACAAACGTGGCATGCTCGAGTGTGATTAAGAACAATCACCAACAGGGGGCAGTACAACAACAGTGAGACACAAAGGGGGTTAGATAGTAACCATTTCCATGAATTAGATGTGATAAACATGAGAGACAAAGCTCCTCCTCAGTCCTCCAATCAGCTCTACCTGTCTCAGGAGAGATGGTTTCTACGACTGCTTTTGGTTCTTTGATAACCGTCTGGGTCGGTTCTTCTGCTTTCCTGACAGGTTGTGGTTTGGTTGCTTCAAGAATGAAAAGAGGGAAATGAAGCCAAACCAAACACCTCTCCTTCACACACCTGATGAGGCTTTAGGGTCTGGATACCTGCTTCTTCTGGTGGTGAGAACCTCTTCTCCAATAGTTTGCTCCTGTCACTGACTTCGGGTCTTTTGACAGCTTCTTGTATTTGAACTTGTGGTTTGCTCTCTTCAAGCACAAAGTAAACAGCAGATGTAACAAGCAGTTCCCCACAAAACACCACATTGCAACTGTTAAAGGAACTGCTATTATCCCTGAGTCACAGCCACCCAGCTCGATCTCTTTCATAGCGCCTCACTTTGACTCCTTCCTAAAATGATGTCATTCACCAAAAACATCATCAAAGAATCCTATTTTTCCATGATACCTTTGCACAAAGATGACGTTCTGAATGAACGCCTTTGACCAAACACATAGAAAATCAAAGCATGTAGAGAGAGGTGCTGGCTACCTTCTGGTGGAGAGACCAGCTTTACTGCCTTCTCTTTGGCTTGAGGTGCTGTTTCTTTCTCCTTCATGGGAACTTGGAAATAAAAAGATAAGATAGTCAGGAGCAGGAGGAGGAAGAGGTGAGGACTGAACCATGCAAATCACAAAAAATACCTCAAGTCACCAATTTGCATTTAAATATTGAAGAGATATCCAAACCAAAACCCCACCTCTCCTACACTGTGATGGACAAACATTAAGTGCAACAATCACAACAAACCAAATGACAAAAGAGGATGAGTGAAACTCAACGCGGAGAAGTAAAACTGTGGTGGTTTAGAGATCAGAAGCCAGCAGAGACTATCTAAGATGATAATGTGAAGATTGTGCACAATCAACACGTTTGTGCGCCAACAGATGAGTGCTATGACATGACGTCCTCCTGACATGATATGAACCTAAGGACTCCTTCAGACGATGGAATGCACAGAAATGTGTGGTGCTCAGATCACAAACACGTGCTCTGTGACACAGAACATGTTCTGTCTATACCTCTGACCATCTCATGTTCTCCCCTTCCTGGCTCCAAAGACAAAAACCTCATTTCTAAGATGGACTGAGCGTCTCCTTCCTTCCTGCTCACAGATTCAGTGTCTTGTGTTGGAACGTGCCATTCTTCCGCTGTCTGTCTTTCTTCCTTGTGCGGTGGAATGTCAGCTGTGTGGACCTCAGTCCGGACTCTATCTGGTACTGATGGTTCTGTGGGCTCATGCCAGCCAGGATCGGCTTTGGACTGGTACATCTCATCGGGGCTTCTCCTTTCTTTTAATTCTAGCTTTTCTTCTTGGAGGATTTCGTCTTTCTTTATCACTGCTTCCGTACTCTCATGTTCTGGGGTGAAGCTTTTCTTCCGTTTCTCTAAAGCCTCTGGAACCATTCTGGACTTGTTTGGTTGACTTTCTTTGTGTTGGGCTGTCAGTCTTTCTTTGGGGTCAAGTATGGCTCCATCAACAGAGACCAATGGCCCCGCCTCCTTAATGTCAGATGACACCTGTGTAACTACCTCTTTCATTTCCATTTTGTCTTGGGGAATTTCTCTTATATCATGTCTTACTTTCATGTCATCTACTTCCACTGATTCTTTAGATGCCACATCAGAGGCTTCACACAAATTGTGTCCCAGTTTCCTCTGTTCTCCTTCATTATGATCAGGTGTAGCTCTTTTAAATTGAACTCTGTCTGTCTTGACCTGAATGTCTGCTTCGATATTTGATTTATGCCCTTCACTCAAAGCCTGTTCTGGAAACACCATTTTTCCTGTAATGGCAGATTTTTCTGAAGTATCTTTGACCAGCAGTAGTTCTTTGGGACTAGAATCTACTCTGCTGTCTTTGCCATAATGTATTTGACCCCTGATGTCTTCACTATCATTCAACTTTGGCATACTTCTTGTGTACTTTTTAGTGTAAATATCTGCCCTTCTTAAAGTAATGTCTTGTACCAGATCATCAGGGGAGGTATGAATTTGCAGAGTCTCTAATAAAATACCCTGCTCTTTGTCATCCATTGTTTTTGAAGGAGTTTTTTCTTTTATTTGATCTTGTGTTTCTGCATTTGGTGTCTCACTAAGAAAATCATCGTTATATTCTTTGCTTGTCCTCTGAATACCTTCAAGTATCAGCTGTTGTTGGTCTGTTGCACTGTCTGCTTCAGGACCAGGGGTCCTGTCGTATGTACCTGTTAAAGCTACCCATTTGGCCTGGGGTTCAGTTTCCTTCTGTTTTGAATTATCACAAAGCATCTTGTCAGTTTTAACTTGACCTGTGACGTTTCTTACATCAGTTTCTTTATCTGTCGTCTCTTCAGGTAAAATGTCCACACCGGAGCTGGCAGACTCTGGACTTGACAGTCTTGTCTTAAAAGCTTCATCGGATTCATGAATGGCTTGTTTCCTGAATGAAACATCTTTGACATGCTCAGGTTGAACAAATCTCTGGACAAGGTCTGATCTTCCTTTAACATCTGCGTTTTTCAATGTCAGAGGCTTTTCAGATGCAACCTCCGTCCCTGGTGCCCCTGATCCTGTCCTCTGGAACTGTTCCTGTTTTATTCCTGTAACATCTAACAGACTAACGTTACCATTCTTATCATTAGTTGTGACGGTCCTGAGCTGAACTTGGTCAGGGAAGATTTGCCCACCTCTATCCAACCTTTGGCCTTCCTGTCTACGTGACTCTAGCACCTCCGACTCAGTGTGTTTGGTGTCTGTTTGCTCTGCCAGAGGAACAGCTATCATGGTGTGTGTTGGTTTTTGTAGCTCTTTTGTTGGAATATTTGTGGTTTGTTTAACGTCAGCATGACTTTGTGTAGCAGCTAACAGAGGCTGCTGGTCTGATACGTGTGGTTTGAACATTGACATGACCTTTCTTTCAGTTTGTTCCTGTTTGTCAGATAATGTCCCAGAGCCAATCAGAGTTAACCTCTCTGCTTTAATGCTGTCTACTTCCGACTGATGTTCTTCAAGTTGAACATCTTTTGAACTCTTTTGAGACTTCTCTAGAGAAATGTCATTAGATGTATAAACATCTTCTATTCTTGATGGAGCTGCTTTCAGCAGCTCATTAGATTCAGTTAACGTATGGAGAGTTTCTAATTGAACATCTCCATGTTTCACTAGCAGGGACCCTCCACATGCAACCTTTATCACCGGCACACCTGATATTGTCCTCTGGACCTGTTGCTGTTTTGTTTCAGGTACACGTAATGGAGCAACATGCCCATATTCATCCTTTACCAGTGTCTTGGACTGGCCCCCCTCTACAGAAATGTCTTTACTTTTTCCTGTTGCCTGACATCCATCGTTCAGAGGCTGTGATCTCCTTGTTTCGAAATTTTCATTTGTAATTATCTTCTGATCTTCTGTTGGAGTTTCTCCTGTGTTTGGTGAAATGTGTTCTGACTCGTCCTTGTCCTTCAGGATGTCTGTGACCAGTATCTGTGTAGGTTTCATTTCTTCAGCTGGAAGAACTGTGACAATCTGGTCCATTACTTTACGTTTTATATCTGGCTGACTGGTTTTGTCTGTAACTTTCTGGTTCTTGACTTGAACTGTTCTATTTTTTGATGCATCTGAGGTATCATCTATTATGATATGACGTTTTTCAGATGCTGCCTCCACATCTGGCACCACGACAAACATTCTTTTAACTTGTTCTTGTTGTGTTTCTGTTATTTTAAGTGGGGTGACATCACCATACTGATGTTTGACTGTTGCCCCTTCAGCCTGAATTCCTTCAGATATTCTTTCAATGGGCAGTTTTTCTTGATGAGGTGTAAAGGAAACACCTCGTCTGATTTGTTCTTGACTCTCTCTTCTCTTCACTGGAGGTCTTTCAACAGCTTTGTCTGTACTGGCATCAGCTGTAATCTGGGCTGTTTCACCTGATTGCAGGTCTACATTCTTTTCTTGAGCAATATGATCTAGTTTTTTACCATTGTTATCTTCAGCTGTAGTAACCGTGAGCTGGTCTTGTTCAACTAGAATCCATGATGGTTTGATACATTTCTGATCTAGTTGTTGTGGAGACTCGGATTCCTTCTTTGCTTTTTTACTTCTGTCCTTGAGAGGAATTGATTCCATTGTAGGAACATCTTCTAATATGAAAATTTCCTCATCAACATCTGGACTCTCTATTTTCATTGGAGCTAATTCTAATTCCTCATAGATATCTTCTTTTGAAGGTAGAGCTGATATCTTTAATTTCATTTTAATTTGTTCTTGTTCTGATTTCTTCATTCTGAGAGAAGTAACACCTGAAATTGTATCTGTATTTGTGCTAAATGTTAGCTGGTCTTGTTCAACTACAATCGTTGGAGGTTTGGTGAGGCCCTGTTCTTGTTTATGTGAAAATTCTGATTCCATCTTTGCAGTTTGATCTCTGTCCTTCAGGAAAACTGGTTCTATTGTAGGAATACCATCTAAAATAGAAGTGTCATCGCCAACTTGAGGAATTTTTTCTGAAGCTGCTTCTACTTCCTTAAATGTTTGGTCATTGGAATGTAGAACTGGAATCTTTGATGGAATTTGTTCCTGCTCTGATTTCTTCTTTCTGACAGGAGTTGCGTTGCCAGTTGTATCTTCAGCTGTGCAAACAGTGGGCTGATCTCGTTGAACCAAAATCTCTGGTGGCTTGGTAAGTTTTAGTTCTGGTGTTATAAGTGATTCTGATTTCTCCTTTGCTTTATGATTTTTGTAATTCGGTTCCATTGACTCATTTGCAGGAACACCTAACTTGGAAACTTCCTCATTGATGCCTGTGAACTCAATTTTCTCTGAAGCTACATCTAGCTCCTCAGATATGTTATCTCTTGAAGGAAGAACTGAAGTCTTTGATTGAATTTGTTCCGGTTCTGAATTTGTCTTTTCCAGAGGAGTAACTTTAAAAGTATTATTTTTAGCTGTACTAACAATTACCTGGTCTTGTTCAACTAGAATCTGTGGAGATTTGGTCAATTTGTGATCTAGTATTTGTTTAAATTCTGGGACTTTTCTCAGTTCTCCATCTCTGTCTTTCAGAGGAACTGTGTTGTCTGTAAAGTCGTCTAACGTCAAAATTTCCTTACTGACATCTGGAAATTCTATTGTGTCTCCATCTAATTCTAATTCCGTAGATATTTCCACTTTTGAAGGAAGACTTGAAGTCTTTGTTTCAATCTGTTCCTTCTCCGATTTGGTCTTTTTCAGTGGAATAACTTTAAAAGTTTTATCTTTAGCTGTAGTAATTGTTAGCTGGTCTTGTTCAATTAGAATCTTGGGAGGTTTCACCAATTTCTGATCTGGTTTTGGTGGAGATTCTGAGACTTTCTTTGGTTTTTGATCTCTGTCCTTGAGAGGAACTGTGTCCTCTGTAGAGTCGTCTAACCCCACAGTTTCCTCACTGACATCTGAAAATTCAGTTTTGTATCCATCTAATTCTAATTCCGTGGATTTTTCTACTTCTGAAGGTAGACTTGAAATCTGTGTTTTAATGTGTTCCTGCTCCGATTTGGTCTTTTTCAGTGGAATAACTTTAAAAGTTTTATCTTGAGCTGTAGCAACCGTTAGCTGGTGTTGTTCGATTAGAATCTTGGGAGTTTTTGCCAATTTCTTATCTGGTTTTTGTTCAAATTCTGATACTGTCTTTGGCTTTTGATCTCTGTCTTTGAGAGACACTGTGTCCTTTGTAGGGACGACTAACTCGCAAATTACCTCACCGATGTCTGGAAATCCAGTTTTGTCTCCAACTTCTTCTAATTCCGTTGATATTTCCTCTTTTGAAGCTAGACTAGAAATCTTTGTTTTACTTTGTTCCTTCTCCGATTTGGTCTTTTTCAGTGGAGTATCTTTAAAAGTTTTATCTTTAGCTGTAGTAAATGTTAGCTGGTCTTGTTCAACTAGAATCTTGGAAGGTTTGGCCAATTTCTGATCTAGTTTTGGTTGAGATTCTGAGACTTTCTTTGGTTTTTGATCTCTGTCCTTGAGAGGAACTGTCTCCTCGGTAGAGTCGTCTAACCCCATAGTTTCGTCACTGACATCTGAAAATTCAGTTTTGTCTCCATCTAATTCTAATTCCGTAGATGTTTCTACTTCTGAAGGTAGACTTGAAGTCTTTGTTTTAATTTGCTCCTGCTCTGATTTGGTCTTTTTCAGTGGAGTAACTTTAAAAGTTTTATCTTTAGCTGTAGTAAACTTTAGCTGGTCTTGTTCAATTAGAATCTTGGGAGGTTTTGCCAGTATCTGATCTGGTTTTTCTTTAGATTCTGAGATTTTCTTTGGTTTTTGATCTCTGTCCTTGAGAGGAATTGTGTCCTCCATAGGAACAACATCTGACTCACAAATTTCCTCAACGATGCCTGGAAATTCAATTTTGTCTCCATCTACTTCTAATTCAGTTGATATTTCCTCTTTTGAAGGTAGACCTGAAATATTTGTTTTAATCGGTTCCTGCTCTGATTTGGGTTTTTTCAGTGGAGTAACTTTAAACGTTTTATCTTTAGCTGTAATAGCTACTAGCTGGTCTTGTCCAACTAGAATCTTGGAAGGTTTGGCCAATTTCTGATCTGGTTTTGGTTGAGATTCTGAGACTTTCTTTAGTTTTCGATCTCTGTCCTTGAGAGGAACTGTCTCCTCGGTAGAGTCGTCTAACCCCATAGTTTCCTCAACGATGTCTGGAAATCCAGTTTTGTCTCCAACTTCTTCTAATTCCGTTGATATTTCCTCTTTTGAAGCTAGACTAGAAATCTTTGTTTTACTTTGTTCCTTCTCCGATTTGGTCTTTTTCAGTGGAGTATCTTTAAAAGTTTTATCTTTAGCTGTAGTAAATGTTAGCTGGTCTTGTTCAACTAGAATTTTGGAAGGTTTGGCCAATTTCTGATCTGGTTTTGGTTGAGATTCTGAGACTTTCTTTGGTTTTTGATCTCTGTGCTTGAGAGGAACTGTCTCCTCGGTAGAGTCGTCTAACCCCATAGTTTCGTCACTGACATCTGAAAATTCAGTTTTGTCTCCATCTAATTCTAATTCCGTAAATGTTTCTACTTCTGAAGGTAGACTTGAAGTCTTTGTTTTAATTTGCTCCTGCTCTGATTTGGTCTTTTTCAGTGGAGTAACTTTAAAAGTTTTATCTTTAGCTGTAGTAAACTTTAGCTGGTCTTGTTCAATTAGAATCTTGGGAGGTTTTGCCAGTATCTGGTCTGGTTTTTCTTTAGATTCTGAGATTTTCTTTGGTTTTTGATCTCTGTCCTTGAGAGGAATTGTGTCCTCCATAGGAAAAACATCTGACTCACAAATTTCCTCAACGATGCCTGGAAATTCAATTTTGTCTCCATCTACTTCTAATTCAGTTGATATTTCCTCTTTTGAAGGTAGACCTGAAATATTTGTTTTAATCGGTTCCTGCTCTGATTTGGGTTTTTTCAGTGGAGTAACTTTAAAAGTTTTATCTTTAGCTGTAATAGCTACTAGCTGGTCTTGTTCAACTAGAATCTTGGAAGGTTTGGCCAATTTCTGATCTGGTTTTGGTTGAGATTCTGAGACTTTCTTTAGTTTTCGATCTCTGTCCTTGAGAGGAACTGTCTCCTCGGTAGAGTCGTCTAACCCCATAGTTTCCTCAACGATGTCTGGAAATCCAGTTTTGTCTCCATCTTCTTCTAATTCCGTTGATATTTCCACTTTTGAAGCTAGACTAGAAATCTTTGTTTTACTTTGCTCCTGCTCTGATTTGGTCTTTTTCAGCGGAGTAACTTTAAAAGTTTTATCTTGAGCTGTAGCAACCGTTAGCTGGTCTTGTTCAACTAGAATCTTGGGAGTTTTTGCCAATTTCTTATCTGGTTTTTGTTCAAATTCTGAGACTGTCTTTGGCTTTTGATCCCTGCCCGTGAGGGGAATTGTGTCGTCAATAGAGATGTCCAAGTCACAAATCTCCTCACTGACATCTGGAAATATAATTTTGTCTCTATCTACTTCTAATTCTGTAGATGTTTCTACTTCTGAAGGTAGACTTGAAGTCTTTGTTTTCATTTGCTCCTGCTCTGATGTGGTCTTTTTCAGTGGAGTAACTTTAAAAGTTTTATCTTTAGCTGTAGTAAACTTTAGCTGGTCTTGTTCAATTAGAATCTTGGGAGGTTTTGCCAATATCTGGTCTGGTTTTCCTTTAGATTCTGAGATTTTCTTTGGTTTTTGATCTCTGTCCTTGAGAGGAATTGTGTCCTCCATAGGAACAACATCTGACTCGCAAATTTCCTCAACGATGCCTGGAAATTCAAATTTGTCTCCATCTACTTCTAATTCCGTTGAAATTTCCTCTTTTGAAGGTAGACTTGAAATCTGTGTTTTAATCTGTTCCTGCTCCGATTTGGTCTTTTTCAGTGGAGTAACTTTAAAATTTTTATCTTTAGCTGTAATAACTATTAGCTGGTCTTGTTCAACTAGAATCTTGGAAGTTTTGGCCAATTTCTGATCTGGTTTTGGTTGAGATTCCGAGACTTTCTTTGGTTTTTGATCTCTGTCCTTGAGAGGAACTGTCTCCTCGGTAGAGTCGTCTAACCCCATAGTTTCGTCACTGACATCTGAATATTCAGTTTTGTCTCCATCTAATTCTAATTCTGTGGATTTTCCTACTTCTGAAGGTAGACGTGAAATCTGTGTTTTAATCTGTTCCAGCTCCGATTTGGTCTTTTTCAGCGGAGTAACTTTAAAAGTTTTATCTTGAGCTGTAGCAACCGTTAGCTGGTGTTGTTTGATTAGAATCTTGGGAGTTTTTGCCAATTTCCTATCTGGTTTTTCTTCAAATTCTGAGACTGTCTTTGGCTTTTGATCCCTGCCCATGAGGGGAATTGTGTCATCAATAGAGATGTCCAAGTCACAAATGTCCTCACTGACATCTGGAAATATAATTTTGTCTCTATCTACTTCTAATTCCGTAGATGTTTCTACTTCTGAAGGTAGACTTGAAGTCTTTGTTTTAATTTGCTCTTGCTCTGATTTGGTCTTTTTCAGTGGAGTAACTTTAAAAGTTTTATCTTTAGCTGTAGTAAACTTTAGCTGGTCTTGTTCAATTAGAATCTTGGGAGGTTTTGCCAATATCTGGTCTGGTTTTGTTTGAGATTCTGAGATTTTCTTTGGTTTTTGATCTCTGTCCTTGAGAGGAATTGTGTCCTCCATAGGTACAACATCTGACTCGCAAATTTCCTCAACAATGCCTGGATATTCAATTTTGTCTCCATTTACTTCTAATTCAGTTGATATTTCCTCTTTTGAAGGTAGACCTGAAATATTTGTTTTAATTGGTTCCTGCTCTGATTTGGGTTTTTTCAGTGGAGTAACTTTAAAAGTTTTATCTTTAGCTGTAGTAAATGTTAGCTGGTCTTGTTCAACTACAATCTTGGAAGGTTTGGCCAATTTCTTATCTGGTTTTGGTTGAGATTCTGAGACTTTCTTTGGTTTTTGATCTCTGTCCTTGAGAGGAGCTGTCTCCTCAGTAGAGTCGTCTAACCATATAGTTTCCTCACTGACATCTGAATATTCAGTTTTGTCTCCATCATCTTCTAATTCTGTGGATTTTTCTACTTCTGAAGGTAGACTTGAAATCTGTGTTTTAATCTGTTCCTGCTCCGATTTGGTCTTTTTCAGTGGAGTAACTTTAAAAGTTTTATCTTTAGCTGTAATAACTATTAGCTGGTCTTGTTCAACTAGAATCTTGGAAGGTTTGGCCAATTTCTGATCTGGTTTTGGTTGAGATTCTGAGACCTTCTTTGGTTTTTGATCTCTGTCCTTGAGAGGAACTGTCTCCTCGGTAGAGTCGTCTAACCCCATAGTTTCGTCACTGACATCTGAATATTCAGTTTTGTCCACATCATCTTCTAATTCTGTGGATTTTTCTACTTCTGAAGGTAGACTTGAAATCTTTGTTTTAATTTGCTCCTGCTCTGATTTGGTCTTTTTCAGTGGAGTAACTTTAAAAGTTTTATCTTTAGCTGTAGTAAACTTTAGCTGGTCTTGTTCAATTAGAATTTTGGGAGGTTTTGCCAATATCTGGTCTGGTTTTTCTTTAGATTCTGAGATTTTCTTTGGTTTTTGATCTCTGTCCTTGAGAGGAATTGTGTCCTCCCTAGGAACAACATGTGACTCGCAAATTTCCTGAACGATGCCTGGAAATTCAATTTTGTCTCCATTTATTTCTAATTCAGTTGATATTTCCTCTTTTGAAGGTAGACCTGAAATATTTGTTTTAATTGGTTCCTGCTCTGATTTGGGTTTTTTCAGTGGAGTAACTTTAAAAGTTTTATCTTTAGCTGTAGTAAATGTTAGCTGGTCTTGTTCAACTACAATCTTGGAAGGTTTGGCCAATTTCTTATCTGGTTTTGGTTGAGATTCTGAGACTTTCTTTGGTTTTTGATCTCTGTCCTTGAGAGGAGCTGTCTCCTCAGTAGAGTCGTCTAACCATATAGTTTCCTCACTGACATCTGAATATTCAGTTTTGTCTCCATCATCTTCTAATTCTGTGGATTTTTCTACTTCTGAAGGTAGACTTGAAATCTGTGTTTTAATGTGTTCCTGCTCCGATTTGGTCTTTTTCAGTGGAGTAACTTTAAAAGTTTTATCTTTAGCTGTAATAACTATTAGCTGGTCTTGTTCAACTAGAATCTTGGAAGGTTTGGCCAATTTCTGATCTGGTTTTGGTTGAGATTCTGAGACCTTCTTTGGTTTTTGATCTCTGTCCTTGAGAGGAACTGTCTCCTCGGTAGAGTCGTCTAACCCCATAGTTTCGTCACTGACATCTGAATATTCAGTTTTGTCCACATCATCTTCTAATTCTGTGGATTTTTCTACTTCTGAAGGTAGACTTGAAATCTTTGTTTTAATTTGCTCCTGCTCTGATTTGGTCTTTTTCAGTGGAGTAACTTTAAAAGTTTTATCTTTAGCTGTAGTAAACTTTAGCTGGTCTTGTTCAATTAGAATTTTGGGAGGTTTTGCCAATATCTGGTCTGGTTTTTCTTTAGATTCTGAGATTTTCTTTGGTTTTTGATCTCTGTCCTTGAGAGGAATTGTGTCCTCCCTAGGAACAACATGTGACTCGCAAATTTCCTGAACGATGCCTGGAAATTCAATTTTGTCTCCATTTATTTCTAATTCAGTTGATATTTCCTCTTTTGAAGGTAGACCTGAAATATTTGTTTTAATCGGTTCCTGCTCTGATTTGGGTTTTTTCAGTGGAGTAACTTTAAAAGTTTTATCTTTAGCTGTAGTAAACTTTAGCTGGTCTTGTTCAACTAGAATCTTGGAAGGTTTGGCCAATTTCTGATCTGGTTTTGGTTGAGATTCTGAGACTTTCTTTAGTTTTTGATCTCTGTCCTTGAGAGGAGCTGTCTCCTCGGTAGAGTCGTCTAATCCCACAGTTTCCTCACTGACATCTGAATATTCAATTTTGTCTCCATCATCTTCTAATTCTATGGATTTTTCTACTTCTGAAGGTAGACTTGAAATCTGTGTTTTAATCTGTTCCAGCTCTGATTTGGTCTTTTTCAGCGGAGTAACTTTAAAAGTTTTATCTTGAGCTGTAGCAACCGTTAGCTGGTGTTGTTTGATTAGAATCTTGGGAGTTTTTGCCAATTTCTTATCTGGTTTTTGTTCAAATTCTGATACTCTCTTTGGCTCTTGATCCCTGCCCGTGAGGGGAATTGTGTCGTCAATAGAGATGTCCAAGTCACAAATCTCCTCACTGACATCTGGAAATATAATTTTGTCTCTATCTACTTCTAATTCCGTAGATGTTTCTGCTTCTGAAGGTAGACTTGAAATCTGTGTTTTAATCTGTTCCAGCTCCGATTTGGTCTTTTTCAGTGGAGTAACTTCAAAAGTTTTATCTTTAGCTGTAATAACTATTAGCTGGTCTTGTTCAACTAGAATCTTGGAAGGTTTGGCCAATTTCTGATCTGGTTTTGGTTGAGATTCTGAGACTTTCTTTGGTTTTTGATCTCTGTCCTTGAGAGGAACTGTCTCCTCGGTAGAGTCGTCTAACCCCATAGTTTCGTCACTGACATCTGAATATTCAGTTTTGTCTCCATCTAATTCTAATTCTGTGGATTTTTCTACTTCTGAAGGTAGACTTGAAATCTGTGTTTTAATCTGTTCCAGCTCCGATTTGGTCTTTTTCAGTGGAGTAACTTTAAAAGTTTTATCTTTAGCTGTAATAACTATTAGCTGGTCTTGTTCAACTAGAATCTTGGAAGGTTTGGCCAATTTCTGATCTGGTTTTGGTTGAGATTCTGCGACTTTCTTTGGTTTTTGATCTCTGTCCTTGAGAGGAACTGTGTCTTCGGTAGAGTCGTCTAACCCCATAGTTTCGTCACTGACATCTGAATATTCAGTTTTGTCTCCATCTAATTCTAATTCTGTGGATTTTTCTACTTCTGAAGGTAGACTTGAAATCTGTGTTTTAATCTGTTCCAGCTCCGATTTGGTCTTTTTCAGTGGAGTAACTTTAAAAGTTTTATCTTTAGCTGTAATAACTATTAGCTGGTCTTGTTCAACTAGAATCTTGGAAGGTTTGGCCAATTTCTGATCTGGTTTTGGTTGAGATTCTGAGACTTTCTTTGGTTTTTGATCTCTGTCCTTGAGAGGAACTGTGTCTTCGGTAGAGTCGTCTAACCCCATAGTTTCGTCACTGACATCTGAATATTCAGTTTTGTCTCCATCTAATTCTAATTCTGTGGATTTTTCTACTTCTGAAGGTAGACTTGAAATCTGTGTTTTAATCTGTTCCAGCTCCGATTTGGTCTTTTTCAGTGGAGTAACTTTAAAAGTTTTATCTTTAGCTGTAAAAACTATTAGCTGGTCTTGTTCAACTAGAATCTTGGAAGGTTTGGCCAATTTCTGATCTGGTTTTGGTTGAGATTCTGAGACTTTCTTTGGTTTTTGATCTCTGTCCTTGAGAGGAGCTGTCTCCTCGGTAGAGTCGTCTAACCCCATATTTTCCTCACTGACATCTGAATATTCAGTTTTGTCCCCATCTAATTCTAATTCTGTGGATTTTTCTACTTCTGAAGGTAGTCTTGAAATCCGTGTTTTAATCTGTTCCAGCTCTGATTTGGTCTTTTTCAGTGGAGTAACTTTAAAAGTTTTATCTTGAGCTGTAGCAACCGTTAGCTGGTGTTGTTTGATTAGAATCTTGGGAGTTTTTGACAATTTCTTATCTGGTTTTTGTTCAAATTCTGAGACTGTCTTTGGCTCTTGATCCCTGCCCGTGAGGGGAATTGTGTCGTCAATAGAGATGTCCAAGTCACAAATCTCCTCACTGACATCTGGAAATATAATTTTGTCTCTATCTACTTCTAATTCCGTAGATGTTTCTACTTCTGAAGGTAGACTTGAAATCTGTGTTTTAATCTGTTCCAGCTCCGATTTGGTCTTTTTCAGTGGAGTAACTTTAAAAGTTTTATCTTTAGCTGTAATAACTATTAGCTGGTCTTGTTCAACTAGAATCTTGGAAGTTTTGGCCAATTTCTGATCTGGTTTTGGTTGAGATTCTGAGACTTTCTTTGGTTTTTGATCTCTGTCCTTGAGAGGAACTGTCTCCTCGGTAGAGTCGTCTAACCCCATAGTTTCGTCACTGACATCTGAATATTCAGTTTTGTCCCCATCTAATTCTAATTCTGTGGATGTTTCTACTTCTGAAGGTAGACTTGAAGTCTTTGTTTTCATTTGCTCCTGCTCTGATTTGGTCTTTTTCAGTGGAGTAACTTTAAAAGTTTTATCTTTTTCTGTAGTAAACGTTAGCTGGTCTTGTTCAATTAGAATCTTGGGAGCTTTTGCCAATATCTGGTCTCGTTTTTCTTCAGATTCTGAAATTTTCTTTGGTTTTTGATGTCTGTCCTTGAGAGGAAATGTGTTATCTTTAGGGATTACTTGTAACTCGTAAATTTGATCACTGACATCTGGAAATTCGATTTTGTTTCCATCTATTTCTAATTCCGTTGATATTTCCTCTTTTGAAGGCTGAACTGAAATCTTTGTTTTAATTTCTTCCTGATCTGATTGAGTCTTTTTCAGAGGAGTAACTTTAAAAGTTTCATCTTTAGGTTTAGTAACTGTTAGCTGGTCTTGTTCAACTAGAATCTTGCAAGGTTTAGTCAATTTCTGATCGAGTTTTGGTGGAGATTGCGAGACTTTCTTTGGTTTATGGACTCTGTCCTTGACAGGAATTTTGTTCTCTGTATAGTCAACAAACTCACAAATTTCCTCACTGACGTCTGGAATTCCAGTTTTGTTTCCATCTAATTCTAATTCTAATTCCGTAGACATTTTCTTTTTTGAAGGTAGGCTATAAATCTTTGTTTTGATCTGGTCCTGGTCTGATTTGGTCTTTTTCAGAGGAGTAACTTTAAAGGTTTTATCTTTAGCTGTGGTAACTGTTAGCTGATCTTGTTCGACTAGAATCTTGCAAGGTTTGATCAATTTCTGATCTAGCTTTGGTGGAGATTCCGAGATTTTCTTTGGTTTCTGATCCTCTGTGAGAGGAATTGTGTCCTCTGTATGGATTACTTTGTCGTCTGTAGAGTCATTTAACTCACAAATTTCCTCACTGACGTCTAGATATTCAGTTTCGTTTCCATCTAATTCTAATTCTAATTCCGTGGACACTTTCTCTTTTGAAGATAGACTTAAAGTCTTTGTTTTAATTTGTTCCTGATCTGATTTGGTCTTTTTCAGGGGAGTAACTTTAAACGTTTTATCTTTAGCTGTAGTAACCGTTAGCTGGTCTTGTTCAACTAGAATCTTGGGAGGTTTTGCCAATATCTGTTCTGGTGATTGCTCATATTCTGAGACTTTATTTGGCTTTTGATTTCTGTCCTTGAGAGGAATTGTGTCCTCTGTAGGGATTACTTCTAACTCGTAAATTTGGTCACTGACATCTGGGAATCCAATTTTGTCTCCATCTACTTCTAATTCTGTTGATATTTCCTCTTTTGAAGGCCGAACTGAAATCTTTATTTTCATTTGTTCTTGATCTGATTTGGTCTTTTTCAGTGGAGTAACTTTCAAGGTTTTATCTTTAGCTGTAGTAACCATAAACTGGTCTTTTTCAACTAGAATTTTGGGAGGTTTGGCCAATTTATGATCTGGTTTTGGTGGAAATTCTGAGACTTTGTTTGGTTTTTGATCTCTGTCCTTGAGAGGAACTGTCTCCTCGGTAGAGTCGTCTAACCCCATAGTTTCCTCACTGACATCTGAATATTCAGTTTTGTCTACATCTACTTTTAATTTGGTGGATATTTCCCTTTCTGAAGGTAGACTTGAAATCTTTGTTTTAATCTTTTCCTGCTCTAATTTGGTGTTTTTCAGCGGAGTAACTTTGTAAGTTTTAGCTTTCGCAGGAGTAACTGTTAGCTGGTCTTGTTCGGCTGCAATCTTGGGTGGTTTCTGATCTGGTTTTTGTGGAGATTCTGAGATATTGGTTAGTTTTTTATCTCTGTCCGTGAGAGGAATTTTGCCGTCTCTAGAGTGATCTAACTCACATATTTCCTCACTGACGTCTGATAATTCAGTTTTGTCTCCATCTAATTCTAATTCCGTGGATATTTTGTCTTTTGAAGGTACACTTAAAATCTTTGTTTTAATGTGTTCCTGCTCTGATTTGGTCTTTTTCAGAGTAGTAACTTTAAAAGTTTTATCTTTAGCTGTAGTTACCGTTAATTTACTGTGTTCAACTAGAATCAGTGGAGGTTTGGTGACATCTCCTTGAAATGCTGTCATCCCAGATTGATCTGCTATCTGCCTCTGTTTGGTTTTGGGGGTGATTCTTGTCTCAATTATCTCTGTCTTTGAACCATCAGTAACAGATATGTCAGACATGTTGTCCTGTTCTTCCTGCTTGCTTATGATCTTGCCGTAGGGTAAAGATTTACTTCTTTTGCTGACAGTTTCTCCTTTCCTTTGATACATTTTCATGTTTTCTTCTGATTCTTCTCGTCCCACAACACTTTCTTCAGAGGATATCAGATTAGTCAGGGTTCTCTGAGCTCCTGCATTTACACGAATGGGGGGATGAAAGGCTTTGAGAAGTGTGAAGAAAAGGCACCATGAAGCAGTGCCAAGAGGTTAGGACATCATATAGAACACAAAGACCTTGAGTTAAACTGGACAAACACAAAGATCAAAAGACAGCAGCAAAACATGAGGATCAAGGTGTACCTCTGTCCGGTCGTGTTTCTGTAAGCTCAACCTCTGACTCAGGAGACAGAGCAGCAGGAATGGTTGGGGGGACCATCAGGACCTTGACGTCCGTTTCTTTTTGTTTGACGCAAGAAATTAATGTTTGAGAAAAGAAGAAAGAGGAAGGGGTAAAAAAAAGAACCCATTTGAAGAGACACACAAAGAGTATGAAGATAATGCTGCACAACGAGCATGAAAACGTTTTATGAAGTGATATGAAGAGACAAAATGAGGTTAGAATGATACATCTGTATAATACATCTGTATTTGCATGAGATTTTGAATAACAGAATAGACAGCACCAAAACACTGGGGTAACATGTAAGACATTGAAATTAAGATGGTCTGAAGTCTCTGTACCTTTGGAAACTGTTTGTGGAGAAATCTGTTTCTTCTCCAGTTTTGAGGGTTTTATCTGAACGTTTTCTGTTACAATATCTGTGCCTTGTCTTTTCTTTCCATCCAGCTGGGGCCAGACGGATTTGGGTTCTTCTTGGTCCAGAGAGACTCTTCCTGGTTTTGCAGTGGCCTCTTCAGTTGGGCTTGTCTCCTCAAGTTTGATATCTGTTAACATCTCTTTTTGTTTTACTTCAAGGGTCACGTCGACCTCAGTAGCAGGTTTTTCAGTAGGTTCCTTCCACTTTGATCTGATCATCCCACCAGATGCTAACTTCTCAGCTGCCTCATGTTTCTTTCCTGGTGCTGGTTTAACTAGATCTCTGTCTATTCTACCTGTTTTCACATCTAGAGAAACTTCTGGCTTGTCTTTAATTTTGACTTCTCCGGGCTTGAAGGTAATTTTTTCAGCTCTAATGTATTTCTGTTCTTTAATGCCTGATATTATTTCAACACTGTGACCAAATGATTCCTCATGGATGGGCTCTGGAGAAACCTCTGTGTCAGTTCCCAGCTCATCAGCTGGTTCTGTTGCTGCTAGACTGAAGATGGTTGAGGGTGTGGTTTTATCCGTCTCTGGTACTAAGGGGGCATCTTTTACTAACTCTATTTCCTCAGTTTTTCCTGTTTCCTGCTCAGTCCCTTTTCTCTCTTTTCTCATCGTCACTTCTCTTGTCTTTTTGACTATAACCCTCATTTTTTCTGGCTGAGTTCTGACTGATATACTGTCTCTGCACTCATCTGGAATTTCTGACTTCACTTTTTCTTGGCTATTTTTATGTTCCAGTTTTGTAGACTCTCCATCATATTCCTGGACCATGACAATAGCTTCTTCAGTTTTCGGGATGATTGTTCTTTTAGTTTGTTGGGTTTCCTTCTTCTTGTCAACAACAATTCTTTTATCTTTTTGGTTGAGCTTTTGTTTTTCACTTAAGATATCAACCTCTGATAAAGACACTGTTGATTTCTCAAGAGAAGCCACATGATCCTCGTACAAGACTTTTGCATGTTGTTCCATGAGCTCTCTGTGTTCCCACACCCCCTCCGTGGAGAACATTTCCTCCGTACCATAATAAATATCTTGCATCTTCTGAACTTCTTTCTTCCGCTCAACCTTTACAGCACTTGTAGGAGGTGGAGCTGCAGACATTTTAAGAAGGGTTGAAGAAGAGGCGTCATGATACGGCGCCAAGAGGTGATGACAAACATAAAAACAAGTGTTAGAAAGACAGACAGTATTTCAGGCTAATGCTTGAGGTGATCATCCACCTGCTGAGTATTAGCATCAAGATGTGGTTAAAGTACTCCATTCAGATGGTCTATACCTTTTTCTGGAGGAGATACTTTTTTCTGTTGCTCCATCTCTGCAGGCAAAGTCTTCTCAATCTTCTGAGTTTCTATTTCTTTTAAAGATTTCAGTTTTAATCCAAGATGTTGAAAGACCAGAAGACCATTTTAAGAGAAGAAAATGTGGACAGTTAAACATACATGAAATACCATAAATTTTAAGAAGAGATAAGACATTGAGCAATGGTGCAAGGATGTTATAAAACCCCTCGAAGACATTCTGTACACTTTCAATTAGCCAATGGCATCCCATTAAATCTTTAGAAAATGTACATCTGTAATACACTCAAAAAATGAAATGTCTTGTTGATGGTCAACTGATGCTCAGTTTTAAGTCTTAGGAACAAATTGTTTAGTTTTTGGAAACAAGACATCGAGTTCATTGCTGCCTGTGACACAAATCAACTTGAAAATGTGAAAAGAAGTGATTTCAAACAGAATAATTTCTCACCTTTGATTTCTCGTCTTGTCATGTCATTTTTGCTTAGAAATAACTAATTTGTTTTAATGTTCAAACAACAAACATCGCTTTGGGTTGACTCACAATACTTTTCTGGGGTTTACATCACATAAAATGAAAAAGTTCCCTGTTCATTCAAATGTTCATTCTTCATTCATAAAGTTTTGACATGTTTAGTTTAGAATTTGTTTGTGACTGGTGGAATAAACTAACATTTAATTTTTTTGAGTGTACGTTTAGATGAATGCGCCATGTGCTCTAAACTGACCAACACCAATGGTTCACATGCAAGAAGATACAGAGATGTAAAGAGTTGAGATCGGCCTCAGATGTACCTTTAGGAAGAGTTTCTTCTTCTACATCCTGTTTAGGTTTAGCTGCAGGTGCTTTCTCAGGTGTTCTTGTAGGAACTGTTTTATCAGCAGAGATCTTCTCTGTTTGTTTCTTAGACACCCTTTCAATTTTCACTTCCTCAACCCTCATGGAGGTATCCACCCACTGCTTCTTTTCTGGAGTCCTTTCTTCCTCAGTCACCCTCTGAGGAACATTTGAAGGCATCCTCTGAGCTGGGGCCTTCTCTGGCACTTTTTCTTCAGGTACTTTTTCTGGAACCTTTACAGGTATTTTTCCCAGAATCTTCTCAGTTACTGTTTCTGTAACCTCAACAGGTACTTTTTCTGGAACCTTAACTGGTACCTTTTCTGGAATCTTAACGGGTACTTTTTCTGGAACCTTTACAGGTATTTTTTCCAGAATCTTCTCAGTTACTGCTTCTGTAACCTCAACAGGTACTTTTTCTGGAACCTTAACTGGTACCTTTTCTGGAATCTTAACGGGTACTTTTTCTGGAACCTTAACTGGTACCTTTTCTGGAACCTTAACTGGTACCTTTTCTGGAACCTTAATGGGTACCTTTTCTGGATGTTTTTCAGGTACTTTTTGTGGAACCTTTTCTGGAAGTTTTACAAGTACCTTTTCTGGAAGCTTGGTTTTTTCTAGAGGCTTTTTGGGCACTTTTTCAAGTGGTTCCTCTGGAACATTTTCAGGTATTTTTTCTGAAACAGTTACAGGTGCTTTTTCTGGAAGCTTTTCGGATATCTTTTCTGCAACTTTTACTGGTACTTTTTCTTGAACCTTTTCAGGTATCTTTTCTGTAACTTTTACAGGAACTTTTTCTGGAAGCTTTTCAGGTGCCTTTTGTGGAACTTTTTCAGGTACCTTTTCAGCAACCTTTAAAGGTACTTTTTCTGGAAGCTTTTCAGATACCTTTTCTGCAACCTTTGCAGGTACTTTTTCAGGTGTTTTTTCTGGAACCTTTTCTGGTACCTTTTGTACAATCTTTACAGGTACCTTTTCTGGAATTGGTTTGTCTGGAACTGCTTCAAAATCTTTTTGTGGAACCTTTACACGTACCTTTTCTAGATGTATTTCAGATATTTTTTCTGGGATCTTTTCGGTCACTTTTTCTGGAAGCTTTTCACGTATTTTTTCTGGAACTTTTTTGGGTGCTTTTTCTGGAACCTTTTCAGGTTCTTTTTCTGGATGCATTTCAGGTACCTTGTCTGGAAGCATTTTCTGTACTTTTTCGGGAAATTGTTCAGATGCTTTATCTGGAACCATTTCAGGTATTTTTTGTGGAATCTTTTCAGGTATTTTTTCTGCAACCTTAATTGGCACTTTTTCTGGAAGTTTTTCAGGTACCTTTTCTGGAACCTTTTCAGGTACCTTTTCTGGAACCTTTTCAGGTAGTTTTCCTGGTACCTTCTTTGGCATATCCTCAACTTTCCTCTCAGGTGCCGTTACCTTCTCTGGGTCCCTCTCAGGGATCGTTTCCTTCACCTTGGGTTTTTCTAGAGGCCGTCTGTCAGGCACTGTTTCAGGTATTTTATCAGGCAGCTTTCCAGGTTCAGTCACCAACACAACTACCTCATCAATCACCTTCTGGGGTACTTTTACAGGCATCTCTTCAGGTAAAAGTTTAGGTTTGGGCTTCAAATCTTTAAGAGGATTTGACACAAAAAAAACATTCACAGGACATGACTATGAAGAAATTTGTGCTGACGCACAAATAAGGATATATTAAACACAAAGGAAGATGCAATTCCCTTAAATCATCTAAGCAGACATGAAATGCTTATAGTTTTGCCTCAAGCTGGCACAAGATGATAATTGATGGAGAAACCAAAATCAGTAGTAAATACGCTCTGGAGACACCGATTTTAAAACAGAGCTTGTCAATAATTCAGACCTAGACATAAAGGTGAGCAACACAACCCCACTTTCTATTTTTAAAGCAAAACAGACTCAAAGACAAAAATCTAAACAGAATCTACCGAGCCTCAATAGGATCCATTAGAAACACAAAAATACCTTTTTCTTTCTTTGTTGGCTCTTCTTTGGGAAGAACAACAGCCGACTCAGGTTTCTTGACAACCTTTGGAGGTTCAGGTATTTTGTCGTCCACAGTCACTTTAAAGAGTATCACAGTGCGTATTACAAACCATTCAATGTACTGAAGCTGAAGACAGGTGTTAGACAGATGCAAACACTCTATCGAGTGAAAGAAAATCTCAAGGAATACGGACAAACATTACTTGCAGTGCCTTGGTCAAGTCACTTTGCCAGAATAGAACATTCAACAAACACTAGTGAGACAGGTTTCCAGATGAGTGTTAGAGTTTCAGGTTTAGGAATGAGGCTAGTGGTTAGATAAACGCGACGGTTTACTTGAAAGGAACTGACCTCAGAGGACCAGTGAGAACTCCTCAAGCATCACCAGAGTTAAGATTAGGAGGTGAAGTTAGGAAAATTACAAGAAACTCTGGGACAAGAATCACAAAGATCAGTATACCTTTCTTTGGCTGTTCCTTTGGTCCAGGTGTCGGTTCTGGTTTAGACACTTTCACTTCAGTTCCATCTCTTTTCACTTGTGGCTCAGGTTTGTGGACAAGCACAGGTTCTGGTTTGACAACAGCAGGTTCTTCTTTTGTTACAGGAGGTTCAGGCATACGTTCTTCCGACTTTGGTTTCTCTGGTTCTGGTTTTGGGACTGGAGGCTCTGGTTTACGGACTTCTGGCTTTGGTTTCTCAGGTTCTGGTTTTGGGACTGGAGGCTCTGGTTTACGGACTTCTGGCTTTGATTTTTCAGGTTCTGGTTTCGTTACAGGATGCTCTGGTTTACGGACTTCTGGCTTTGGTTTTTCAGGTTCTGGTTTTGGAACTGCATGCTCCAGTTTACGAACTTCTGGTTTGTTTTTTTCTGGTTCTGGTTTTGGGACTGCATGCTCAGGTTTACGGACTTCTGGTTTGGTTTTTTCTGGTTCTGGTTTTGGTACTGGAGGCTCTGGTTTACGGACTTCAGGTTTTGGTTTTTCTGGTTCTGGTTTTGGAACTGGAGGCTCCGGTTTACGGATTTCTGGTTTTGGTTTTTCAGGTTCTGGTTTTGCTACAGGAGGCTCTGGTTTACGGACTTCTAGTTTTGGCTTTTCAGGTTCTGGTTTAGAAACTGGATGCTCCGGTTTACGGACTTCTGGTTTGGTTTTTTCTGGTTCTGGTTTTGGGACTGCATGCTCAGGTTTACGGACTTCTGGTTTGGTTTTCTCTGGTTCTGGTTTTGGGACTGCATGCTCAGGTTTACGGACTTCTGGTTTGGTTTTTTCTGGTTCTGGTTTTGGGACTGGAGGGTCTGGTTTATGGACTTCTGGCTTTGGTTTTTCTGGTTCTGGTTTTGGGATTGGACGTTCTGGCTTGGCAGCAGCAGGTTCTGACTCTTTGACACGAGGCTCAGGTTTACTGATTTCTGTTTTGGTTGGTTTCGCTTTTTGGACTTCAGGTTCCGGCTTGACTTTTGCCAGCTCTGGTTTTGCAGGCTCTTCAGGGACTTATAGGGAATATTAAGATACATTTAGACACCACAGAATTTATGCAGGACATGTAGAAAGTTGAAGATTCGCTTCCATACTCGAAGCTTCACACAGTCAAGATGTTTTAGTGCTCAGGACAGAAACTTGCATACAGTTAGGCTGAACACAACACGCCAGCGAGAAGGAAATACCTTTGGATGGTGGGGTCACTGGTTTCTTTACAAGTACCGGCTTAGGCTCAGGCCCTGGCTCAACTCCAACCCTCTCCTCTGGTTTGGGTTGGACTTCCGCTCTGGGAGCCAGTGCTGGCTTTGGCTCAGGTTGTGGTTTGGGTTTGGGTTCAGGCTTTGGTGCAGGTGCCACTTTGGGCTCAACTGGTACCTGAGTCTTGCGCTCATCTTCAGGTAGGCAACAGAAATATTATCTAAGGTTAGCATGACATCAACATAAGCATCCAAGAGGTACAAAGAGGGGCTCTAAAGAGCGTTCAACAGGGAAACATGCTGGAGAGCTGGAATGTCTTTTACTACAATACAACAGATTCAATTGAGACGTCCATCCAGACGAGACACACATCAAGAGGTGAGAGACTACGAGGCAGTGGACACTAGTAAGCTTCTGCTGTGAGGGATGCCAAACAGGAACAAACCTTTTGTACGTACTCCAGGCTTCTCTTCAAGCAGTGAGGGCTTCTTAACCTCCTCAGGTGCTTTTAAAGTAATTCAAACACATAAGAATGAAATAAACAAAACAGAGAGTCAACATAAGGACAAGACTATTGGAAAGATGCCGTCTCTACCTTTGGGAGCAGGAATGTCCTTCTTCTCTGTGACTGAAACTACAGGAAGCTTTTCCTCCGTTGGCTTTTTGGCCTCTGGTTCTTTATAGTTACATCAAAATTAAGTGAAAATTGAAAACATTATGTGAGGTCACAGACAACAAGACCATACAACCACACTGGACAAAGAGCAGCTGTTTCAACATGGAAGAGTGTACTATCTGAAGCAGGTGCAACATGCCAGGAATAGTGCTACCTTTTGGGGGTGATGGTTTCTTTGCCACTGGCGTTGGCTCCTCTTCAGCCTTTTTCGCAACTTTGGAAACTTAAAAACACTGATTTGTTAATATTGAAAAAGAGGTGCTGTGCATTGAAGGCAAAGAAGCAGAGCACAACTGAAGATAACAAACGCAACAACCAGAGAGAGTACAGTGAACATTAAAGATTCAGTTAGAGGGGAAGGAATTACAAAGCGTTGACAGATGTTAGCAGCAGACAGATGATATGTTTTTCAGAAGACAAGAGCGTTGAGCTGCTGCAGGAAGACATCCAGATCAGTCATACCTCGGGCTGTCATTTCCTCTCTCATTCCAACTTTTCTGGTCTCCACTGCCTCCTCTATTGGAACTCTGGCAACTGAAGGTGAGAAAGCACACAGGGACATGTCCAGAACCATCACTGTCCACATTCCAGTGTCAATAAAACAGATACAACAGCTTCCATTTTGGCAAAGAAAAAGACCACAATGTCTGTGGAAAGTCCTTCTCTGTTACACAGAAACAAGAAAGTGTCCTCAGACCGCAGGTAAAGAAACAACAGGCGCTATCTTTCAGCTAAACCTCAGATTTAAGATAATCGTAAGACAAAGACCACTGTGAGACAGAAACATGACAGAGGGCTATGGCTAAGAACGGCTCAGACATGATGGTCTGAGTCCAGGAACGTCTGTACCTTCGGTGGTGGACACCGTCTCTTCTGTCCAGCTTGCAAACTCCACTGATAAAGAAAAAAGTGACAGAAGACAACATGAGTGAGGAGAGCAGTTTGTGTTCAAAGACCAATTACACTTGTTCACAGTTTAGTAACGACAGTGTCTTAAAAGGACTTGAAAGTAACCAATATGAGTCTGTTAGGGTTCTACAACAGACCAAGTCTTGATCATGATCATCCTCAGTACAAACCGGTTTGAACTGATTTGTACTGTGGACACTGTGATGAGAATCATTGGTAAGGGATGGAGGATGTGTGCAGTAGAACCAGGAAATACCTCTGTGTTCTTCTTCAACCTGATAGAGCTCAGCAGATTCTTTGGAAGACAGAAAACACATTTTATTTTTCCCGAAAAGATCCTGAATGTCATCGACATTTGTGACATCAGTGGAACTCGTGTTCCTGAGCTCAGTCTTACCTTGGATCGCCACTGATGTCGGCACCTCAGGTCTCTGCACCGAGGAGTCTGGGACATCTAGAGAGGAGGTTACACCAAAACAAGCTTTAAGTGAACTGCCACAAAACACATAATTCAGTCCATTATAGAACGAACAGTTGGACATTTTAAAAACTCTTGCTTTCTTGGTGTTCACCAGATCTGTTGTGAGCTAGCATGCTCTACATGCCAACCATTGAATCCATACTGGACCTAACACTAAATTAAATCAGTTATATTTGTAGTCTGTGGCTGTTTGTGCTCGTAGCTTCTCAAGCCTCCATGATTGTGATCAGCAGATGCTACAGGAGCTACAAACTGTCACCAGACATTGGATAATGGTTTCTATCCTGCTGGAACAGCTGCCAGCAGTTTGCAGCTACTGCTTCAGGCATCATAAAAAAGCTACCATCATATCATTTTTTCTTTAAAACTTTGAACAAACATCAAAAAACTAGAATTAACACATCCAAAATTAACACATAGCTTCAAAACACAGGATCGAGTACCTTGGACACTGTTTATGGTGGTACTAAACAACGCAAAAATCAAATGAGACGTATGTAAATTTAGCCTTATAATGCCTAAAGTCGATATATATCTTCTCCTGTGTGACTCAGGTGAAAGGAGAGAGTTGGAGGATTTGATAAAATGTTGTAGTAAAGTTATAGAAAATGAAGCACTCACCCAGTGGCACCATTGCCAATTCGATTTCTGTGGAATGAAAGAGTAAACATGGTGTTAAACACTCAGAGATCGAAATGCTGAGCAGAAGCACAAAAGATGGCGCCTGACTAGGAACTGTACCTTTGCCAGACAAATAAAGCTCAGCTGTGCTCTTAGCCTCTCCTCTGGGCTCCAATCTCACAATCACTGAGTACACGCCTACATGGGATTATCAATGAAGACGTTTAACACTCAAGTCAGAAAAACACTGAGGAAAAAGCTCAAGGGCTGTGCATTTGGCCTTTGGGGCTCTACACACCTTCGTCTTCGATGGTCACGTTTCGAATGACCATGAAATGTCTTCGGCCCTCACTCGTGAAGTTGTACTTAGGGCTCTCTCTCAGTTCCCAGGTGTCTTTGTACCATGAAACAATTGCATTGTCGAAAGACACCTCACACTCAAAGGTGGCTGATTGGAGCTCGTTGACTTCAACATTGTGGATACGCTTGGTGAAATGAATTTGTTCAGCTAGAACAGATAAAGATGTGAATGGTAACGGCATCACAGCTGGAGTGTGACACATCCACACGGTTAGAAATGAGGACATCTGCAGGGGATTAGGTGGAGGGATGGACCCACACTGAGATGGACACCATAGATGAGCTCATTACACACATTCACCATCATGAGGAGAGGCTTGAAGAATGACAGGACAAAGCAAGACAAGTCCCAGAAGAGAGGAAAAAAGAGGGTCAAGAGAGTTTCTATGTTAGTCTCAGACGCTGATGGAGGGACTTCAAGAGGTTAGTGAATGGACAAAACATCCACCATGTCTAGAAGGCTGCAGTAGATACAAACCTTCCACCCAGAGGTCCGCTGAGGACTCCAGGTGCTGGTATCTGCAGGCGTATCTGCCCTGGTCCTCAGGCTTCAGTGGGCTGATGAGAAGCTTCTGAACCTTGTGCTTCACCTCAGATGTGTACCTGCCCTTCATCTCTAACTGCTTGCCGTTCTTAAACCACTGAGCCTCTACGTTAGGGATAGACAACTGACAAGACAGCGTACACGACTGGCCTTCCTTACCCGAAGTGTCCTGCAGATGCCTCTCGACTTCCGCCTCTGAAAGACAAGCAGAGAGGAGCGGGTCAAGAGGGTGAAGACATGCCCAGGTCCAGCCCCTGTGGGCTGTGGACACGAGGCGTGTCTCTGCTGATTAGTTGGTGATAGCGGCTGTAGCAGGAAGATGTTTTTCTGTCTAGGTTCGATTAGAAGTGACCCGCAACATTTCCAATAGAAAATAAAACAAAAGCCACATTTCATGCCATCTTGGACTTTGACTCCAGGTTCTATTATTCTACTCAAGTGTTCCACTATTCTGTGAACCTTGGAAACAGAACCGCAGGACGAGGAGAGTCCAGACAGAGATCTGACGGAAGTCAGGCACAAATAGAGCCTGATCTCCAGAAACACTCCAATTAACTGAACTATTATTTTGTATGAAACAAACTTGAAATAGTGAATTTCAGAAAAGATATTCAAAAAAACCCATTGACCTCAGCATTAAACTTGAACATTTTTAAAACAGGTTACAAGGACAGAAAATAATCAAAAGATGTGTGAAATCCCCTCAAACTGTTGCAAATGTGACATTTTAATGCCAAGAAATAATCTTGCATGAAACACAACCTGTCCTCTGAATAATGCCAATGCTATTGCTAATACTACTGTTTACATCACAGTATTTAATCCATTCCTTGAGCTCCTGATGGACCTTCCTCCTGCTACACTACTGGATCACTGCTGTCCATCAGATGCTCTAATGAGCCCTGTGCTGCTAGCTGCTAACCGCTAGGTTTTAGCATTGGATCACACCTGGTGTAGTACATACTGACCCATGACAGTGAGCTTGGCGCTTGAGATGTGTGGCCCACAGACCACCCTGTAGTTGCCCTGGTCAGACAACTGGCAGTTCTTGATCTTGAGCAGGTGGCGGTCGCCACTGACGCTGATGTCGTACTTGTCATTGGTGTCCAGCTTCTGGGTGCCCTTGTACCAGGACAAGGTGATCTCAGGGTAGTTGATGGTGATCTGGCACTCAAACACTGCCTCCTTGTTGGTGAAGATGGACTGACTGGAGATGTCCATCATTACGGTTACCGGCTGTAACAAAGAGCCAAAGGTGTCTCAAACACTACAGGCGTGTCTTGAAACAGATAAAGGAGAGGCAACGCAATGAATGGTGTAGTCCTGACCTCTGTCCGCTCCATTCTCTTCTGCAGGTCAGCCACCAGTCGGGCCATGTCCTCATCAGACTCTCTGTCTCCACGTTCCAGTTCCTGTCGACAAGGAACAAACTGCTTTAAACAACAAGGAATCACAGCGAGTGTTTAGACGCTGTCCTGAATGTAACAGCACCCCCACTGCATTCTTATGTTGGGGTGTTGGACACAGCAGCTAGCTGTGGGCTTTACCGGTCGTCCACTTTCTTCATCCTTCTCCTTCTTCAGCTGCTCAATGGCCTGCAGCAGGCCTCTGTAGTCGGTGATGCCGTACATCCGGGCATACTTCTCATATTCCTTCGGGTCCACATTCCTCAGCAGCTCAACAATATCAATGTCCTTCTCCTCCTGTGGACTCTTCTGCTTCGATGGCGTCCTGAGAATTAGATAAGGAATGATTGTGAGAATGAAGCAGCAGTGTGTTGTGTGTGTTCCTGCGCGCAGACACACACATTCCACAGATTAACTCACTTCTTCAGTTTGGCTCGCAGGTCTCCCTCCGGCAGCGTCGCCCCCTTCTTCTCCTCCACATGTAAGTCAGAGCAGCTCTCGATCTCCCCAGCCTTGCTGGAGGCCACACACCTGTACTGACCCGAGTCCGACTTGGTCACCTCTCGGATCTCCAGCTTGGCCTCCTGGCCCCTGTGCTCGATGGAGATCCGGCCACCGTGGGTCATCTGCCTCCACTTGCCCTTCATCCACTTCACACTGGGGATGGGGTCACCGCCCACTTTGGCGATGAAGGTGGCGGTGCCCTCTATGTAGCAGCAGGCGAGGAGGTAGAAGAAACAAGACATTATGAAGACATTCCTACAGGAATACACCACAAAGGTGAGGAGGAACCTGCATCTAACAGGTAAAACCATAAAACGGGACTCGTTCTGGGTTTGTGCACAAGTCAGTGTCAAGTGTCTCACTCTCGATGACGTGGGCAGCTTTGGGCTCTTCGATGAAGAAAAGGTTGTCCAGCTTCTTAGTCAGGGAAGCCGCAGGAGCTTCAGCAGGAGCTGGAGTCACTCCAGGTTTCTCTGCAACATCAGGCAACATCACAATGTTGTGCACCTGTCTCAGCTCGGCCATGGTAGTTTTTAGTTCACTAACACTGTTAGTGTTACTAGTAGTTTTCATGTTTACTAACAGTTTTAGTGTTACTAGTAGTTTACAAGTTTACCAACGCTGTTAGTTACTAGTAGTTTACATGTTTACTAACACTGTTAGTGTTACTAGTAGTTTACATGTTTACTAACACTGTTAGTGCTACTAGTAGTTTACATGTTTACTAACACTGTTAGTGCTACTAGTAGTTTACATGTTTACTAACACTGTTAGTGTTACTAGTAGTTTACATGTTTACTAACACTGTTAGTGCTACTAGTAGTTTACATGTTTACTAACACTGTTAGTGTTACTAGTAGTTTACATGTTTACTAACACTGTTAGTGCTACCAGTAGTTTACATGTTTACTAATGTTGTTTGCGTTACTAGCAGTTTACACGTTTGCTAAGATTGTTTGTGTTACTAATAGTTTACATGTTTACTAACGTTTGTGTGACTACAGTATCATGAAATGACACCTGACAGGTTTTTTATATACCGATTTTATATTTTTATATACCGATTTTAATCCTCACAGGTGGCACACTCTAGTTAGTTAGTAATCAAGCATATAAATGTGTGTGTTCAGGCCCTGAATACACACACACACACACACACACACACACACACACACGGGGGGGGGGGGGGCTGTACGCATTCAGGGGAGGTAGAGAGGCAGGCAGCTCCTTCATGATGCGCCCAAATGAGCAACTTGTAGGGGGGACGGCGCCGTGCTAAAGGGCGCCTCGGCAGTGCTCCGGAGGTGAGCTGACACCTCCCGCTGTCAGCTCCCCTACTGGTGTTATTTTAGGCGGGAGCGGGAATCTAACCGTCAATCTTGAAACATTAGACAGCCCGCTCTACCGCGCACTCTACCATTGAGCCACCACCACCCCAAAGGTTAGGGTAAGGGTTAGGGTTGGGGTTCAGGTTAGGGTTAGGGTTAGGGTTAGGATTGGGGTTAGGGTTAGGGTTGGGGTTGGGGTTAGGGTTAAGGTTGGGATTTGGGTTGGAGTTAGGGTTAGGATTAGAGTTGGGGTTGGGGTTAGGGTTAGGGTTGGGGTTTGGATTAAGGTTAGGATTGGGGTCAGGATTAGGGTTAGGGTTGGGGAGCTGTGCTACCTCTGATGGTCACTTTGGCCTTGCTGAACTCGCTGCCAGCCTCATTGCTGGCCTTGCACAGGTAGTCCCCAGCGTCGTGCCTGGAGGCAGGGCTGATATCCAGACAGGCCGTCCCGTCGGAGAAGCTGATCCTGGTGCTTCCGGCTGAAGTCAGGTCCTTCCTGTCCTTCATCCACTGGATCTTCAGAGGAGGAGATCCACACACGTGACACCTGAGACTCAGTTTTTCGCCCTCGTCCACAGTCACTGCTTTCAGAGGGACGTCAAACACTGGTGGCTTCTTGGCCTCTGGAAGGGAGATAAGAGTCTGGATAAACTTCTTGATACGGTTCCCAACTAAAAAAGTCTATTCAGGAATAAAACAACTTAAAACAAAAGTTTACAAAATCAGAATTTGACTTCAGCATTTGATGCAATGACTTTTTAACTATGGCATCTCCTTTATCTGATTCAAGTAAGTATCCTTTGTGTTCCCTTTGCCGAACTGAGGCCCAGATGGGAAATTTCTTCAAACCAAACTGTCTCTAACACTCTGGACTTTGTCATGTAATTGAACAAAAACATTGATACAATTATGAAAAATAGATGCTAAAATTTTCATTTCTATCACAAATGCCTTCGGGCGTGTTGGTGTTTAGTTGGTCTTGTAAAACCTGCTGACGCATAACAACAACTCAAATGTTGTGTTTGTGTCCTCAGAGAACAAGAACATATTGTTGTCATGTCACAATGACATCCAGTGATTCCAAACGGTGGAACCCTGATGACCAACACCCGTCCATCATGTGACAACTACAAACCGATGACATCTGCAGCTCCAGCGCACCTGAAATGGCCACGGTGACGTCGCAGGAGGCCCTTCCAGCCTCGTTGGAGGCCTGACAGGTGTACCTGCCACTGTCCATCACCTGGCTGCTCTTGATGCACAGCACAGCCACATTGCTCTTGAAGCTAATATCGTAGTTTTTGGAGCTGTAGATCTCAGCGTCGTCTTTGTACCAGCTGATTGCCATGGGCTGCGAGCCGGACACGCGGCCCTCGATCTTCACCAGCTTTCCCTCTGTGTCCTCCATGTTCTCCGAGGGCTTCTTGGTGAACACTGGAGGGTTCTTCCGTTCTGGAAACATCAGGAACGTAAGCAAGGAGACATGTGTGGAGATGAACATTGACGAAGGAGCAGCAGGTACCTTTTACGGTGATGTCAGACGAGCAGGAGTCCTTCCCCATGTCGTTAGAGGCGTGGCAGAAGTACCTGCCTGTGTCGGCTTTGTCTGCCTTCACAATTGTCAGGTGGGGCCTGTTCTCCACACAGGTAATCTTGTAATTGCCCCCAGAGCGAATGTCTTTATGGTCTTTAGACCACGTGACCTTTATGGGGGCGGAGCCAGTGACATGACATTCAAGCTCAATGCTGTCACCCACTGTCACCTCCAGTGGTGACAACTTCCTGTCAAAGACGGGTGGGTACCTGGGTTCTGTGGTGTCCATGTGGGGTGAAAGAAGATGAGAATCAATCAATCAATCAATCAATCAATCAGTCCATCCATCCATCCCTCCCGATGTCAGACCTTGTAGGGTGAGTTTCGCCCTGCAGGAGGCGGAGCCTACGCTGTTGGTGGCCACACAGGTGTACTCTCCAGCATGCATCATGTGGGCGTGGCCGATGAGCAGGACGGCTGTGTTGTCATCGTACAACATGCTGACCTCGGCTGAAGGCCTCTGAGGCTCGCCGTCCTTCAGCCACGACACGTCGATAGGTGACGACCCGGCGACGCGACACTCGAACCGCACGGCCTCGCCCTCCGTCTGCTGAAGGCTGGTGATCTTCTTGGGGAAGGATGGCGGCGTTTTGGCGTCTGGACACAGGAACACAGGTGTTACAGGAACCGTGGTAGATGGTAACTAAAGGTAGTTACCCAGAGTTTAGCGGAAAACTGCTAATGACAAGCTAATCCCTGGCAGCACCAGCCTCATATTAAACACAATAGAAGTAGTTAGCTGGAGTTTAGCCGCTTACTGCTAATGACAAACTAATTCCCAACAGCCCCAGTCTAAACACACTGCAGCACCCTGAATGGGTAACAGTCCACCACCAAGTCTCCTTATCTACTTTCCTTCCAGATGACACACCAAGTACTCTCTTACCTGTCTCCCTGATCACATTAGCTGTAGTTGTCCAGTCATCTGGCAGCACCTCCTGACCACCCAGAGCCTGTCTTAACTCCTTCCTAGAAGTCATGCAACACTCTTCCTTTTTCAGCTTCCACCAGCTTCCGCTTCGTCCTCTGCTCTGCCTTTGCCCTCTTGATCTTCCTCACCACCGGAGTCATACTACACACCATCATCGTATGCTGTTTGGCTACACTCTCACCTACCACTACTTTGCAGTCACTGATGTTCTTCAGATTACACCCTCTACAAAAGATGTAGTCTACCTGTGTGCTCCTACCTCCACTCTTATAGGTCATTCAACGTCCCTACTCTCAGTGCTATACTCTTGGTGTTCCTCTTCTCTCTCTTCCTACGAACACACTTTCCTCCTCTCCTTGTTCGACCAACAGTAGTCCAATTTCCTCCGGCACCCTGTAGGTCAACAGCACCGATGGCGGTTGTTGTTAACCCGCGACTCGACCTATCCGGTACGGAAGTCATAGGTTTGATACACATCGGATGCCCTTCCTGACACAACCCTATGTATTTATCCGGGCTTGGGACAGTAATCCCTCATTACTCATGGTTAATGCATTCCAGGACCACCTGTGAAAAACAAAATTCCACTATAGAGCGACAAACTATTTATTTTTATTATTTACAGTAATCTAAAAGTTTATGAACCCTCCCCATACTGATATTAAATCACCTTTACCCAAACTCTGATAGACTGCTTAAAGTGCTTTTGTATGAAAGAAAAGTGCGCCACGTTCTGTGAGTCTCGGAACGCAGCCAATCATGGTGCATCTGCCAGAAGGAATCACGTGAACAATATGGCGTAAGACAACAGGCAATGAGGCTTTTTGTTGCGGTTACGTGTTTTGTCCGCACAACAACGCAGATATCCGGGACGAAAACACTGAACAAAGTGAACTGATGTCTGGTAACATAAGTTCATCAACATACCTAACACGTTGAGCCTGCAGATGGAGGACGCGGAGCCTATGCGGTTCTCAGCTTTGCAGGTGTATTCTCCAATGTCTGCCTTGGTGGCTTTGCTGAGCTTCAGACTAGCGACGCCCTTTGAGAACTCGAGCCTACAGGTGGGGCTGGACCGGACTTTCCCATCAGCCTTGAACCAGGACACCTTGATTTCAGGTGTGCCGGCCACCTGACACTTGAGACAGACGGCGTCTCCTGCCGTCACCTCCATGGGCTCCAGCGATTCCACAAAGTAGGCTGGTTCTGCAAGACACAAGCAAGACATCACCCAGGAGGAGCCTGTAATCTGCTGGCAGAAGGAGACACTACACAGCTGCTCTGTTTTCATACAATACATTCCAGGTATGAGAGTTTGAACGCACAAACTGAGATGTGCTTCCATGTGGAGCTCATGACTCTGTGACAGCGCAGTGTTCTGACGGTCCGTTAGATAAACAGCTGAAGCTAATACTCATCCCACAGACATCCTGCCACTGAGGTAAGCTAGGCTAATGGTAACAAGGGCATTCAAAAGTCATCATCGCGATCGATGACATGACTCCAACAATTAGCTCATTGATTATCATTGAAGAGAAGAGTCGACTCACCGAGGACAGACACCACTGCTTCACACGTGTCCTGTCCGGCTTCGTTGGACACCTGGCAGCGGTAGCGACCGGCTGCCTCCTTGTCGTCGGTGCTCAGACATTCCAGGATGCAGGAGCTCTCTGTCGTCGTAATGTTGTATTTGTACGAAGCAAATATCTGCTGGTCGTCTTTGTACCAGCTGACTGTGATCTTGGGGGTTCCGCTGTAGGAACACTCCAGAGTTAAGGGTTTCCCCTTCTCTACGGACACATCCTTTAGCCTCTTAGAGAAGGCAGCTGGCTCTGAGGGTCAAACACCAAACAGATTAATGGATCCATCACTTCTGACAAGAATCATAATGTGTGACAGTACCCTACCCTACAGCACAACTCACGGACTCTGACCTGACCCACACCAGTGCCTATATCGGGGCTGAGTATTACAGGTCAACAGGTGGCTCTACATGACGAATGATCTAAGACAATATTCTATGTCATTAAACAACAAGAATGTATTGATGGGAGGAACCGGTTCCTCTTCAATCACTGCTGTAATCATCCTGGACCTTCTCTACGGGACGATGCTCTCATTGGTCATTTTACCACCAGTGGGTGGCAGAGAGCCCTGGACTGGTAGGAGCTCTGGACAGAGGCAGCTGCAGCTGGTGGATCCACAGAGAGCCTGTAGTGGTGGGCGAGGTACTGACCTTTGACTGTCAGGTGGACTGGGCAGCTCTCCTTCCCAGCATCATTGATGATCTGACAGGTGTACTCTCCAGCGTGAGACCGGTTCACGTTGAACAGCTCCAACAGAACTTGGTTATCCTTCAGGGAGAACCGGCATCCCTGTGCATGAAGGATCTCCTTTGTTCCTCTGAACCACTTCAGATTCAGGGGGGCGCTGCCTTTCACCATGGCCGAGAAGACCACATCAGAGCCTGGCATGGCGTCCACCGGCTGGGGTGGCACTACAAAAGATGGAGGTTCTGGGCATAGAGACAGAAAGACACGTCAAACATGGCGGAGGCTGAACATCAACATTTGAGAAGCTCATACAGCAGGACGTGTTTCATTTGGTTTTGTTGACTTTTCTCTCAAGTGTCCTTCAGGACCTTCAACCCTGGTCAAAAGGAAACAGAACGTGACTCTGTGGGGTAGTGAATGTGGCCTTGCTGGAGTGAGATCCTGACCTTTGACCACCAGGGAGGCTGTGGTTTCACTGGAACCAGCCTTGTTGACCGCTTTGCATTTGTACAGTCCAGAGTGGGACAGCTTCAGCGTGGGCACTTTGAGTGTGCAGCTGTTGTCGATGAAAGAAATCTCGTAATTGGGGCCGCTCTGGATCTCCTCCCCATCATGGTACCAGGATGTGGTAAAAGGTGGGGAGCCCGACACCTTGCACTCCATCTCTCCAGCTTGTCCGACAACTGTGTTGCAGTCTTTCAACTTCCTGGAGAAGGTCGGGGGTATGATCTTATCTGTTTGGGGTAGAATGTTGGAGTGCATTAGGCTAATGCGGACACGGGCATAGCCTCATTCAGAAGGCTGGGTATGAAGTCACGATGCTCTGAAACTCAAAATGGAGCACTGGCAGCTGAATATCTACAGTGACTATGTGTGTGCAGAACAATTTACATTTTGTGAATCGCATAAATAAGTAAATTATGGATTCATCTTCAGCACCATGTTTGATGTCTCACTGACACTGACAATAACACCCAGCCCAGGTGAAACACACCAACCTAGGACCGTGAGATTAATGCGACTCAGATCCTTCCCGACTTCGTTCATGATCTCAAAGGTATACTCTCCAGAGTCGATCTTCTCAGCAGAGAGCACGTTCAGGCTGGATATCATGCGTGAAAAAGAGATCTTGTACTTCCTCCCGGAGGCCAGTTCGATCCCGTCCTTGAACCACTTGGGCGTGAGCTCTGGGGTTCCACACACTTTGACCTCGAGGGCGGCCATGTCCCCGGCCGTCACGCTAAGAGCGTCGGGTTTGTCCACGATCTTAGCGGGCTCTGGAATGAGTAGAGGAGAACACAATGAATGTGACGACCCTGCAGGGACAGAATGAACAGTGGTCATGCCGAGAAAGAGAGAACTATACGGCTACAAACCTAGAACGGTCACGTTAGCGAAACATTCGGCGCTCCCAGCATCGTTTCGGAGCTGGCAGGTGTATCTGCCCGCTGTGGTGGCGTCAGCCTGAATCACCTTCAGAGCAACACTGTTGTTCTCACAGGTGATTCTTCTGTTGTCACTGTCCCTGAGGATGTGATCCTTATCTTGAACCCAGGACACAGTGATGGGTTCAGAGCCTTTAACAGTGGCCTCAAGGGTCACCTCCTCTCCCAGTACCACTGTCACATTGGACAGTTTCTTCACAAAGGATGGCGGCTCTGAGGAGAGGACAGAACAGCGTAGAAGGGAAAGTCAGGGTGGGGACAGGTGGTCTGAGTTCTGACATGATGGAGGACGTCCACTGACCTCGCAGGTTCACAGATATGCTGCAGGTGTCGCTCCCTACGCTGTTGGACACCTTACACTCATAGCTGCTGGCATCTGAGGGCTCAAGTCCAATCAGGTGCAGCGTAGCTGACTTGCCTTCACTCAACATCTTATACTTCCTGCTCTCCATCAGAGGCTTCCTGTCTTTGAACCAAGCGATCTGGAATGGAGGTGTGCCGCTCATCTCACAGTACAGACTCACATCCTTACCCTTCAGCCCGTCAGCGGGTGGAGGGACCCTGATAAAGTACGGAGGTTCTACGAGAAGGTTAACAGACCGTTAGCAGCTAGACAACGGAAAGAGGCCATCAACAAATCTGAAAGCTGAAACAAGTAACGTGTTCACAAGACGGTGGAGTTATGGTGAGATGGTGGAGCTACAGGTGAGATGGTGGTGTGGTAGAATGATTTTAACCATTGTAAAATGATCTGTCTTACATAATGCATTGTGTAAGATGACTTTTAAGGAACTTGTTTTGCAGGATGGGTCTATAAGGTCAGCATGACTTTCTATTATGAAAGAGGGATATGTGCAATTTCCATAGGCCTAAGGCCACAATAACAGGATGTTGCCCACCCCTCCTCATGGTCATAAGAAGCTATGAGGAAAAAGCATGTTCTTTTGTTCCAGGGTCCCTATGATGTTTGTACTAGAGATCTTTTCACTTTAGAGAAGTATTTTGTGTATTATTTTATACTTTGTGTTGTACTGCCAGTTGTACTGCCTGTGTTGTACTGCCTGTTGCACTGCCTATTGTACTGCCTGTGTTGTACTGCCTGTGTTGTACTGCCTGTGTTGTACTACCTGTTGTACTGCCTGTGTTCTGCTGCCTGTGTTGTCCTGCCTGTGTTGTATTACTTGTGTTGTACTGCCTGTTGTACTGCCTGTTTTACTGCCTGTTGCACTGCCTATTGTACTGCTTGTGTTGTGCCTGTGTTGTGCTGTATGTGTTGTACTGCCTGTGTTGTACTACCTGTTGTACTGCCTGACTTTAAATAATTTTTATGTGTGATGTAATAAGTAGAATAAATTCCTGTGTGTGATATAATACGTAGAAAGAATTCCTGGGTGTGGTGTAATATGTAGAATAAAATCCTGTGTGTGATGTAATATATAGAATAAATTCCTGGGTGTGATATACCAGATGTAGAATACATTAGTGCTTTGAACTAGTTTTTCAGAAGTGTTTGGCTGCAGCCTCTCAGACATGTCAATGTCAAAATGTCATAGCATACAGGAAGTGACTTCAGGACAGTTTGTCATTTCCCATGAGGCCAAAGGTGACATGCTGTTTTCCTGTCCAACATCAATACACCATGCTGACCCTTGACTCTCTGCACGCGTCTAAATCACGTTCCACACGCTCCGTGTTTCAGCTTTCAGCAGTGACCCCTCAGAGGGCCCTCAGAGGAGGCTGACCTTTGACACTCAGTGTGGTGCTGCAGCTGACACTACCAGCATCGTTCTGAGCTTCACACGTATAAACCCCATCATCATCAGCGCTGCTGGACAGCAGCTCCAGGACGGCGAGTGAGTCAGCAAAAGAGGTGCTGAAGTTCCCCCCGTCCCTGATGCTGGTGTCGTGTTTATACCAGGTCACCTTTAACGGCTCCGAGCCACTGACTCGGCACTCCAGTCGGAGCAAGTCGCCCTGCTTCACAAATTTAGCAGCAGGGAGTTTCAGCACAAACTCAGGAGGTTCTGTAAAGTCAGAATACAGAGACGTTAGGTCCTGAAAAACTGTGGGCAGGTTGAAGGTGAGTGAAGCTGTGGAGATGAGCTGCCTATGATGCTTTAGTGGCAGAGGCAGGACGGACACAAAACACTTCACACTCAGAAGCTACAGCAATGAACAAGCTTGATATGAACACGTGAAGGTAGCATGAAGCTGACACCAGCCTGAGTAGCATCAGTGTCTAACCTTTGACCCTCAGGTTGGCGCTGCAGCGTACAGAGCCAGCATCATTGCTGACTTGACAAGAGTAAAGTCCACTGTGGGCAACACCAAGTGAAGAGAGCTCCAGGAAGCAGGCCAGCCCATCCACGTTGGTGAAGCAGGTGGGCCCGGTCAGGAGCTCGGTGTCATCCTTGAACCACCTGACAGTGAAGGGTGGTGTGCCCTGGAAGGAGCTTCTGAAGCGAATGGTGGCATTGGGCAGAGCTGCCTGGGACTCAGGCAGGACCACAAAGCTTGGAGGTTCTGACAGGAGCAAGATGGATGGGTTAAAGGGGGCTCACCTGGGGTTTACCGTCAATGACCAATAATGTCTGAGAACACGGGCCAACCTTTGACCCTTAGGGTTCCGCTGCATTCACAGCTTCCTGCTGCATTGGTCAGCCTGCAGGAGTACGAGCCTGTGTCGGATCGCTCCAGCTGCTCCATCTCCAGGGACACGGCATTGTCCTGCTGGAGCAGTTTGTGTTTCACACCACTAGAGATTTTATGACCGTCTTTCAGCCACTCCACAGAGATGGGCAGGGAACCGGAGATTTTGCAGCAGATCTGAACAAAGGAGCCCAGAATCTCCTGCATGTCTGCCAGAGGTTTGATGAAGCTGGGTGGAATGACTTGTTCTGTGGCCAAAGGAATAATGAGACAGCAGTTAGATGGGGTTCAGCTCTGGGCCCTGGACCACAGGAGCTTGTTTCCACCAACCTAGTACTACCACTGCGACCTTGCAGGTGCAGGAGCTGATGTGGTTTGCCACCTCAAACACATATTGTCCTTCATCCTCTTTCTGAGCAGACTGAATCTTCAGGCTGCTGATGTTGTTCTCAAACAGCAGCTTGTGCTGCCTGATGGACTGCAACTCTCTGCCATCCTTCATCCATTTAACTTTGAGCTCAGGGGAACCTGTAACTTTACAGTCCAAACTGACCGGATCTCCAACCGTAACCTTCATCATCTCAGGTTTGTCTCTGATCTGAGGAGGCTCTACAAGGCAGAATAAAGTCAAAGGTTCACAGACGTTCAACCAAACGAGGGCAGTGGCCATTTACCGCCGGTTCGGCTCCACTTTACCTTGAACCTCCAGGATGGCAAAGCACTTATCCTGGCCAGCCTCGTTGACCACCTGGCAAACGTATTTACCCCTGTGTGTCACCTCACAGGCAGGAATCCTGAGAGTAGCCACGTTGTTCTGAAATGTTCGCTCAAACTTTGAGTCTTCCAAAATCCAGTTCTCATCTTTCTGCCACTGTACAGAGAGTGTTGAAGAACCTTTCACAATGCACTGAAACTCCGCCATTTTACCCAAAACAGTGACTGAGTTTTCAATCCTTTTGGTAAAAGTAGGCGGTTCTATAAAAGAAAACCAAGGACATGTTACAGGAAACGGCCTCTTACCACCTCTGAATATGAAATGTGGAGGTAGAACACTGGACCAACCTTTCAGGCTTAGCGTGGTCTTACAAGCACAGCTTCCCACCTCATTGGTGACAGTACACTGGTATTCACCCACATCTACACTATCACATCTGTGCACAGCCAGACCAACAGTGTCAGTCATTTGTGAGAAGCCATGTTTAGAGCTGGGCTTGACCTCTTTCGCATCTTTATGCCATGTTATCTCAAATGGACCTGTCCCAGCAATCTGACAGTCAAAGCAAATGCTGGAACCTCTCACCACATCGACTGGAGTCAGCTCTCGCACAAATGATGGTGGTTCTGAGGCAAGAGGAAGCAAACTGTTATCATAAAGAAAGTTCTGCTGTTTCCTGAACATTAAGAGCCTCAGACAGACTGTTGCAGTCATGCAACTGATGGTTCCCACTGATTTAAGGACATTTATATTTGTTAATCGAATAAAAAATGATTTTTATAATAAAATTTTTTGTTTACGCTGCTCTGAAGTCAAACGCCATCATGTTATCTTGTAGAACTAACCTTTGACCTTGAGCTCCATGCTGCAGCTCTCACTGCCGGCCTCATTGCGAGCCTCACAGTAGTACAGCCCACTATCCTTAACGTCGGTCCCACACACCTCCAAGGTGGCCACAGAGTTAAGGTAGGCCACCTTGTACCGGTCGCTGAGGCAAATCTCAGAGCCCTCCTTGAACCAGTAGATGTCAATCTCAGGTGTGCCGGTCACCTGACACTCAAACACTTTGTTCTGACCTGGACGGACCACAGATACACGGGCTGGGGTCCGGGTAAACTTAGGTGGTTCTATGGAAAAAGATACAATTATACATGCAACCACTGCTCAGACAAGGGGAAATATTCTGACCTCCAGAAGGTTGATTGAATGTTTCCATCCAAAAGAGACTCCAGTGTCAGTGAAACGCTTTGCTGTGGCGTCAGCAGTCATGATGGTAACGGTTCAGATTGAGCTGATGACAAACCTCAGAATCTACACACAACCTTGGTCTACTGTTCTGAGCTCGTGAGGAGATGCTGGTCCCCAGAGGCTGAATGACATCCCTGGTTATGACATCACATCCTCTTATCTCTTTAAGCTATAAGGGGGAACCTCAGATTGGAACCACAGCTCCTAAACTCCTCCTTGGGGCCCCCTGTTGAAGAACCCGCTGACAGGACTATGGATCTGCACCAGACTGAAAACAACTCTGGGCCATTAAGGAAGCAGTGGAAACGGTTACTGGAGAGAGGAGTGTTTGGATACCTGATTGGTCTGCTGACGCCAGCACCTGTCTTACAACAACACAGAGGTATGAATGGACAGATGGAGAGGTTGGAAGGTGGGTAGATGGATGACTGCTCACTGGATGTGTGACTGACACTATTCTGTCACTAAAGAGGAACATGGTTGGTATGAAAATGTCAGAAAATGAATGATAAGGAGAACCTAATTTAAAGTCCAAACACCCTTGAGATCACCTGGATGGAAACATTCAACAACTAATCACATATAAAGAGTGAGAACCTTTGACAAACAGTGTTGCCTGACAGGAAGTGGAGCCAACATCATTGTGAATTTCACAGACGTATTCTCCAGAGTCTGAGGGTTTGGCAAAGAAGAGCTCCAGTGAGGTGGCGGTGTTGTCTTTGACCACAGAGTAGTCGCCACTGGAAACAATCTCTCTCTTGTTCCTGAACCATTTGGTGGTCAGCGGCGGGGTCCCAGAGACCAGGACGTTAAACTGAACCTTTGAACCAGGCAATACATTCATGGACTCAGGCTTTTCAAGAATACATGGCGGTTCTAAAAGAAAGAAGCAAATGAGTTCTTGTGAAAGTTGAACAAATGCCAAAAATACTAGAGCTGTGCAACTACATTAAAAGAAATGAGTTCAAACCTTTCACGAACAAGATCCCAGAGCACTGGACCATTCCTGCCTTATTTGTAGCGATGCAAGTATAGCTGCCACTATCTTTAGTGTCAAGATCAGAGATTTCCAGAAAAGCAACATTCTCAAAGAAGCTGCATTTGTGTTTGTCATCAGTCTGGATGTCTTTCTCATCTTTATACCATCGGATGGTGATTGGCAGAGAACCAGAAACCAGACACTCCAAATGAGCAAATGATCTCTTAATCCCTTCTGTCTGCTTGAGCTTCCTCGTGAACGCAGGTGGAATTATTTGATCTAACACGGATCAAAAAGGGTGAGAGGCTAACGTGAAATGAACCGAATCACCATTCACCACAACACTAATGTCAAATGCACTCTCACACTTCACTGACCAAGAATGGTGAGCGTGGCCTCACAAGAACTTCTGCCAACATCATTGGAAACCTCAAAGATGTATTCACCGCCATCACTCTTGTCAGTTTTCAGGATCTTCAGCACGGAGCTGGTGTCTGTCTGATGGATCTTATATCTGAGACTGGAGGCCAACTCCTTGCCGGCCTTCAGCCATCTTGCCTTCACTGGTTTGGTGCCAGAGAACCTGGCCTCCAGTGTGGCCGGATCCCCCTGAGTCACACTGATGGACTTGGCCTCCTCTGTCACCTTGGCTGGCTCTGAGACACCAACAAGACTGGTTAGTAAAGACCCTCAAACTGAAACTCAAACTGAAGACGGTTCTAATGCATCCTCGTCAGTTTGTGAGACCACACAAATGATCCCATAAGATGATGAGTTTAATAAAGTTTGTACATTGTTTACATGTTGATAAGAATGCTCTGAATCTTCCCTTGAAACATGTGTTCCAGGGACTGCTTTACTTTAATGTCTGAACCAACCTTTGACTGTCAGTACAGCAGAACAGGTCTGACTCCCAGCCTGGTTCTGGGCCTGGCACAAGTATTTGCCTCCATCAATGATCTGTATGTTGGAGATGCGCAGCAGCGCGGTGCTGTCCTCATACGTTATCAGAATGTGCTCAGCCTCCTTGACTTCATGGTTGTCCTTCATCCATGACACACTCATGGGCTGAGAGCCCTTCAGAACACACTGCAGGGAAACTTCAGTGCCCACCAAAGAACTGACGCTCTGCAGCTTTTGTACAAATGATGGTGGCTCTACAAGAACAAAGTATATGGGCATTACTAGCATCACTGCTAATGATTAGCAGCCTTTAGTCTACAAGCCTGGAGAAGAAGGTTTAATTTGTAAAATTTACTTTGACGATGAGCTGAACCTGATGCATTATGGACATTATGGATAAATGTTCAAAGCATGGAACAACTGAATAAAATGTTGTTTTATCCACACCAGTCTGGTGTGTTTTGTGTTCTACAAAGTAAAGAACAATTTCAACAGACATTGCTGGATTTGACTTCAGTGAAGTCGTCTGAAACCAAAGCTTGAAACATGAAAACATCTGTTGAGCTCCAGGAATCGATACTAGGTATACACTGCTATCCACACATAAGCAGGGAGTATATTTAAAATCGCTTATTACACCTCAACAAACCTTTTAGTGTTACTTGACATTCACAGGATGCCTTCCCCACTTCATTCTCCACAGCACACTGGTACAGACCCACATCTCCCGCCTCCACCGGCAGCACCTGCAGGACTATCAGGTCGTCCTTCACCGTGATCCGGTGTCTCTTGTCATTCCTAACCGGCTTGGAGTTTTTATACAGAGAGACACTGAATGGGGCGGAGCCGGAGACCTGGCCCTCTAACATCAGCTCAGACCCTTTCACCACATCTTTAGACTCCAAGCTACGAACAAACACGGGTGGTTCTAGAAGAAAATGGTGATAAAATCAACAATGAGGCGAAGTCATACTAGCAGGAGTTGGTGAAGTTAAAGATTTCTTGAACCTTAGGACACAACACATCCTCAGTGTTTCCCTATGAAAAGCTTCAATATTCAGGCATCTGTACAGGACACCTATGGCTGTAATAAACCAGACCAACCTTTGACTGTAACTGCACTGCTGCAGCGGTCACTACCAGCCTCACTCCAAGCCACACACGTGTATTCCCCACTATCCTCCACGGAACAGCCCATGATCTCCAGGGATGCCTCCAACTCAGTCACAGCCACTCTATGTTTGGGGCTGGAGCTGATATCCATCCCGTCCTTCAACCACTTAAAACTGATGGTGGGACTTCCTGTCACTTTGCATTCCAGCCGGGCTGAGTCGCGGCAGGTGACCAATTTGGTGGACTCAAGTTTCCTCGTGAACACGGGAGGTTCTGGGAGAAGAGGTTAACATTCACAATGAGACCGAGGATATCACACATGTGTCACCGTGAGCACGAGGTCAAGCAGCTTTCAGGCACCTTTCACAAAGAGCACGGCGGTGCAGTCCACCTTCCCTGCATCGTTGGACACCTGACAGGTGTATTTGGCAGAGTCACCAGGTTTCACTGAGTGCAGCTCCAAAGAACTTGAAGATGCATCCTTCTTTATGAAATATATGCCCCCAGTTAAAATCTCTTTGTCTTCTCTGAACCACTTTACAGCTAGCGGAGCCGTTCCAGTGTAACTTGCTCTGAAGGAAACCGTGTTTCCTGGGGTCACATCCTGTTTATCTGGTTTTTCTGTGAACACTGGGGGCTCTGAGGACCATAAGCAAAGTTTTTTTTTCATGTTAGCATGACAGCATGTACAGCCTGCACACACCAGAGGAAACACAGCCAAGCATTCACAACCTTTCACATAGAGCGTGCCGCTGGTTTCCTTCACGCCTGCTGAATTGGAGGCTCTGCATTTGTAAACTCCAGAATCAGACTTCTCCAAGCCCAGAATTTGCAGTGTAGCAGAGTTGTCTTTGAATTCAGGCTGCAGTTTGGATCCTGGTGTGATCTCCTGGTCATCCTTGAACCAGATTATGGTCATGGGTTTGGACCCAGACACCTTACAATCCATGGATATGTCATTACCAAGGAACCCATCAACTCTTTTCAAGGACTTAATGAAAGTCGGAGGCATTATCCGATCTGGTTGAAGAAAAACATCTAATTGATTAAAACAGTCTTCAAATGTCTTCAAGACAAAACACCTGAACTAAAGGAAACCCATGCAGCTTAGTCAAAGATTACACTTCTGTAATTAACAAAATCAGCAGCTGTGTATTTTTCATGTGAGAAGGTAATTAGAGTAAGACTGGTTGTTCATCATCTCTAAAACTATTATCCAGCGTTAATGATTAAAGGACCAAGGACTAACCCAGAACAGTGACTGAGCATGTGCAATGATCTTTCCCGACTTTATTTGACACTTCCATCCTGTACTCGGACGTGTCTCCTCTTTCTGCCGTGAGGATCTTCATGGTGGCCACGTTGTCCTTCAGGGTGATCTTGTATTTACGGCCACTGATCATCTCCTTTCCGTCTTTAAACCACTTGATTTTCAGGTCTGGGCTTCCTGAAATGGTGCACTCCAGTGTGGCTGAATCTCCTGCAGTTACACTAATGGATTCTGCAGGTTCTATGATTCGGGCAGGTTCTGGCAACCAAATACACTCATCGGTTAAAAAGTTCTAAACTTTAAGACCCAAAGACCTATAAATAAATTGTAGAGCATGGAGGGTATCATCTGACCTTGCACCGTCAGAGAAGCTTCACATCTCTGATGACCAGCCTCGTTCTCAGCTTGGCACAAATATTTGCCTCCATGGCTGATGGCGACACTTGTTATCAACAAGCAAGCAACATTGCCCTCAAAGACCATCTTTATGTTTGGATCATCATCTCTCAGTATTTCAGAGTCTTTCATCCATTTGACAGTGATGGGTGCTGAGCCCTTAACGGTTCCCTGAAGTTTGACTGCAGTTCCCAACACAGCTGTAGCACTCTCAACCCTCTTTGTAAAGGTTGGTGGCTCTACAAAAGCATATAATGTGTTCAGAACTGAGCCTGGAGTACAAGACTAAATCTGTTTGAGGTCACTAACCTTTTAGTTTAGCCATGGCCTTAGTGGTGACTCTCCCCACATCATTTGATATAACACACTGATAATCTCCAACATCTGTACTTTCAAATGGATGGATCTCCAGCCTTGATAAAGAATCTTGGGAGATGATTTTATATTTCTGATCGGTGGTGACGACCTTCTTGTTTTTTAACCAGCTGATTTCAAAGGGAGCAGTTCCTGCAATCTTGCACTCCAGCTGAGCTGCTGTTCCCTTCACCACCTCAACGGTCTGCAGTTCCTCCCTAATGAACGGTGGTTCTGGGTGTGTAGAGTAAAGATGTCAGCTACAAAAGGTGTGTTACGTTAGCAGTGAATGCAAAGTCAGTGCAATCGATGACAAACCTTTAACAGCAATAAGGGTGTTGCAGCTCTCACTGCCAGCATTATTTGACACCTCACAGGTGTAGCTCCCACTGTCTGTGACCTCAACCTTCATGATCTCCAGAGTGGAAACTCCACCCTTAAAAGATGTCTTATATTTTTCTCCACCACTGAGTTCTCTTTCATTCCAGAACCAGTGGATGTGAAGTTCAGGCGAACCTTTAACAGTGCACTGTAGGCGTGCCGCTATACCTTGTTTCCAAGTAAACTTAGGTTCCATTTTCTTGACAAAGTTTGGAGGCTCTGAAACAAGGTTTTAGTTCAAACACAGTAAGATTTAAAAAATAAACAAAAGAAAAGAAAAAGGCAAGCAGAAGAAATCGCATCAACGGACATGCAGTTTGCAAAAAGAAGAGCGACGTAGACAGTGTGTCATGTTACAGCAAACAGTTGGCTTCAAGGAGCCAACCGGCTCATTTCAAGAACTTTGTGCTGTTTAAGCTCCCAGAAAATCATCCTGAAGCTCTTACCTTGAACTGTCACCACAGCCTCACAGTATGAGGTCCCAGCCTCATTCGTGACTGTGCAAACATATTTCCCAGAGTCCTTCACTTTAGACTTGGGTATCTCAACAACAGCCACCTTGTCCTCAAAGGACACTTTACAATCCATGCTTGGGTGGACTTTTTTGCCATCTCTGGTCCAGACGGCGGTCACACCAGTCTCCTCATCTACCTGGCATTCCAGCCGCAGCAGGTCATTGACGGCGGCTGACAACGGCTCAATGACCCTAACAAAGCTGGGCTTGCTGATAACCTTGAGCTCTGTGGTAAAGGTAGCCATGCCAATACTGTTGGAGGCCTTGCAGAGGTAGACCCCCTGGTCAGCCAGCTCAAGACTCTTAATCTGAAGGGAATGTTTGTTCTTTTCACATTTCATGACATAGTTCCCTCCAGATGAGATGGCTATGTTGTCCTTGTGCCAGACAACGTCCATGGGTGAGGATCCGGTGAGTGAACACTGCAACACAGCTTGTTTGCCCGCATACAAGGTCATTGGATCTGGTTTCATTACAAATAGTGGTGGGTATATTTCTATGGAGAGCAGGCACACAAAACAATGTTCAGAAGTTGATCAATTTATTAAAAATCAACTAAACTGCAATCTCAACGTTCTGAGCTTGTCAGATCCATTTTATACACAAATGATCACATCCTCGATGTTGCACCATCGCAATTGCGGTGAAAGGTTGTACATAATTCTCTCTCTCTCAAAAACATGATGCCCAAGAGTCCCACTGGTTCTTACCTGTGACGGTGAGCGTGGCTGAGCAGCTAGCGGTGCCATGCTGGTTGGACGCTCTGCAGGTGTATTCACCGCTGTCGGCTTTGACCGGGTTCAAGAGCTCCAGCGACGAACTGCTGTGCTGGCTCACAATCCTGAACTTGTCACTTTGTTTGATCTCGATGCTGGACTTGAACCATTTGAAGACAATGTTAGGCGCCTCCGCTGTCTCGCATTCAAACTTGGCATTACTGCCAATGTTTATATCCAGAGGGAGAAGTTTTTGCCTGAACACCGGTGGCACTGAACATATGCAGAGAAACCAAAATATAAATGTTAGGAATGTCATCTGTGAAACTCTTGTGAAAAAAAAGATCATGAACAGGAATGGTGGAATGTACAACAATGGAAATTCAGCAGTGACTGTAAGGGAGAAAGAGAGCAGGAACTTTAGCCCCATGGTTTCAACGTTTCCCAGAATGCTGCTTGAGAGAAGACAATGCCATTGAACATGATTGTCATGGGGCTAGGGTTCACGCTAAAATAAAGAAGAAGGGAAAGTTGTGTAGGCTTGGATGCATACATAAAGACACTGGAGATATGGAGAGAATGGTCCTGAAGGAAATGGACAAACCATAGGAACACAGAAAAGCACTGAGAGTCACGTATGACCAGGATTGTCACAACCATTTTAGTCAAAGCTAAATTGGAGCTAAAGTAAGCTAGATTTCATGACTGTGACAGTCCTGGTCTTCAAGCAATGATGTGAGGCAAACCAGACACGGTGAGTTAGCGCCATCCAGTGGCTTCAGGAGGGGCTCATGCTGAGCTATGAAATGAACATACAGGTCAGGGTGACAGGTGAACAATCCCATGAGGCCTCCAGTGAATCAGTTTGAGTGAATGATTAGTCAGTCCCATAGGAAACGGATGAATGAAGGAACGAATGAAGGAACGAACGAATGAATGAATGACATTAATGTTCCTAGAATCAAACCTCTTGAGACCACAGTGAGTCTTGAAGATGTTGTCGTCCTGCCAGCTTCATTCTCTGCCTCACAAACATACTCTCCTTGATGCCTGTCCTCAACTTTGTTGATAACCAGTGTGTATGTGTCGTGGTCTTTCAAACACTTGAACTCATCGCCAGATTTCACCAATTCGCCATTGAAAAACCAGTTTACCTTGGTGACGTACTTAATAGTGGTGCTAAGGGTAACTTTGCTATCCTCATCCACAGATGAGTCTTCGAGGAAGGTGATTATTTCTGGGTTTTCTCTCTGCTCCGGCCTCAGGACGGTGATCTCCTCTGTGAACACCTCCTGCCTCTGCTCCCGCTGGATGCTGGTATCCTCCACCGACTCGACGGGGACAGTGGCAGGAACCGGAGCAGGAGTAACAACGGCTGCTCCAACGTCTTTCTGCCTGCTTACTGACTTCACCTCCTGCCTGGACACCTGGACTGAATGCTCAAAAACCATCTGAGTCTCAGTGGAGACTGTGACCTGAGATGAGACAGATTTTTCCATCTTAGCTGCAGATGATTGCTGAACCATGACCTGCTTCTCAGCTGAGGCACACTCAACAGTCATTCTAGACTCAGTCTTGAGTGCAGCAGCCTGAGACTTCATGGCCGTGAAACCCACTGCACTCTCTGCCACGTTCACCATCTCAACCATTGGTGACATCACCTGTTTGGACCGTGCCGAGGTGACGTATGCCCTTTGAGGTTTGTCCAGCTGCATGGTGCCTGGCTGATCTGAAGTCAGAACATTTGCATCTTGGTATATAATGGAGTGGAAAGCTGCCTGGAGTTCAGTTCTGAAGTCAGCTGTCTGAGGATACTGACCCTCCACTGTCAGAGTGATCTCCATGGGGGCGCCTGCGGTTGTGATCAGGTACGTAAACATGGTCTGTTTTGGCTCTTTTTGAACCTTGACCTCCTGCATATCCACAGCCTGTAAGCGTTTTGCAACCTCAGCCAGGAGCACAGGCTGGTCGGTGGCCACAGCAGCGTGGAGGCAGTCTCGAAGCTGACGCCGCACATTCAGACTCAGTGGTTTGGGGATGTGGATCACAAATGACATCTCTTTAGGAAGGGTGGCGTTGTCAGTCAGTTCTGACGCCATAGCAGACACATTGGGCTGTATGCTGGGGGTTACTTTGGTGGACTCAGACTTGGTGGTCTCCTTGAGGAGTTCACCAGTGAGCAATCGCTTCTCATCCATCACTATGGACTGCCTGACTGACTGGCCCTCCTGGATCTGAACAGCGTAGTCCTGTTCCGCTGCCTTGAGGAGGACACTGCTCTCTGTAGAGGTCTCCTTCTCTTCGATCTGGATGGACTCAGTGGGGACTTTGGACTCTATTGCTGTCTGGCAGGAGAATTTATCCACATCTATAAGACTCTCAGTGTGACCCTCCACCATGGCCTGACTGTCCATCACTGTGGTGACCTGCAATACATCCAAGCGATCCTCCTTCTGCACCAAAGCTCGTTGCTTCTTGACATCGGTAGTCACAGGTGTCTCCTTTGGTAGCTGCATGGGCTGGAAGGAGAGCTGAAGAATGTTTTGAGGCCTGGGCTCAGATCGAAGCTGAGACTGTGTGCCAGTGACAGACAAATCCAACTCGGTGTGATATTCTGCAGTGAGCTCCCTCTTCTCATCTGAGATGGCAACATATCTCCGTGTTTTTTCCTGTTTGGGCGCTGCCACCTGGTGGTCTGGCTTCTCCAGTGTGAGAATGCCCTCTCTGGGCAGAGCCTCCAGAGGCTGAGTGGACTGGAGATGCAGCAGAGTCGCTGCCTCCTTCTGAGGCAGGATGGTCATGCTGCTGGTTTTTGCCTCAAACTCTGATGTGTCCTCAAAGACTAATGTCCTCTGCGCATCCTGGCTAACAGTGTGCAGCAGAGTGGGACTCTTCCTCGCACCTGCCTGCTCTGGTGCTGGTTTCTCACAGGTGAAGCTTGCCAAAGATGGCAGGAGGTCCTGGTCTGTCAGAACCTGGAGGTGCAATAACTGCTCTCCTTCGACCTGTGGCTGAATGGACCTGGCACTGTCCAAACTGGGAAGCTGCTGACTGGGTTCAGCCTGCAGCATTCGCTTCTCCTCAGCAGTAATAGCTGCCTTGATCACTCTATCCTTACAGAGCTGAGCAGTCTCCTCAGCAGCCCTCTGGGTGGAGACAGTAGTCTCCTTGGAAAGAGTCTGCCTCTCCTCACTGACTGAAGCCACTATAGGTTGATGCTGCTCTTTCCCCACCGTGGACTTCATGGCGGAGTCTGCTGTTGCTAGCTCAGTTACGTAGGCATCTGCAAGCACTCGCTTCTCTGCAGACTGAGCAGAGTATAAAATCTTCACACCTTCCTTCACCTTGTAGCTGGTCTCCTCTTGAGGTTTGGGGATGTCCTGGGACTGCTCTTTCAAGATGGATAGCTGGGACTGGACCTGATGTCCACTCACCTGATGTCTGGGCTCTGAGCAGGGCCTAACAGCAGCAGACCTTCTGTCAGCCAGAGGTTCTGTGCTGACAGTAGAAAGGGGAGTGAGCTCCTCTGCTAGAGCTGACATTATTTTCGACCTCTTCTCTCTCTCTGCCTGAAGTTCAATGACTTCAGGACTCTGAATGCGACTACAGTGCTGCTCTGTGAAATCCTGACTCTCTTCAACCGATGATGTGAATGCTGCCACATGAAATTGTTTTGTAGGAACTGCTGAAACCTGTGGTGGCCGGGTGGGAACAGTGGACACTCTCTCCTCTATCTCATGGGACTGAAGAACAGCTGCTTGGTGGGTGACCTGCTCACGATAAAGAGTGGCAGCAGAAATATCTAGTTCTTTAAGGGACCCCACTTGCTCACTGGGAATGATCTGCCGATCTTCTGTGCCAATGGTGTAAACCATCTGATCTGGTCTAGCTTTGTCCTGGCCTGGGAGGCTAACTTGGTACAACCGGGACTCTGTTGCCTGCTCCGTGACTGATACATTATAGCCTTTCTTCTGGACCACTGTCACCTGTTCCTGTTCTTTGGAAATGGTTCGTCTAAGCACAACAAGCTCTGCACTACAAGACGCTTCCCCATACGGGTTGGAGGCCTTACAGGAGTACAGACCACTGTCTTCTTGTTTGACACTCTTGACAGTGATGAAGCCAGACCCGTCTGAGTTGGCTACAAGGGTACAGTGTCTACTGGCCTGGATTTGGAATGCCCCCTTGAACCACTTCACATCTGGAACTGGATCACCACTAACTCTGTAATGGAAAGAAACCTCTCCTCCTTCTGAACACTTCGCTGGCTGGATTTGAACTGAGAACGATGGAGGTTGGCCTGTCACCTTGAACATCTTCTCCACCCATTTCTCTGCATGGCTAACATCATGCTTCTTCACCTCCAGGTAGGTGGTGCATGTTGTCTGGCCAAGCCTGTTGGTGGCGGTGCAGGAGTACTCACCCCCATACTCAGAAGAGACCTGGGTGATTACTAACGTGTACTCCTCTCGTTCCTCCATAATCTTGTATACGGAGGAGTCTGTTATCACCTTTCCATTGTGAGACCATTTTACAGTGGGCTTTGGAAGCCCAGACACCCTGACGGTAAAGCTAGCGGTCTCCCCGGCCGTTACAACGGCCGGGGAGATCTGGCTGAGGAAAACTGGCTTTTCTTTTTTCTTCTCTAAGGCCGAAGAGTAGCGTTTGGACTCTGGCTTGAGTTCAAGTGTTTTAGTTTTCTCTGGTAACTGGACACCAGTGTAGTAGGTTTCCTCTTGTTCCTCCAAAGTGGTGATGGTGGTGCTACGATGTTCTGTTGGGAAATATTGAGCAAGACTGACATCAATATCCAAAATAGAAAAGCTGTCATATTAAGACAAAATGTTAGAGGCGTCAATTAAGTCAGTGATTTAAAAAAAGAAATGGATTGACTTGATGCAATATTTTGAGAAGCATCTTTGTCACTTATAAGTTACAAATCCAAAGCGGAGTGAAATTAGAACCTGGAGGTACTGACCCACATTCTGAGAGGCTTTAAGCTTCTAAAATCTAAACACTGATCGGCTTCCAGAACTCATTTTGACCACAGGTGTAGCAAACTGGCTCAAAAACATTTCCTTTACGCAAGTGCCCGGGACACAAAGACTCGACTTTAACCAAACATGAGGTTCAACATCCCCCGTTTCTCTTTCTGGACTGATCGACTCACGGTTAAACAGCTTAAAGAGTCGAGTTGTTCCAATGCTTGACGTTAGATGTCTCATCGCGACACACACACTGATTGATCAATACGGCTCCGGATCTCATATTCGATGTCACCTGATGCAGGTTCCAGGGCCAATGATTATTAAAACCATTTACACAACAAAAGGAATTTCGAGCAAAATGAATGGATTTAATACAGACTCACTATTAAAATTATAGCGACCAAAAACGCCTCACAACAGAGGAATTCAAAAGACTTGGGATCAGCCACTAAACCTGATGACACCAGCAGGTGTCACACCTGATGGACGGCGAAAAACGGAACCACGGTGTCGATTTAAAAAAATACACCCATCACAAACAGTAACTTTAAATCATCAAATCATTTATTACAGAAAATCTCACATCATGTCTGTACAACAAACCATCTCAAATCACAATGTCAGATGTTTTAATTGTCTTATTTTATTGGTATATGTCACTCAGACTTTCAGAGTTACACATATTTACAAAACTGACAATTAAAATTCAAAACCTTCACAGTATTCTTGATTGTTAAAATCTATTGATCATCTTGCTGCATGTTGAATTATCAACTTGGATCAAAAGCCAAAACTCACTCATACAACAACAAAAAATCATTCAAAACATTTGGAAAAATCATTCAGCAATAATATGAATAAATCATACAACAAAATGTTCTAGTTTGACTTTTGAAATACGTAAAAATGTTCATTTTTTTGCACTTCTATGTTTTACATGCATCAGTAATGCAAAGATGTTGTTCATGTTAATCTGTATTATTCAAATCTTGTATTGAAACTTTTAAACTCATACTGAGAGAAGATACTAAAGTTTGGTGTCTTATTTAATAGAACAAATGATAATGAGCTTTGTCCTTGTTTTCAACACATGACTGAAGGTGAGGATGTTGAACTGGAGACAAATCACATCTCAGAAATTTGTCCTTGTGAATAAAACAATCCCAGCCAATGGATACAGGTGGAAATGATTTGATTTCTGCATTGAAACTCATGCCTGGATTTAAATTGAAAGAAAATCACATCTAAAGAAACCAACTAAAAAAAAAAAAATCCTCACACACATTCCTAACATTACAAGGAGTTAGGCAAACCAATGTGAACAGCATGATTTCCTTTTTTTAGCTTGATGGCTTAAAAATCTAAAACCCTTCGGAACTAGTTAGTTTGTAGTTGGTTGCAAAGATATTACACTGAAGTGAAAATCCAAAGTTCGCCTTTAACCTCTACTGTTAAACTGACCCCCCCAAAAAAACTAACAACCCCAAAATAATAAATGAGTAAATAGATACTATCAGCATCCAAAAACACTTAATTTCAGGAAGAAATGCCACACAGGTCGTTTAATTTGTTCCAGTAGTAACATTACATCAAAACTGACTGAAAACAGAAATCTCTGACACGAAGCAGCAGCACACAATAGGTAGGCCATTTAGCTCCTACCACCAGCCCTAACCCTAGAAGACCTTCTACCACCTGCCCTAACCCTAGAAGACCTTCAAAGGGTAGGCCGTTAAGCTCCTACCACCAGCCCTAACCTGAAAAGACCTTCAACAGGCAGGCCATTTACCTTCAACCACTAGCTCTAACCCTAGAAGAACGACAACAGGTAGGCCGTTTACCTTCTACCACCAACCCTAACCCGAGAAGACTTTGAGCAGCGCCTGTGTCTCCAGAGAACCGGCTGTGTTCTGGATGACACACTTGTACTCCCCAGCATCACTCTGGGTCACGTTGGTGATGAGCAGGTTAAAGTGACCTTCACTCTTCTCCTGAATGATGTACCTGCTGTCCGTCACACATCCTCCATCTTTGAACCATGTGGCTGTGGGGTTCGGTTTTCCGCTCACCAGACACTGGAGGACGACCGGTGTCCCCAGTGCTGCTGTAATGTTCATCAGGGGGATGACACATTTAGGGGGGGTTTCCGTCACCTGGAAGTGGAAGCTGCATACATCAGATGACTTCCCCTTGAACTCTACCCTGTCATCTTTTGCTGGCTCAGCAAACACGTCAAAGTTGATGCTGAGGTACTTCTGTCCCTGTTCGCCTGTTTGTGTGTCAGTGTTGGCCACAAGCCTGACTGCCCGCTGTGATTCATCCTCCTCCTGCTGAAATTCAAACTCCAGCTCAATTTCTGACACCTGTTCACCACTAGGTGACGTGTTTCCAACCATCATGTCAAACTTCTGAGGATGAACTTTGGCACTTCCAAGAGACACGGCGGTCAATTCTCTTCCTCTGGCCTTTCCTGTGAACTCTTTGGAGCTCAAGACCACCAAGGAGGCCCGGCTCAAAGTCTCCCCAACAATGTTAATTGCCCTGCAGGTGTAGACTCCACTATCCTGTGGTGTGACTTTGCAAATCTTCAGAAAGTGGTTATCTCCATCAGAGGAGTGCAGGAATTTTTTGTTATTGTGAGGGATTTTTTGGCTACATTTGAACCATGACAAGACTGGAGATGGAATTCCCATCAGTGAGCACTCAAACATGATAGTGGTACCCTCAGGGGCTTCAACATCACAGATAGGATTGATGAACCTCGGCGGCATCTCAGTCACCTCAAAAGCTATTTTCAAATCGTCATACTCCTGAGTGACAAAGTCCACGGCCCCCTCCTCGTAAACACTGGGTAGTACATCCAGAGATATGATCATGCTCTTGTTGTCTGCCGTGTACTCAGGAATGGTGATGATCTTCACCCTCTTCTCAAACTGTTTCACCTCATTTTCATCCAGTTCTACCTCAAGCAGAATCTCCTGTGGAGAGGGAGAGCGAGAAGAGTCCTCTTCTACATCAAACTCCATCACATGCTGATGGGTGACAGCAGGGGGCCCTGGCATGAACCTCATCTCTTGTGATACAACCACCACCAATGCAACACTCCTGGCTTCCCCAACATAATTCACAGCCTCACAAATGTATTCTCCCTGGTCATCTTTAGTCACATTGTGAATAGTTAGCAGGATGCTATCACCATCTCTTTCAATTATAACCCTGTTGTCTGCTACCAGCTGTTTTTTGTTGCAGAACCACCGAACCTCAGGTGAAGGTACACCAAACACCTCAGCACAAAAAGTCAGTGAGTCGTCTTCAACCAGTCTCCTCTTAATGAGAGGTTTTAGGAAGGCGGGGGGGATTCCCTGGACTTTCTCTTGAAGACCGGCCAGGCTTAGTGACCCTTTTGCCTTGAATTGGTTCTCATTCACGTTTATGTCAGGAAGCAGAATTTCATCACCCTTATCTGCAGGAGATGTAAGAAACTGAACTGGTGAGAAGAACTGCTCAATGGATTCTCCTGTCAAGGGTCTCTCATGTTCCCCAGGGAACAGAGGATGTTCTGGAGGGGTTATAAACCCACTTGGTGCATCAGAACTGGCAGACTTGGGAGTGTAAAACGACTCAGCAATGGGCTGTGAGGCCTCAGTGGAGGAACCAGGAGTGTAGAACCTCTCAGCTATGTCTGCAATCTCTTCACTAGCAGTGCTGCCGATCTCTATGGACATTTCCGACTCAGGAGACAGTGGCCTTGCCCAGTCTGTTGGAGGGTTGTAGTAGTCATACACGGCACCAAACGTGACCTCCTCTTCCAGGAAGTCTCCTGCTACTGCTCCAGCTTCAGCTGGTAAGGCCATATCCAAATCATCGCTGTCCTCCTCAGGTGCAACCTGATTCTGAGGTTTCTCAGCAGTCATACTCTCAGGCACAATGTCTTTAACTTTGTCATCCACTTTTGGACTGGGCACAAGTACTTTAGGTTCTATCATCACCTCATCCCCTCTGATCTGTGTATGAGGCCCAACTACATCACCAACTGTGGCGATCTGAGCATCTGGCACATTACAGAAGACCCCACTGTCCATAGAGGATTCTGGCAATGACATCTTAACCTCACTCACATGCCCCCTTTCCGGCATTGCAAGATGTCCGTCCGTGATCCCACTACTGGTTTCTGTTAGCTCGTCTACTACCACAGCCCCCCTATCAGGATTCAGGAACTCCATGCTGATGAGATCAGTGCTGCTGGGCGGAGTCAAAGAACTTGGACTTCCCACTTTTTTCTCAGGGTTAGGAGACTCAAGAAGGCTCTGGGGTTCAACAGTTTTTTCTTGCTGAGCTGAAGTTCTTGCAGAGCATTTTGCTGCTGGGACCTTTTCTGATTGAAAAGGAAAGAAACTGCAAGTTTTTTCAAATGTTGTCTCTCTCACTGTTTTTCCACCTGTCTCTATTTTCTCATGAAACGCAGTAGGTTTCTCAGGCGGAGACTGGACCAACTCTGGAGACTCCAGCTCTTCGCTTGGTGACTGATTCATAGATTCATGGCCTTCGGTTAAATCTTCTCCCTGTCCAACATCACCGGAGTCCACAGAGGCATTTTCCTTCAGGGAGGAGGTAGACTGTGACGAGACCTCTTTTTGTGCAACCACAGGTTGAGCAGCTTTGGGAGAACCTGGATTTCCTCTCACAGCAGGGGGAGATACATCACCACCTTCTACACCCACGGCAACAGGATCCACCAATGCCACAGTAGGTATAAATTCTTCAGGGAAAAGTCTCATCTTTCCCTGTTCCTGAGAGTGGGATGTGAGTAATCCAGCTAAGGAGTCTGACTCAAACGCTTCTTTGATTTCAGAAACCTTTATCACAACGGTGGAGGCTTGCAGACCACATCCAGATACTGTTGGACGTGCTGTCAAGGTTCCAAGTCTAGCTTGTGCAGTTTTGCCAGCCAGTGCAGGTGGTTCCTCTGCAGTCAGTGTAGACGGTTCCTGTGCAGCCAATGCAGATGGTTTGTCTTTCTGTGACCTGTCCACTGTTCTATTGAAAGCTGCAACAGGCTTAATGTCCCCAGTTAAGCTAACAGGAAGCTGTTTCCCAGAGGGAGTGAAACCCTTCCTTCCTGCAGTGCCACCGCCATCTGAAAACTGCACAGGCTCTGTAACTTGAAGCGACACATCAGAGACACTTGAAGCCTCCCCCAGCTTGTTTCCAGCGACACACCGGTACAGTCCAGCATCGCTGAAGGTAAAGTTATTTACGTACAGCCTGTGAACGTGATCATCTGCCTCTACTTTGTATTTCTCCACTGCCACTGGTAGGCAAACGTCATTATAATACCAGGTAACCTCTGGGGTGGGCTTGCCTGTGACCACACACTTTAACACTGCAGTACCACCCTCAGAACAGCTGATATCTTCTAATTCGCTGACCACGTGAGGAGCTTCACCAACCACATCAAAGGAGAAAACACGTTTCTGTTTAGCAGGCTGAGAGGTGCCCTCGTCTTCTGAAGTTTTTCCTGTCAGAGGCTCAAGTCTGTCGTCTCTGCGTTCCTCCATTAAGCCAGGGGTGGGGGTTGCTGCAGTAATTCTGATCTCCACGGGTGAGGAGCTTGAAGATTCATCTGAGCGCAGCTGTCGGTGGGTTACCAGCTCGGGCACCTGCAGTGTTGCTTTGCCTGAATCCATGGAGGTCTTAATTCCGACTTGTGCCAAGTGGTCCAGGCTTTCCTCAGGCTTCTCTACTTCTGTTTCTTCCACATCTTCTGTGCCACCTGACATTGTCATGTTTCTAGAGATCTCTAGAGTGCCACGGCAGATGGATTTGCCATGCTTATTGGTTATGACACAGTCATATGTTCCCTCATGGTCTGCTGTTGGGTAGAAGATAGTGAGCTGTGATCCATTACACTTGCTGATGATATCGTAATCAGGATTGTGGGCTAATGGGTGGCCATCTTTGAGCCAAACGACAGTGGGCTGAGGGTCACCCTGGAACTGACATGTAAATTCTGACATCTCACCCACTTTTGCTCTGACTGGTGATATTTCCTTTAGAAATACTGGATGAGAGCCTCCAGTACTTACGTCCCCCTTTTTCACCGTGTTAGATGTTTGAGTTTGGTAGACTCCATCTTTCACACCTGAAGCTCCTTGGACTCTCTTCTGCTCTTTTATTGCTCTGGGTTTGAGTGTCTCTGGACAACTGTCCCCAAACTCCTTAAACTTGATCAAATCTCTGCTTCTTTCTTCTATTCTTAACCCTTCTTTGTCTGTGTGTTGACTACTTTCTCTGGTATTCTCTTTCTTGCTTTTCATCTCCACCTCCTCCTTTATCCCTCTCTCCTCTCTTGCTTCTAACTGGGAGTATTCACTTCTGGATTTATCATCAATGATAGCATACTGGTCCATGTGCACATTCCTCGCGTCTCCCAAAAGAACATCAGGTGGACTATTACATAAGAACTGTTTTGTGACTGAAGAAGATTCTCTGAAAGATTTATGGGGGCTGTCATCCTTGGCAGAGGTAGCTTCATGTCCCTCTGAAGGAACACCGATAGTTTGTTTTGCAGATAATCTCTGGTCAGGTGATGCTGCACGGCCTCTATCTTTGACAAGACTGTATTCATTAGAACTTCTATTTGATGCATCCAGTGGGAAGCCAACTGATGTAGGTGAAGGATTCAATTCCATACATGTGTCATGTTGAGTGAATTGTTGAAGAGATGAAGGTATTTTTGTTGGGAAGATGCCACCAGCAAGAGCTGAATGAGGAGGTGGAAGTTCAAAAGGGTATGTTTTCCATTCCTGAACAAGTGATGGGGCGTGGGACTCAACAGGTAATCCAGACTCAGGTTGTTGGACAGGATTGTCCAAAGCCCACTCAGGTTTCAGTTCAGCTACTTCCTCCTGTTCGACAACATCTTCTTGCCATTTCAGGAGGCGATGAGCCAGTGCCTCTTCTTCACTGACCAAGTATTCACTGTCCCGCTGCAACTTAGTCTGGCAGTCGTCTGAGAGCAGCTCATCAGCAGGAGGCCTCTTCAGACCATCCTCCTGCTCAAGTTGGAGACCAGGAGGAATTGATTTACCCAAAAGACACTTCTCTGGGGCAGTTAGGCCTGGTGTGGGCTTCTTGCCCTGGACTACTTTAGGCTGTGGAACTGATCCTGAAGTCTCTAAATTTCCTCCAATGTTAGTGGTCCTCTCTGGTGGGATCTGTGGGTAAACATCTACCCACTCTGGCTCACGTTCCACGGTGTGCTCCTGTTCCAGCAGAACATCCTGCTGCCATTTCATTATCCTCTCAGTCAATGCCTCCTCCTCACTGACAAACTTCTCACTCTCATTCTTTAACTCAGACAGGTTCTCCATCGACAGCTGGAGTTCACGGTCTTCCCTGGTCTTGTCAAACAACATCTCTGCTCTGGCATTTGTTCTAGGCAGTGACTCCACTTTGACTCCTGGCGTGGGTATTTGAAGAGACATCTGCACAGGCACGGCATTAAATACATCAAGTTGTACTCTACCTTTTCCTTTAGGTGACTGACGAATTGACTTTTCAGCATGGTCCTCCTGCTGGGTGCAAATGTGGCCCTTAGATTCCACATACTGTGTCTTTGCAGATATGAGCTCAGCTTTGGGATAGGGTGTCTCTTCCAATGGCATTTCCATGCATTGCTGGTGAGTCCTAGTCTGCATAGCCAGGAGTTTCCTCTCACTGTCCCTCTGCCGTGCTTCTAGACTCCTGTCAGTCTCTGCCTTCAACAACTGTCCCTCATATACCTGCTGACATGGCTGAGTGGCCCCTGATGCCAGCTGATCTCTCAGGAACCTCTCTGTGGTAGATCTGAGGTGCAGCTCAGGTGGCTGCCAAAACCTGTCTTCAGCAATGGTGTCTGTTCTCGGTGACAGCTCTGCAGCTTTTAATCTTGGTGCCATCATAGCTGTCCCTTCGGTGTGCAGTTCTCCTGGCCCAGCCTTCACTCTGGCTTTCAGTGGAGAGGCATCAGTGTCTACTCCCCCTTTACCTTGAGGTGAATCATTTGATAAAATGAGAGCAGGAACTAAGGCTGCTCTTTCTAGAACCTCCTGCTGTTTGTGAAGGTGGCCCTTAGAGAGCATGTACTGTATCTCTGCAGACGTGGGCTGATCCTGATCAGGGCAGGGTTCCTCCTCTTCCGCCATTTCCATTCCTTGCTGCCACTTCTTGATACGCAGAGCTAGGAGTTTTTCCTCGCACTTGATCCGCTCTGCTTCCAGACTCGTTTCATACTCTGCCCTCAGAGACTGTTCTGCACACTCTAGATTTGGTTCAGCCGGTTCAGATTCCAGCTGATCTGGTGCTCTAGCTTCACTCAAGAACTTCATTGGAATGGATTTTTCTTGCTGTGGCCTGGGTGACAGCCTGAATTTGTCTTCTGCCTTGGTGATTGTTCTAGGCGATACCACTGCTTCCATATGTGCAGCTCTAGTCTTTAATGTTGATTTTTGTGCAGGCATTAGCAGTGCCTCACCTTCCATTTCTACTGGCATAGCTTCCTTTGTGGCTGACGTTTGAATGAAGAATGCAGAAGATTCAGCTTTGTCTCCTCTGGCTTTTACTTTATGGGATGTTACCTCCATTGCACCTTCAGAATCAGCCAACTTTGCATTCATTATTGGTGTCTTATGGAAACAGGGCGGGATTGTAGACATTTCTGCAGATGCTTTTTTCTCTTCTACTACCGGCTGGGTATAGATGCGACCTGCAGGCTCTGTGTGTTCTACCTCTACTGGCAGGTGCAGATTATTTTCAGGGTAAAATGTGTCTTCTGACATCATACTCCCTTGCTGCCATTTTCTGATTTTCAGCGCAAGAAGTTTCTTCTCACACTCCATCTGCCCAGCACCAAGTCTCCTCTCAAACTGAGCTCTATGTGGCTGCAGTGGGTCGGTTCCTGCTGTGTCTTCTGGTGTTTCACTCAGGAACGTCTCCCTGCGGGACTTCATCATTGACTGCTCTTTTTGAGCAGGCTTCAGATCAGATTTCCAGTTTTCAGTGGGACATGTAGTTTCTGGGTATGCTAATGATTGTTGATGCTGACATAGCTCAGCCTCAAACTTTGAACTGTCCAATGTCAGATCAGTAACAACACCACAATGTTCACTCACCATCGGCGACTCCACACCTGTTGCCTCTTTCTTATCTGTCGATGTTTCGATCAGCTGACCGCTCATGATCTGGATTGCCCTGGTTCTGGACTGAGGTTCAAATGAATGCCTTGCATAAGACTTATGAGGCAGCCTGGTTGGGGTTTTTACTTGAGCCTCACTGTGAATCTCCCCCCAATCAAAGGCCCTGTGGACATGCTGGGCGTCAGGTGGAGGGACAGGCTTGGCCCTGAGCCTCTCTATGTAATCTGAGTAGCTGGGCTCACTTGTGACTGACTCCACATCAAACTCAGAGGAGGACATGGTCGAGACAGACAGCCTCTTCTTCTGTTTGACAGCTTTCTGGAGTGTGCCAAGTTTAGTTCTGACTTCGTTGTGAAGGCTCTCCGTGTCACTGAACCTCTCACTGTATCGGTCACTGCACCTGTCACTAAACCTTTCACTGAACTTGGTGCCGGTGCGCCGGTCGCAGTAGATGTCACTGAACCTGTCGTTGAATCGATCAGATCGATCAAACATTGGGGGAGGGGACAGAGCACGCTCAGAGGCAGTCTCCAAACGTTTGGGCTTTATTTCTGACTGTTTCTCTTTCGAGCAGGACCCAGACCTGAAGTAGACACTACGCACCAGAGAACTTCTAGAACGAGACCTTCCCTGATGTCCTCTGGAAACGGACCTATCAAACGGAGACCCTACGTGCCTGAGATCAACCCTAATGGTCGTGTCTTTCCTCTGATCTGCCAGAGTTTCGATGCCCTCCTGCGACCTGGCAGAGCATCGTAAGGAGCCCAGGTAGTTAGCAGACTGCTCCTCTCTCATAGACACCAGGAGTGACGCTGTCGACTCAGCCGAACCCTCTGTGTTTATGGCCATGACCTTATAGCTGCCTGAATCCTTGTCTTTAACACTCTGGATGAGGAGGCTGGTGGTGTGCAGGTGTAGCCTACCGTCAGTACAGACCCTACGTCTACGCCCCTTAGGAACAGATTTATTATTATGGAACCAGATGATAGTCGGTGCGGGGTAAGCTACTAATTTACAGGTTAACTCCACTGGGTCTCCTTCCAGGACGGACTGGAGCTTGAGTTTCTCAGTGAATGCAGGTGGGATGCTGTCTGTCCATGACGTGATGGGGGGGTTTCTGCTGGAGCAGCGGTTGTCCAACCGCAGGCCGTCATCTGGGACTTCCTGCGTGTCGGAGAAGGCTTCTCTCAGCCGCCGAGTGCTGGAGGGTTCCTCGCTGCTGTGTGGCATTTCTTTGTGACAGAACATCTCTGCAAACAAAAGCAGACATTAGTCAAAGGGGTCAAAAGAGAAAAAAGTCTGAAATTAATCATGAATGGAATTATTAAATGCATGCTGGGAGTCACAATGCCAAGAGAAATAATTTCACTCACCATATTTGTTCGAATAAACGCAAGACTTGATTCTTTTTATTAGAAACCTGCCGATCCTTCGTCTGTGGAAATTTCTTCAAAACATAAATTATTTTAATTATTATAAAAAAACATGATTCCAAGATGGGCTGCTAACATTCGCTTGTTTTATTTTGGGTAATTGCCTTGGCTCGAATATTCCTTACCTGACTTGCAGACAGGAGAATAAACGCCCTTTCTAATCTTTAAGAACAAATGAATGTCAAGCAAGTATCATGTTTTAGATCCAATATGTAAAGAAAAGAAGCATTAAAGTGGGTGAGAAGGCGTTTATTCGAACTAATATAGTTTACTGGTGTTATTTAGAAAGCAAACCACAGGAATCACATCCCTCTATCTGCAAGCCAGACTAAGAAATATTTTGCAGGAGGAAGGAATCAGTTCCAGATGCAATGAACCTTCATATCTTTTAAAGGTCATTTCAGGCCCGGAAGCTTTAAAAGATACAAATCCTGTGCTTTTTCTTGGAAAGAAATCAGAGGAACCTTCATGCCACAAAGAAATGACTCTAGGATGCAAACCGCAAGAGTCAAAACTGGTACAAGCAGGTTCTACCAGTCCTCGCCTGAAGGGAAGCATGGAACAAGAGCAGGTAGAATAATACAGACTACTGGAATGTTCTATGACAGAGATGACATGCAACTCGTGAAATGCAAAGGTCATTAAAGGGACAGTTCAACAGGAGACCACATTTAGAAACGCTGCAGGCGGTCTGTGGTGCAGCTAATGGTATCTAGAACACATGCGCCTTCTCCACTTCAACAGTTTGTTCACGCGTCAAAGAGGAAAAGCGTGGATCAGTTAGCTGCCCACAGACTGCCTGATAGGAACCCATCACAGTGGTTCAACTGCCCCTTAGTCCAGTCTGATGTGCTTCTGATGTGTGGTAGACACTGATGACACCTTACCTTTGACTTCTTGTTCAATCTTGGTTTCAATCTCTTCTCTCAGGAGAGTCACTGTAACAGAAGGACAGGACAGATCGATCAGAGTCAAACCTTCACCATGGGGACGTCCTCCTGACGCTCGTTGTCTTTACTAGACTCCAATAGGTTAGTCCATTAATTACTCCATGAATGGTTAGTTCATGAATGGAAGAAACAACGACGAGCAGTGAAAACTCAGTTTTGACTTTAGAGACCGTCTTCATCTGCAATGGAGGCCCCAATGTGTCTCCATTCTGAACCCCACAAGAGGAGGACTGAGGTCATGGTGGACAGGAGGACCACCCGCTGTCCAGGACACTAATAGGAGACAGTTCCCCCCGCCCTACACCAGCAGTGCACCACTGCGTGCACCACTAGCACACCAATGAGTACACCACTAGTACACCACTGAGAACACCACTGAGTACACCACTGAGTACATCACTAGTACACCACTGAGTACACCAGTAGTACACCACTGAGTGCACCACTAGTACAGGACTGAGCAAACCACTAGCACACCACTAGTACACCGCTGAGTACACCGCTGAGTACTACCGAGTACACCACTATTACATCACTGAGTGCACCACTGAGTACACCAGTAGTACACCGCTGAGTACATCATTAGTACACCACTGAGTACACCACTAGTAGACCACTGAGTACACCAGTAGTACACCACTGAGTACACCACTAGTACAAGACTGAGCACACCACTAAGTACACCATTAGTACACCACAGAGTACACCGCTGAGTACACCGCTGGTAAACCACTGAGTACACCACTAGCACACCACTGAGTACACCGCTGAGTACACCCCTGAGTACACCACTGAGTACACAACTGAGTACACAACTGAATACACCGCTAGTAAAAGACTGAGTACACCACTAGTACACCAATGAGTACATCACTAGTACACCATTGAGTGCACCAGTAGTACACCACTGAGAAAATTACTGAGTACACAACTAGTACACCACTAAGTACACCACTAGTACACCACTGAGTACAACACTAAGTACACCACTAGTACACCACTGAGTACAACACTAAGTACACCACTAGTACACCACTAGTACACCACTGAGTACACCACTGAGTACACCACTGAGTACACCACTAGTACACCGCTAAGACCAGAGGACATCGTTCTGCCTGACATTAGACATTAGAACCCTGACACAACACATGGGAACATAAAAGGGCAGAAGGGACAAATGAGGTTCATGCAGATTCCTGGAACAGGAGAGGAAGGTCAGGGTGGTGAGGGTTAAGTTGAGACGAGGTGATAACTAAACTGCTGCAGAATGAAAGAAGTTCCTCCATCTGGAGGCGTGAAGTTAGTCTTGAGGAGAGAAGGTGGAGGGATGTCCCAGCCCTACCCTACAGTCTGGGTCAGGGTCTATGAGGTTGTGCCCATGTGAATACAAGCCCCATGATGCTCCTGTGTTATATACCCTGACCCGTTCGTGTATCTCATCTGTCCTGGTTTCTTTGTGTTCTCTCTTCAGAACTCTCTTTAGTTCTGCTCCCTGTGGCTCACACTCAGTAAACCAACCAGCTGAACGGCTGAGTGTTCTCAGCAACTCTGAAAGGCCTTGCTGCTGACTCAGCACTGTTATCCCATCCTGAAGCTAAATGCCCTACGGCATGATGGGACAGGAGGCGTCGCTGGTGTACAGCTGTCACATCATTCAATTCACTTCAAAAAACTTTATTTGTCCCCAAAGGGCAGTTGAAGCCACATAAAGCGGCAGTACTGGTGCAAACAAAAAAACGTTATCACTGCTCTACCCGCTGGCCGGTCGGCCACAGGAGCCTCAAACATCGATGGTGTTTGGTTGTTTCAGAGAAACATTGAGGCTACTAATTAATGTCCTGTAGTTTTAATCTGCGAAAGTTTCATTTTTAATCCTGAGTCCGATGGGACATCCCTGATGGGGAGAGAGTTTAGGAGGTGGTTTAGGAGTTCACAGGATCCAGGAGTTACCTTCTTCTTCTTCCATGGTTACAGTGAGGGTGGCGGTGCATGTGGCTTCTCCGGCAGGATTGGATGCCCGGCAGGTATACTGGCCCGCGTGCTCAGAGAAGGCATCCACGATGATGAGTGTGGCGGTGCTGGTCACCTCATCAAAGTGAAACACCAGATTCTTAGTGGGCAGAACGGGCTGCCGGTTGTGGAACCAGCTAACCTGGAGCTTGGGCGTGCCGGAAACACATGCATGGAAGCGGGCCACCTCCCCATGAGCCACTGCGCAGCTCGTGATTGGCTGGATAAAAGCTGGCTTTTGGCCTGTGGACGATTTCCTGACGCTGGGGGGGCTGGCGGATGTTCGCCACTGAGACTCAGCAGGACGCTCCACCCGTTCACGTCCTGAAAGGAAGCAGGTCACGGACTTCACCAGCAGTACGGATTCACATTTTTAGTCTTTAAAGAAACAAAAAATGCTCTAACAGTCTTCATTGTCCTGTTTGTGAACCACGGAATGGGGATCATCACAGAACCGCTGGAGAGAACAACGTTTAGTGGAACTCATTTAACTCCTGTTGGACATGTTCACACTGAGTGGTGGAACCAGATCCCACTGGGGTGGCGTACACTTAAGGGTGAAGCCTGAAGGAAAGTTTGTGTCCTAAGAGACGTGGCGGCCATCAGCATTTCTACATCCTGTCTGTTCCAACTAGAAGACAGTCCTGTGAAACTGGCGATGGCCGATGGATGACACCTCAGCTGTTAACGAAGGTCTTGGTTACCATGGCTACAGCTGCTTTTTACCCCGGGTACTCACCATCCAGAGTGAGGGTTGCCGAGCAGGAGGCGGTCCCAGCGCTGTTGGTGGCCATGCAGGTGTACTCGCCCTGGTCCTCGGGGTAAACCCTGGAGATCTCCAGCTGACAGCTGTCATCAAACTGAGACATCCTGAAGAAGTCGGACTGCTTGATCTCCTTCTCCTGGTGGAACCAGCTGATCTTCACGTCTGGAGATGAAACACCATGTGATTGCTCGGTGGATTCACTCCACATGTGTTTGTGGTTATAACCTCCATCAGGCTCAGCTAGCAGTTGTTAGCAGTTCAGCTTAAGGACACGAACACCAAAGCTAAATGTTTAGCATCATAGAAAAGGGATCGAAGCAAACCTGGGCATCCTGGCAACAAGTGTCACCTCACTAGTCCGTTCTGAGTCATGTTATCATTCTAATGTTCGATGTCACGGTTTTACCACAGTATAGCAGGATGAACATAACCTCCTGTGTTTCAGCTGGGGGGTTACTGTGTTCTTTCTGGTAGACCAATCCATTCCAGTAGTTCTGGAGGGTGAGAGCTCTGAGGGTGTCCCCCACCTGACACCCACATCTATGTGCAGAGGGGCACTACAAACATGTAGCACCCATCATGCACTTCTTCCAGGTATCACAAATGGAACACTGATTCTAGCCCCTCTCATGGAGCCTCTGGTGGTCTTACCATCACCGCGCACTCGGCACTGGAAGCGCGCTGGTTGGCCCTCGCGTGCTGAGGTGCTGGCGACGGGGGAGACCACAACAGGGGGGGCAACAGCAGCAGCAGAGTCTGGAGACACCACCTCGGACACTGCAACACACACACAACACCTTGGTCTGCGTGTTTACTGGTTGATGTGGTCTTCTGTACTTCCTGTTGGTGGAACACACCCTACCTTCCACATTCAGAGCGGCCGTGCTGGTGGCGGTACCATAGTCGTTCTGGGCCTCACAGGTGTAGACGGCAGCGTCCTCAGGGAACACCTCGATCAGCAGCAGGGAGTACTTGTGGTCCTCGTGTAGGAACTTGCACTTGAACCCAGTCAACAGAGCCTGGGAGTTTTTGTACCAGGAGACACGAGGCGAAGGAACGCCGCTCACGTGCACCGAGAACTGAGCTGGCTTCCCGGCCTCCACCGACTGGGGTTCCATGTGACGCAAGATCTGAGGGGGCTCCGGGACTGCAAGAGATCAGAAGATCATGTCCATGTTAATAAAAAAAGCATCCTGGTTCTACTAAGGTGGAGCAGGTGCTGAGGACAGAGCTTCTCCTCCAGCAGCGCTAACCCTGAATCAAACGGACGACCAGACATCGGCTGGTGGTCCCAGGACAGCTGCAGGACTTACTGTTGACGCGGAGGTGCAAGCTGCTTCGGTTCTTGCCGGCGATGAAGGTGTACTCTCCAGCGTCGCTCCTGAAGGTCTCAGAGATGGTGAGGCGGTGGGTCCTTCTGACGGTCACGTAGCTGAACCTGTCCTCCAGGGGGAGCTGGATCTCCATGCCATCCTTCAACCAGCGGCCCTCCACATCGTCCTCATTCACCTCAAACTCAAATGAGGCTCGATGCTTCTCCAGAACCTGAGGGAGGAGGGCAGATCATTTCAGGTTCTTCGTTGACTCATGAAAAGGAACTAGTTCTCCAATGCAGACGTGCTGCTTTTCTCTGAACCTAACCGTCCATCACTGATCCTCTGCTCATCATCAACCTGACTCTAAATGCTGACCACGGCTCCTAGCCAGTCAGCTGACCAACTTGGACCAGCGTCTCACCGTGATCTCCCTCTCTGCAGGTTCAGAAATGCGGATGTCCCGACCCTCCACTGTCAGGTGCGCCTTGGAGACGCTGGATCCAGCCACCACCGAGTACTCGCCAGCATCAGACTGACGCACTGTCTGGACCATCAGCCGGTGGACGTACTTCTCAGCCGTCACCACGAACCTGTAGGGACACAGCCCCACCCGTGGTGTGAGGATCTTTGTCCAGTGTGTGTGTGTGTGTGTGTGTGCTCCAGCCTTACCTCTCCTGAGACACGTCCAGCTCCTGACCGTCCTTCATCCACATCACCTGGATGTTGGGTTCAGAAACCTCACATTCGAAAACGGCCTTCTTCCTCTCCACAACTTTGATGTCCCGTATCTTCTTGGTGAACTCAATGAGACGAGCTGACAACAAGCGCAGAACAGGTTACTGTACAGATTAATGTACGCCTGACGTTCATTCAGCTGGTTCAGGCGTCAGGAGCTAAGGCATGGCACGTGACGCGTACTGGTACCTTCCACAAACAAGTTGGCGGCGGTGGCAGCGGAGCCGGCCACAAACTGGTACTCTCCCCCGTCTCCAAAGTGGACGTTCCGTATGGTGAGGGAGTGTATGTGCTGGCGGGTTCGGACCTGGCATCGATCTGACGATTTGACCTCCACACCATTCTTCAGCCATTTGTAGGTGATGCCCTCATAGTTGACTGTCACCTCGAAGGTGATGGTGTCTCTTTCCTGAGCGTTCAGGTCCTTCAGCATGGAGGTGATCAGGACGGCTGAGGACCAGAGGACAGACACGCGTCACTGAGAGCGCCGGGTTCAGGTTTCTATCAATAACTACAGTAATCCCTCATTACTCATGGTGAATGTGTTCCAGGACCACACGTGAAAAATAAAGTTACAGGTTTTTATTTTATTATTTGCTTATAATTTAAACGTTTGAACCCTCCCCATACTGATATTAAACCACCGTCTATCTGTATTACCTTTTCCCACACTCGGATAGACTGTTTAAAGCACTTTTGTATTAAAAAAAAGTCTGGGAACGCAGCGCACAGGCAGATGCTGTCAGCCAATAGCATGCGCGTACAGTTTCATGTGACTACCTACTAAAAATCTACGATGTAGTGAAGCCATGCATCTTGAAGCACCGATAAGTGATGACTTACGTTTCTGAACCCTCCCCATACTAATATTAAACCACCTTCTATCTGTATTACCTTTTCCCACACTCTGATAGACTGTTTAAAGTCTCTGACTGTCTCACGACAGTCCGAGACTCACGGAACGTAGCGCACTTCCTGATGCCGTCAGCCAATAGAATGCGCGTACGCTATCATGTGACTGCCTACCAAAAATTCATGATGACATGGAGTCACAAGAGTTGATGCGCGAATGCGTGTGTGTATGTGTGTACATATACAGTATGTCTGTGTATATGTATATATACATACACACAAATATTTCAAATTACAGATCAGAGTCTCGATCAGGTTTACCATATTGTAAAATGGTTACAATTCGGGTTCGAGTTAGGGTTCAGGTTAGGGTTGGGGTTCCTATGGTCGAGCGTGGCCGGCACGCGATAGTTCCCACAGATGAAGGTTAGGGTTGAGGTTGGGGTTAGGGTTGGTTTAGAGTTTGGGTTAGTGTTCAGGGTAGGGTTTGTTTTCGGGTTCTTACGGCTGATGGTGAGAGTGGCCGACACGCGGTCGTTCCCACAGATGAAGGTGTACTCTGCGGAGTCGCTGCGGCTCGTGTTCATGATCTTCAGCTGGTGGAGCTTCCCCTGCACCACGATCCTGAACTTGTCGCTCATCTCGATCTCCACGCCGTCCTTCAGCCAGGTGGAGGGCACGTTGAAGTGAGACACCTCACACTCGAAAGTGGCCACCTGTGTTTCAGGGACCGATACGCTCTTCATGGGTTTGGTCACCTTTAGAGCTGCACAGCAGAAAGAGTATTAGAGGGTCCAGTCCCCATGCTGCTCAGGTGTCAGATGGTCAGAATTAGCATGATGCTACTGACAAATTAAAAAGTTTGTATACAAGCATCAATATTTTTCCTGACACAAATACAGCATGAAATTTTATTCCAGAAATCCTGTGAAGATGTGGAGAAAAGTCTGAAATTTACAAAGCTCATTTTTTGTGAGGGGTGGCTGGGCGTGAACCTACCCTCCACAGTGAGGACGGCACTGCACTGCAGGTGTCCCACCACCGCTGTGTACTCGCCGGCGCTGCTGCTGTCCACGTGCTGCAGCACCAGCTTGTGGGCCTTGCGCTCCGACAGGACCTTACAGCGGTCAGTGGACTTCAGCTCCACACCCCTAAACATCCACTTGACAGGGACGTCGTCGTGAGACAGGCTCATCTCAAAGGAGACCGTGCCATCCACCAGGGATGTCACATCCTTCATCTTCTTGACGATCTTGATGGCTGCAGACAAACAGGAGCACCTCGTGAGTAATGGCCATAAAGACGACCTGCTGAGCGGTCGCAAGCGTTCATACTCACTCTCCACGTTCAGCCTGGCGTTAGCCGACAGCTTCCCCAGTTTGAAGGAGTAAACTGACTCGTCCTGGGAGCTGCAGCTCTTCACCTTCAGCGTGTGGACCGTTCCGTCGCTGGTGATCTCGTACTTGTCGCTGTTCTGCAGCTCCACGCCATTCTTGATCCACTGAGAGCCCTTGACGTGAGGGTGGGTGAGCTCCAGCGTGAACACCGCCTCCTGCGTCTCCGTCACCGTCTGGTTCCTCAGGGTCTTCTTGATCTTCACCGCTGCAAATGGAACAAGGCATTTCATGTTTCTACCAGAATAGACATCAGCAAAACAAGAAAAACATCAGCAAACCAAGAAGAACATCAGCAAAACAAAAAGAAAATCAGCAAAACAAGAAGCGAGCAGCTGCTGGTCTTCTGACTTTAAGGCTCGACACGAACTACAGTCTTCTGTTCTGCCGTGAACAACGAGGAACTTAGACTAGAGATCTACACTGGAATTCTCCTGGACTGAGTGAGTTACCCCCCATATCTCTGATCAGTAACTACTGAACACACACTTTATACACACACATATGTACACATACACACACATATGTACCCCTACACACCCAGTGTGCGCTGCATACACACGGTCTATATGGTGTTTCTTTGTGAAAGGAAACTCCATGGACGGACTTGTTTTAAGCTTAATTCCTACCAATATTGTTGCCTCTTGTTTGAATACGATAAATGCGTTTTTATCACCAATCCTTCACAATGAAGTGGGAACAGAAGAACTTTTGTCTGATTTCAGCTTTAATCCCTTCTTCTGGTCAAGGGTGTCACATGTGCTAGTGGGGGCTTACCCTCCACCCTGAGGTTAGCAGTGGTTCTGGAATGGGCCACCTGGTAGCTGTACTCTCCCGCATCCTGTGGTCTGGTGATGATGATGACGAGGCGGCGCGTGGCTCCCTTCACCTCACTCACCACGTTGTCACTCAGATCCACGGGCTGACCCTCTTTCAGCCACCGCCCTTCAGAGTCAGCGTTGGCCACCTCACATTCCAGCTCAGCCGTCTGAGACTCAGCCACGGTCACATCCTGCAGGGGTCGAGTGATGGCTCCACCTGGTGGCACCACATGGAACAAGCATGGGTAACAGTTCTGAGCAGCTCTACCCCTTACCGATACGTCTTAAGACTGATGTCAAAATCTCCTCCATCAAATATCTAAAAAATTTTGTTGTTTCTAACAGGTTGACAAAAGAAGGTCAAGGTCGAACTGGGTTCCAGTTTCAGAGGACACACTTTGGTTGGTCCCTGCAGATCTCACCTGAGACAGTCAGCTTGGCACTAGATGTCTTTTCACCAGCATGGAATGTGTACTGGCCCTCCTCATCCTTCATGGCATCAATGACTGTGAGAGAGTGAACCTTGCCCTTAGTATCCAACTTATATTTGGCTCCAGGTTTTAGCTGCTGGTTCCTGAACGTCCACACCGGATCAATACCGAGGTGAGAAACCTCAACTGTGAAGGAGACATTCTGGGACTCCGAGCATACTTTGTCCTCCATGTGTTTGACAATATTCACATCTGTAAAAACAGCAGCATGGTCAGAAACACAGACCACCATTTTGCAGGATGATAAAAATCAAACTTATCTTACTTTCAACGGTCAGTCTACAGCTGGTGTCCACCTTGCCCACAAAAAGTTTGTAGTTTCCTTCATCAGAAGCATAGGTCCTGGTGAAGACCAGACGCTGTTTGGCACCCTTCGCCACTATCTGGACTCTGTCACTAGATACCAGCAGCTTCTCATTGTGGTACCATTTGACAGAGCTAATGTCCTGAGCTGATATCTTGGCCTCCAGAACAGCTTTGGTGCCTTCGATGGAGGACACATCTTTCAGTGGCACTAAGATGTCAATAGCTGAGGAGGGAGGACACACTATATGAGACCGACTCCGGGTGTATCAGTGATGTCTCTGGTCTGCTATTACTGATTCTCACTATGACTTACTCTGAACACTGAGCTTGCATGAGGTTGAGATGTTTTGGGCTGGAACTACAAAGGAGTAGGAAGCTGCGTCTTCAGTACTGACGTTCTCCAGCAGCATCTTGTGGACCAGCTTGTCGATTACAATGTGGACACGGTCCGAGGCAACAACAGCCTGGCCGTTCTTCATCCAGTTCCCCTCGACATTCTCCTGGGAAAACCTGACCTCTAGCTGAGCGATGTCACCCTCACAGACTGTGAGGTCAGTCAAGGGCTGCATCAGGGTCACTGGACGCACTACATGAAGAGAAAAGCCACCACTGTCAAATGACACCACAGCAACCAATCACAGCCAGGCAACAAAATAGACAATAGGGAGCTGCTCTCCAGTAACACATTAATCTTTTGAATCATCCATTCATCTTCCACTCCACCAGGCTGACGTTGTGGTGTCAGTAGACCAACGAGGGCGTTGCAGCTGCCCCTCTTCCAACAAGATTGCAGGTGCTGAGGAACCCTGGAATCCAACCTGGCAGCTTTGGGCTTGGGATGATTTGTTGTCTTACACAGTGGGTGAAATGGGTGGGCGGTTTGGTGCAGCAACAGCAGAATGTTTATCAGACTGCCGTACTGAACGGAAAGTTCAGTCTGGAGACATAACTGTGGATCTACCAGTGAATCTCTGGATCTATGTGCAACCTTCATCTATTGCTGTGAGCTCTGGCTTGATGGATTGATCAACCAATCAATCAGTCATTAATTTATTCATTTTCATGAAGATGAGACAATCAATTGTTTCATCTTCAGCCACTTATCCAGGCTTATACTCTAGCCTACCCCAGCTGACATCAGGTGGGATCCAGGGTACAAACACCCATTCAGGGACAGACTCATATCTACGGTTAATTTAGAGTGAACAGTTCACCTAAGTTGCATGTTTTCAGTGGTGGAAAGAAGCCGGAGAACCTGGAGATATTCCATGTAGACATGCGGAGAACATGTCCGAGGAGGCCTGGAACCGAGGACCTTCTCGCTGTGAGGCGACAGCACCCACTGCTGCCCCGCTCTGGATCATGACAAACGATCTGAAATAACTTGGGCCCACCCGGAACTCTTTTGTCGTAAAATGTCGTAAACATTTTCAGGCTCTGGATCTACATCAACCCTCAACTAGACTCATAACTTCTGCACAGCCATTGAAATAATGAAATGGATTGAACGAAATGGTCATCTTTGGTAGGTCAGCTGGAGTCCACTTTAGAAGTAGGATCACAGGTGAGAGTTTGAGGTAGATCGCTGGATGGTAGACCTTGAACTCAGTGGAAGGATAACATAAAATAACACTTAAAATGTTAAAAGTTTGCAACGCTCAGGAGGAGCTGGGAATTCCTTCTGTGAAGAAGAATACGGCGTACCCTGTTTGGTCTGCTATGATCAACAACTCAACTCCAGATAGGAGGAAAAGGACACATAGAACAAACATGCATGATCAGACTATAAGTACCCTAGAATTCAGTGTCTGCAATCATTCTCTTGACAACCACTCAGAATACTCAAGGCTTTAAAACATTTCTTACATTTCATCTTTAGCGAGGCACAGCTACTCAGGTCTCCACATACAAAGGTATATTTCCCTTGATCTTCCTTCCTGACATCCTTGACAGAGAGTGTGTGTCTTCCTCGGCGAGAAGACATGGTGTATTTATTGCTAGGAGATAGCTTCTTGTCTCCAAAGAACCAGCTGCCTTGAGAATCCTCATGAGATAGCTCCACCTCAAACTCTCCAGCATAGGTCTCTGGCACCTCAATGTTCTCCAAAGGTTTCACGAGCTCCAGGGCAGCACCTTGATAAAGAATGAGAACCATTATCCACCAGTCTAATCCTAACCAATACTTCACGGAAAGATTTAGGTACCTTCGACATGGAGCCTTGCAGTTGTCCTGACACTCTCATCATCTGCAATTACGCATGTGTATTCAGCATCATCTTTCATTTCAATGATCAGAACCGACAAGAAATGGACCTTCCTGTCTGAGTGCATTCTGTATTTGTCTCCAGAAAAGATCTCCATGTCATTCTTGAACCATTTGACTTTGATGAATGGTTCATTGGTTTCACACTCAAATGTCACCATGGTATCCTTCTCGTTTGCACTAGCATCTTCCAGATACTGGATAAAGTTCACCGCTGCCTTTGCTGTAATGAGAGAATATGAGTGAGAAATAAAACACAAACATGAAGAAACTGTGTTAATCCATGATTAAATAAACAGCTTTCACCTTGAACAAGCAGAAAGGCGTGGCTTGAGGCCTCTCCAGCAACATTCATGGCTTTAACCATGATGCTTGCCGAGTCCTCCGCTGTGACATCTCTGATCACCAGTTCACAAACATGATCCTCAGGCCAGAACCAGTACATACGCTCTGTCTTTTCCACTAGAATGCCATTCTTGAACCACTGACACTCTGGATCTGGTCTGCCGATGACTCGAACTCTGAAACGAACCTCGTCCATTGGAGCAACTGTCTTGCTAGTGATGCGCTCCAAGATCTTGGGTGCCTCCATGCTGGGGGAGAGCTGAATCCTGTCTGGTTTGAATGTGGGGATGGTGACATTGCCCTGTTCTTCCATCATCCTCCTTTCAGCTTCTTCTTTCTCTTTCATGTGATGAAGCAATTCGTCCTTAGTCTTCTTCAGTAGATCTTCATAGGAGTCATCCCTCTTGCGAGACTTGAACTCCACAGCAGAAATGGACTCATAGAAACCCTCCTCCGTTCTACGTTTGAACTTACTTTTCAGCTCATCTGACTCCTCTGAGGTTTTCTCATGGACAATTCTTTGTGTCTTGCGAAGTTTAACAACTTCCCTGTCCTGTGTGGCCTCAGCCGAGCGGTCAGCCTTCACCACATCAAATCCTATTCTGCCAGGCTCATGTGCAGCCTCCACAGACCTTGAGTCTGGTGCACGACGCAGTACGGATCTGAAGTCCTCTCTCTGTTGGACCTCCAGCTTCACGGTGTGCTCAATTGTACCGAGAGGATTGTCTGCAACTATCCTGACCTCTCCTGTGTCATAAGACTTGATGTCAACAATCTCCAAGTAGTAAATGCCATCATAACGAAGTCTGTATCTTTTGCTTTTGCGGATGAGCTGTCCATTGAGGTACCAGTTTACCTTTGGTGCTGGATAACCAGTGACTCTGCATCGGAATCGTGCAATGTCACCTTCCAGGACTCTGGCTGGTTCGGGAAGCAGTACAATTTCAGGTTTGGTCTTTTCAAATTCCTCATCGGTGCTGACTCCTGCTGGTCCTCCCTCATGAGCCATTCTCTCAATTTCATCCATTCGGTGGGGCCCCCTCCTGCCTTCAGGAAGCTGTGTTTCCTCAATGAGGCCCTTTTCATCTTTGACAATCAGGGTAGCCGAAGTCTGGTCAACTCCAAACTTGTTTGTGGCTCTGCAGGTGATGACACCGCTGTCTCTAGCGTATGCAACTTCATAATCTAGACTGCAGTAGCCAAATTCATTGACCATGCGTAGCCTGTTTGCTGCTGCCAATGGTTTTCCATCATGCAACCATTCCACCACCATGTTGGGGTCACCTATGGGGGTCAGTCTGCATTCAAAGTGAGCTGGACCAAAGCGCTTCATTCTGATAGAGGTCAGCTTCTTCTTGAATTGTGGTTTCTGCTGCTTCTCTTTGTCGTAAAGGTCGCCCTCTTCCCACTGTTCTTGCCCATATCGCAGATGAAGGGGCTCCAATTCTGGAGCAGCAATCTCCTTGGCTTTGTAGGTTCCTTTGGGAATAATGAGCTTCCTCTCAACTTGAGGAGCAGCGAAGTCCACCTCAACATTGACTCTACAGCGGGTGGTGTCTCTGCCAGCTTTGTTGATGGCTGTAGCAGTGTACCAGGCACTGTCTGAGCTTGAGGCAAATGGGATTTGGAATTGGGCCTCACCTTTAGTTCCCTCAATCCTAAAACAATTCATAAATATTGATCAGGACATTTGCTAAACTTCTGTAAAGTCTGATATTCCTGAATGAAGATTTTTTGGGCAATCGTTTGTAGCACAGACAAAAAGAAACATACTTGATATGAGGGTGCTTGTGTGGGGTGACAATGTCACTGTTCTTCAGCCAGACAATATCAGGCAGGGGGTTTCCGATGGCTTTGACAGCCAGTGCAACGAGAGTGCCCTGCTTTACCGTGATGTTCTTCAGCTTCTCAACAAACTGAGGACGTGCCAAGCTCTCTCTCGCTGTGGAGATTAATAACATAGAACACGAGAATTTTCAATAAAAATTCCAATTCTTCCCAAATAGTTCTCTGTTGAATGTATTCCAAAGGTTTGTTAATGAAAAATCTACTATGTATAAAGGTGCCATCAAACACGGACTTACCATCCACAGAAAGAGTTACAGACACGGAGGTCCGTCCAGCCCTGTTCTGGGCGATGACAGTCCACTCCCCAGAGTCTTTTGGCATGGCTGGGACAATGATCAGGGACTGGACACCATCCTCTTTAATTACTATCTTGTGGGTGTAGTCGTTAACCACTTGTTGTCCTTAAAACAGAAGATAAAACAGCTTTAAAAGTAGCAGAAGTGACAGGTAAAAGGTGTGCTGATGAAATTGATTTCTCTTACCATTGTGGAACCAGTAAGTGTCTGGCATGGGTCTGCCAACAACCTTCAGGTCAAATCTGGCAGTTTGCCCCTCGGAGCATTTTATCGAGGAAGGTTTCAAGACAAACACAGGCTTGTAGAGTCTCTCCAACTGAGCCTCGTCAGTTTCATCAAGCCTGCGGGCGGGAGAACGTCCAGGTGACCGGCTAGAAGAACGGGCGGGTGATCGACTGAGAGAACGAGGAGATGTGGATCTGCGAGAGGAGCACAGGTGTCCATAGAGTTAAAGGGATGGCTAAAAGATTGACTTGTTTCAAATAGAAATCTGGCAGAGATCTCCTGAACTCAGTGGATTTTTATCACAACTATTATTGATGGCATCAAACTAAAATCTGCTCGTGCTGTTTAGTGAAAATGTGTAGGAGCATTTTTTTATGTGTAGCAAATGCTAAAGCTAGCATGAGGTGACAAAGGGACTGAGGGCCCAGCAGCCAGTAGTCTGCTGTACCTGGACCCAGTCAGGACCATTCATGATTGAGTCACCAGCGTTCCACTTCCTTGACCAAGTTGTTGCCTTCAGGACCAGTCTGGAAGGGGGGTACCACGCACAAGTCTCAAACACACGCTATATGAGTGGGTAGGTGAAACTGTCACGTCACCAGTGAGTCTAGATTCCTACCACCACCTAGAGTCTTGAACTGGGAGATGACTTAGCTGAAGGGTCTTTGCTTTGGATTGGGGGACTTGATGCTGTGACATCAGGCTAGTTTAGTGGAAGAAAGTCAATGAACCCATTCATAATGAACGATCACGCTACTGAATACCATCGCCAGCCTGCACTCAGTGCTGAGGGACCAGCTGCATTTGAAGCCGAACAGGTGGACCACAGACTCAGTTTGCGTGATCGACCTGCCTTCATGGGACATTCCAGTCTGTTCCCATGACTGAACGACACTCAGGGTCAAACCTGACCTGATCCTCGGAGCAGCTGGCTGTGGTGTGTACGTCTGAGGCGTGACAACTCCAGACGGCTCCACGTAGAGCTTCCCCGAGCTGACCGCGTTCCCCTTCATGTTGGTGGTGAAGGCAGTGTAGACGCCCTCGTCCTCTGGTAGCACGACGGGCAGACGGAGGCTCGCCCGTCCATCCTGAAGAACCTCCATCTGGTAACGGCCCCCGGGTCTAATGCGCTGGCCGTCCTTATACCAAACAATCTGACAAAAAAACACAGATGGATTGGAGCTATGAATCCTTCATTTAAAGTACTTTTTCAAGTTCAGAAGGAAAACTCTACTGTGTTCAAATGTAAAAGTCTACTGACAGCTCATGATGACCAAAGTGAAACTACCAAATCACAAAAGTTTGAAGTCAGCATCAGCACTCTTTGTTAACTCTAACCCTCCACACTAGTGAAATACAGCATGAGTGCACTTCAGACACAAATTATTTCAGTGCATTATTATTACTTACATGAAGAAGATATCCCCATGAATTTTCCCTGTTTGGAGTGACTATTACATGGGTACTACATGGGTACTACACGGACTTGACTGACACACTGTCAGGAGACATTTTGTAAGTGGTACCTTTGGCAGTGGTGTGCCACTCATCTTGCAGTGGAACGTGACGCCCATGCCCTCCATAATCCTGTAGTTTTTGACAGGCGTGTTGAAGGACGGCGGCACTGCCTCCTCATCCGCCACAGTGACCATCATCTCTCCATCCTCTGTCACCAGCTCTCTGTAGCTGATCCTCAGGATGCGGATCTCAATTTCCTGAATGATCCTCTCTTCAAAGGCTGAAATGAGGAATTCCTGCAAAAAATAATGTGTGTAAGGTTGACCTGTGAGTCCTACTGAGACATCACTCAAACTGAGGGACAGGATGTGTACCGTTTCAGAGACAAAGCTCATAGGGGTAGTTGTCTTCTTCTGTTCTATCTCGTACTGACTCAGAACCACAGAGGGCTCCTGGATCACCGTTGTCGTCACTTCAGTTTTATACGTCAGTTCCTGCTTCTTCATGTAGGCTTCATATTCCTCTGTAAACAGAACAGATGTCCAGTTTAGCTGTTTCTCATCTCCTGGAGGTGTCATTTAATTTGCAGTGGAGGCCAAAGTCATGGATGCACCCCACCAGAGGACTGTCCTATGCTATACTGGTCTACTGGTAGGCTAAGAAGACGTGTGTCTCAAGTCCTGATATGACACACTATGCAGGACACATAAACCACAGTTTATCCATACCTTCATCCAGCAGGCCAGCAGAGGCCGATGCCTCTCCGTGGGGATTCCTGACAAAGATAGAGTATTCCCCAGCATCATCTGCAAAGGTCATGGAGATCTCCAGCCGGCATTCTCCAGTGTCCCTCTTGTAGGTCACTTTATATCTGATGGCAAAAACATAACCGAATGTTGAAATTAGCCATTGGGAGGTCTTGATCACGATCATGGATACCTGAGAATGAAACTTCTGCTGTGACATGTTGTGAAGTCTAAAATATCTTTACCAAATATTATGAACTACAATAACCTGAAGCCATTTTTGTGGCATCAGGTCAGGAGGTCATGAACTGACTATCAGGATATCAACAGGTCATGAAAGTCATACGAGACATATGACATCACTAAATCAATGGGCAGGTGTGAACGGTACCTGTACCCAGTAGTAAAGGTTGATTATTTACGGACAGGTGTGAATGGTACCTGTACCCAGTAGTAAAAGTTGTTAGTCATTGATGGACATGTGTGAACGGTACCTGTAGCCAGTGGTGAGGGGCACGCCGCTCTTCTTCCAGATGACGTGCGGTTTGGGGTTCCCTCCCACCTGGCACTCAAAGACAACGCTCCCTCCCTCCACCAGCTTCTGAGCTGTGGGCGTCTTGATGAAGAAGGGAGCAGCAGACTCCCCTGAAGTCACCTGTGCCACCACTTCGTCCTTCATCTCCATGACAATGCTGAACAACAACAACGACAGGAGCTCAGTGACATATGGCACCAATAGTCCGACGCTATAACACAGGCTGCCCAACGAGACTCACGTTTGGTCTGAAGGGACTCCAGCTTCGGAGACGACCACCGCTTCCTCTCTGCTGTCGATTTCCTCTGAGACTGGACAGAATAGAGACGGGATGATAATATGAAGGAGGATAATCTGAAAGCATGATAATCTGAAGGGATGATAACTGAAAGCATGATAATCTGAAGGGATGATAATCTGATGGATTGATAATCTGTGGAGCCCGTTTCCTATTGCGTTGGATATGAATCTTCAGGTGCTAAAACTCGTACGTCTTGGCTCTGTTCTAATCTATTCTACGTTTGCTTCAGGATACTATAACTACGCATGACGTGACCCTGAACGCCTCGTAACGCAATCATGGAGGCGTGGTCTGCTGGGTGGTGCGGGGCTGGTATTCGTGAGCTGTACTTTAAATCGCCCCCCCCACCGCCCTCACCTTTAACCAGCAGGTAGCAGGAGGTGCTGACAGTTCCCGCCTTGTTAGTGGCGGTGCAGGTGAAGCGGCCACTGTCCTCGGCGAACGCCTCGCGGATTAGCATCCTGGCGACGCCGTCGCTGCAGCTGATCTGGAAGTCAATGGAGCTGTCAATTTGGTAATCCTCCCGGAACCACACGACCAAGGGGGCAGGCTGGCCCCCCAGCCGACACTCCAGGGTCACCGACTCGCCCTCCGTCACCGTCACGTTCTTCAGGCCCTGGAACGGGAGAGGAACCATTTGACACCTGGACAGGTAGTAACTGTTCTGTTCGCGAGGGTCACATCAGAAACAAACAGCTATCACACAGAGCCTGGTCTGGCTGGGATCACAGATGTGTACTCACAGTGATCAGAGTGGGGGGGATGACCGGCTCCTGGGCCCTGCTGGGAACGGCAGCCCCCTCCTGAGGACAAACAACAACCAATCAGAGATCACAAGAGAAGGACTGGTGTCAGGGTGAAGATGGAGAGATGGGCCTGCAGGCAAGAAGAAGACTCTTCATGAGGCAGGTGTGACTGGCAGTGAGGAGGCGGGGCACAGGTGACAGTCCACACAGGGTTAAATGAACAGTGAGACCGGGGGGTCAGACCAACCTGAGGCTCCCAGTCCTCAAACTCGTCCTCACTCACTGAGAAGCGCCCACAGGTCCGGGACTCCACCTGATATCTGCTGTCCCTGAACGGGGGCAGGAGGGTCTCGCGCGTCACATCCACCGTCACCGTCCTGCGACTGGGACTGGGGGACTTGACGGGTTTGATGACCTGCCGGGGGGCGTGGGGGGATCGCAACTCTCTCTGAAGAGTGGCAATAGCAGAACCAGCAATGGACACCTGACCGGTGAGAAGAGCATTAAGGTCCAGAGTCACCCGATGGCACCGGGGTGGGGGGGTCGACGACCACACCTCCACTGTGACGTGTTAGTCAGCAGGAGCTTCAGGGGGTGCCCGAGAAGAACCCAGTGGGCTTTGGGTGTGAACCGGGATGAAACCAACAACCTTCACCATATTGGTTCTACAGGGGGGTTCAGTAAAGCAAGGTGGGGCTCCATCATTGCAGAGGGTTTAGGGTGGGGGTCACACGGCAGCAGCACATGGTGGGGTTAGGATGGGGGTGGTTAGAGATGGAGGCTGCAGGGGATGACCACGGCCTGCAGCTGGTCTTCTTACCTCCTGGACTGCTTCCTGTTTAGGAAGGGAAACTTTAGACACTGTGAAGTGTGGAGCTCCAGTGTCGGTGATGGAGGGTGGCTGGGGGGCTCTCTGGGGTGGAGAACCAACAGAGTTTATTGAGCCATGAGGAGAACTCTGCTCCCCACAATCAGAACTTACGGGAGGAAATCAAAGGTCCAACCTGTGGCGTCTGGACTCTGAGATGCTCTGAAGCTTCAGCAGCAGCTGGTGCTTCACCACGCTCGTCTGCTGCCACCTCTACCGCCACCTCTACTGCCCCCTCCGCCTCAGTTACCCCACCTTCCACCTGCCCAGGCAGCCATACCCGGGTGAGGTCAACAGCCGCCACCACAGTGGCCACTGCCTCAGACCTGCCCCCCCTCCCAGCCTGGAGATACAGGAAGATGGTCCAAGGAGGACAACGTGAGAAGAGAAGAAGAGAACGTCTCCACAGAGAACAGGAATTCATGCAACACATGGACAGATGGACTGACAAACGGACTGAAAGACTGGTGGACAGACTGACTGACAGGCTGGTTGACAGACAGACAGACAGACTGATGGACAAACAGACTGGTGAACAGATGGAGTGGTGGACAGACGGACAGATGGACAGACTGGTGGGTTGTTCCTTCTGGTTGACAACTGAACGCTGAGGTCAGCAGATATGACTCCTGATCATGTGCTCACGTGCAGAGGCAGAGTTGGTGCTAAAGCATTTAGCCATGGCTACAGCTCTTTGCTGCCCGAGTAATGTGCTTTTTGTTTCATCTTTCTATTTGCAATGCTTGTGAAGATATTTGGGGGACTAACGTACGGACGAATGGACGAACACATCAATACTGACAATTACAATACAACACCGCTTTGAAGCAGGATGTAAAAACAATTATCCATTCTCCACAATCATCTCTCCTATAGTCATGTCTTTTACTTTTTTCCATAGTTTTTTCAACCTATAAAACCCTTGGTCTGTAAAAACTGGTAGAGAGAGAGAGAAGTAATTAATTTGGGGCTCCATGAAGGATGGTACCACACCTCATCACTTTGGATAAGTTTTGTTCAATTGTCTGTTTGCATCATCGATGATACTGTTGCACTTCTCCTCAACCTATGTATGATTTGAATTGACTAATAATATTTTGTACTTATGTACTTTGTCTTGTCGAAAGAAAATTTCTCTCCACCACAAAGTGAGGTTTAAGACTTCATCCGTGGTCTCTCTTCAGGCCACACAGAGTGCACTGAGCGCTCATACAAGGTAAGCTACCTGGCTTCTAATGCACTACTGTCTGTCTTGAGAAAATGCTGTGGCTTCTGGTGAGATTTGTTTGTTAAACATAATCTTAAATAAATTGGTTTAGCTAATCTTCCTAAAACTACCTGTGGGGGTAATCATAGATTTAACAATTGTCCAAATATATGTTGTTTGTCTTCTTACTAATATCTCTTTACTTTGAATAAAGACATATGTTAAATTTCTTTCTCTTATTAAATGGGTGACTTTCAATAAACTGAAAAAAATAAAAATAAAAAGCTAAGTGAGGTGTTGAAAGATAGTCTATCTGGTGTGCAAAAATGTGTGAGATGACAGTTCCAGGGAGTATTGGAACGATAAATTTTGGGCATTTTGTTCTGGCTGATCATCTATATGACATAAATTTTTGTGAGAGATTGTTGAAGATCCGATGTTGTTGTTCTGGGGACTGTAGTGGTTAAAAGCCCTGAGTGGGGTTCTTTGTTGGAAATGTTAAAGTACTGATGAAGATGCGTAAGCCACAATAAGATTAGAGAATTGATTATTGCAGGGAACGAGTTTCTGATCGGGTGCCATACAATTTTCTAACTCTAGGGTTGTTGAACTGTGGGGAACTGAACACCTATGACTGTTGAAGAGTTTTGGTGCCTTTAGGCGGGTTTCCATAGGTGTCAGAGTGTTTGAGATGTGGTCTGCCAGAAACAAGTCAGGAGGACACAAGTCAGGAAGAAACAAATGAGGAGTAAACAAGTGAGGAGGACTTGGGTTCACACGTTAGTCGGTGATGAGCACACAACAAAAGATCAAAGTGTAAAAGATGGTTGTGTGTCAGTCAGGCTAACAGGTAGCCTGATGCTAGCAGGTAGCCTGGTGCTAGCAGGCGGGGCAGTCTACCTGCTCTCCGACCACAACAGCCTCAGAGGGCCCCCGGCCACGGGCCTGATCCACAGCTGCCACCACGGTAGCCACGGCAACAGTCTTATCATCCTGGAACACATTAGCGTCCTGACACATTCACAACACATGGACACATGAACGGCAAAACCGGGCCAGTCTGGTCCTGAGAGCCTGCCGACAGGCTACTGGCTACTGGTAGCATGGGTGTTAGCGTCTAAATCTGTGGATGCCGGTTTGAGGACCTCACCTGTCCGGTAACTTGATGCTCCCAGTGTTTCTCCAGGTGCAGCTGTGTGGACCTGCTCACACTTGTGGTGCTGCTCATGCTGGTGAAACTGGCTTCTGCCAGGTAATCTCCTTGTTTCCAGGGCGGCAGGACCTCTGCAGAGCTCAGGACCTGTAGGAGGAAGAGGTGGTGAGGATGATGATGGTATCACGGGGCTGAGCAGCAGCTGAATGCTGATTCTCACCTGCTTCCTGGTCATGATGGGTGACTTGACCGGCCTGATGGGAGACACCGACAGTCTAGAGGAGGGGGACACCGGTCTGCACACAACAGAGAGGAGGTCACCAAGAGAACCACTGACACACGGCAAAGCATCAGTTCTAACGCACCCTCCCTGTCCTGCCCCGATCCAGAGGCGCTAATAAATGGACTGGACTTCGTCCCCCACCAGAGACGTGAAGTCCAGTCTGGAACCACGAGATGGAGGCATGAGAACCTTCAATGACCAAACCAAGGAGGAACCGTCTGACTACCGTGTGACGACCGTCGCTCGCCAGACGGTCGTCAGTTGGTTTGTTAGTTGGACCCCGTCCAACTGACAAACCAACAACAACAAACACCGGTCCTACTTACTGAGTTATTCAAGTTACAAACATTACACTAGCACAGAAAAAAATGTTTGTTTCTCTGTTCTAACATAAATCCTGTTAATTTGTCAGGTTATTAAATCCACAGAACTCCATCAATCAAGGATCAAACTATCAATGAATAAAGAAAAATAACATTAAACACAAGTTAGGACATTAACTTTGTTCACAACGTTTTTGTTAAAGAGTTAAAATGGGCTGAATTACTGCATTGTGGGACATGCAGTTTTTGGTCAAAACACACTTTTAACCTACTTATTTTTAGGCACTCTGACCTTTTAAGCTCTGGTGGGCCACATAAAATGATGTGGAGGGCCATATTTGGCTCCCAGGCCTTGAGTTTGACACTTGTGCTTTAGAGTAAAACACCTCTGGATGGGGTTAAGGTTAGGGTGGGCTCTGGATGGGGTTAGGGTTAGGGTGGGCTATGGATGGGGTTAGGGTTAGGGTGGGATATGGATGGGGTTAGGGCTAGGGGGGGCTCTGGATGGGGTCCCTACCTGACAGGTGTGGGAGTTGGCCCTTTGACGTGTCTGACTGGCGAAGGAGACTGCTGCCGTCCTCCTGTCACCTTGGACACAAATGATGGTGGGGACTTGGAGGTGGGCTTTGGGGGGACTCTGGGAGGGGTTTTGTGGGCCAGGTGATGGGCCATCATCGCCCCGTCCACATGCATCTCCATCATGGAGGAGGCCTGGAAGCTGGCCTCCATCTTCTGAAAGAGACCAGTCAGGTTTTAGCCAAGCCCTTATGTGATGGACATTGACATCAGTTCACAGAAATCCTGTTCTAATCAGCTTGATTCTCCTCCCAGGACAACATGGCCCCCAGCAGCAGGTTGATGTCCAAGGTCTAGGTCCCTACTGGAAACCAGTGGACCGTCCTTCATCCCTGTAAGGCAGACCCTGACCTGACCGAGTCCTGGATCTACCAACAGATTTACTTTTACCCCTCTAGGAGAGGCTGTATGCACATTCTACTGCTTTACTGGTGCATATTTCACTGCAGGATCACTTTAACTTGATTATGTCTCGGACAAGGAGAATCCATGCATCAAAGTTTCAGGTCATCTGGACAACAGGTTTAAGTTCTGGGGTGAGCCTCTCCAGGGTTCTGGTTCTGTTTATCCAGATAATGCAGACAGGTGGTTGCTCACCGTTTGTACTCGGGTCTGAGAAGTCTCCATCTGAGACGTAGACATGATGGTTTTGGTTTTCTTAGTCGGTACAGCTTCCTCACCTGCAGCAGAAGGACACAGCCATTAGTCCAGGAGAACCTGACATGATGAATGAGGAGAACCTGACAGCACGAGGGCTAAAGAACAACAGACTGACTGGATCCGTCTAAATCCAGCACCTCATACAGTTTGTACCTCTCCAGTTTCATGTGTGCATCTCTAAAACACTTTGTTTATCCATCTCAATCTTTCCTTCTAGAACCTTCTGAATCTGGTTGTTGGTCTGACTACAGATTGTAAAACTTCTTTCTCACCCTGAACCAGCAGCTCCGCCGTGGAGGTGGCTCGTCCGCTGCTGTTGGTGGCAGTCACAGAGTATGTCCCAGAATCCTCAGGGAAGGCCTCGGCAATCAGCAGACTGTACAGGTCTCCGTCCTGGAGGATCCTGAAGTCAGCTGAACTCTGGATCTCGGCTCCCTCTCGGTAGAACTTGACCATGGGCGTTGGGATTCCGGTGAGCTTCACGTCCAGCCTCACCTGGCTGCCCTGTCTCACCGTGGAGCTCTGCAGCCGCTGTAGGAAGTTGGGGGGCGCCGTCTCAGCTGTGTAGACCAGACCACATCAGACCACACTCATCATTTTTAGAGCGACTAAAAGCTGCAAAATGTCCAAAAAGAATGAGACCAGATGTTTCAGGTCCCCTCAGTGCCGCACCTGATGGTCAACTAGCACCTAAGCGGGATCACAATCAATCTGGTCTCTGCTGAAAAACTTCAAGACGGTTCTCCAGTTCTGAACAGCTGGTGGGGGCTCCTGATAATGAACCTACTCGGGGGCTTGTAGGACGTTTACCTCCACTCACAGAAACCCAGTCATATAGGTTTCACCAACGGGCTGGAGGGCAGCTGGGGGTGGAGTCACCTGGCAGTAATTTGGATAATGGGTGTGTCGTTTAAGGCGACCATCCAAATGTCTGCCAAGTTGTGGATGGACCTCTGTAGGTACCATGAACCATCAGGTTGTGGATTGACCTCTGTAGGTATTATGAACCATCAGGCTGTGGTTGGACCTCTGTAGGTACCGTGGACCATCAGGCTGTGGATGGACCTCTGTAGATGCTATGAACCATCAGGCTGTGGGTGGACCTCTGTAGGTACCGTGGACCATCAGGCTGTGGATGGACCTCTGTAGGTACCGTGAAACATCTTGACTGAACGTGGACTCACCTGTGACGAGGAGCTCAGCCGTGCTCGTGGCTTGTCCAGCTCCATTGGTGGCTCTGACAGAAAACCTTCCGCTGTGGGCGGCGGTCACAACAGGGATCCTCAGAACAGCACGGCCGTCGCTGAACGAGATCTGAACGCCGGGTAGAGCGGCAGCAGAAAGAACCTGGCCATCACGGAACCAGCTCACCTCAGGAACTGGAGCACCTGAAGACAGGACACAGTCCAACCATGTGCCAAATCCCAACATGCTTCATTACTGATGGGAACTCAAGGTTTGCTTTAAACCTCCCTCAGCATCTCAGGGTAGGCTGGCTGTTTAAGCTAACCTAGCATCAGGCTAATGTTCTATCTGCTCTATCAAGTTATGCTTTTAGAAGAAACAACAGATTCCTAGTTTGTGGCACTGCATTGGTTTCTTTTCTTATTACTGCAGCAAGTAAAGCTAAATTTATAGGAAGGAAAGTGAGCACCTCCTTCCTGCTGAATGCACCTTGAGCACCAACAGCTAGCATATCCTCAACAAGTCTGCATGCTAACATCAAACATAGCTAGAAGCTATCCCTGTAGAAATCGACCAATCCTACACGTTCCTTTAAACAAACATTAACAATCCAAAGGTTCTCAAGCAGGAACATCATGTTGATTAGAACTCATGCTGGACTCCCATCATGTCCTTTAATTGCCCCTCCCTTGACAGTGACATCACATCAACAGCTCCATCAATCCACTTCCTTACCACTGACTTGAGCCTCAAACGTCGCGGCACTACCCTCAAGTGCCACGACGCTCTGCAGCGGCTGAGTGAACGTGGGTGCTTGTGTTGACATGTTGGTCGACACCCTGTGAACAAAGACAAGATGTGGTTAGAGACCTGTCCCCATTGGGTTTACTCGTCCCTCTGATTTCAGGGGGTAGAGGTCGTTTGATGACTGAAGGTAAATGTAGCTCCATGTCTGTGAGATGTAGACAAACACGAGGCGAACTTGTCCTGCAGAACCAAACAGAACCCCTGCAGACTCCCTAAACACCCCCTGAATACACCTTAAAAGCACCCTAAAAGCTCCCTGAAAATATTCTGAACACGCACTAAAAGCACCCTGAAAGCATCACAAAAGCACCCTGAATACACCCCGAACACCATCCATTAAACCACCCACCAAGTTACTTTGACTGTTTTTGCGTGAACTTCAAACGAGCTGAGAACAGAACTTTGACGACGTTCTAATGAGGTTATAATTTTAATTATTTTAGTGATGACATCGTCTGATATAAATCCAAAATGTTTCTTTTTGTTTACAAAATTAGCTAAAGAAAACAGTGGGCGTGTCAGTGTGGATAGGGTTGCCCACAAACTGTTGGTCGAGGCTCAGATCCCCCTGGCGACCGGGGGCCTGAGTCCTACCCGGGTCCCTTTGAGAGAGATAGGTTTCCTGGAGGCTCATCTTCCTACGCGTCTCATCTCGTGGTCTTGAACATTGACAGAAAACAGATCAAGGTTCATATTTGAGTCTGACTTTGACTCACAACTGACGGGTCTCGTCCAGAATGTCCCAGACGATGATCTAGAGGTCTCTGGAGCTGGACAGCTGAGCTGCTGAAAGCGATGAAGCCCCTTGCTAATCTTCAGGGTTATTTTTAGGGGTCTGTCCCTGGACCTGGATAAGGCTCAAGGGGGTCTGGGTAATAAACCAGCAGCTGATCAGACCAGATTAGAATCATTTGTTCTCCCAGAGAAGAACTGGTTTTACATGTCAGTCCAGTTCAGGTTGGATCTCATGTTTAAGCTCTAGAAAAGGAACACTTCTAGAACGTTACAGGACTTTTGTACTAAAACTTTCAACTGTATGAAACTGAAGACATTTTCATTTGGTGGTCATACATGTAATGACATGTTATGACACGTTACAACATCAGAAATACGACATGCGATAAAAATGCGCAATAGAGAACTTGAGTCGAACATGTGGTGTTCTATTTTGAATGTTACTGAACCGGGTAGACCGGCTCGTTCCTTTGACAGTAAAGACGATAAAACGGTCCGCGTGATCTGAGTGTTTGGTGATGAGTTCATATTCCTTCCTCTTTTCAACAAATTTCACTTTTTCATTCCCTGTAAGCTGAAATTTCGTCTGTCGTGTCTCATTGAAGGGCTTCGTGGTTCTGTTAACTGACTAACGACATGACCGCAGTAACCTGATGGACACCCCCCTTCAACAGTCAGTCCAAGTCAGTCATTAGGCTGCTGGACCACAAGTGTGATTGGTCACACCAGATGTCCTCTGTCCACATCAGAGGAGAACTTGTGGTTCCACAAAGAACCTTCAATAACATAAATACTCCATCGTCATGAGTGACCAACGCTTCAGACCAATCAGTAGAAACGTGGCTGTTCTGTGTTGACATGAATGCTAACTGATCTGGGTACAGCTAATCGTCGGCGGTGACTCAGCGACAGGTGCATGCAGCCGTTAACTGGAGTTGTGTTCCTGCTGGGACCGCTGGAGTCCAGCCATCAGCAGGTGTGAAGGAAACATCAGCATCAGCAGCGCCTACAATTCTCTCCTGGTTCTGGTAACATTTCATTACCTTCTGAGGAACTGGGACTCCTGCCCATAGGTGTACAAACAAGAGCCTGATTCCCCCGCACCACCCAGACCCCCAGAAAAACAAAGCTGTGAACCTGCCTCTTTCTAAACCTTCTAAATGTTACTTGAACTCCTGAAAGACTTTAAAATGTGGACTAAAGGTTTTTACAAAACCCATCAGAGCCATTTTACAGCCAACATGAAAAGGACCTGGATCAGAATGTTTTTGGGGAGGAACTGATCTATGAAGCAGTTCCACCACAGATCAAGGACTTATTCCAGCAGAAGCAGCAAAATAGTTTGAAAGTAAATCCTAAAGCATTCAAACTTTAACGTTTCTACAAATAAAATCCACTGAAGGAAAAACCACAGACATCACTGACTCACTTCAAATTGTCTATAAATAAACGGCAGCACAGACCACCAGCTGTTCTGGCCCCCCAGAATAAATCTTCAGTGATGCTGACACTTCCTTTGGGGGTGGGACACCACCCTCTAAAAATAACCCTTCCCCCGACACACCTCAGTTGATTGGCAGACACCATGTGGCACATAGCTGGAACTGATAGCCCGGGGCCGATTCCCTTAAAAAGCCATGGTGTCCATCTGAGAGTCCAGCCTGATGCTCTCAGGTCTATTCTGGGACGCCCCGCTTTAACCCCTCAAAGCTCCGCTAACAGCCCTTCAGTAAAATGTGGTAGACGTGTTGTCGGCGGTTAGTCCAGCTGCTCACGTCAATCACACAAACTCTCACAGCACTTACTTGTGTGGACAAGGATGCCTGGATGGCCCTCAAGGCTGAAATCTAATATCCCTTTATCCAGAAAATGTTGGGAGAAAGTCCAGAAGGAGAACCAGCGGAACCTGAAGCCCTCAGTCCAAACAAAACTAGCGGCTGTCAGCGCCGCGTAGTTCTGTCCCCTCCTGACAGCAGTCCCTCCAGCCGTGGCATCCGGGCTGGGAACGCTGTCTCTGCTCAGAGCAGCAAGTGTAGCACCAGGCTTTATACCCCTGTGACATCACACCGGACGCTGGCTGCCATTGGTCCGCCCATCATCCAGCCAGGCATCATGGGAAGACAGGGAAGCCATTTTATGCAACTGGTCACACCTGTCAGTCCGTCTACTGAAAACCAGTGAATCATTAGACAAACAGCGACTGAAGCGTCGGGACACATTTCAGTCAATGTGATGTCAAGTGTTTAGGTGGGCGGAGTCTCATCGCTCTGAGGGAAAGCTAATGAGGGATGCTGTTGATCGACTTCAGCTCAGCATTCAACACAATCATCCCCCAGCAGGTCATCCATAAACTGGACCAGCTTGGACTTAACACCTCCCTATGCAACTTGCTGCTGGACTTCCAGACAGGGAGACCACAGGTAGTTCGAGTCGGTAGCAACACCTCCAGCACCATCACGCTGAACACGGGAGCACCCCAAGAATGTGTACTGAGCCCCCTCCTCTTCACTCTGCTGACCCACGACTGCACACCAACTTCCAGCTCCAACCTCTTCATAAAGTTTGCAGAACCAGTGCTGTGGTGGGTCTCATCAAAAACAATGATGAGACAGCCTACAGAAATGAGGTGAGCTGCCTGGCTATGTGGTGCAAGGACAACAATCTCCATCTGAATGTGGAGAAGACGAAGGAGATTGTTGTGGACTTCAGGAGAGCACGCACCCAGCATGCTCCACTAACCATCTACGGTGCTGCAGTGGAAAGGGTCAGCAGCACCAAGTTCCTGGGTGTGCACATCTCCGAGGACCTGTCCTGGGGATGCAACACCGCATCACTGGCCAAAAGCCCAATAGCGCCTCTACTTCCTCCGCAAACTGAGGAGAGCAAGAGCCCCTCCCCCATCATGCTCACCTTCTACAAAGGCACCATCGAGAGCATACTGACAAGCTGCATCACTGTGTGGTACGGCTCCTGCGCCGTTTCCTGCCACAAGACCCTGCAACGCATCGTGAGAGCAGCTGAAAAGATCACTGGTGTTCCTCTCCCTTCCCTCACAGACATTTATAACACCCACCTCACCCGCAAAGCCATCAGCATTGCAGATGATCCCACGCACCCCCCCTCACAGCCTTTTCAGCCTGCTGCCATCAGGTAGGAGACTGCAGTCTGCAGGCCAGAACCAGCAGGCTCAAGGACAGTTTCTTTCACCAGGCGGTCAGGAGGCTCAACTCCCTCCCTGCTCTGCCCCCTGCCACAACCCTGAACTCTACTCTCACACTGCCCTGCCGTCCCCCCAGCACCTGACTATCTATCTTTCTCTCCCCCAGTCAACTCAGGGACTGCGCACACGCCACTTACCCTATGGGTTTAAAGAGTGTATAGAGATGTTTACCATCCCTTTATGTTTCGTCTCATACTTTGTGCTGTACTGTCTGATGTACTGTCTGTGTTGTACTGCCTGTGTTGTAATGCCTGTCTACCGTGGGTCAGAGAGGACTGCAATTTCATCTGTGCTGTACGTTGTGCTCATATGGTACATTTGACAATAAAGCTGACTTTGACTTTTGACTAACGTCATGTGACCCACACCATGAGGCGTGGTGATTGGGACTGTTGCCTCACAGCAAGAAGATCATGGGTTCAAACCCCGGCATGACCTTTCTGTGTACTCATGTTCACTTAAGGTGTTTATAAAGGACTAGGAGGGTCTGTAGGCCCCCGGGGGCCACGCGCTCAGGACCGTCGTATACTGACACAGCTGCTTCTCTGAACCCAAACCAGGTCACCTAACCTAACAATCAGCCCTGACCCCATGAGCTGATGGGGTTTCATCAACCAGGATTTTCAGGGATCATTCAGAGGAACCAGGATGAAGTCAAACCAGGAGAACATATCTGACCAATGAAACGGTTGATGGCTAAAACCCTGAAGGTCTGGGTTTCCTGAAGGCTGGATCTGACCGGCTGTGTTCAGGAGGACTGTCCAGTTCTAGTGGCTGGTGATGGGATCATATATTAAACCCAAAACCCACCCACAGCTCTTTACTCTGAAGCATCTTGACTTGAACAGAAACTCCAGGAACTCAAACGCTGGCTTGTTTCTATTAAACCTGACTCACATTGGAGCTCATCTGGGCAGGGACGGACCAGGTGGTCTCGAGACGTACCCTTAACTGAGAGGGAGAACCGCTAGGCTGGCAGGTGGCAGACCCAGCTACGTTGTCTCCTTTGTAGGCTAACAGTGGCTGGGCAAGCCAATGCCAACTCACCTGTGGCTCTAAGAACCAGCCGGAAACTTGAGCACCGCATAGGAACATGAGGATGTCCTTCGCTTCAACATGGCTCAAACCCAAACACAACACTTTGAAATGCTTCGTGTCATCGTCCCTCCCCATCGGCCTCCCCACATCTTGTGGGATAACCCCCCCCCCCCCCCCCCCGACTGACACCTGTCTGGGCCAATAACACTCCGTAAACACTGATGGTAGGTTCAAGTACAGTTCAGAGCCACAGATTTTACAGGACTAGCACAAGATTTATTTTAACGACAAATGTGATCAAACGAGAATTGGAGAGTATTTTAACGAGTCACATGTTTTGTGTCATTGTAATGCAAAAAAGTAAAACACATAACGATAGGAAGGATTCCAGTGGGGTATTATTCCCCCTGGATACCCACCATACTGTCATCAGCTAAGCTTCCTCTGGTACTTGGGGAACCCCCGGAATAACTCCACAACTTCACTTAACTCTGGTTAACTGTGTCAACATCTACTGATTTGATAACTTCACATTTGCATCTTTTGAATAGCCAAACTTTATTGACATCTCACTGTTAGCATGAGTGCTAGCATTGTTATTTCAACATCTGTTATGTAGTTAATGGTCTATAATCTGTAATTTAAAAAACCTAGAGGGACAGTGGGCTACGTTACCTTTAGTTAGCTCATTGCCTGCTAGCTCATCCATCCATTCATCCATCCATCCATCCATCCATCCAGTGCATAAAAATGAAAACACTTTCCAGTCACCTGACATAAATATCCTTTCTTTATTGATCTCATGTAATGTAGTTATTAGAGAGAGAGAGAGAGAGAGAGAGAGAGAGAGAGAGAGAGAGAGAGAGAGAGAGAGAGAGAGAGAGAGAGAGAGAGAGAGAGAGAGAGAGAGAGAGAGAGAGAGAGAGAGAGAGAGAGAGAGACCCCGTGAGTTTCCGACTCCTTTACCCGGTGGGTCGCCGACTGCCGACCCGGAACTGCAGAATATCACAAAGGATACAGGTGACAACGCAAAGGTTAAACAATCCCTCTGGTATCTTCCAATGCTGCAGTCCTGATTTCACAATTGCAGCCTTGTGAGGTTCCAACTCCACCCCACGCGGAATCACCGGGCATCAACCCAGAGGTCACAGGTGACAGCGCAAAGGTTAAACAGTCGCCGGACATCAACTCAGAGCCACAGAATAACATGCAGGACACGGATAACAGCACAAAGGATGGACAGAGTGATTTGGTGGAGGCTGAGGGGGCCAAAGAGACAGCCGCCAGTGTCGTAAAGTCTCTCCTGGAGAAGGACGAGGAGGAGGATGATATTGTGACAGATGAGCAATTATTAAAGATAGCTCTTAAAGGAAAAACATTAACACAAGAATGAATAAAACAAAGAAAATTTCTAAAGAAACACCTGAGACACCTCCCTGAAAGAGGCCGTAACATAAAAATATGATTTGCAAAAGATTTTTAAAAAATTCCTGCAAGACACAAAAGGTTCAAGGGCCAAAGTAGAAAAATGTTTTCCTCATTTCAACATGTTTCTGGATAGCGTCAGCTTTTATATGAAAAGTAAAACAAGAAGTGGTGAGCCTGTTTTTACAGACCTAGAGTTTTATAGATTGAAAAAACTAAGGAAAAAGGTAAAAGACATGATTGTAGATGAGGTGATTACGGAGAACCGATAATTGTTTTTTTTCTGGATTTTGTCTGTTGTTTTAGTTTGATTAATGTTAAAAGGTTAGATGTTTCGTCAATAAAACACACAGTATTTTTGAAAAATCCTTACTTGAATCTCTTGTATTTTGTGTCAACGTGATTATTTTGTCTTTTCTGTCAGATTTAAAGTAATGCCACCGACAAACATGATTTAATACGATATAATCTAGTAATCTATTACCACCTGGCTGTAACGGTCTCCTGCGTTTTCTGTGTGTCCTCAACGCTCCACTATTTTTCTGGTCTGGTGTCAAAGTTGTTGGTATCATCTTCTGGAGACATTATGCTACGTAGCTATACAAAAGCTAACAGAAGAGTACTCAGATTACTATGAGGTAGAGCAACCAGAGGAGAACACACAGAGTACCAAACCACTTGTTCCAGTCTCCAGTGATAATGGACAGCTTCTCCTGCTCCTCTAGGCACATTTCTCCACTATCTCCACCATGTCCAGTTTCTCCAGTGTCTCCACCATGCCCAGCTTCTGTAGTGTCTCCACTATCTCCACCATGTCCAGCTTCTCCAGTGTCTCTAGCTTCTCCGGTTTCTCCAGTGTCTCCAGCTTCTCCAGTGTCTCCAGAGGCCTCCTCTTCAGCAAGCGGCGGGCGGCTGATGGCCGACAGGCCTCCACAGTGAGACCTGGAGCACCATGATGACAAGGGGTCAGGCAGCACACAGTCTAGGATCTGGGTCCCCCGTTAGAGTGGACTCCACATAACACACCAGATGTAAGATCTATCTACAGTCTTCCCATTTGACTGGTCATGTGACGCAGCACCAGACAGTCAAACTGAACATGTTAAGGATCATGAAGATGAGTTGTCTCTAGTTTGCCTCACTATTAGCTTAACTGCAAGCCTGTCTACACAAATGGACAGTATGATAAACGGATGTCCAGATCAGCAGTGATGACTTCTTGTCAGTCAGACCATTTGACATCAATTAAAAACCAAACCAATGCTATAACTGAAATGCAGATTGTACTCTTAAGAAAGCTAAATCAACTTTACTAGCTAATTACTGAAGTGAATTTCTCTCCAAGCTTAAAACTAGTAGAATTGAAATGAGTTCCATATTGTTCTGCTTTCTTGGACAGTCATGCATGAGCAAGCTAAATGGAAGCATCACACTTCCTGCTCAGCTAATCCTGCATGTGGGCATACCTGCAATTTGTCTGACTGTTTGTGTGTTAGCATGTGCATTAGTACATGTCCATGAACCTGCATTAAGTCAGGGTGGATCACCAGAGACTCAGGGTGGGCTACAGTTGATTCTTCCTGGATATTTCAATTTGCTACATAAAGATGCCATATTTCAGTGGATAATCACCCTCTACCAATTGTCTGTGACCCAGAGGTAGTACTCCCATCCTAACCCCTAAACCCTAACCTACCCCTAACTGGAATATATTCACTTATCCTAACCCTTAAACACTAACCTAACCCAAACCGGAATCTATTCGGTTATCCTAACCCCAAAGCCCTAACCTAACATTAACCCAAACTGGAATCGATTCAGTCAGGAGTCAAATCGATCTTCAGTTCCTGATCCTAGATCCAGAAGGATTTTTTTCCCTAGGATAGCTGTCACTCTAATAAAGATACCACCATGATCCAGATTCTACGGGCAACAACACAATGGGAAACACGTCGCAGTTGGGTCAGGTTTGTCCTCTTCTTAAGAACCATTTATTTGGATCTGCTATTGGTGATGTTAACTATTCAGATGTTAGTATGGATTTCTGTGGTGAGACAGCCTGGACAGATGAATGACACATCCAGAGGTGATCTGGAATAAAGGCTCATGAGAATGCAGGTGTGAAAGGTGTCTGAGGTTGAACTGTGTGCTTCCTACTCTCAGAAAGTCTGTGTTATTGTGGAGCTGGTTATATGCTACCCACCAAGTGAGCGTGGGCTCTAGCAGTCCCGTCACCTCCACCTCTAGTGTCACCGGAGAGCCCTCCATGACAGTAGCCCGAGACAAGGGCCTACTGAAGCTGGGGGGGGAGGCTTTAGAGGCTTTTCCCTGGAGAAGAGACTCTGTCTGGACCTGGAGAGGAGAATGAGGAGCAGGAAATGGGGGCCCTTTAATTTGAGGAGTGAGTCTGATCCCCTCACGTATGGCAATGGGCTGACACAGACTTGGATCTTGGTCTTGGGTTGGTAGATGAGGTGATGAGGACCAGAGGGCTTCATGTGGATCAACCTGTTGAGGCAAAGCTTGACTTTCAGGTACTGGTGGGGAGATGGGCTTGATAGGGGTCATGCTAGGCTCACACACACTTTGCTGGGTACAGATTGAGTTCATGGACTCATGGAGTGAGTAGACTGTCTGGTGATGCTGCTCACTGCCGAACACATCGCTGTTTGTGCTGCTTCGGCTGGATATACTGTTGCTCTCAAAGCTGCTTGTCTCCGGCAGAACAGGGACGTGGACCTCACCAAGACTTCGGACGTCGTCCAGGGGAACATTGCATTGCCTGTTTGGAAGGGAGGACTGACAGAAAAGGTGTTTTTTGGTGATGGTTGGTGCTAAATTTAGGTTTCTGTACTGGGACATGGAGATCAAGGGTGTTTCATTGCTGGTTTGGGAGCAAGGTAGACTTAAGTAAGTCCTAGATTCAGAGTGTGTCTGGGACACACTGATGTCTTCAGGGACAGATTTGAGCTCTTGAGTCCCGTCATTGTGGACAACAGGAACTACGAGTCTGGGGCTCTGAGGGATTTCTCTGGCATCGTGGACTGGACCAATCTGTGGTGTAGTCCCACTCTGACATAAGGCTCTTTCTGCGGTTGAGTCCAGTCTGCTGCTAGCCCGTATCAAGGTGCAGCTGTCTGACGGGCAGGCCAGGGATGGTTCTTCCCTGGTTTGGTAAGAGTTTATGTCATGACAGAGGCCATTCTGGGAGTCAGTAGAGGAACTGGGCGTACGAAGGGATTTTCTCCATTGGGGAAATTTATCGCTGCATTTATGGACAGTGACTTGGGAAGATGTTTCATCTTTTATAAGGCCAATCCTGAAATCAGAGAGCAGCTGTTCAGTGTTGATGTCTTGAGGGAAAATAGTCAACCCAGTGTCATGTGTCTTGTCTTTGTGGATATTAGGGCTTGAACCATTAAAAAGCTGAATACAGTAACAAGACTGATGGAGGGTGGGGCTGCGATTGAGCTCTGCGGTCAGAATTAAGGCATCATCATTAGAGAGAACTTTGTGGTTCATCTTATCCAGGGTTCCAGTCAGACTCTGAAACTGGACTTTGTTCCTTGTGTGCTCCTGCATTGAGGGTTCAGTTTGTGAAGGACTCCTCTTCTTAGGTATATCAATGTCCTTGTTTGAGTAACAGTTCTGACTGCTGTGGACCCGGTTATAGCCTGGGGCTAACCTCAGGGAGAGGTTGGCCCTCATGGGGTCTGTTTCTGTGACGGTGTGTATGACGGTGGGGAGACTGCTGGTTATCGACACTTGGACAGGAACGGCCATCCGACACTGGTCAAACGAACTGGTCTGTGACATGAACCTGTAAAACAACAAGGATGTTAGGTATGGAGGGTGGAACAATGAGTGAGGCTGACCAGCAGTTCTGGTCTTTCTGCTCTGCCAGCAGACGATCACACCTAGTGTGGTCATTTGCTCCCAGAGACCATCCGAGAGGTTTATTCTAAACAGCTGGATTCTGTTTAGGATCTGAAGATGATTCTTTGGTTCTGACTGGCTGTGTGAAGTACAGATATTTAAACTCTTCTGAGGTTGCTAACCTTTAGTTGCACAATTTGAAGTTAAAGCTTGTTGAGCTTGAAATGAAGACTTAGCATCTGTCTACAATGTCATAGCTGTTCACAGCTTATGGACCATTCTAGTTCACAAGGTGTTGACCATGTTAGCGTAAGCATCATTATGAGATTCACTGACTAAGTGTGTGAATGGTGTTAAAGTTGAAGGGAAGAGAGGCTATGACATTGAATGTGACTGACAGGCGGTGGCAGAAACCTTTAGACATCAGAAAGACCAAGGAGTTGGATGAAGACAACATAAACATTGTGGACAGAGATGGACGGGGGGGGATGGACAGAGCCATCCACGTCTACAGTTAGAGGAGGGGTCTACTCCACCTCCTACCGTCATGCCATCCATCAGAAAGGTGGAGTCTAGTGAAGCTGATGATAATGATAGGAACTTTCATGATGCCCCAATTAGCTACCAATCCATTCCATCCAACACCCCATAATAGTACTCTGACCCAAATACGTGTTAGCGCCTCAGTGACCTCAGAATAGTGTAAATACTGAACTGAAGGAGTGGTTCCAGGTCCGGACTTCTACAGAACGTGATGGACCAGGATCTATGCTATAGAACCACAGGGTCCAGAAGATCAACACACCTGTTGGGAGGCGTCTCTGACTGAAGGGACTCTCTCTGTGGGGGGTCTGATATGGTAATGGTCCCACTGGGCTCTGACTGAAACTGGCACTGGTGGCTGTGCTGGTTGATATGGACGCCGTAGGAACTGGAACATAGACCCTCCTCTACGTCTGATTGGACCATGGTGGACTCCGGTGTCTCTGCCAGTGACGGCAGTGAAATGTCATCAGGGGACACACACTCATACTCATCATTAGAGAGGGCATCCTCTGGCATCACTTCCTGTTGTTGGAGCTCCACCTCTGGAAGGCCAGCTGTTGAAGCACCCTGTGGAGAAAAAACTGTTAGAACCTGTAGCTCACTGACACACACACACACACACACACACACACACACACACACACACACACACACACACACACACACAGACACACACACACACACACACACACACAGAGGTAGTTCTCAACTAACAAACAATTGTAGATATGAACAAACGTGCTTCACCATATCTGCCTATTGTCCTGCAGTTCCCCTTTCTGCCACAACTCCCACAGGGGCAGCACCACTGTGTTTACGCATCTCCAGCTCTCGCAACCCCTCTTCTTGTCTCTGTTAGCATCTCAGAGCGTCAGGTACTTTACTGTTTATAAATGCAATTTCCTCCGGGATTAATAAAGTATCTATCTTATCTTATCTTATCTTATGATAAATCATAGTGGAGATAAGGGGATTGGTGTCAGAGCTCTTCTGTGGAGAATCTGTGGTTTAAGGCCCCCATCATCTGTCACTATGGACCCCAGATACACAAAGCTCTTCAAAGACTCTTACAGTAACGATCACAAATGATGTTAAAACAGTTCAAACTCGACAAAATATCACCAAAGTGGAAATAATTAACAAAAACCACAAAACTCTGACACATTCAGAGTGTCTCAACACCCAGCACTCAATCCAGAGAGACAGACAGAAAGACAGGCAGGCGGAGAGAGACAGGGAGAGAGACATAGAGAGAGACAGGCAGAGAAAGACAGACACACAGACAGGTAGACAGAGAGAGATTTTGATTTGATTTTTAAAATCACGTTTAGTCATGAAAGCCAAATTACAATAAAATCACGTTGACACAAAATCAAAAAGATTCACATAAAAAGGAATTCACATCTCAAAAACAAACAATGGTAGGATTTTCAATATTACTGTGTGTTTCCTGAACAAAGAAAACATCTAACTTTTTAACATTTATCAAATTTAAAAAAACACCAAAAAAAAGATTAAATCCAAAAACAACTAAGTCATCCTTTTTACTTTTGTCATTAGTTTCTTCAATCTAAAAACCTCTTGGCCCATAAAAACTGGTTGGTCACTTCCTTCTGGATTCTTTAAATAAAAGCTGACACTATCCAGAAACATGTTGAGGTCAGGAAGGAATTTTGTACTTTAGCTCTCGAACCTTTTGTGTCTTGCAGGAATTTAAAAAACATCTTTTTTGAGTTATATTTTTCTTTTATGGCCTCTGTCAGACTGTTGTCATTTTCGTTTTCGGAGCTACTTGTGTCAGGAGGTGTCTCTGGTGTTTCTTGAGTAATTTTCTTTGCTTTATTTATTCTTGTGTTAGTGTGTTTTATTTTAGGAGCTATCTTTAATAATTCCTCGTCCACTCACAATATCATCTCTTCCTCCTTCTGACAGAGAGACAGACAGACAGACAGACAGACACCTATTTATCATGTGTAGGTTAGTCCCGGTCTAAATAACAGCAGTGACAAAGAAAGGGGGTCTGGGACAGACCCCTGAGGAACACCATTCATGACCTCTGACCTGAGGAGGTGCGGCCTGAGGCTGGGCGGTGTCATGTGTTTGGTGGTGTATGGCGTTGACCCGTCGACTGGCCCCCACTGGGCCGCAGGAGAGGCTGAAGCAGAGCGAGGAGGTCAGCGTCTCCGTTTGGCTGAAGGAGAAATTGAAAGACAAAACTTTATTTAAACCGACAACACAAAGTCTTTCTATCATGAACACATAAATAGTAAGACAACATTCCAGTTAGCCCCCCCGCTGGCAACTAATCCCAGGTGTACCCCACCTCCCGCCCATGGTCAGCTGGGATTGGCTCGTGTGACCGTAAATTGGAGACGATTACAGTTGTCACGTCTTCAAGAGCCAGCAAAAACTAGCTTCCTGTTCACACGTCTCTCTACTGGCACCAGACCAGCGGTCCCCACGGGCCGTGGACTGGTACCGGTCTGTGGGTCAGTCAGTTTGTGGGTCAGTCTGTCTGTGGGTCAGTCGGTTCTGAACGATGTTTAGTTCTAGATGATGGATTTTCTCCACGTCTGTCTATGAGTCACTCTGATGCTTGTGGAGATGCTTGCCTCGGTCACATGGTTACCTTCTTAAAGGGGCCGCTCCGGCCGCTAACACTAAATACATTAGCACTAAATGAAACCAAGCTAGCAGAACCAACCAGAAACAAATGGTGTGACGTTAGAAGATGCCGAGTTGATTTGAAATCTCAATGAATGAGAAACTTTTTCCGAATGTAGTCAAAGCTTCAAAAGACTTTAGATCAGACTGTAGAGTCCCATCGGCCTCTGGAGCGATCGCTATAATCATCCTCCAGGACACGCAAACACTGAGCAGCATGTGATGAAGCACCTGAGCATGATGAAGCACCTGAGCGTGATGAAGCACCTACCTTCTGTCTGACACTGATGTCTGTCTGTCCTCCTGGACGCATCCCTTCTGTGACAGTGGCTTCCCATTGGCTGAAGCCTTCACAGAATCTACCTTCCCATCATGCTCAGCAATCACTTTGGGGGCATGTTTTTTCTCCTGAAACAGGAAGTAGATTTGAGATGTCCATTATCACATCCTGTAAAACAGGAATGTCTTCTCCTTCAGGCAGACGGATAAAGCTGGAGACTCAGCCGACGTTCAGAAGCCTCCAAGGCTCAGGTGTGATATCATGTTTAAACTGAGCTCAGGTGTGATGTCATGTTTAAACTGAGCTCAGGTGATATTTTAAAGCTGACTTTATCATGTCTGTCTCACTTAAACCTGATTCTTACCCTCACGGCCTCCCGTCTGCTGCCGTTATCCCTCCGCTTCTGTGTCTCTTTTTTCTCCTCCTCATTTTTTCCCTCATCTCCCTCCTCATCCTCATCTCTGGCCATCTCTTCAGGTTCCTCTTCTGCTTTCTTCTCTTTCCATCCGTCTGTCTTGTCCTTCTTAACTCCATCGCTCTGAGCCTCGAGCTGAAAACACGAAGGTGTCAATAACATCCTGATAAAACATGAAGGTGATCAATAGCATCCTGATAAAACATGAAGGTGATCAATAACATCCTGATAAAACATGAAGGTGATCAATAGCATCCTGATAAAACATGAAGGTGGTCAATAACATCCTGATCACTGCAGGTTGAGTTCAGCAGGTCAACACCTGAACACCCCCCCTCCCCCCCGACGCCCTTCAGATGGGGTGACACGCCCCCTCAGCCTTGGCTCTTTGTTCTTGATCAATTATGATTGGTTAGATTTGGTCATGAAACGTAATAATTGGTTAAGGCCGGTATCACAGCTAACCAACCAGAGGTGAGGTCGAGTTGGTCTCACTGTGATGACCTCAGTCACCGCTGGAGAGGATCACACACACACACACACACGTTTATATTTTTTTTGAGTGTATATGTATTATATGTCTTTATCCTCAGCAAATGTAGCCACAACAGGACACAAGCCAGTGTCTTATTGTGCCGGTCCCAAGCCCGGAGAAATACAGAGGGTTGTGTCAGGAATGGCATCCGGCGTAAAACTTTTGCCAAATCAAACATGCGAATCAAACCTATGACTTCCATACCGGATCGGTCGAGGCCTGGGTTTACAACGATCGCCATCGGCGCTGTTGACCTACAGTGCGCCGGTGGAAATTGGACTACTGTTGGTCGAAGAAGGAGGAAGATGAAGAGGACAAAGACAGAGCGGAGGACAAAATGGTGGAAGCTGGAAAGGGAAGAGTGGTGCATGACTTTTAGGAAGGAGTTAAGACAGGCTCTTGGTGGTCAGGAGGTGCTTCCAGATGACTGGAAAACTACAGCTAATGTGATCAGGGAGACAGGTAGGAGATTACTTGGTGTGTCATCTGGAAGGAAAGTAGATAAGGAGACTTAGTGGTGGAATGGGGAGGTAGAGGAGAGTATACAGAGAACGAGGTTAGCTAAAAAGAAGTGGGACATTGAGAGGACTGAGGAGAGTAGACAGGAGTACAGGGAGATGCAGCGTAAGGTGAAGGTAGAGGTAGCAAAGGCCAAACAAGGGGCTTATGATGACTTGTTTGCTAGGTTGGACAGTAAGGAGGGAGAGACTGATCTATACAAGCTGGCAAGACAGAGAGACAGAGATGGGAAGGGCGTGCAGCAGGTTAGGGTGCTTAAGGATAGGGATAGAAGTCTATTGACAGGTGCCAGTAGTGTGATGGGAAGATGGAAAGAGTACTTTGAAGAGATGATGAACGTGGAAAATGAGAGAGAACAAAGACTAGAAGAGGTGACGGTTGTGGACCAGGATGTAGCAAAGATTAGTCAGGATGAAGTGAGGAGGGCACTGAAGAGGATGAAGAGTGGAAAGGCAATCGGTCCTGATGATATACCTGTAGAGGTTTGGAAGTGCCTAGGAGAGGTGGCAGTAGAGTTTCTTAGATAGTGAGAAGATGTCTGAGGAATGGAGGAGAAGTGTGCTGATGCCCATTTTTAAGAACAAGGGAGATGTGCAGAGTTGTGGCAACTACAGAGGAATAAAGCTGATGAGCCATACAATGAAGTTATGGGAAGGAGTAGTGGAAGCTAGACTAAGGGCAGAAGTGAACATTTGTGAGCAGCAGTATGGTTTCATGCCAAAAAAAAGAGTACTACAGATGCAGTATTTGCTTTGAGGATGTTGATAGAGAAGTACAGAGAAGGCCAGAGGGAGCTGCATTGTGTTTTTGTAGATCTGGAGAAAGCTTATGACAGGGTGCCCAGAGAGGAGCTGTGGTATTGTATGAGGACGTCTGGAGTGGCAGAGAAGTATGTTAGAGCGGTGCAGGACATGTATGAGGACTGTGGTGAGGTGTGCTGTAGGTGTGACAGAGGAGTTCAAGGTGGAGGTGGGACTGTATCAGGGTTCAGCTCTGAGCCCCTTCTTGTTCGCTATGGTAATGGACAGGCTGACAGACGAGGTTAGACAGGAATCTCCATGGACTATGATGATTGCAGATGGCATTGTGGTCTGCAGTGAGAGCAGGGAACGGGTGGAGGAGAAGCTAGAGAGGTGGAGGTTTGTCCTGGAAAGGAGAGGAATGAAGGTTAGCCGCAGTAAGACAGAGTACATGTGTGTGAATGAGAGGGACCCAAGTGGAAGAGTGAGGTTACAGGGAGAAGAGATCAAGAAGGTGGAGGATTTTAAGTACTTAGGGTCAACAGTCCAGAGCAATGGCGAGTGTGGAAAAGAGGTGAAGAAGTGTGTACAGGCAGGATAGTACGGGTGGAGAAAAGTGTCAGGTGTGATGTGTGATAGAAGAGTTTCAGCTAAAATGAAAGGAAAGGTGTACAAAACTGTGGTGAGACCAGCGATGTTGTTTTGCCTAGAGACAGTGTCACTGAGGAAAAGACAGGAGACAGAACTGGAGGTAGCAGAGATGAAGATGCTGAGGTTCTCTCTGGGAGTGACCAGGAAGGATAGGATCAGGAATGAGTACATCAGAGGGACAGCACATGTTAGAGGTTTTGGAGATAAAGTCAGAGAGGCCAGACTGAGATGGTTTGGACATGTCCAGAGGAGAGATAGTGAATATATTGGTAGAAGGATGCTGAGTTTTGAACTGCCAGGCAAGAGGCCTCGAGGAAGACCAAAGAGTGTTCATGGATGTAGTGAGAGAGGACATGAAGGTAGTTGGTGTGAGAGAAGAGGATGCAGAAGACAGGGTTAGATGGAGGCAACTGATTCGCCTTGGCGACCCCTGAAGGGAAAAGCCAAAAGGAAAAGAAGAAGATTTCTTTATCCTCGACAGCAGCAGTACCCAACCTTTTTAGCTCCATGGACTGGTTTATCTAAGACAATATTTTCTTGGACCAGTCTTCATTTGCTCGATAATCGTTAGTGACGCCAGGACAGCTGTAGTCTAATAATAAATCATCCGCAGTGCTATTATGTAAATAAACAATAAACAACCTTTTTTTCATAAATTGATAATCAACATCTCTGTAAACGAAATTGTAAGAAATAATTATATTGAAAACTTGATAGAAGTGACAGCACTGATGAGGTTTATTTTGAAATATAGCGACTCACAATCAGAGCATTCAACGTAGGAGAAATATTGATCATTTCCAATATAAATGATATATAAACGATAATCAATTAAGTAATAATTACAATAATGAGAATTAGTGGTTGGGGACCGCTGATCTAGGGGTAACGGGAGACAATGAACGGTACCGGTCCATGGCCCGGGGGTTGGGCACCACTGCTCTACAAGTGGTCTCTTTCCTGAGCAGGTTGGGGCCCTCCAGCAGGGGGCAGCAGAAGCTCAGTTCACTGGGTCTGGTGCTGGGGACCGGAGGGTGGTGGGTTCAAGATGTGTGTGTAGGTTCTCAGTTATTCAGGTCAAGGTCAAATCAATCCACTGAACTTTAGAGAAAGCCCGGGGGATAGATTTCGAAAACTCCCAAAAAGATTGTCTCCGCAGGTTAACCAGGTGATCTGTCTCATGCTAATGACCCTCATTAATAAACAAAGATTAAACTCGCATTTCAACGACCCCCCTTTCATACCCCCACCAACCATTGTTGATGAGCCAGACGGGTTTCAACAATGGTCGTTAGCACTGACCACACCCCACAGGGGTAATAAACTGGCCAGACCAGACACCTTCAGAATTAAAGAAACATCTTGACGAGAGGAGAAACGTCTTTCTTAGAGTCCAGTGGGTTGATTTAAACAGCTCTGGATTGGTGGGTTCGAAGCCCGTGTGGATCAAAAAGCTCAGAGTGTAAGCTGGCAGTGGGAGAAACCATTTCACCTACCGCTACCGCTGTGAGTTTACCGCTACAGGAGCACAGAAGAAGGGAGACAGCATAGTTCCAAACAAAGGGAGGTTAACGAGCGTTCTCTGTCGCTCCGTCACTGCCTTGCTTTTGGGTAGGTGATCCTAAAGTCTTTGTTGGTGCTACTAACTTCTAAATTTGGGAGCACCAGTGCTACCAAGAAAAAAAGTTAATTTGAGCCCTGTATATATATATACAGTATATATATACTGTATATATATATACAGTATATATATATACTGTATATATATACAGTATATATATACTATATATATATATATATATATATATATATATATATACAGTATACAGTATATATATATATATATATGTGTGTGTGTATGTATACATAGAGGACGTTATTCAGAAATACACACACACTCGTGTGAGTACAGGTGTGTGTTACCTTCAGTTTGTTCTCCAGCTCCAGCAGCCCGTCACTCAGGTCTCTGATGGACTCGACCATCTCTGAATGCTGACTGACCGTCTCCTGTACGATTTGCTGACCCTCCTGCAGCCCTGAAACACACACACACACACACACTGGATGCTTGTTGAACACGAGGGCCTCTCAGTGGTCCCTGTGGACGCCGTGCTGACCGTGGACGGTGACGGCCAGCTGGCGGATCTGCCAGAGCCTCTCCTCCTGCTGGGGGACGGTGGGCCACACCAGTGTCTGGAGCTGCTGCTGGAGGATGGACACGCCCTTGGCGCTGCTACACCTCCAGGACAGCGTCCTCACCCCCGCGATGGTGGTACTCGCCTCCTTGCACCAGCAGCCAAACTGTTGACACAACAGCTAAAGACTAGCCACGTCACCGCTAACTGGAAAACAATCTGTTTGCTTAGGTAACCGTGACAACCACCTCCGCCAAGGCTTGCTGCAGTCGGTAGCTCATCTCTAACGTCTTCTGATGCTCACTCAGACTTAGCTCAAGGTCTTCTATCTGTGTCTGCAGCTCACTGCTGGCATCCTGTAGCGCCTGGGCCGTGCTCCCGTCCCTGACCTCTGACCCCAACTGTGCTGTCACAATCTGCACACGCTCCCTGAGCACCTGGAACACACACCGATCAGCAGACAACTGTTGCTGGTCCCAGATGGAGCTTATGACAGGTGACATCAGCCCAGATCAGAAGCGTTCCTCACCTGAAGCCGGTCCTCATACAGAACCAACTGCTTCAGCTGCTTCTGGACCGCCTTCACGCTCCTCGTCCTGTCCCGTCTCTTCAGGTAGTTAAACTTCAGGTTAGTGAAGTACCTCTTCAGCGTCTTGAAGGAGTCACAAAGCTTCAACACGAAATACACAGAACATAATTCAAACATGGGTCACGTTCATACAGAGTTCCCAGGAATCTCAGATCAATCAATATTTTTTTTCTGCCTCAGACCAATCAGAATGTTGTCGTTGGATCTAGACCAGGGGTCATCAAATGGCGGACCACGGTCCGGAACCCGTGTTCACTCCATGATAAATTCACAAGTAGATTTTCTTGGCGCATTTTTACTGACGGTCGCGGCTACAGACGGGGGCGCTGCTCCTCCAGTTAACACAGTAGTAGCGCCATTCAGTTCAGCCAATCAGCCAAAGCACAGATCTCTCCTGAAATCCGAGCTGAGGGTACAATGACCGAATAAAATGCAAACGAATGTTCACTAAAGGCATGGTGGATTTTGGGGCAAAATAGAACATTTATTCGTGATGGGACAATTGTGAATAAGTACTTAAAAGTTGTTGTTGAGACATTGAGGGAAAACAGAAAGATGAGATGTGTGGAAAAATTTTGGACACTAATTTTGGACACTTTTTAAAAAAATATTTTATATACTGGTCTGATCCCCGAAGGGAAATTAAGAGCACACTCTAGTTAGTAAATACTTCAAACGCATACATATTAGTGATTACAGGCCCCTGTAGCGCGCGCGCGCACAGACACACACACACACACACACACACACACACACATCTAGCGCCCCAAATGAGCAACTTGTACAGGAGGATGGTGCCTTGCTCAAGGGCGCCTCGGCAGTGCTCCAGAGGTGAGCTGACACGTCAGCCCTTTATTTTCAAATGTTGTTGTTGATGTTGATGTGATGAAGGTGTGAAGTCTGTTATATTAACACGTCTGAAAAAAATCACCTAAATAATTAAAATTAATACAAATCCTTCACAAATCCCAACAGAGCCTGTTCAGCTCCGTGTTGATTCACCAACATAGCTCTGAAAGGGGTATTTTTGGAGCTGGGGGGTTTCCACTGAGGAACATTCCTGTGTCTGGTGGGGGGCAGCGGCGTCAGATGGCTGATCTGACGTCTATTCAGAGAGAATGTCTGCGCTCTGAATAGATGAAGGTGAAACCCGAGGCACTGCGGTGACGAAACAAGCTAGTATATTGATCATCCAAGGTAACAGGTTGTAAAGAAATCGTACAGCATCAGAACATAACAAACTATAACACCTATTCACCGTATGATGATACACTAGATTACATGACAGCATTAGTTCAAAGTACAATAAATACACAGCAGCATTAGTGTAAAAGGCTGTTACCTCAAAATACACTTCCATGACCTACTAATAAGGAAAATGGGGTTCTGTGGAATATTAAAATACAATGCTGCATAATGGTGCGCTGAATCAGTCCTAGAGGTAAAGTCAGTATCAGGAGGTAGCAAACAAATCTTTATGTACTAATGTACCAAGAAGCTCCATCAGAGTCAAAAACTCAATGTAGAGACCATCACTGAGTCCAAAGAAGCACCCAAACATTTCTCGTCTCAAGCACTTCCTCAACTTTGCCCTCTTCTTTCTTTCTTTCTTTCCTGACATTTGAACCTTTGTGTGACATTTGTGAGCAGAGCCCAACAAGCTGAATCAGACTGTAGTCTGACATCCTTGAAGAGAACCCAAAACACTGACCATTAGTGATGAGACCAGAAATATATCTGTGTTTCCAGTGAGCAGTGAGATGATCAGAGATGGGTGAATTCTGCTGCTCACCTGACGGATATCATCAGTCACCTGACCAGTCATCTGACCAGTCAGCTGGGCGCCATGGGTTTGGACACGTCGTGGAGCTGAGTCCTTCAGCCACGAACCCCAGAGAGAGCCCAAAGAGGCAAGATGAGCCTCCAGCTTCTGCATCCTGAAGCCCATCCAGCCCTGAGGGAAAACAGGGACACCGTTACCCAGGTCCACCTCCAAACACCTTGAAACGCCTCCAACCACACCTGGTTCCCAGGACACTATTCCATGTGACATTGAGTCATTATTCACAGATAGCACATGAGTTTTCAGGTATGTGTGTGTGTGTGTGTGTGTGTGTGTGTGTGTGTGTGTGTGTGTGTGTGTGTGTGTGTGTGTGTGTGTGTGTGTGTGTGGGGTGGGGTGTTCATACACTGGTCCTGATGGCGCTGCAGATGTCTGCTTTCAGAGTGGAGGCTGTGGTGAACAGATTGTGGACCTCCTGCTGCTTCTCTATGAGCAGACTCAGCTCAGATCCAGCCTGGTCCAGTACAGCAGCAGAACCGTTTGAAGGACTCCTCATGTGTGACCGGAGCAGCTCCTCCAGCTGAGAACACAACACAACACAGATGAGGCCGTGAGCAACACGACCACAAGAAGATCCAGACTGGAGAAGGTCCTGTGACGCTGCTCCTTCAGCCTCCGGAACCAGCCCGCTGTACGGGTCATCAACGGAACCAGCCGGGTGTACGGGTCACCCACGGAACCATCCAGGTGTACAGGTCATCGACAGAACCAGCCAGGTATGGGTCCCCCATGAAACCAACCGGGTGAACAGTCACCCACGGAACCGGCCGAGTGTATGGGTCACCCACAGAACCAACCGATCTAAGGTGGCACCTGGTCAGGCAGGTTAACACCATGTCCTTCACCCAAGACACCTCGAACAGAATGCACTGATCTCCAGATAATCTGGAACGGAGGAAGGAAGAGCTTTCAGCTGTCAGGATCCTGGTCTCGAACGACCTCCAGGTTCAGGTTCGTGGGCAGAACCCTCTCAGGTGGAGGTGTGACCCGTGTTCCTGGGGAACAGATGGAGGAATCTTGTGCTGCACCTGTGTAGACCTCTTGGGTTAACCCTCCATGGACTGTTAGGATCATTTATTCCATGTTCCCCCTCCTGGGGAGAGAGACAACCCCTCCTCCCCCCGGTTCTCCCAGAGGTTTCTTCAGAGATTCTATGGAGTTTCCATCCAGCAGGATGGTGGTGCGTGAGACAGGAGCTTCTCATTCTCCTGGTTGGTGCCACATTTTCAGTATTTTTTGTTTTATTGACTCTCTCTGTTACTCCTCTGACCTCTCCTAGTCTCCATTCACATCTTTACTAACTCGTCTTCTTCCCTGGAGTCTCTGTGCTCTACTGTATGTCCTCACAGGTTTCCTCAGGTTCACCCCTCATCTATCCATCCGCTGTGGACCTGCTGCCTTTCTTCCTACTTACCATATCATCCATGCAGCTGTAATTGTGCCTTGAATTAAACAACTACATGATGGGGAAACATGTATTGAAGACAACAACCCAGGAGTAGGTGAACACATCCTGACTGTCACGTCCCCAATTCAGCACCTGCATCAAATTGTCTAACTATAACCATAAAGACACTGACTCTATCTGGCCTGACACTCTCTCTCTGTCTCTCTTTCTCTGACCCTGTCCTTATCTTCATGTTATTTCTTTTCCACCCAATCGGTCAAGGCGGATGGCCGCCCAAAAGAGTCTGGGTTCTACCCGGAGTTTCTTCCTAAATGAGGGAGTTTTCCCCACCACTGTCGCTTATGCTCTGTTTAGTGTTTTTGAAGTTTCATCTAATGAAAAATTGTAAAATCTTCTAAATGTTCTGAATGTGATTGAAGTTTTATTGCATACAATCTTCTTCTTCTTCTGAAGCACTTTAGTGCTTTCATCGAATGTAAAATTGTAAAATGTTTGAATGTGATTAAAGTGTTTTTGCAAAAATCAAAAATCTGGAGCCTCTTTGAGACTCAGTCTTATTTTATTTCTGAATTTTATTTATTTTATTTAACTGTATTTGTATTGCATTTTTGAGAAATGCACCTGGCCTAATTGGTTTGCTGATGTGCTTGGCCTTTTTTCTTTTGAATTTCATTTATAAAGCACACTTAATCAATAAAAATATGGATTTCAAATATTCTCTTCTTGGTGAATTCTATTGATTAGTCATGCACTACAACTTTGTGATGTCCTAGAATTCAAATTCTTTATTTGGGGGCCTTTAGCAGGTATGAGATTAAAATGCGATTGATTAGATTAATTACAGGATTTGTAATTAGATTCATTTTTTTAATTGCCTGACAGCAATAATTATTATATATAATAACTAATATTAATCTGATGTACAGTGATTCATTAATCTGGCGTGTGGACATTTCCTTTTGACAATCAGATTTCACTTGAATATTGTTTCTATATGTTTATATATGTTTGTAAATTATTTTTGGTTTAGTTATTGCTGTTAACGTGAGTCTATTTGTGTGGTTTTTTTAAAATATATACAGTGATCCCTCATTACTCGTGGTTAATGCGTTCCAGCACCACCCCCAAAAACAAAATTCTGCGATATAGCGACGAACTATTTAATTATTTACGGTAATTTGAACGTTAATGAACCCTCCCCATACTGATATTAAACCACCTTCTATCTGTATTACGTTTTCCCACACTCTGATAAACTATTTAAAACACTTTTGTATTCAAGAAAAGTAGCAGGAAGAACCACGAGTCGGAACGCAACGCACACATGGAAGTTGTAAGCCAATAGCATGCTTGTACAGTATCACATGACTACCTACTAAAAATCTGCGATGTAGTGAAGCCGCACATCTTGAATAAGCGAGGGATTACTGTATATTACAAGGTAGCATCACTCATATTACATACAATGACACAAAGCTGTATTATTCCATTCTATTCTATTCTTTTCTATTCCTCAGCCGGATCGAGGGTCTTTGGCTAGAGTTTCTAACACTAAAGGATGTTACTCTGATTGAGAATCCCTCATAAATTTGGCCAATATGAACTGAATCAGACTGATTGATCAGCGTGACTCACCTGAAGAAACACCTGGTGAAACTCTAGCTGAGAGGTTAGCAACCCAAAATATTCAAAGAGCCATACTGGACCACAAAAACCAAAATCAAATCTGTCGGGAGCCGCAAAAAATTAAAGTCCTATATGAAGGAGACACAGGCTGTAAGTATATATTGGATATACTCTTTATTTAATTATTTCATTTGGTGATTTATGTCTGGGGAGCCACCAGGGGGGCGCTAAAGAGCTTCATGCAGCCTCGAAGCCACAGGTTGCCGACCCTCGCTCCAGCTGATTTTAGCATGTCTGCTCTAGGGAAACTCTGGTAGTTAGCATAGCATCTGAAGGTCTGGCTGCTAGCACGTCAGCACTTCTACTGAAATACAAATACCAATAACCCCAACCCATCAGCACCGGTTGCTGAAGCTCACAGCAGACCCACATGGATCCTGCTCTACTCACCTGGTGGGATGTAAGGTGGAACCTGCTGGTCAGGTTCAGGATGGTCTCAGTCTGGTGGATCATGCTTCTTACCCTCTGGTGGAGGTTCAGCAGCTCTGACAGACCCCTCTCCTTCACTGCTCTGCTAGGCACCTCCTTCAGCCTATCCCGGAGCATCCTCAGAGTGTCCCAAGTCTTCTCCACAAACTCCACCTCAGAGCTCAGTTGCTGGACGTGGAACAGAGAGTCTAGTCAAACAGGAAGAAAGGCCCAGCAGACAACAGTGTCCCAGTTCTGCCCTCTTCTCAGGAGGTTGTCTCTGTCTCATTAGGTGGAGGCGACTCACAGTGAAGTGTGGCCGTGCCCAGTTGAAGCGCTCTAGCAGCATGGAGGTCTGCAGCTCTGAACCTAGGTCTATGTGAGTGCAGTAGTCCAGCAGCTCAGTGATGGAGGTCAGGTCCTGCAGGCCCTGGAAGCATACAGCACTCCACAGTGGTAGTGGAACCATTTTGTGCTACATGATACCACATGAACCAGTTCACGTTTCTCCAGCTCTACTCTGATGGTATCAGTACCTTCAGCAGTCCATCCTGGTACCTACGGCAGTACTTCTCCTGCTGGACCTGGAGCTGCCGCTGATGCTGCAGCTTGTCCACCTCTTGCTTGATTCTACTGAGTTTCTCCAGTGCCTTCTGGACTGCAAGCACCAATGAGGACAGGTTGATCCCTGACCGCAGATCCTAGAACACAGATATGACATGAGGTATCAATCTGTCATTTCCCATCAAATGACTCCTGATGATGTTTGTCCAGATTCACTCTCATCAGCTCAGGGTGACTCTGCAGGCTTGAAAGCAACTAGACTTCTGTTTAGGAGTTGAAGATGTTCTGCCTCTAGCTCAGCTCCAGAACTGGGTTCTAGCCAACTAGTAGGGAGTGTGTAAGCAGGTATTAAGGTCACGGTAATATTCAGTCCACCATTTGGCCTTGACATGAGCACCCAAGGTTCTGTAGATGTACAGTCCTGGACTGCAGACACTGCACTGATAAGCTTGTGTTTGGGTCTTTGTCTCAGGGTATAACTGGGGTGGCAATGCTCTGGGACGTGTTGTAGAAAACTTTGAATTGAATATTTCAGATACGCTATGAATGTGATGATACTGCATATTCCTTTTATTCCGTTTTGGTGTAGCGTTGCTCTTTTGACAATTCTATGGTGACTTGGCAAAGACCCAGTGTGTGTGCTCTTCAAAGATGTGTCTTCCTTTTCTTGTCCTTCTGCCTATCTACTGAACTCAGTTCGTGATATAATTTCATGTATTTTCATCTCATCTTATAACAAAAACAAACAAACATGATATAAATTTGACACCGGTTGTCTTGTTACCATGGTAGCAGCCTGGATGCAGTTGTTTCCCAGCTGCTGGGTGGTAATGAACCTGTTGAGTGTCTGCTGCCAGGCGACCTCCATCACTGGAGACCTGACATGGACCTCCTCTTCCTCTTCCTCCACCTCTTCTGGTGTCCCTCTGTACATTGTTCTCATTTCTTCCATCTCCTCCATCACCTGGAGAACAGGATCACAGACAGCTAGCAGAACATCCATCCATCCATCCATCAGGTGTCAATTTAATGTTACTCAGATGTTAGTTTAGAGGTCCCATATTCTGCTTTTAATTCATGCCATTCAACCTGCCAGATGTCCACCTACACTGTATTTGGAATGTCTTGCCCCAAACCGATCTGTGGTCCTCAATATCTTTGAAGATTGATAAAATCACTTCGGCCCCGAAACGCCCCGTCTGAGCTCTCTCTTTCAACACCTCCCTCCCCCCTCGGGTTTGCATGTGTTTGGTGTACATGCGTGCGCTCTACCAACCTATCGATCAGCATAGTCTTTTTTACTTTTTTAACTTTCAGTAACTACTTGACTACGTATTTCGCTCTTATTTTCCTTGTGTTTTTTCTTGTTTTTCATGATGTAACGGTTAATTTTTCTGCGCGAAGTGTGGAGATGCTTTATCAGTCAGCTGAACGCGGCTCCGTGGCTCCATTGTGTAAACAATGCATGGGCTGATCCAACCAAGACCACCGTTGAACATCGCAGAGAATTTGTGGAGTAAAACACTATGTTTTGCAAATGGGACAAATGCCTTTAAGGAATATAAGGTAATGTCAGCCTGTAGTGGCGGTGAACCCAGGGGTGCACCGGCTCAGGATCAACTCTCCATTCTAACCTTGCAATTTCATTGTACCACTGTATGATGGCAATATAGCTTCTTAATCTTATACTGATGACAGATGTATGGACTAACATTGAGTATGGAACTGGTGGTAGGACTGTGTGTGTGCCTATTACTGGTACTGAGTATAGACACCAAACAACACTGACCTGCTGGGCCTTCTTGAGGAAGGTCATGAAGGACTCCAGGAGATGGGAATCAACTTTCCAGTTCAGAGACTGCAGCTCCACCAGACCCACTTTACTGGAGAGCTCAGGACTCCTGGAACCGGCAGCAGGGGCATCAGCAAAGGTTGTACTGGTTCTGGTCCATCTGCCTCTCTTCAGCTGTTCTGTCAGGTTTTTCAGAGGGGATAGTGGGCTGCTGGGGTCCCTTGGAGCATAGAGACTGGGTCGACTGGCGTGCAGTGGTCTGATCTGATCCAGGACCTGCTTCATATTCTCTGCATCCAAACCTACAGACTGGAGACAGGAACATTGTTATATATATATATATATATATATTATTTTTTTTATTTTTTTTCTACCAGGAACCCATGGAAATTCCATGATTAAACAATAATACCAGAATTCATACCAAACATAAAACGAATGTATTGTTATATAAACAAGACCAAGACCGATGGAACAAAGCGCTCTTCGAGATGCCGTCAGCCAATAGAATGCACGTACGGTATCACGTGACTGCCCACTAAAATCCACAATGCAGTGGAGTCGCAATCGTTGATGCGAATGCGCGAGGGTGCACTGTATATATAATAATAGCAATACAGATAGAAGGTGGTTTAATATCAGAATGGGGAGGGTTCATAAATGTTTAGATTAATAAAAATAATAGTTTGTTGCAATATACCGGTTAAGTTAGTTATTTGCAGATGGACCTGGAACGCATTAAAACCACGAGTAACGAGGGATCAATGTACACACACACACACACATATATATATATATACATACACATATGGATTTTTGGATTTGCAGCACATACAAGTATATCCGAAGAGGCTATAGCACAGTTACAGCTGTAACGTCAGTAACAAATGAGATCATAAATGCTTCTGATAACAACAAGTTCTGTGCTACTATATCCCCTAATCTACAGCTTCTGAGACTGTGGACCATCAGCATAGGCTTCATTAATACTGTACTAAGGTGGTTTTTTAAGTACCTGACTGTTAGATCTCAATGTGTGACACTACATAATAGATCATAGATACCTGTAGATATATACTTCATTAATCCCGAAGGAAATTAATTGTACCTTGTCCCTACCAGTAGTAACAATGGGTGTCCCACAAGGTTTAGTTTTGGGCCCATGCTATTTTCCATTCATATAAAATCTAGGTAGGGAGTCAAAGCGAACACAGGTTAATCTTGATGCAGATGATAGCATTCTGAATACCCCAGCTCCAGTGAAAGAAGCACTTATACTATCACAAACCCACCTGTCTGTTAGTACTGTAGTGTACTCTTCTGTGTGTAATTGTCATTTATGTCTTGTCCTTTGTGTACTGTGTAACTCATTGCTGTCTGTCTTGGCCAGGATTACCTGGGAATCGATGGGACTTTTTCCTGGTTAAACAAAGGTTCATTTTTTAAAAATGGTGTATCCATACACAATAAATCAACTCGAATCCACAAGCCTGCAACACAAAGGCTCATAAACTGCTCCTTTCTTTCATTTATTCATTCATCTTCTGTACCGCTCCATGATCTGCTGTGGTGGGTCACTGGGAGCTGGAGCCTATCCCAGCTGACTCAGGGTGTGAGGTGGGGGAAACTCTGGGTGCCACGCCAGCGCACCGCAGAGCTACACAGAGGCACAGACATAACACTCACGCACACACTCACTCCTACAGTCAGTTTGGGACTGGCCAATTAACCTGAAGTTAATGCTTCTGGAGGTGGGAGGAAGGCGGGGAACCTGGAGAGAACCTACACAGACATGGGAGCACATGCAAACTCCACACAGAGCGGGACTCGAACCCAGAACTGGCTTGCTGTGGAGCGACAGAGCTACCCACTGCACCGCCACGTCACCCACAAACTGCTCTTGTGTCTGTAAAATGTATGTTGTAGGTCACCTTCTTCACAAAGCGCTCCAATGACCAGGGTAGCTCTTTCTTCTGATTGGTCAGTTGGGTTTGTTGAGTAAGGTCTTGTTCACTTTCAGTCTCATTTCCCAGAATTCTATGTAGTTCTTTAATCCTGGCAGAAGATAATCAATTAATTAGCGATACAGATTGATTATATTTGTGAGCAAAAAATGTTGATGGTTGATTGGATGCATGGTACATTATACTCATCATTAAAATGTTAGTAGATATAAAGTATGAGAAGTGATCCTGCTGACGTGGTTCATCGTCTCAGTCCTGATGATCTAGTCTGGATATAGTTCATTTTATCAACTAGAAAGCTGACGATGAATCACTGGGTCACTGAAGTCTGCCCAATTGGTTTCTATCGTCTTCTTACCTTCTGGTTGTTATAGCAACAGATCTGGTCTCTTCTACGGGGGACCCAGACTGAAGCACTCTGGTGTCTTTTGATCTGGACCCAGACTGAAAGTCTCTGGTGTCGTCTGATTCTCTGGATTTAGTCTGAAGGTCCCTGGTGTTGTCTGATCTGGACCCAGACTGAAGGTCTCTGGTGTCATCAGCTCTGGACCCAAACTGAAGGTCTCTGATGTCGTCTGATCTGGACCCAGACTGAAGGTCTCTGGTGTCATCTGATCTGGACCCAGACTGAAGGTCTCTGTTGTCGTCTGATTCTCTGGATTTAGTCTGAAGGTCTCTGGTGTTGTCTGATCTGGACCCAGACTGAAGGTCTCTGGTGTCGTCTGATTCTCTGGATTTAGTCTGAAGGTCTCTGGTGTTGTCTGATCTGGACCCAGACTGAAGGTCTCTGGTGTCATCTGATCTGGACCCAGACTGAAGGTCTCTGGTGTCATCTGATCTGAACCAAGACTGAAGGTCTCTGGTGTCATCTGATTCTCTTGATTTAGTCTGAAGGTCTTCTTTCTTCTCGATGTTGGATCCTGACTCAATGTATGTGGTTGTCTCTGCCCTGAATTCAGACTGAAGTTCTTTGATCCTTTCTTGCCTGGATCCAGACTCAAAGTCTGTGGTTTTCTCTGCTCTGGATCTGGACAGGTCTCCAGTCATCTCTGGTCTGGATCCCAACTCACAGTCCGTGGCCTTCTCTGGTATGTATCCAGACTGAAGGTCTCTAGTCTTCTCTGATGTGAATTTAGTCTGAAGATCTTTTGTTTTCTCTGGTCTGGATCTAGACTCCAAGTCTGTGATCTTCTCTGGTCTGGAACCAGACCATAAGTTTCCAGTCTTGTCTGATTTGGATCCTGACCTAATATATGTGGTTTTCCCTGTTTTGGATTCCTCCTGAAGGTCTTTGTCAAACCCTGCCAATTTGGAAAGGTCTCTGATCTGCTCTGATCTAGCTTCAGAATTAAGGTCTTTGTTCTTCTCTGATATAGACTCAGGCTGAAGATTTCTGGTTTCATCTGATCTGGAGTTTGGGCTCAGATCTTTGTTCTTTACTGATATGGATCCAGGATGCAGGTTTGATGTAGATCCAGACTGAAGATGTTGCTCCGCGATCTGGTCAACTGAGAGACTCCAGCCCTGCAGTGAAAAGTTATCCAACTTTATTACATTTATATTTATTACTATACAGTAGAAAATATCAGGTACTCTAAAACTTTATAAACTCTGCAAAAACGTATTCTTGCCTGAGACGGTTCTGTGGAAAAACGAGCCGCTCACCTGGAAAATGGTCACAAACTACTCACTCCTAATGACTACACCTAGGAGGGCCACCCAGGGCTCGGGGGCCCCTGACTCTATTGGGAACCATTTGTGAACTCGAATCCTGATCTATTATTCCAGGGTGAACTTTGGTCTTATCTTGAAACACAGGGGGGAGAGACTTGAACCTGTGATAAGTATTTGTTCTGGTGAGAGGACTATAAACATGTGAACCAGTCAGTCTTGTGGGGCTGTGTTCTGACACAGATCTGTTTGGGCACCACACTACTGATGTCAACGATCAAATTAAACAGCTGAAGGTCCAGAACCCGACCATATGGCCACCTTCTAAACCTGTTCTGACCTAACAATGAAGCACTGGTGTGGTTCTCCACCTGTTGGCACTGCGACCCGGTGGCCCAGTCCAGCCGCCGCCTCCGGTCCTGCAGCACCTCCACCAGCTCTTCCAGCTTCAGCGCCACGCCCCTGCTGCCCTGTGAACTCTGGGAAGACATCATTAGAGTCGGAGAATGCCCAGACCTCTTCACTGGTGGTTCATTGGTTAGGAGACATCAACACAACTCTGGCTCCTCCCTGTGAAGACACCTGAGGCGCTTCAAGAGTCCAAACGTTCTCAAGGACCACTGATTAATATGAAGTGTGTAGGAACTAGTTTGTCCTGCTGTGGTTCTTTTGGAGCACATAAACACCTACATGACACCTACGTGACACCTCCTAACTGTGTTTCCCATAATTCCCAGTGTAAATGAATGGGTGGAGTCTACCCTCTGAAGAGAACAGTCTATGACAGGCTGGACTGCCTTCCTCCAGAACATATTCTGGAGTTCCATCTGTCATACATTAGAACTCCAGTTCAGGAGGTGGACCTGCTACGTCTACTCTATGAGGGGTGTGAACAAACACCATGTGATCACCCACAGGAGGTCCCAGTTCTAGACCAAGACCCACCAGAAGACCTACTCGTCTGTCCTGCAGGTCGACGAACATTGAATAGAGCTAGACAGAACAGGAGAACTCACCTCTTCCTCTTCCTCGTCCTGGAGTAAAGTTCCTGTCCTCTGGAGGGCCTCAATCCTCTGAAGCCATTGGAGTTTTTGAAGGAGAACGCTGCTGCTGGTTAAAACCAGCAGAGACTTTTTAAGAACATCTGGAATCCAAACGCAAAGGCTGTAATAATGACTGGAGCGCAGAGGGTTAATTTAACATTTACATTTAATTCACTGATCATTAAACTCTGATCTAGAGAGCTAGAAGAGTGGCACTGGTTCCTCCCTGCAACGCCAGCTTCACCCAGTTCCTCAAGACTCTATGCGTGGACCAGTGTGGTTTACAGCAGCGGTCCCCAACCTTTTTAGCTCCACAAACTGGTTTCGTCTCAGACAATATTTTCACGGACCGGTCTTCATTTTCTCAATAATCATTAATAACGCCAGGACAGCTGTAGTCTAATAATAAATCATCTGCAGTGGTTTTATGTAAGATGCAGACATCAACATTATAATATTGATAGTGGTTGATATCGATAGTGGTCCCCTAGATCAGTGGTTGGGGACCACTGATCTAGGGGAAACGGGAGACAATAACACCTGAAGTGTGTTCAGGACGTCCGGTCTACTCCGCAGTTTGGTTTTCTTTACGGTCACTGCAGGAAATCCCACTTCACAATTACAGGAGGTTGGAAATGGAAGCAGGGTTTAAGATTCTTTTTGGGCGATCTCAGGATAATATGCCTTGACTTTAATCCAGAGCACTGGAGCAGTTGTGTATGCTTAATTTTGTGGGTTGGTAACCTGTCACGTGACCGAGACCTGTCAAGCGGGACAGACGCACGCATTCGTCTGTGTGTCATTCCGCACAGACGTCACTTTTCAAAATAAAACATACAGTAGTCTGGTAATCCATTTTTAAAAAAACAAAGTCAAACTTTCTGTCCAGTACTGGTCCGCGGCCCAGGGGTTGGGTACCCCTGGTTTGCGTTACACATGCCCCCCATATTATGAAGAAAAACTACAACTTCCAGTGATTTAAAGACACACACACACACACACACACACACACACACACACACACACACACACACACACACACACACACACACACACACACCAACACCAGTGGAACAAAGTCAAAGTCATTAACCTTCAGCAATGTCGTCAGGATAGAAACCTGTCAAACCTTCTGCTTCCTGATTGCCTGAACCAGGTTCCTGATTGATATCAGGACCTCAGATGGCCTCCAGCTCCACCTTAATGGATGTGGGAGTTCTGTCCGAGTAGGACTTGCTCTTCAAGCCCCACCTCAAACAGAACGGCCTTTGTTCACAGTTTACAGTCTAATTCTCATCTAACGCCTGTGACTGTCTCTAGAACCTGCAGAAAACGATGACTCATACAGGTTTGACTTCCACGCTGCCCCAGGAAGTCTCAAAAGACTTCCCAGCTAATCCAGAAAGCTGCTGCAGACATTCTGATTAGAATAGGGTTAGAGGTCACCTCTCTTCTGCACCATTTGATCAGAATAAAACTTTAAATGTTCTCATGTACAAAGTCGTTAACAGTCAGGAACCAACATATAGTACCTCCAGGAACCTGCAGTGCCTGAACACACATCTAGAACATTAGGCTTCAGGCTCGCTGGTGCTCCAAAATTAGAATGGGAGGCACAGTGTGAAGACCGGGTCCTCATGTGAACCCAGCTTCAGTCTCAGGGAGACATTCTAGAGACGAGGTCCTGGACATCCAGTGCTGGTTACTGTTCTAAGGATACCGCAACACTAGATGATAACATTTACTACACTAAAGAACTTCAGGACTTAGACACGCATCCTAGGTTACCTCTCCTCATGGACTTAAGCTGCCCGTCTTCTGCTCCGAACTGATGATCCTCACATCTGTCCATGCTGATGGAAAACTAGATGGAGACAAGAAAAAATTTACTGCAACCACGGGTGCGTTTAAACCAGGTTTAAAAAGTGTAATTCATTCTCATCAACCCGATGGGACCTGCAGAGAAGCACAGCCTCTAGCAAACCGTTGCCATAGCAACATCAACCCTCCGACATTCATCAGGACCATTTCATTGATGTTTGTTTATCACTACTCTATCTCCAATGATCTCAGGTCAATCCTCTCAGGCTTGTGTTTCCCTCACTTTAACAAGACCAATCTCAGTTCAGACCCAACCTGCCCGTTTTTTCTGACCTGTGTTCTGATTGGCTGGAGGCCTTCTTTTGAAGAGGTGAGGTTCTGTTGATGTTCCTGAGACCGCAGTGTGGAACGTCATGCTTTATATGAGTAACAAGCATTACTGAATGCAGGAATAAGGAACCTGTAAATGTGTTAATTGGAGTACAGCGCTTTAGTTCATTTTGCTAATTCACCTGGTTAAACCAGGCTACATGATGAAAGGTTAGGTGTAGGGTCAAGGTTAGAGTTGGCAGTGGCGGGCAGTGCATTTCATACCTAGGCCTTTAGTGACTGTTCTATTAGTCAAACTTGCATAAATACATCATATAATACTATAAGTGGCTTCCACCGCTGCCACCAATGTAGCGTTCAGGACTGAGGCGTTTATAACTTCTCTCAAATTGGACAAAAACCATCACTTCTGAAGAGGCGTCAGCTCTACTCCTTTTATTGTCACACAGAAGAACCCACAGCCACACCTTTAGAGATAACACAACTACGTCACAACAAAACCCACTGAAACTAAACCTAACACACACCCTTATAGACACACAACTACGTCTCAACAAGACCCACTGAAACTATACTAACACACTCCACTGGAATCCAGTGTGTTATACACACCTCAATTGTGTATAACACCGGTTATTTTCCTGCAGTGATGGCGTTTTAATGAAAAACGCTCTTAATGAAAAATAAAATAAAATATATCTATACATATATATGTATATATATGTACATATACATATACAGTATATACACACACACACATATATATATACATATGTATACAGTATACACATATATATATACTGTACATATATACACATATATGTGTATATATACATATATATACTGTATGTATACACATATACATATATTTGTATAAATGTATATATACATATATTCACAACATACTTAAGGAAAATGCATTAAAATTAGGGCTGTCACTTTAATGCGTTAATTAGATTAATTATGCTGCAAATTAACGCGCTATAAAAATTAACACAATTAATCGCGAGTGGCAAGTCAATGCGCAAGCATTTTAAATTTGTCCCATTGAGGGACCCGTAGGCTGCAGTGACGTCACTTCTTACCTGCGCCACTAGTCAAAAGCAGGGTGACTGATTGATTCTGTGCTGCCAATCTGCGCTGTAGACGCCTCCATCAGTCTGCCCCAGGGCAGTTGTGGCTACACACGTAGATTACTATCACCAAGTATGAATGAGGAGTGAATGAATAATGGATCCGATGTAAAGCGTCTTTGAGTGTCCAGAGAAGTGTCCAGTGATCTTCGATCACTGATGGCGCCGCGGATGGCCGCCTCGGTGTTTCGGTGCGCCCTTGTTTTTCTTCTTTTGAGCTTTAATTCGGTTTTCTGACACTCTGATGGCTACTACTCCAGGGAAGCTCTCATGGCCATCAGAGCTACTACTCCGGAGGATTTATTTCCGACTTTCCTGGCCTCAACTGCAGTTTGGACTGCACAGATTGGGACGTGTTTAGGTCTGCCACCAACAGCCTAGATGAGTACACGGACACTGTGACGTCCTACTGTACATCACCTTCTGTGAGGACAGCGTCATCCCAACACGCACCAGGGTTTGCTACAACAACGACAAACCCTGGTTCACAGCCACACTCAGAAGGCTCAGGTCAGAGAAGGAGGCTGCATTCAGAAGTGGGGACAGAGACAGATACAAGGAGGCCAAGTACAGATTTGGTAAGGAGGTGAAAAGAGCCAAATCTGCGTATGGTAAGAGAATGGACGAACAATTCTCAGCCAACAACTCTGCCTCTGTCTGGAAAGGGCTCAAGGCTATCACCGATTACAAGCCTAGAGCTCCCCACTCTGTCAATGACCTACATCTGGGCCACAGCCTTAACGACTATTACTGTCGTTTTGAAAGACAATGGGACAAACCTGACCCCCCAATCATTATCAACGACCAGCCACTGGACAGCAGCCCCATCACCTCCCCCACTGTCTCATCGGGTCCTTCACAGCCCCACACCACAGCCCCCCCCCCTCCCCACACCTCTCCTTATCAAAGAAGGAGAGGTGAGGAGTCTCTTCCAACAACTCAACTACCGCAAGGCTGCAGGTCCAGACTCCGTCTCTCTCTCTCCACCTTGAAGCATTACTCCAACCAGCTGGCTCCGGTGTTCACTTAGATCTTCAACACCTCACTGGAGACCTGTCACGTACCAGCATGCTTCAAGACTTCAGCCATTGTCCCAGTTCCCAACAAGGCAAGGATCACAGGACTTAACGACTACAGACCCATCGCTCTGACATCTGTGGTCATGAAGTCCTTTGAGCGCCTTGTCCTGACCCACCTCAAGGACATCACTGGCAACCTCCTGGACCCTTTACAGTTTGCCTACAGAGCCAACAGATCTGTAGACGATGCTGTAAACAAACTTTGTCCTCCAGCACCTGGACTCCCCAGGATCCTATGCCAGGATTCTGTTTGTGGATTTCAGCTCTGCTTTCAATACTTGACAATAAAACCTTTTCTGATTCTGATTCTGAAAAGCACTATATAAATCTGATCCATCATCATTATTATTATTAATAATATTATTTTTATTATTTGTACCTTTTGTAAAAGCGAATTTTCATATCATTAAAGTAGCTCCAGCCTAATGTATCATTTAAATGCAAAACATGTCAAGGACACAGAGTTGAACGTAAGCTTACCCTTTTAAAAGAAAAGCCTGTTGGCATCTTAATATTTAGTTGCCTTATTTAGAGGCATGTTATACTATTCATTTTGAATTGCTGTATTGAGTCAGTTTTAGTACTTATTTTGATTGAGAGCCTGCTTATGTGCCTATTTGAGACAGAGCCTTATTTTATTTCTGAATTTTATTTATTTTATTTAACTGTATTTGTATTGCATTTTTGAGAAATGCACCTGGCCTAAATGGTTTGCTGATGTGCTTGGCGATTAGATTAATAATAAAAATCCTGTAATTAATTAGATTAATTTTTTTAATCGCCTGACAGCACTAATTAAAATACAACTTTTATTGTAAATATTATTGTGATTTCTGGTTATGTTAGTCCACCACTGAGAGTAAGGTTTAGATAGATCCAGTTCATTGATCACACACTGGGTTAAGGTGAGGGTAACCCTTAGCAGAACACAGTGTTAAGAAAAGGAAATGTTCAACAGTTAGATTGTTAGTCATCAACTGTCTCAGGACAGTTTCTCATTCATTTCTCATTTACTGCCTTTAGCAGAGGGTCTGGCAGGAATTCAGATGGGTCGCGACCCCCTCATGGGACGCGTCGCTACCCGCTGACGGGTGGACTTAACGTCTGGATAGGTGTTGGACTGATGGTGCCTCCTGAACATTTGTTCCATTTATTACCTCCAGCACTCTACAGTAGAACTCTGACGCCAGCTTCAGGACCTCCTGTCGTTTGTTCAGCAGGTGGAGGAGTAACGACCATCCCTCACTCAGGGACGAGCCCATGGCCTTATACACCCCCTCCTCCCCGTCCCGTTGGGTCAGCATCCAGTCCCTCCTCTTCCTCCGCTGACTCTCCTCCACCACAGCCAGGACGTCATGCTCGTGTTTCTAGAACGACAGCACCAGAACACGCTCAGTCTGGAACACGTGGATATATCTGACCTCCTGTTGTGATTGTACCCTGGTTTAAATGAGATCAACTTTTATTCTAAGAGGAAGCAGCAAACGGCAAAACGGCATTGTGGAATCACAATACACAGTATTCCGTGGGTCTTCACAAATTAGTCAAAATGCCCTGAAACAGAGTTCTACTGCTGGCAGTGTTTGGATCACTGCTCTGAGAACAGATGTCATTAAACGACTTCCATTGGAAGAAAGAAGAAATAAACTGCCTCATCGTAGAGTCTTCTTTTAAGGGTTTTGGCCGTTTTCACACGTTACGCGACGCTGCCTCCATGAATAGAGAAAAGGAACTGCAAAATAACCTTGTGGCAGGCCAAAAAAGTCATTTTAGATGCAAGAAATAGGCCACATACAATCTGACCTGGGACCAGGATTGGCACGTAGGCCGGACTTTGGAGATGCTACGCATAAGGAGCATGTTACTGGAGGTGGGAGGAAGCTGGAGAACCCGCAGAGAACCCATGCAGACGTGGGGGGAACATGAACAACAGTGGTGCCACTGCCCCACTGCCCCCGTCACGAAGCCCATCTACCCCTCATTAGCTCCACCTTCTGAGACATGACCAACAGCCGCAGTCAGTGGCTGTTCCAGTCGGTGGCCACATGGACGGTAACGCTCTCACTGCATTGGTGCTTCAGGTCCTTTGTTTTCCAGAGCACAAATATCTGGATTCTTTGAGTATCAGAACTGAAGACACAAACATCTGTATTTTTTCCTCTTCCTGATTTACTTCAACCTGGATGACTGAGAACCTACAGATATTTCTCCTCCTTAGCTTTTTCTCCTGCTCACTTACAAAACCTTCAATGACCGACACCTTCATGTTGGAAGCATAATTGTGTCCTTACGTCCCAGTAGACTGCTACACTCCCACAGTGCAGGGATACTAGTCGTTCCATGGATGACAGGAAGTCATCTGGGAGGAAGAGCCTTCAGCTGTCAAGACTCTGGTCTGGAACGACCCCTGGTTCAGGTCTTGGGGCAGAACCTTCAGTGTTTAAGAGGAGCTTCAGACCTTTCTTTGTGATGAAACGTAGTGCTGGCAGTGGCAAACCCATACTACTACCCCTCTGACCCCTCCCCTCAGGGTCTAAGGGAAAATGTGGGCTATAAAACAAAGGAAACTTGTTTAAACTACACCACATATTAATCAGTAAGGCGGTTCCGGGTTCGAGTCCCGCTTTCTGTGGAGTTTGCATGATCTCCTGTGTCTGGGGGGGTTCTCTCCGGGTTCTCCACCTTCCTCCCATCTCCAGAAATATGAGCTTCAGGTTAACTGGCCGTTCCAAATTGTCCGTAGGAGTGTGTGTGTGTGTGTGTGTGTGTCTGGTGTGTGTGTGTTTTTCTGTCCGGAGTGTTCCCCGCTTCCTGCCATAAGTCAGCTGGGATAGGCTCCGCGTCCACTGTGGAGGATAGGCTCCACCCCCCCGCCACACTGGATGAAGCGGTTGAGAATGGATGGCTGGAGAAACTAATCTGTTGCTGAGGTGTGACGATGACGTCTGCATTGGCACAAACTCAAACCCTCGTGTGTGAGTGAGTTCACCTCTGACCTCACTCACACACGAGGTCAGAGGTGAACTGTGAGTTCAGGTCTGCAACACTTCTAGAAAACACTACTATTGACAGTGTGCATTTTTTATTAATACGATTTCTAAAATAAAGTCCAGTCATCGTTAAGGACCAAACTCTGTGACTGTGGGTGTACCTTCAGGGTGTCCATCAGCTGCAGCTGTTCACGAAGCAGTGTCTGGTTCTCTTCCTGGTTGGACCCGATCTCACAGAGAGCAGGCTGGACCTGGACCAGGTGGAGGTGGACCACAGACCCACTCTGTGAACAGAGAACAACCTGAGTGGGCGGGGGCACAGACTCACTACATGAATAGAGAACCTGAGTGGGTGGGGCCACAGACCCACTCTGAACAGAGAATAACCCGAGTGGGTGGGGCCAAAGACCCACTCTGAACAGAGAACAACCTGAGTGGGTTGATACTGGAGTTCACTTCTGTCTTCACTACAGAAGTGGAAAATGAAGACTCTTATGAAGAAGGTAGTACTATAACATTGTTACAGAAGAAGAAGAAAGTCAACTTTATTTATCCCCAACAGGGAAATTATATTTACACTTTTACATACATACGTGTTTGACAAAGTATACAATATATTGTTGTGTACTGGCCCCTGAGCAAACACAACACACTGGGGGCCTGCAGGCTTGCAATTAGTACAACAAGCAGTACATGGGGAGCAAGAGTGACGGGTCGCAACTTCGAGGTGCGTCCCAAATGAGTAGCTTGTAAGGGGGATGGCACCCTGCTCAAGGGCGCTTTGGCAGTGGCCAGGAGGTGAGCTGACACCTCCCACTGTCAGCTCAGCTCACTTTGTGGCCACCAACACGTTCCTTCTGGCTGGTGGTCACATCCTTTCTGGACTTCCTGACGTAGCCCAGGACAGATGTGAACTCTGACCAGTCAGCACTACTTCCTGATGTCACAGTCTCCCTCAATACCTGTCAGTCTGAAACAGCCCTGGAACATGGACCCAGACATTCAGGCCCTACAGAAGTGGTCTTTCCTGCTCACAGACACCTTGCAGTAAGCAGGAACCAGCAGGACGGAAACATGGTCTGAGGCACCAGCGTGGGCACAAAGGGGCCGCTGTGTGCCAAAGTGATTCCACCACGAGTGGTGAAGTCGACATGCTGATGGAAGAGCAGAAGAACATCACAAAGGATTGGAGTTCCCTGCTTTCTCATGATGCTTCCAGATGTTTGTTTTGTAATGAGACGACACCATCATGCTGCTTCCTCACAGCGACAGCAGTTGTAACAACAGCAACAGCACTAGCAATAGCAGTAGCAATAGCAGTCATAGTAGCAGTAGCAATAGCATTAGCCATAACAGTAGCAACAGCAGTAACAACAGCAGTAGCAATAGCAGTAGCAGTAGCAATAGCAGTCATAGTAGCAATAGCAGTAGCCATAACAGTAGCAACAGCAGCAGTAACAGCAGTAGCAATAGCAGTAGCAGCAATAGCATTAGCCATAACAGTAGCAACAAAAGTAGCAATAGCAGTAGTAGCAATAGAAGTAGCAATAACAGTAGCAGTAGCAGTGGCAACTGCAGTAGCAATAGCAGTAGCAACAGCAGTAGCAATAGCAGTAGCAACAGCAGTAGTAGTAGCAACAGCAATAGCAGTAGGAATAGTAGTAGCAATAGCAGTAGCAACAGCAGTAGCAATAGTAATAGCAATAGCAGTAGCAAAAGCAGTAGTGGTATCAATATCTGTAGCAACAGTAGTAGTAGTAGTAGCAATAGTAGTAGCAACAGCAGTAGCAATAGTAGCAGCACACCAGACCAGACACAGGGGACAATGAAACACAGGTGAAACACATCAGGGCGGGGTAGGCGATCACACCGGGTGGAAACACGGGACGGGAAGTATAGATCTGAGAATTGAGCAGCGCTAAGCATTTCAGAATAAAGGATTAAATAACAATGACTCAGTCTGCCAGGCAAGACCTGTATGTTGTGTGTAGGAACGAGTCAATACGAGAGGCTAAAACTGGTAAGAGTCAATACCAGAGGATAAAACTGGTAAGAGTAAATATCTGAGGATTACAGGGGTATGAGTCAATACCAGAGGATTAAACTGGTACGAGTCAAAACCAGAGGACAAAACTGGTAGGAGTCAATACCAGAGGTCCAGTGCATTCAGCGTAGGAGAAATACTGATCATTTCCAATAAAAGGGTGAACAAGTCAATCACATAATAATAATTACAATAATGAGAATTAGTGTTTGGGTAACGGGAGACAATGACACCTGAAGTGTGTTCCGGACATCTACTCCGCAATTTGGTTTTCTTTATGGTCACTGCCGAAAATCCCGCTTCACAAAGACAGGAGGTTGGAAATGGAAGCAGGGTTTCAGATACTTTTTGGGCAATCTCAGGATAATCTGCCTCGATTTTTAATCCAGAACACTGGCAAGGTTGTGGGCGCTTAATTTAGGGGTAATGGCTGGTACCGGTCCGCGGCCCGGGGGTTGGGGACCACTGCACTAACACAGCAACAGACTAACACATTAACAGTAACACACCAACACACATACACAATAACACACAAACCCATCAAACACCCAGTTGCAGTTACTGCACTTGTTTCTGTTGACACAATATGGCTGCAGTTCAGTTGGTACACTGGTCCTGACCGGACGGAACCACTACCCACCACCCCTGATCCGGTCACACAAACCCGTCTGCTGTCACCTCTGCTTTGTCCTGACAGGATTCATCTACACACTCTGTGTGATGTTTGGAATGTCTACCAACAACATGACACCACACACACACACACACACACACACACACACACACACACACACACACACACACACACACACACACACACACACACACACACACACACACACACACACACACACACACACACACACACACACACACACACCTTCTTTAGCTTCAGTAAACAGTTGGTGCTATAACAGGAAACGGCACATGGACTGAGGCTGATCAGGTTGAAACCAACTATTTAAAGCCAGCAGTGAAAGATACACACACACACACACACACACACACATACACATACACACACACACACACACACACACACACACACACACACACACACACACACACATGCGCTAATAGTCCGTGTGTGTTAGCTAACCTGGCATTAGCACCAGTTTAGCTAACGAGGGACTTGTTCAATCCAACCTGATGTCACCACATTACATGGATGTTCTAGAGCAGACTGGTGGACCTCACCCACCCGGTCAGAAGACTGACCGATCGGAGCTGAACCCGACGAGTGTACAAACCTGAAGAACAGAGACGACCATCTCTGATTGCCCGGCTTGGACGGCGATGGTGCTCAGAGTGGTGAACGAAATGGTACGTTCTTCATGTCCATCTCTTCCATCCATCTTCTGCTGTCCGTCCATCTGTGTCTCTTCAGCTCCACTGTCCATCATGAAGTTCAGCGTCAGGATGTTGTTGGACCAAGGTTCTCCTTTCCTTCCGTTGTCTGAAGCGATCTTTTCATGAGAGCCCTGTTTTTCTATATCCTGCTTCTTTGAACGGTGATGCTTCCTGCACAACAACAGATGACATCGATTCTAGTGCAGCTGGTTCACATCATCATCATCATCATCACCATCATCACCACCATCACCACCATCATCACACAATCATCATCATCACCTCCAGAATGTCGTCCCTTTTACACTGAACCGGTTATTTTTCTTGATGTTGGGCTCTGAGTGAGAAGAGACATCTTTCAGACGCTGGAGAACATCTATTCCTTTACATTCATCAGATGTCCATGTTTGGCTGACGCTGACCCTCACACCTGGATCAGGACTGATGGAGTCAGACAGATGATGTCTTTAGCTTGTCTGTCCAGCAACACATGCTGCTTGTCACACTTCACGGTTCGTCGGTCTGAGTCCCAGAGTGCTGCAGCTCCAGAGTGCTAGAGTTCTATCACTAACCCTAGAGCTCATTGCTGTCAATCAGGCTACAGATAAAGCACAAACCTTCTGACTGCAGGCTGTAATCAATGCTGCTAATAAAAACTTGATTGATTATCCACACTTGGGTCACATGACACATGAAGACCATTCTATTTTATTCATAGATGTTTTCTGGTGAACACAAATCTAACTTGTAGTTACTGTTTGGAACATTCATCTTTCTCTTATGCTGACAGGAACATCTACTATTGAAATAAAACTTAATAAAATGACACTGCTGAAGGTCTGATGATCATTATTATTGATCATTAAAGGGAAGAACCCAATAATCAATCGTTCACGTTTTCACCATAAGTATCCTTATGCACATAATTTAAAAAAAACCTGGGAATACCAATCCTTCATACCGAATACAATGCTGTAAAGTAGCTTATTGATCAAGTGATTATAAATATTGATCTTAAAAGAGAAAGGGACTGCTGATCTACCATAACATTGGTGACCGTCAGTCTTCACAGGCGTGTTGATCAATGTTCTGATCAGACATGTGTGATGACCAGTTTGTGATGGACAGCAGATAGAGAAGAAGAGCACTGACCTGCTGGAGCTTCGTGTATGGAGGTAGGCAGAGACTGAAAACAGAATGACCGAGTTAGAGGAGGGTAAAAATAGAGACATCTGCCCTCCTCTAACTCCCTCTCTCTCCAGTGACGCTGTCCTGAAGGCTGGTTCAACATCCTATTGCTGATCAATCACCAGTGGTAGTGATCTAATATGTATCACAAACTGAACATTGTATGTAGGCCTCACACGCATGGCCTCAAAGGCGTGGCCCAAAAGGCGTAGCCTTGTTGGTGTGGCCTCAAAAGCCTCTCCCCAACCCCCCCCTCCAGGACCCCCTGTGCCACCTGTATGTTGGATCCACATTCCCCCCTTCATATTTTAAAAACCTCTATCATGTTTTCGCGGATTCGTTAGTAAGCCAAAGTAGGAATATTCAGTTTTTTCAGGCTTCCTTCCTTCCTTCAGGTACCAGCTTGGTTGCTGGGCACTGGGCATTTTCTAGTGCATCTATATGTTGTTGAGATGGTGGGGGGGTGTCCAGATCTGATAAGCACATTCCAAATGTAAGCGCTCCATTGACCGGAACGTCATTGGAAACGTTTCTTCAATGTGTCACATGCCTTCTGGAAGTCACACTATATGACTTCCAGTGGGTCACCTTCATCAATGCATTCCGTCCAGAGAGAGTAACGTAACTGGGGAGTTATGTTTTGTCATCTACTGCCTTCAGCAGCTGCAGCGTTGTTGATCTCCCTGGAAGAATCCATCCTGCTGGGGCTCAATAGTTCGCTGGTCAACTTATGTTCCATCATGTGTTCATCCACAAGTGATTCAAAGACTTTGTATAAAATGCATGTCTTAGATCACACTGAGTGGTTCTGCAGTGCATCTCCTTCACTATCCTATGGTGTATCCCGTCGGGCCCAGGAGATTAACTAACTTTCAGCTGAGACAGCTGTTTGTGACATATCTGAGCATATATCTCTAATGCACCTCCAATCCCATAGGCTCAATATCATATACAAGTGTGAATACACTTGTGAACTGCTCAATACAGTTGTTTTTTCCAAGCCTTTCTGGTTATCTGTGAGAAATGATGTTCTCCTCTAGCTTCACAGGACCTCTCATTCAGTTTCATCCTATTTTTACAATTTTTCTTATTATTTCACCGTGTAGATTCTCTAATGTGTCTCTGGGACTTCTGATAGACACGTGGTCACTTGGGTATCAAGCTTCTCCTGGAGTGACTCAAACATTTTGTTCGTGTTGTCCATAAGTCTGGGCAGGACTGCTCCCTCGGTTTTGTTCCTTTGTGGGTTTCTCTAAGTTTGTTACCATGGGGTGGGCAGTGCCAGGGTGTGTCTGGTCACTGCATCAGGTCACAATACTTCTTACAGCCAATCACATTCCAAGATCTTGTTCCCACATCCAACAACACTTTATAGCATGGACAAGCACATGACTACCTCTTGTTTTCTCTGGTTCATTATTTATATTGTTTTGTTATATTAGTTTCAACGTGGAAACTTTAACCTCCTAGGTTTTCTGTTTCCGAGTCAGAACCACCGCACAAAGTCAGGTGTCCATCTCTAAGTTTACCTGGAGAATGATTCAGCTCTGGAGAACCGGTCAGCTCTGGAGAACCGGTCAGCTCTGGAGAACGGGTCAGCTCCGGAAACTGGTTGGGCTAAGGGTGGTAGGTTTGTTAGGAGTGGTAGGCTGGTTAGGAGTGAAAGGTTGGTAGGCTGGGGTAGAGCTGGTAGGTTGAGGTAGGGGTGGTAGGCTGGTTGGGGGTGGTAGGTTGGGGTAGGGCTGGTAGGTTGGATAGGGGTGGAGGGTTGGGTAGAGGTAGAAGGTTGAGTAGTGGTGCTACGTTGGGGTAGGGGTGGTAGGTTGGGGTAGGGGTGGTAGGTTGGGGTAGGGGTGGTAGGTTGGGGTAGGGGTGGTAGGTTGGGGTAGGGGTAGGGTCACATGCTCGGGCTGTGAGGGAGAACTGATTGGACCCAACCATCTCAGCTTTCTGAGGATGAAGCTCAAACTGTCCTGTGTATGGAGATCATGTGGTCCAAACTCACCTCTAGCTGTGGTTCTACAAAAAGGTTGAAGTCTGAGACTGACGCAGTGGAATACTAGACCAGATAGTTGACAAGTGGAGGAAGTCTCAAAGAACAGTTTTCATCCACGTTTGAGGGAGAGAAGCTCCAACGGGTGTCACCACTAATGTAAAGCCTAGGCATGAAGAAGAGGCCTCCACAGATTCCAGCAACAAGCAACAGTTCTACGTTCATGGTAAAGTAACCAGCCCATCCAACCAGGAAGAGGCCGCCCAGTCAGAACCAGAGTGACAACAGAACCAAACGGAACACATTTGTTTCTTCTGATCTTCACTGTCCAAAACTTTTATTAGTACCAAAGAAAGAAAATGTGAACGTTTCCTGTACCAACAGGATGATGATGACGATCTCATACGGCACACCGTGAGTGATGACATCACCATGCTGATCTGGGCTCAGCTTTATAACGAATGTAGTCTTCTCTCCTGAAGAAGGCCAGCTCGGTCTCGTTGACTGGAAGCACAAACCAAACAGGTGGTGTTAACATCGCTGCCTGAGTTTCTGGAGTCAAACAGGTGATGGTGGGCTCTGTCTGTGTGTGTGGGGGTCCATATATTTAATCTAGTGTGAGTGCTCAAGGTAGTTCAATCATGGAAACCCAGTTGGACTGTGGGGTGTTGGCCCCCACCCCTGTGAAGTCCCTCAGATGATAACTGAATTCTGCACTCCCCACAGTCAAACTGGATTTCAGCTTCCAGTGGTGGGGCCCAAAATGTGGAAGACAGCAGAAGATGCAGTTTTCCTCCACTGAGGGTAAAGGAGCTAACAAGACCAGAGAACTGACCTACAGGACAAGAACCCCATAGATAGATAGATAGATAGATAGATAGATACTTTATTAATCCCGGAGGAAATTGCATATATCCACTGCTCAGGCATTACTTAACAAATAATACTGGATAAACACCAGGAGAAAAGGAAACACTGACATCACAGGACATACCACAAGACATACATTACACTAACAGACAGGCACATGCAGCACTAACAGGGCTTATATACTAAACTATAACTAAAAATATAAACAGTATAAAATTTAAAAATATTACAGTATTAAAATATAAACAGTATAAAATAAAATCTAAACAGTATAAAATTGAATTAAAATATAAAAACAGTATAAAAAATAAATAAATAAATTTTATATATATATATATATATATATATATATATATACAACAGTATAAAATTAATTTAAATTAAATTAAATCCATTTTCAACCCCGTGCTGACCTCGCCACCTCCCCCCCGCTCCTCCTGAGAGAGTCATTGTACCCCCTGATGGCACGGGGCACGAAGGAGGACCTCAGCCTCTCTGTGGATGCGCTGTGTGACAGCAGTCTGCCGCTGAAGGTGCTTCTCTGCTGGGAGAAGGTGGTGTGTAATGGTGACCAAAGGTCACCATTACACACCATGGTGACCAAAGGTCAGCTTGACTGACCCGACTGTCACCCAGAACATGCCTGACAAGGCCAAACGAGTTGTGACTGTTCATTTAAGCTGACTCTGTTGTGATTCTGTCTCCAGCCTTGTGGTGATGTGGAGCTCCACTGATATAGAACCCCTCCAACAATGTGACGCTGAAGAACAGCAGACTCACCGACGCCAGCGGCTCTGAGGGACTGTCCGTCTAGTAGAATTAGTTGATCATCGTTGTCTAAACTCATCACCAAGTCATTAGTCTGAAAAAGTGAAACAGTTCCAACGTAAACTCATTTAGAGACAACGGAATGAGTCAAGTTAATAAAACAAGAGGCAACAGAATTAGTCTAAACATTCAGTTGGCAGCCTGGTACTGTTGTTTCTACCACTGTAGAACCTGAGCCTTACACCCCCCACACACACACACACCCCACACACACCCACCCTGAGTGCTGACACACACCTTGGCTCCGTGAGCTTGATGGATGATTTTCATGGTGTCTGTAAACAGAGAACTCAGTTAGACACACATTTCTTTAATTATTAAAAGGCTTAAAATACAAAAATAATAAAGTTGTTCACGTCTCTTTTGCAGGACAAGAGGAAGAGGATGTTCTGGAGGAGGAGCCGACTGGACACATCGGCGATGGGGATGAGGAAGATAATTTGAGTTGATCAACATTCCTAAAACCCTCTCAGCCTTGGGGCTTCAGGACTCTGCTGTGATGGTGAATGAAGGTTATCTCAAAGCGTCTCTCGTGTCGTTGTTCTGACGTGTGACCCAACAGGGACAGACGTGATCGGTGGTGAACAGGCGTGTTTCAGATCTCTGTGGTTTAGAACTAAAAACCTTCTGTGTGGGGGGTGGACCCTCTGAGTCCATCATTAGGTCTGGTTTAGACGTGTAGTCCGACCAGAACCAGAACCAGAACCAGAGGAAACATGCCGGCACTGCCAGCCCCCCGTTGAACTGAACTCGTTTCCTGAAGTCTCTGTAGTTCAGGAACCCCGGCCCTCAAGAACTCACGGTCCCATTCTAGATCGTCCCTCCCACAGGCTGGGGGATCATGTGTGGTCCCAGGAGCCCCGGTGTCTCTCCTGACAACAATCCTCCCTCGTATCAAACGCTAAGGCTAGCTGTTAGCCAGGCTGCTACAGGCTGAGACAGCCAGGGGCCCCCTGGGATTAGAGGGCTGCCGGTTCAAGACCCCCGTGTGTGTGTGTGTGTGTGTGTGTGTGTGTGTGTAGTGGCCTGCACACAACAGTGTGTGTCTACATGAGTGTAAAGATCATTAGAGTTGACTTTCTTTTTCCTTCTTTCCTCCTCCTGCTGCTCTTCCTCCTCCTCTTCCTCCCGTCTCTATTCCAGTCTCACCAGTCCGGTTCACAAACCAGACTTCTTCCTGGAGTCGCTGCTCCATGATTTTGATGATCACAATTGTTGTTATTGTGTCATTATTGTTTACGTTTATTATGTTGTTGTTCACTTCCAACAGCTAAAAACTTGTATCTCCATGACGACAGCCGTGTTTTGTTGTGTCAGTAGTTGAACATACCATAGGAGTAGTTCCTGATGGGGGGGGGGAGGCCGGGTTGGGATGCAACCTCTGAGGAGACAACGTCATCAGTTAGCATGAGTTAGCATGCTGTCATCATCAGACATCAGTCATCATGTGTCGATCAGGTAGCATGCTAACCCCCCGGTGACCGGGGTTCACTAACACAGACACAGACCCCAATCGCACGGGGGGGTCTCGGGGCTACCGGTCCGGTTCTCACCGCGGCTGACGAACCGGATGAAGTCCTGGACGGTCTGGTCCAGGTCGACCCCCTTAAACACGACCGGCCGGAAGTTTCTGAACTCGAAGGACCGAACCAGCCGGACCGTGACCACCGCGCCCCCCGACATGTCCCGGTCCCGGCAGATTCTGGTTCGTGTGTCTTTACCGCTCCTCGTTTCACTTCCGGGAATATTCTTCCTCTTCCTCTTTATTTGGTGGGAAACTACAGTCACTGATTGCACAGCGCCCCCTGCTGGTAGAGGATGGATGGATGGATGCAGTGACGTGGGGTGAGGTTCATGGCTGGTGAGGCAGTTTTCATCATAATTAGTTCTACAAACGCATGAATCTACAGTGTAGCTTATTCACCATTTAATTAGAAACAGTGAGTGGGTTATTTTTAAAGTCTCATAGCAGTTTTTACACGTACAAACTGTAACACACAAATAAGCACATTTGATTTAAAAAATGTTATGTTGTTTCCTACATGTTTGTTTATATGTTTGGTTACGTTTACTTATAAATGAAGTCCATGCACAGCCACTTGTGAACAAAAGCAGCAAAAAATTATATAGTAAGGCAAGGCGAGCGGAAAACAAATGAATGGCTGTACTTGACTCACTGACAATAGATTGCAGTTTACTGTCACTTCTTCTACGGCCGATGAAGAGGAATCCTTGGCGAATCCTTGGGATCACCAGCGAGACACAAGAACTGCATGCCTCACTTTGTGCCTTTTTCCAGCGGTTTCAGGACCGCTCAACTCCAGAAAGACGTTACTCACATACAGTTTTTGACAAAAAACACTGTGCATTATATACATTATCTAAATTATAGAAATTTAGTTCATACAGCAAACGTGTTTGAACATTTTAATAGCGACATAGAGAGAGATAGCATTACGGTCTCACTGTTTAGCTACCAGCACAGTAGTCAAGTCATTGATCAATCCATGGTGAGGCTCGGCTGGCTGGTGCCTCACCGCAGGTCTCTGACCAGTATTTCAGTGGTAAATGTGGAAATTCAGTGATTTTGAGTAATAATAACCTAAAATTGGTGACGTTAAACAGAAAATAACTTTATAATACAGATCACTGGATAAATATAACCATTTAATTTATTTCGTCCATTTTTCTTTTCTTTTTTTTCATAACGGCAGGTGAGGCCGTGTCTCATCTGCCTCCCCTGACCGCACGACACTGGATGGATGGATGGATGGACAGTCAGACACACACATAGACACACACACACACACACACAGACAGACACACAGACGGACAGATCTACACACCTTCCAACCTGGATGCTTCCTAGTGTCACTAACATCTCAGCTGGACTCAGCTGTAGAACTGGACCCGCCTCCAGGGGCCTGAAGTCCGACTAGCAGATTAAAGTTTGAAGTTATCTTTGGCAGTCGATGCTGTGGAGTCTGGATGGTGGAGAAGCAGACTTACAGCTGTTACCGTCCACTGTGAACCATCCACACTGAATGATGATAGACAGTCAGATGGTGAGAGGACCCCTACCCTGATGAAGGGACTGAACCCCTGACCCACACACCCGCTGTCAGAGGGGTACTGAAGCATTCTCACTACAAGATCATCAGCATCAAACACACCGGATCTGTTTGTCACACATAAACAGAAAAAACAGTTTCTGATCAAGTAGCTTGACCCTCCGGTCTTCTAATGGTTCCCCTCTGGTCCTCCAACTGTTCCCCTCCTGTCCTGTAGCTGTTCCCCTCTAGTCCTTTAATGGTTCCCCTCTGGTCCTCTGATGGTTCACTTCTGGTCCAGTAAATGAACTTGTTGGTCTCATCTCGACTCGCAAGGAGGAAGTAATTTCCTGTCAGAGACAGATGAATAAACCAGAGACAAACGATGTCTGACGATTTTATTTCAGGTGTCATTAACATGATTGACTGTGTTCACTTTCATTTACTTAACATATGTTTGATACAATTGTATTTTTATGAAATACATGTTGTGCTAATGTAAAGGAGCCAACGAGGGAACCAATGGGAGGAGCCACTGGGAGGAGCCACTGGGAGGAGCCACTGGGAGGAGCCGGTACCCAGTCAGACCTGATGGCGTCCTCTAGACACAACGCACTCCAGCATCCTCACTGTGCTTACAGTTGTGAACGCCGATTCCAGCATGTGGACAGCTGAACACATCCGACTCGGTTCCACTGCACTTCAGGTCATCCAACCAGATTCTTCCAGAACCTACAGAAGTACAGCTGCATTAGAGGGATGGACACCAGCAGTCTGTTGATGGTGTCAGTGGACAAGGACCTGCCAGTGTGTGTGTGATATTTCTTGTGTTCTGTACTGGAGTGATGTGAGTTTGAGGGTTCTGCTGGCTGTTCCTAAGATTTCACTCATCTCAGATGTTGTTCCTGAAATCTTCTGGAGTCGTTCTCCCAGGTGTTCCTACGACCACATGACCTACGTGAGTCCGGTTGCTATTAACTGGTTTTATTCTTTTCCTTTTGTCATGTACCATTATGCATTGCCACAACGTGTCGTCCTTCTCCATATCAGAATATCTTCTTCATCCTGCTCTGTAACACCAGCTGTCCTCATGTTTTCCTGACCACCTCCACCCACCTTCTCTTTGGTCTGCCTCTTAACTGGTTCATCCATCCTCACCATCTCTCCTCTGGACGTGTTCAAACCATCCAAGTTTGCTCTCTCTGTCTCCAGAAAATCTCAGCTTGGCCGTTCCTCTAAGAAGCTCATTTCTGATCCAACCTGGTCACTCCTAGAGAACCTCAACATCTTCATTTCCTCCATCTCCACTTCCTGTCTTCTGTATAGCACAGCTGTTTCTAATCGGTCCATCATGGCTATACTCACCACTGTGTATATATACAAAGTGGTGACTAAATATATATATAAAAAAAAAAATAAAAAAAAATGTCCCTCTCACCCTTGTGGGGTGGTATCTGTGTGTCATCCTCAAGCTCGGGTCCTCTACCAGAGGCCTGGGAGTCTGAGGGTTCTGCGCAGTATCTTAGCTGTTCCTAGGACTGCGCTCTTCTGGACTGAGGCTTCAGATGTTGTTCCAGGAATCTGCTGGAGCCACTCTTCCAGTTTGGGGGTCACTGCCCCAAGTGCTCCTACTACCACGGGGACCACATTAACCTTAACCTTCCACATCTGTTCCAGCTGTTCTTTCAACCCTTGATATTTCTCAATATATATATATATATATATATACATACAGGCAAACCAACCGACCACAATTCATTCCGGAAGGCTGTTTGAATACCGATTTGTTTGAATTCCAAATGCATTTTTCCCATTACAAATCATTTAAATTGTCTTAATCCATTCCAAGACGCTAGAAAACTACCTTTTTTCAACATAATATCCATCCATTCTCTGCCGCTGTATCCGCGTATATGTTATTTCATAATGTCATTTATGAGTCAAATTGTATAATAATGAAACATATCAAAGAAATGTAAAAGAAAGAGGCAAACACGAGAAAGAGATAAGTACGCTCCTGTGACGCTCTTATTTTGGGACTTCCTGTTGTACCAAGAAGTGGTTACATGTAAGTATAATGCTCTTTTTCTGTTGAGTGCGACATGCGTAATGTGCCTGTGTTCAATTGAGTGTTCATGTGAGCGTAGCGGGCTCCAGTTCAATAAAGAAGAGGGAAAACTTATTTCGTTTTATATATATATATATATATATATATATATATATATATATATATATATATATATATATATATATATATGTGTGTGTGTGTGTGTGTGTATATTCACACACACACACACACATATATATATATATGTGTGTGTGTGTGTGTGTATATTCACACACACACACACACATATATATATATATATGTGTGTGTGTGTGTGTGTGTGTGTGTGTGTGTGTGTGTGTGTACAGAGAGAGAGAGAGAGCTGTGTGTGTGTATGTATACATACATCTTGTTGTGTACCATTGCAGTAGAACTCCTACCTGGGTCGGCCACGAAGGTTTCTGCTGCTTGGTTGAAGCCCAACATCTTACATATCACGCTGCCATCCAATCTGTCAAAACTGTCATCACACACAGTGCCCCAGATCCCATCATGCTTCACTTCCACTCGACCTCGAGATCTGCCCGGCACCAGACGCACATTCACTAGTGACACAAAGACGCAGCATTTAACAGAACTCCCCCTTCTTTTCATCCTGGACCAAAAATAAATAGTTCTTACAGTTTTGTACATAGTGGGTCAGGAGCCATGTACTGTATATATCAAGAGCATTAAACCAGAATCTACAAGCAGATCTTTGAAGTCTTCATGATGTTCAGTCAAACAGTTTTAATTAGACCGAAAGATAGAGCTCTGCTGAAAGTCACTAGTCCAAACTTACTTTCTGCATCTCCTTTGTCTCCTTTAGGGCCAGGAGGGCCTGCAGAGAAAAATCACATAATTGACAGAAAATTAAATTCACTTCGACCAGAAATGTGTCCAGAAGAATCTTCACTGGACCAGTTCAGTAGGGCTAAAGAAACAAAAAAGTTTAGAGAGACGGAAACAGCTCTAGTGAACACAAAATGCATGTACAGGCAATAGGCAGACACAAGAGATATGTCCAGAGGAAAGACAGGAGACAGGTCCAGAGGAGAGACAGGAGACAGGACTAGAGGATAGGCAGGAAACACGCTTAAAGGAGAGACAGGGAGACAGGTCTAGAGAGGAGAGACAGGAGACAGGGAGACAGATCTAGATTCGAGACAGGGGAACAGATTTGGAGGAGAATCATGAGAAAGGAGACAGGTCTGGAGGAGAGACAGGAGACAGGTCTAGACTAGAGACAGGTCTAGAGCAGAAACAGGACACAGGTCTAGAAGAGAGACAGGAGACAAGGAGACAGTTCTAGATGAGAGACAAGAAACACGTCAAGAGGAGATACAGGAGACAAGTCTAGTGGAGATACAGGAGTCAGAGACAGTTATAGAGGAGAGACAGAACTCAGGTCTAGAGGAGAGACAGAAGACAGATCGAGAGGAGATACTGGGGACAGGTCTAAAGGAGAGACAGGAGTCAGAGACGGATATAGTGGAGAGACAGGAGGGTCTTTAGTCGAGAAGGGAGACTGGGGCCAAGGTAAGACTGTCTCATTGACGATGAGGGAATGTCTGTAATCTTGTTTTATTTTCCTCTTTATAAATAAGTTCCAGGTGGCTGTTATGGACCAGGAAGTAGCAAAGATTAGTCAGGATGAAGTGAGGAGGATATTGAAGAGGATGAAGAGTGGAAAGGCAGTCAATCCTGATGATACACCTGAGGAGTTATGGAAGTGTCTAGGAGTGGTGGCAGTAGAGTTTCTGACTGGCTTGTTCAACAGGATCTTAGATAGTGAGAAGATGCCTGAGGAATGGAGGAGAAGTGTGCTGGTGCCCATTTTTAAGAACAGAGATGTACAGAGTTGTGGCAACTACAGAGGAATAAAGCTGATGAGCCATACAATGAAGTTATGGGAAAGAGTAGTTGAAGCCAGACTAAGGGCAGAAGTGAGCCTGTGTGAGTAGCAGTATGGTTTCATCTACAGATGTAGTATTTGCTTTGAGGATGTTGATAGAGAAGTACAGAGAAGGTCAGACGGAGCTGCATTGTGTTTTTGTAGATCTGGAGAAAGCTTATGACAGGGTGCCCAGAGAGGAACTGTGGTATTGTATGAGGAAGTCTGGAGTGGCAGAGAAGTATGTTAGAGCTGTGCAGGACATGTATGAGGACTGTAAGACAGTGGTGAGGTGTGCTGTAGGATGACAAAGGAGTTCAAAGTGGAGGTGGGACTGCATCAGGGATCAGCGCTGAGCCCCTTCTTGTTCGCTATGGTGATGGACAGGCTGACAGACGAGGTTAGACAGGAATCTCCATGGACTATGATGTTTGCAGAGGACATTGTGATCTGTAGTGAGAGCAGGGAACAGGTGGAGGAGAAGCTAGAGAGGTGGAGGTTTGTCCTGGAAAGGAGAGGAATGAAGGTTAGCCGCAGTAAGACAGAGTACATGTGTGTGAATGAGAGGGACCCAAGTGGAAGAGTGAAGTTACAGGGTGAGGATGGTGGAGGATTTTAAGTAGTTAGGGTCAACAGTCCAGAGCAATGGAGAGTGTGGAAAAGAGGTGAAGAAGCGTGTACAGGCAGGATGGTACTGGTGGAGAAAAGTGTCAGGTGTGATGTGTGATAGAAGAGTTTCAGCTAAAATGAAAGGAAAGGTGTACAAAAAAAGACCAGCAATGTTGTTTGGTCTAGAGACAGTGTCACTGAGGAAAAGACAGGAGACAGAGCTGGAGCTAGCAGAGATGAAGATACTGAGGTTCTCTCTGGGAGTGACCAGGATGGATAGGATCAGGAATGAGTACATCAGAGGGACAGCACATGTTAGAGGTTTTGGAGATAGAGTCAGAGAGGCCAGACTGAGATGGTTTGGACATGTCCAGAGGAGAGATAGTGAATATATTGGTGGAAGGATGCTGAGTTTTGAACTGCCAGGCAGGAGGCCTAGAGGAAGACCAAAGAGGAGGTTTATGGATGTAGTGAAAGAGGACATGAAGGTAGTTGGTGTGAGAGAAGAGGATGCAGAAGACAGGGTTAGATGGAGGCAGCTGATTCGCTGTGGCGACCCCTGAAGGAAAAGCCCAAAGCAGAAGAAGAGGAAGATTCCAGATTGAATACTTCTGATCTATTCAGTTCCTTGGAATGTAAAGACCAATTCACCTTGAGCTCCGGTGATGCCTGGAGATCCAGGTTGGCCTGGTAACAAGACAACATGAGATCTTATTAAAACTGCCAGCTTAAAGACCCAGTGTCAGTCGCGGTATGTTCACATGTCCGCCAGTGACATCAGGAGTCAGGTTCAACAAGGGGAACAACTAGAACTGATATGACACTTGAACAGATTTCAGTGATGTGCTCTGAAGAGGAAGATGTTTCAGTTTCAGTCTGAAGGAACTGCTGATGTGCCTCTCATATCTTTACTATCTTTATTATCACAAGTCACAGTTGATCAGAATACTGAGCCACTCTACCAGCAGCTAGCAGCAGGCTAGTACTAGTGATTATCTTGGTAAATGGAAAGCCTTCACTGAACCTTGGGAACCTGCTTCACCTCTAGTGGCTTCTGTTCTCTCGTCAGGGCAGATCTGGGACATATTCCAATACGGTCATTGAAAGACCTCTGATTGATCACTGGGTGAAGGCTACCGTTTGAGCCAAGAAGGGGAGGGATTCACCTGAAGCTAAGAACAGGAAGTGACTTTAAAGGGCGTTCAGCGGTTTTAGGCTTCATTCAGGTAATAGGCCAGCTGCACCTGCACCCTTCTTTGTTACATCCCGCTTCAAAGCGGAGATGTGTTGTTATTATCAGAGTTCCTCTGTTTGTCCGTCCACCAAATATCTTCACAACCGTTGCAGATAGAAAGATGATACAAAAAGCACATTACTCTGGCAGCGAAGGGGATGAAAATGAGATGATGACCTTTGTACACTCGGGAACCAGATAAGATAGAAAGACGAGGGAGAAGGCCAGTGTGTGTAAGACCATATGAAAGTAGGTCAGGGTAAAATTTTGAATTCAGGGGTGTTGTGGGATGTTACAGTCTGTGACTGCCTTGGTTCTACTTGTTGCTGTCGTTGTGTGTATTATCACTTTCTATATAATTTACTCCACACTTTTTCGCGTTCCTGTTGCCAGAAACCAGCTTTAAGTCTAGTGTGGTGTTCCAGTAGAGAATGCAGAGAACCTGAAGGTCCAGGAGGACCAGGGATTCCTGGCTGTCCTTTTTGTCCGTCAAGCCCAGGAGTTCCAACAGGTCCAGGAGATCCTGGCAGCACACAACAATACACAAATCCTTCAATATCACACACACCTGTACCTGTTGATGTGCACAACGTGACATTTACCTTTTTCCCCGGGGATCCCCATGTCACCCTTCTCTCCTGGATGTCCTGCAGACAAATGACAGCGGACCATAGTCAGAAGTCAAAGCTTCATGTCTGTCAGCACTGACTAGGACCGGCTTCCTCCAGCTGGTGTGATAGATGTCACCTTCAAGGAGGACACCCTCCCAACTTACCAATGGAATCTCACTGATGCAAGACAAAAATATGTTCACAGTATTCCATGTTGTCAAGTCAGGGTGGATGGACCGGCACTACCAGTATCAGGCCTTACCTGGGATTCCAGGCTCGCCTGCCTCTCCTTTTGCAGCTGGTCTTTCAATTCCTTGGGCTCCAGGGGCCCCTGGTGGACCTCTGGGACCTGTTTTCACAATGATGATCATAATTAACTGGATTTTTAGTGTGTATTTACTGTAAATCTGTAATGCTGAGTGTGCAGGTTGTATGAAACCCAGCATGTCAGCAGAAAAACTGATGAAGAGCAGAAGTTAAAGAGGAAGAGAAACTGTTTCATAACCATCTCCTGATTTATGTTCCCATCCAGTTAATAACCTCAGTGAACATCATGTCAAGAGTCTGTAGACAGCACACGTCTGATTGACACATCATCAAACACGTCATCACACATGCTGATGATCAACACATCATCACACATGATGATCAACACGTCGTCACACATGCTGATGATAATCAACAAGTCATCATACATGCTCCAGTCTGGATTAAAGCACTAATGTTGTCCAGCTTGGGTTAAGTTTTTTGCCTTAAGTTAGACTCAGCTGTCTGTAGGATCTGAACCTGTGCCTCTGATTATGGGAACGTGGGCACACCACCAGGATTATAACATTCATAAGGTCCTCACTGAGGGTGTAGTCAGACTGAACATGGAAGAGGCGTCCAGCACACGTGTGATGAGGTGCAGTGAGAGGACAGAGAGGTGTGACCAGTGGGATGGAGATGTTCTCTTTCTCGTTCCACCCAACAACTGAACAGGTCTGACTATGAAGGTGGATCACGTTAAGGAGCTGCTGCTGCATATGATTGGTGGATCAGACAGAAGCCTGTCACCAACACATTCTAACGGTTTGAAGCCCGGAGCGCAGCGATGATGGTAATGACCTGGTATCCCTGGACCTCCTGGCTCTCCCTTCAGTCCCATGTCACCTTTGGGTCCTGGGGGCCCAGGAACACTGCTGCTACCTGCAAAGTACAGATAGGTGTTATAATACCGGCTGTAATCAGGAGTGTGTGTGTGTGTGTGTGTGTGTGTGTGTGTGTGTGTGTGTGTGTGTGTGTGTGTGTGTGTGTGTGTGTGTGTGTGTGTGTGTGTGTGTGTGTGTGTGTGTGTGTGTGTGTTTGTGTGTGAACGAGTGAGGTGTAAGCTCGAGTAGAAGTCCAGTTTGGATGGATTTATTATCTATCATCCCTGTCAGCACCAGACAACAGATGATCAGGTCATCAACGCAGTGTGAACTTCAGGAGTGAGGAGTGAGGCTCCAACTACAACCTTAGTAGAATATCCCACCATTGGATGTCACCCAGAACATCTTTTTCACTAGAAATACCCTCGTTTTGCCCTTTGTCTTTCATCAACTCACCTTGGAGACCTCTCTCTCCAGGTGGTCCTGGAGGTCCTGACGGTCCATCTCTGCCTGGTGGACCAGGAAGGCCTGAAGACACAGAACCGTTAGAACCGACAGCTCGCTTAGCAGATTGTTGTTATGTGTTGGAAAAAGAGGGCAACCCAAAACATGACAATGTGAGGTTTTCAAGTGAGCTTATTCAAATACATAGGTGGGGAGATAAATCTCTGCAGGGAACTTAGTGCCTACCTGGCTGCAATGTGATGTTGGTCACTTTGTGGTCCAGCTTCACGGTGCTAGTGTTGAGTCGGTACAGGTCGGATCTTATCCTCTCCAGCTGACCCTCATCTCCACACAGGCTATTGACCTGTTGTCATAGCGACCAACAGAAACATGACTCAAACATTTCACTGACCGTGTCTTTGCTCTGTCTTCACGTCTGTCTCCCTCCAAAGCCTGACTTTTTTCTGGTTTGACCTACATGGCACGTCGGCTAATGTTTGACATGGTTCCATCTAACGTCCTGAACTTCACACAAGGACTCTTCTGCTTGTGGAACATCACTGGATTTTGTCAGCTCATACTGTAGTATTTGTTCTGATCTCAAACACAAATTGAAAACTAATCTTCCTCCATGAACTTGTTTATCTGCAGATTCTTTAATGGAAGGAGTATCACATCACACACAAGGTTTTATGTCGTTAACTTATTCAAATGAATTCTTTGGGTTTACAGACATTTCATCCAAGAGGTTTCTTCATTTCTAGTCGATGTTCTGGGAGCTTTTGAAAATCCACTCTCTCCACCAGTCAGTCATAACTGAAGAAACATCTCAGATGAAATATCTTCAAAGCCTACGACATCAAGCTACTTCAGATTTAACCTCAAAGGATCACCACAGCCTGTTCACTACGAATCTTCACCGGCAACTTTGTTTTTATATTAAATGTAAGGGTCAGACTGAAAATTTCATGATAATCCGAAGACTGAGGATGCTATCGCATTAGCTTCAGCCACAGGGCGATCTATCTCATGCTCTGCTGTGTGGATGTGATGAAAATAGTTGACAACAGGATTTTCTCACCAAACTTACTGAGTGTAGGTGTGTCTGAAAACGGCGACGTCATCAAGATAACATCAAGATGTCATCATGATGTCATTATGATGTCACCGATAACTGATTCATTTTGTAAATATTAATCAAATTGGGCAGATTCCGCCACTTTGTGCTCCAACAGCGGTGCTAACCGCACCTCAATCAACCCTAACCCCTAACCCCGAACCCTTAACCACTAAACCCTAACTCTTAACCCCTTACCCTTAACCCTTACCCCCTAACCCTAACCCCTAACCCAACCTAACCTAACCTTAACCCTAACGTCTAACACCGAACTCTGTGAACATGCTAGCTGGCTTGTGAAAGTGAGCGTCAGCACAGGTGCTAACAATCACACTGACAACCGGTGATGCTTCCAGGTGCATTGTTCCCACGGTAACAGCGTTCACACAGCAGAGACGTTCTGAATTTTGGTTCTGAAGTCTTGGACACACTAAACCCTAAAAATGAACACTGAGGTGGTGAAATGACCCCGACGGGAAGAGCTGAAGGAACTTCTCTGACCATGTGACTGTTCTGATGTTCAGACTGTAACACAACCAACATTTCCAACTTGTTAGCGTCTGTCTCCAGCTATGCTAACAGACAGGCTAAAGATGAGTGTGATACCAACGCGTCTTTAAGTAGGGTTCATGACGCTCATCCAACACGCTCAGGTAAACCATTAGCAGAGGAGGACCTGGCTCTGGAGATCCCGCAGGCGGCCCCTCAGGTTCCTGGTGTCTTGACTGTTGTTTTGGACGAGAACTTGAAGGGCGTCACCACTGTGTTCGGGTCCCAGAGGGATGTGATCGGATGACAGTTTCTGTGACTGGGGGCTGGATAGTGAAGACTCCAACTTGAACACTGGGATGGAGGGGAGAGAATCAGTGAGCAGAACGCAGCCAGTTTGATGTGAGAGTCCAGGATGAGGTTTGGATGAAGAACATCCAACGGCAGTTACAACACACTTTAACAGCAGTAACATCATCTTCCATCCACCCATCATCTATCAATTATCCGTCCATCCATCCATCCATCCATCCATCATTCATCCATTATCCGTCCATCCATCCATCCATCCATCTCTTGTGGATGAGATGACTAATTGTTGTTGTTTTAAGCTGCTGTTACCACCCTGCAGATCATGGGGGTTATTGGAGCCTCTCCCAGCTGACTACAGGTGGGAGGTGGAGCACACCCCGGACCTGTAGAACGCTCACACTCACATCTACATGATCGCTTCACGTCAGCTGATGTTTTTGGAGGTGGAGGAAGCTGGAAAACCTGGAGAGAACCCACACAGACACGTGGAGAACATACAAACTCCATACAGAGATTGGAGTTTGTATGGAGTTTGAACCCAGAACCTTCTGGCTCTGAGGCAACAGCGCCACCCACTGCACCTTTGTGCTACCTTTCATTATCACTGAGTGCAATTGAAACTTGTAGCACTGCTAATGGTAGCACTACGACTAGCAGAGTACTTCCTGCTCAACAGGAATGGACCAATCAGAGGGGGTCAGTAAGCTGATTAGTGGTTTTATCAGCCAATCAGAACCAGCTGTGTGAATCTCGACCTGAACATTCTGACATCACCAGAACCAGGCCAGAGTCTGGTACTGGTGTTGTGTCGGGGGTGTTTCTGTGTGAGGGTCCTGTGAGGCGCCTTTGGTACCTTTGAAAAAGAGAAAGGCGTTCAGGGCGGTCTGAAGGATGAGGTAAACGACCAGCACGATCACACACCAGTTTCTTCTTGGCTTTGCCGGCTTCAAATCTGAAACACAAACAGCATAGAGTCATCATCAGGATACGTTCAAACGGTCACTGTGGGATGTCAGCAGGTCCCAGTGTGTCCACAGCCGTGTTTCCAGGTGATACCTGAATTCATAGATACATAATTCATGAATACATCTATCCATCCATCCATCCATCCATCCATCTATTAAACCTCAGCCCTGGTTCCAGTGCTGTCATCCAGTTCTTGTCAGCAGATATTAAGTCTTGTTTCTGGCGTGTATCTGGTGGGACGCCCTGCACCAGTCAGCAGTGCAGACCTGATTCTATCTGCCTGTCAGAACTTCACACTAATAGCTCGTGTTCTTACTGGTACCTCAGTTTCGTTTAAATTTGACTTTCTACCCTCTATTAGATTGATGGACAGATTCCTGGCTGCAGGTTCAGCATCTTGAACCTTAGAAAGGGTTAGGATATTTACTAGTAAACAGAAGATTTATTGTTCTATTTTCTGAGCTCTAATCAAGTCACATTAGTTACCCAACATCCAACAGGATGTAATGTTAGCAGCAAGCTAATGGACATGTTAAGCTTTTAGCAAGGAGGACATTAAATATTGGTCTAAGGTAATAACTGAATTTATCTGCATGTACTGTAAGATGATTCCACTAACTTTATTAAAATGACCAATCAGAAAACAGATTGTAGGTTGTCTAGTACAAAAACTCGGGTCCACATCACTTTCACTCCACACTCACCATCAGGCTGGAAGGAGTAGAGGTCAGTCCTGCTCAGCGACATGCCGAACAGCGGGTTTGACTGGGTGCAGGAGAGCTTGTTGCTGGGATAGTCCACTGAGGTCTCCATGTTTTCAGCTCCAGAACTAAATCAGCTGGCAGTCAGCAAGTCTTACCAAACAGAGCATGATGAGTGAAGTCCACTCCTGTCTGAGAGCACACAATCTTCTAGTAGAAGGAGAAGGAAGTGGATCTGGGCTGAGGTGGTCAAAACCCAGCAGTGACACGCCCAGTGACCGGACAGCTTGTTGGTCAAAGGAGGAAGTTTGTTCTTCAAACACAAAACTAATGACTTGTGTGTTTTCACTCCAGCCTTCAAGACGCTTCAAACAGAAAGTTCACAATGATTCAAACGTCATTTCTGTCGTCCACTAGAGGATGGTAGAGAACCTTACTGGTGATAATCAAGAATGCAGGAAGACCACGTCCATTGATTTGCTGTCCTCTCCACGCTGTGGAGTTCCAGACCTTTGTGCAATGGAACACAGATTCAGACAGTTGGTGTCTGTTCACACCTGCATCAGAACTGATCCGAGGAGTCCAAACTGCTTCCAGCTTCATTCTGATTTTCTCTTTGGTCATGACGTCTGTGCCAAAGCAGGACGACTCTAAGTCCAGAACTGTTGCTGGACCTTAACACAACGTGACATCAGAGGAGCTGCTGATGAGGCGTAACAACACCCAACTCCACCTGTGATTGGCTGGGCGTGACACCAGAAGAGTCGCTGATGAGGCGTTTCATCAACCGACACTCCCTTTAATTGGCTGGGCTTGGTATCTCTCACACAGCCATAGTTCTTTCAGTGAGGGGTGACATCATCATAATAAGCCCATTAGAGACAAGCAAACGCTGGCTTTTGGGTTTCTGCAGTCCCCAGTAGGGTTCATGGAGTGACTTGACAAGGTGCTGCCCTCTGCTGGTGGTGGAGCTGGTGGACCATTGCAGACAGAGAGGTTTCCTGTTACACTGCAGCCGGTCAGCCTCACCCACAGCAGCTTTAACATCTCTGACAGTCACACACAGATCCTCACAAACCAGTATTTGATCTGGAACTGGTGGTCAGCTTCCTCCAGAACAGGACCTGTGCAGGAGGAAGAGGTTTCTTGTTTTTCTGTAACATGGACCTGATCCTCAGTCTGGTTTCTGCAGTTTAAACTGGAGCCGTATGGACCAACGCTGAACATCTGAGCCAAAAGGTAAAGTATCAAACACCAAACACACACCGAGTATCAGACAATCATCAATAGAGTTTTATTTATATGGCACTTAATCATCAACAGACTTTTCAAAGTGCTTTAACAGACACGAAAAACCCAACGGAAACCTCCAGAGTATAAGAGACAGCGGCGGGGAAAAACTCCCTTGCTGAGGAAGAAACTCCAGGCAGGACCCTGGCTCTTTTGGGCGGCCATCCGCCTCGACCAATTGGGTGGAAAATGAAAGGAAAATAAGGACAGGGTGAGAGAAAGATAGACAGTGAGAGAGTGTCAGATAGGCCAGATAGAGTCAGTGTCTTTACGGTTATAGTTAGACGATATGATGCAGGGGCTGAATTGGAGACGAGAAAGTCAGGCTGTGTTCACCGACTCCTGGGTTGTTGTCTTCTATACATGTTCCCTATCATTTAGTTAGTTAATTCAAGGCACAATTATAGCTGCATGGATGACTGTATGGTTGAAGGAGGAAGAAAGGAAGCAGGACCCCAGCATATGGTTAGGTGAGGGGTGATACTGGTGGGAGGAGCAGGTCCACAGCAGATGGTCCACAGCAGATGGGCGGATGAGGGGTGAACCTGAAAAAACCTGTGAGGACATAGAGCACAGAGACTCCAGGGAAGAGGTTTAGTTAGTAAAGGTGTGACTGGAGACTTGGAGAGTGATACTGGAGAGGAGGAGGAGTAACAGAGAGGGTCAGAGAGAAGGAGGAGGAGAGAGGAGTTCAGTGTGTCTGGATGTTGAGTCTCCAGCAGTGTAGGTCTATAAGAAAAAGACTTAGCAGCCTAAGCTGCCCTAATTGCAACATTTTTGAAAAAGAAATGTTTTAAGTCTAGTCTTAAATAATGAGAGGGTGTCTGCCTCCCAAACCGAGGTAGGGAGACAGACCTCAGCCTCCTGCAGATAGTCTGCTCTGACTCTTTTTGTACTGCTTTGAGGTCTCAAACTTGTTTATGTCAGTCTTCTTAAAAATTATTTTGCATTTTAGACTTTATTTTTACTGATGGTAATTTTTGTAAGCATAAATTTTATCAATGTTGTTTGATTTAAACTAATAATTCCAGCTTTACATATATTATCCTGAAAGACCACAAAGTTTATTATTTCAATTATCTTTCAGGTTCCGTTGCTTGTGGTCATTCCCCTTCAGTGCTGTTTAGTTTCTCCAGTCTGGTGTGTCATGCAGTCCCTAACGGAGGAGATCCAGAGCTTCTCTCGTATGCGACTCAGGAAGCAGTGCACCCGTGTGACATCACTGAGTGGCCGCCGCATCATTGAGACATGGAGGGGTTCTACCATCACCGTGGTTGAAGATCCCACCCCACCAGAGAAGATGGTAGGATATGTTCCTGATACTTCGTGGGACCTTCAGGTCGGCACTGTCATGCCTTATCTGCTTCTGGGTGAGCAACAAGGGTTTTATTGATTTTATTGGCCAACCTGAGTGTTTGTTGCTCGTATATGGAGGAGAGGGATCTGGTTTGAAGTCCAACATTGAAAACAATCATTTCAACAAAACAAGTGACTCCTGAAAATTGGTAGCAATGTGCTACGTCGTCCTGCATACTGCTAATAGTTATATTATTAGATAACCTCAACATGATCTGAATCAAAGAGCAAAACCATGGACATAGTCCACTTTTTCAAATGGTTTCATTTAATTCCAAATGTGTGTCATCTAAAGAAAAGTGCCCATTTGTAGAGAACTTCTCCATATTACCCAATGGGTGCCTATAGAATGTGATCAGTACTGGTTCAGACACAGCAGGGTGAGGGTAGAGTTCAAGATTGTGGCAGGGGGCAGAGCAGGGAGGGAGTTGAGCCTCCTGACTGCCTGGTGAAAGAAACTGTCCTTGAGCCTGCTGGTTTTGGCCATCTAACCCAAACCCTAACACCATCAGCTAACCAACCCTATTCCCATCAAGTAGCCCTCAAAAAACCCCAACTCCATCAGCTAATGCTAAACTATCATAAAAACCTAACCTAAAACCTAAACCCGATCAGTTACCCAGAACTCTAAGGAAAACCCCATCACTTAACCCTAACCCTATTAGCTAAGTTTAGCTAAGCTAAACATAAACCCGAACAAATTGTTGACCCGGACGACATCCGAGCCAGTATGATTCTGTCATTATTGTGGTCATTCATAACTGCGTAGGATGATATAGTGTTAAGGGTCTTGCCTAAGGACCCTCACTGGATAGTGTTCGCCATAACTGGGGTTTGAAACCACTCCCTCCTGCATTCCAGACCACACCCTCCTGCATTTGAGTAAGTTGACTGGATAGTGTTATTCCTGACTGGGATTCGAACCAACGACCTCCTGCATTCAAGTCAGTTGACTAAACCACTGTACTTTATATATATATATATATATATGTATATCCTACACATAATCCAAATATAAATAATAATTCATCAACATAGATCAACAAGTTAATGAAAGAAGAAGAAGTATGTATTCAGTCTTTTCAATAGAGGCTACAGCTCCCATGATGCCCACTGACAAACCAGGAAGTACAGCATGTAATTCAAACCAACCAACATTTGTAAAACTGCAAAAACCAAACAATGACAAACGAAGGGGACAGCAAAGACACAAGTCCAAGTGTTAGCTTGACGTTACACAGCTTAGCATGTTGTCAACTAGGAGTCAACACACAGCAGATAGGTGTCAACGCACGATCGATAGATAGGTAGATAGATGATGGTAGATAGTAGATAGATGGATAGATACTTTATTAATCCCGGAGGAAATTGCTCATATCCACTGCTCAGGCATTACATAATGAATACTGGATAAAAAAAAGACACACTGACACCAAAGGACATAACACAAGACATACACTATACTAGCACATGTAGCATTAACAGGACATATACTAAATTATCACTAAAATATAAACAGTATAAAATTAAAATAAAATAACAAAAATAAAGTTTAAGTGAAAATTAGCTTGAGGCCCACATGGTGGGTAAGGTACACCCTTCTTACAATGTAAGGCATCACTATCTAATATCACAACATCTAATATCTATCTAATATCACAAAATCTATCTAATATCACAACATCTAATATCTAATATCTATCTAATATCTATGTCACAATGATTAAAAATATAAGGCGTCACTATCTAATATCAAAACATCACAACACCTTGGCCCCACTACACTACAGCACAGGCTGACATCTCCTCCCCTCCATTCAACCGCGTGCCACCTGTGGCTAACCATAAATAACACAAACCCTAACCCCATCAGCTAACCCTACCCATATCCATAGTTTCTGGATGACTGATCTCAGACCGTCTCACAAGTGGCAAAGGCAGATTTAGTGGTCCTGGACTGGGATTAATACACCTGTACTGTGGTTGTTAGGCCATTTGAATACCACCTCTTGGAGACAACACAGAAGACTGTTTATGGTACAATCAGCACATAAATTGAGCACTGTCAGAGTTCCAAAACAATTTAAATTGTTCCCTTTTTATTCTTTTTGTGCATTTTTACAACTGTTTTATTTGTGAGTACAGGGATTGAATTACAGATAAATGAACTGTTACATTTCTTTAATGCACATTTCTCAAAAGAGTTACATGAAAAATGCTGTTGTGTCAGTTTCCACCCAAAAAAAAGATTAAGAACAAATGAGTTTATTATGAGTCCTTCCCATCCTCCACCTGGTAACATGAGTCCTGCTTTAGGCTAGGACAGGACCAGGACCAATCAGGACTAACTAGGTCACTGGTGTAGGTACACGAACATAATGACCCTGTGACCTAGGAAAGACTGAGCATACACGCAGTGGTGAGGCTTTTGACTGCAATAGGTTTGATGGAGGTATGATCTGTTCAACACATTCTCTGAACACAGAGGACGATGTTGTTTTAGGCTTGCTTTGTAGCCTGTTATAGGTGTGCATCTCACAATGACTTTGCTTCATGTGTTCACTTTGACACCAGTTCACCTTGCTAATACACTCTGTTTGTAGGTTCTCAAGATGCTGCACACGACTTTGGTACTCTGAAAAAATTCAAGGTGAGCTTAGCAACACTCCAACAGTCCCTCTACATTCCATTGGACATTGTTTTAAGGTCTGCACTGAATGATTCTGTTGCTTCATTCATGTTACTTCCGGCTCTCAACGGGAGCACATATTCCTTCTTTCTCCAACTGTCACCCTCTAACTCAAACTCTCACTGACTCTGCAATATTAAAATGATGAGAGGATTAGGAAAAGCAGAGGAGTATAAAAGCAAAAATATGAAGGATAATCAAGACCAAATATTCTCTTCTATGGAAAAGTTTAAGGAGTGACCTCAAAGAAGAGTTGGAAGAAAATTTGGATGAAAAGTTGAAACCGGTGCTAGACGCCATAGAAGAAATTAACAAAATGAAGAGAATGCGGAAAGATATGGAAAAAGGCCGACACACTGTTGTCTTGGAACAGGGACAACTAAGAATGAATGGTTTGGAACAAAGCATTTGTATAAATGAAGTCATCATCATTGGCATCCATAGATCCGGACCAGATTGTGACATGTTATCCATTCACCATCATTACCATTCAAACTGAAAGGAAAAAATGTCTTCATTAATGAGAATCTCACTAAAAGAATGCTGATATCACTAAAAAAGCTCGACAACTGAAGAAGAATGGGCTGATCGACAACACCTGGACAAGCAACTGCAGGATCTTCATCAAAACTAAGGGCCTTTCTCTGGACCAGATGAAAACAATGGTGATCAGGAGTGCAGAGGAGTTGGTGAAATACAGGCAATAAAGATGCACAATAGTTTTTATTACACCAAAGATCAGTACAACAGAATCACTTCAATAGTGGGAGCCCTACAACAATTTTGGACACAAAGAATTCCATAGAACAGTTGAAAAAACTATTCAACATCAGAAACATGGATTAGTGAACAAAAAAATGTGGATTTCTGTTTGGAGGGATAACATTAAGTTTGAGACTTTAAAGAGCATGTTCATATTTGTTGATAATATAATAGAATGTGTAACTGTTAAAGTGTCTGTGACAAACTGGTTAATTCTTGGATAAACATTGTCTGCTGAGGGAGATTAATATGATCATTATATTCTCGTGGAGAACACTGGTAAGGTCAACTTCCCTGGGCTAATGAAAACAAAGCAGCAGATTTAGCAAAAAGCCTGGGATGAAGCTCAGTGGTGGAGCGTGTGCTTCTCATGTCTGCTGTCCTGGGTTTGAACCCCAGCATCTGCTGCCCTACGATGGCACAAGCCAGTGTCAACGGCAGGCTGGTCATAAGCCCAGATAGATGCAGAGGGTTAGGGCAGGAATGGCAAAAAATTTTGCCCAACAAATATGATCACTCATCCAAAATGGAGAAAAGGATGAGACAACCCTAATTCTAACCCCTAACGAGACATGCCCAAAGCGTCAACCATCCATCCATCCATCCATCCATCCATCTAAAACAGTCTTAAATTTGGTGTCACTGTTATAGTCACCACGGTTGATCATGCTTTCTTCAACTTGGAAATATTGATGAAGTAAAAATTTTTCCATCCATATCGGTCACTCTGCTCTCCTGTCTCCTGAAAGATCATAAAAGACAAAAAGAACAGTCCAATCTTAGCAGCATTGCATTGGGTACTTCATCGGTATAGAATTGTTTTAAAGCTTTTGCTTTTATAGCCTTGCTCAACACTTCAGATTAGATTTACTTTCTAATTAGAAGCCATTGCATACTTTCCTCAGGCAGGACCTTCCTGTCTCCACAGCCCTCATTACAAGCAGTGACTGAACATTCTCCTAAGAGCCTCACACCTGTGGAACTATAGTTAGCAAAGCTGATGTCATCCTTAGAATGAGTCCCTAAATCTGATTTTGCAGGAAGGCTATTAAGCTAAGATAGCCTGTTGGCCAGTAGCCCCGTTCCTTACGATGATTTAGACAGGTTCACGTTATTAGATGTTGCAGTTCAACAAAGATCTCCACTACAGTCTCTTGCAATTGTGGACAAATTATTGAGGTGTAAAAACAGCATGTCAAGATGAACGATGTACATTTGTAACACCACACTGTCAACAGCCTACAAATAAAATGCCTGGAAAAGGGAACACGACAGAAAGCAAGACATACATCCAAAAACGATTGTTTTTAATAAGAATTTGTGGCTCATCTTCATCTGGGATAATCCAATCTCTTCCCATCCTCTTCTTCCTCAGGTGTCTCACATCCTGAATGTGGCCTTTGGGGTGGAGAACTTGTTTCCTGACCTATTCATTTATGAGACTGTCAGTATTCTGGATCGTCCTGATGCTGATTTACTGTCTCACATCCAGGTCTGTTGTGACTTCATCCAGCAGGCTCGACGTGAGGTAAATCCATATTTGATCAACTAACGACTAATACTCTGATCTACACTGGCTAAACACCAAAGCACTGAGTTTGACCAGAAACTTCCATACTGTACTACAATTAGATACGGAAGATAGCAAAATGTCTGAGAATAAACCGTTTAAAGTTAGAAAGTTCAGTTATTGAGGTTTAGCACAAGCTTTGGTGTGTGAATGTGTGTGATTGTTGCAGTGGTAGTCAGATTGGTTGCTACGTTTCAGTCATTCTGCCCCAGTGCAGCTGTGGCTATAGTTATGTTCAAAATAATAGTTGTGTGTCTAAAAATGTGAGTAAACCTCAAACTTTTCAAATAATTTTTATTTTAATGCACACAAATGCATTGGGGACACTGCATATTCTATTTCAAAGCAAGAAAAGTGGAAAAAGGCATTGAATACGATAATACTTTACAGAAAGTCAACAATGTTCGAAAAAATAGCAATGCTGGCCTCTTTAAAACACAAAAATGTACAGCATAAAACTAAGAAATGCTTGAAGATTCAACCTTCCTGATAATCTTAAACTAATACTTAGTTGCATTACCACGCCATTTCTTCTAAGTTCATTCAAAGTGTTCTTTGGTAAATTGTAACTGCTTCAACACGTGTTTGTTTGACTTTGCTTCTTGCTGGTAGATTGGCTTCACATAGACGTCACGTGATTGTTACAGGACTCAGAGACCAACTTAGATCTTCTCTGATGCTCCTGGAGATGATCATTGGCTGAGCTTTTGCCATTTTGTTATTCTCAAATCCATTTGAGTAGTTGTTTTCCTTTTTCTTCCTCACCTTTCTTAATTTGGTCATTTTAAAGCATTTGACACCATTAGTTGAATACCTATCATTTTTTGCACTTGTTTATGGGTTTTCCCCTCTTTTACTAAATTCTCAATTAAAGAATGCTGAACAATCCCTTGATTGACCCAATTTACTGTTTTTCAAGCACAAACTCACAGCCAGCATCTACAGCACCAGTTGCCTTGATCCTTAACTAAGGGCCACCTGATTAACACCTATTTTCTTCACATAATCAATGACATCACTAATTGAACTCAGCACTGCTATTTTTGGTTGAATTGTTGAATTTCTGTAAAAATGTTCAATGACTGTTTTCCACTTTTCTTGCTTTGAAATAGAATGTCCAGTGTCTCCAATGAGTAAACCTCAAAATTTGACAAAATTTTGAGGTTCACTCACATTTCAGAGACACTGCTATTATTATGAACATAACTGTATGTAGTTCACCATCCTCATCACCAAGTATGAATGGGGAGTGAATGAAGAATGGAGCCACTGTGAAGCATCTCTGAATGTCTAGAAAAGCTATATATACATATAATCCATTATTTTTATTATTACTGTCAGCCGTCTGTTTGCTGATGTCATTTGTCATCTCATCAAACTGTGAGTCACGTGTGTCTGTAGTCTGTGGGGGTTGAATACAGAGCTAACTAGTCAGCAGTAACAACACGCAGCCTAGCACTGCTCTGGTGGGTCTACTGCCATGAGGGTATCAGGGTGAGCGCTGATCTCTGATCAGAAGCTGATGCTTCTACTGAAAAGAAAGTGCCACACCATTCCCACAACCAGAGACTGATACTCTACTGGTCAGCGGCTCCAGTCCAGTAAGAGATGAAGGTGAGGACCCACTGCCCTCCAGCAGGGCAGGAGCTCAGGGAGGGGCTGACATGTGACCAATGGCTCAATAATATGAGTCATTTTGTTCATGTTTTATTAAAATTCACCCAGATCAGGTCTCAGTGTTACACCACCTAAAAGCAATGAAGCCTACAGCTCACCTTAACCTGATACCTAACGCGCGCACACACACACACACACACACACACACACACACACACACACACACACACACACACACACACACACACACACACACACACACACACACACACACACACACACACGTGTGTTCATTTTGATATCCATCTCTGTGGTAATTCTAGCTATGATAATCAAACTGATGGTTTGAACTAGAAATCCAGGTTCAGGTTACCCAGAAGGCCATCTGGTAATTACCCTCACATTCCAGATGGTAGTTGTCTCCTACCGTTTAAGGAGAGCCTGATCCAAGATGGAAAGTCAAGAAAACAACTACGTGGGCCAAAGCAACAAACACTAAATCACCTCAAAGGGAATTACTCACAAAGTAACAAAAAAAACCCTGAGGTTTTAAAGCCGACATCAAAACCTCAGGTTAATCAACCTGATGGGGCACATGTGTGGAGATGAGGCACAGCTGTGGAGACAAGACTCTGCCCATAAATGTGGCTCCACCTCCTGCCACACTCTGGTACTGCAGCAATAAGACAACCAGAACCATGACAGTAGTAGAGCAGACACAGGTGTTCACAGCGTTTATGCAATTCTACTGTCAGGGTTTGTGAAATAAATCCTAAAACTTAAATGTCAACAATCCTCAGCTATATTGTCCATGTTTTTATCCTAACAATCAATTTTAAATAAATAAGTGAATATTTTAAATACGTGAATATACAACAATAGTCAAGTGTTTTACACTGAAATTAAATAATCAACTTTTGTCTTCTGAATCTGACAATATTCGTATGTTCAACAGCCAAAAGTTTCTTGTGAGATTATCACAAATACTTAGTGTGATATAGAGAGGAGCCAAGAAACTTCAGGGGACGTGAAAGACACATTATCGTATCTGAAAAAACCTGATCATTGACGGGGTTGTGGCGGCACGGTGGCACAGCTAGAAGGTTCTGCGTTTGACTTCCGTTCTGTGAGGAGTTTGCATGTTCTCCCCGTGTCTGCATGGGTTCTTTCAGGGTTCTCTGGATTCCTCCCACCTCCAAAAACATGCATTCAGATGGATTGGTCTCAAATTGTCTGTGGGTGTGAGTGTGTGCATGAGTGGTTGTGTTACAAACCTGTTTCCAGTTGACCTTATTAATGTTAAGAAGTTCCACGAGGTGTTTTCTTTCAGCATGAAGTGTTATTTGCTACCACTGTCCCAACTTTTTAAAATGTGTTGCTGGGTTTTTTCCATTGTTTTTACATTCTTATCATTCTATTTCAATTCACATTTTGCATAGGAAGTCAACTTGAAAACAGGTTTCATCAGTATAAACGTCTAACCTTTCATCTGCATTACTTGTCTTTCAGAAAGGAGTGGTTTTGGTCCATTGCAATGCTGGTGTGTCTAGGGCACCAGCCGTTGTCATTGGCTACCTGATGTATTGCGATGGCCAGTCTTTTGATGCTGCCTTATCAGTGGTCAAATCAGCTCGACCTGTGTCATCCCCCAACCCCGGCTTCCTGGAAAAACTTAGGAGCTTCAAATCACGAATGAATGGATCCAAAGAGTAAAAGGACAATGCTAGTGACAAATGAGTTGCATTTGAATGAGAAAGTAAAGCTCAATTTTATTTGGAAATTTTTTTGTAGCACTGGAATTTTTGGGGAATTTCAGAAAAAGGTGCTCTAGTGTCAACACCAACAATAATTATAGCAGGAAATATGAACATTTTAGAAAAACTGCACTCCAAATAAAAAAGGACATGAAGAATCTCTAAATTCAGCCCAAGTTCAAAAGTCATATTTTCTTATTTCCATCTAATTATGTCTGTCAGATTTATTTAGATTTTGAAACACCAATTACTTTTTTGTTTATTCATTTGTTGTTGTTTTTTGATATTATAATTTCATGTTGTGTAATATGTAATCATTAAAAGCAAACAGATTCTTAAATGTGTGCTGTGATAGCCTGCTGTAAATTTGAGGTGAAATTGTCTTTATCTCAGTAATAAAGCTGGGGACTGAATGTATGCCAGTGTTGATTTTACTTCTATAAATCGCTCAACATGAATCAAGTCAAATCAGCTAATCTGTTTACACAGTGAAAGCAAAAGTTCTATGTGAAGCAAACTATGAATCACTTCACTTGCTTTCAGACAAAATGCAGAGTGTCCAGATGGGGTTATACTTGAAGGGAATGAAAGGTTAGGGTTAAACGCAAGAGTAAAGGGTCAGGATCTAGGTTAGGGTAGGGTTAGGGGTTAGGGTTAGGGTTAGGGTTAGGGGTTAGGGTTAAGGTTAGGTTGGTTAGGGTAGGGTTAGGATTAGCGGTTAGGATTAGGGGTTAGGTTATAGTTAGGGGTTAGGGTTAAGGTTAGGGGTTAGGGTTAGGTTTAGGGGTTAGGGTAGGGTTAAGGTTAGGGTTAGGGTTAGGATTAGGATTAGCGGTTAGGATTAGGTGTTAGGTTATAGTTAGGGGTTAGGGTTAAGGTTAGGGTTAGGTTTAGGGGTTAGGGTAGGGTTAAGGTTAGGGTTAGGGTTAGGATTAGAGGTTAGGTTGGAGTTAGATGTTAGGGATTAGGGGTTAGGGGGGTTAGGGTTAGGGGTTTGGGTTAGGGGTTTCGTTTAGGGTTAGGGTTTGGGGGGGGTTAGGGTAGGGTTATTCACCGATTGATTCAGCGATTGATTCAGCGATTGAATCATCGATTGATTCACCGATTTATTTACCGATTGATTCACTGATCGATAGTCATGTTTGTTGCAGCCTGACTGCCGCTCGGGCCACGATGAAGGTCTGCCAGGCTCAGCTTCCTAGAAGTGATGTCCGATTTGTTCCAGCGCTACCAGGTGACACGGTTCAGTGGTCAGTGGGTGATCTGAAATACCGGCCGGTCCCAGATGAAACAGAGCAGTACGCTGCTTATCGTGTCAATATCCCTTGGATTGATCACATTAGCGTTCCGATTGCTGACAGTTTGTCAATAGCTTCCGGTTTTGACTATCAAAACAATTTTAATTGACGGAACTAATGCTTGTTTGCCCCCCGTTCCCTTTGTCAAAACGCATTATATTGATATTTTATGATGATTTCATGATTTTATATTTCATATGATATTGCAGCTCACCTTAAATGTAGAATATGTCCTAGAACATTAGTCATTAAGATTGGATTGAATCGTTATTTGAGTAAGAAGGTGCCTGCTATGTTGTATGACCGCCAGAGGGCGGCAGCAGAGCACAGAAGTATGGAGTTAGGTCGGCTGTGATTTACTCATACAGTACATGTGACTGAAGGTGAATGGGCACGTTTCACGAAAGCAGGGTTAACAAACCCTGAGGGAAACCTGTGGTTCTGGGTTGACTTACCCTGAATTTAGATAGATTAGATTATTTCGGTTTACACAAAACGCTTTTCAGGGTCAGTTCTGTTAACTCAGACTAAATTTGCCCGCAGTTTAACAGGCGCGACAACTCTAATAAAAAATTTAAAAAAAAAAGCCATCATCAATGGAACCCCGATTCGACGATTCACCATGACAACAGACGAGACGCGCACCGCAACGCTTTCGGAGTACAGATATTAATTGATGAAGACTTCGAGGACATTTTCTCGAAATAAGTTTTGAGAAAACTTATTTTCAGGCCCTGTTGCTCAAACAGTAGAAGATAATAAACCACACACATGTCATTTTTAATTTACAGAAGAAGTGTTTGCTTTGTTCCCTCCACCTGACGTACAGTAACAACACGTCATCAATGATGAGGCGTTATCGATCCAGACGTGGGAATGAACCCGCTGCTGCTGTGATGACGTCTCGGAATCCCGACTTTTATCTCACATTTTTTTCCAGTGACACTCATCATCCTATGTAACTCACACATATGTATATATTTATATTAAATATGCATGCATGAACATGTAATCTATATCTCTTATTGCTTTATTGAACCCTGCGAGGACCAACGATCATAAAACAATTTCCTATGATGTATGGCTGCAATACAGCAAGTAAGGATTAACACATTGAATTAGATTATATTCGGGGGGGGGGGTTATGTTTTATTTGTCATCGCTGCTTCAACCTTGAGCTTTAAGAGCCAGTCTGACATGACCACGTGGTTTTTTTTCTTCTTAATCAATGGTGTGATCTGCACAAAACAGCTCCTATCCAACCAGAATAAGCTGAATATGCATCCTCACCGCACTCCTGATACCTGCTTTTGTTTTCCAGGCTGAACCTCCCTCTCAACAGGATGGAGTGTGTTAACAAACGGTGTGTGTGTGTGTGTGTGTTCTACATGCTCTCTTCTGCTTGTGCCGATCAACAAGGGGTCTGTTCAATATCTGAAACCCCAGAGTCTGTCAGGATGTGGTGTGAGTCACGCTGCAAGGGGAAACACATTTGCTCTGAATGTTTTTTAGGTCAACCTGATTAACTCTGCATAAAAGTTTGATGACTTGCACATGTATGAGACCCTGCCAATCTGTATATTACACGCCTTCATCTAAGAATAGAGGGAGATAAGTGCACGTGGTGTGAGCAGCAACGAAAACGTGACAGGCCTCATGCAGAGCATCAAGTTCTACTTTATAATCAAGTCATTCAAATCCAGTGTTAGCAGCAGTGTGTGTGTGTGTGTGTGCGCGCGCGTATGTGTGTGTGTCTTATTGCACTGCTGATAATAATCTAAGGTTATTAATTATTGTCAGCACAAAGGATGTCGTGTTACCTGTGTTGCGTCGGTTGGTTGTTTTTTGGGGGCTAGGCTTAGACTTAAGGTTAGGCCTGGTTCTAGCAGGAATGTAGACCAGAATGTCATCAGCATAATGATGTTGTGATATTTTTAATGAACGCAATGAACAGACAAGAATATCGTTGGTCAGTCAGATCTACTCATGAGTGGTTTTTATAAATAAATAAATAAATAAATAAATAAATGTGCTATATCAAAATAACTTGACAGTGTCAAGTTAAATGCTGGAGCAGTCTTGAAAATACATGAAGTCAACTTGTCCAGGACAGATGTGAATAAGTCATGGAAATTATACTTATTTGATGATAAATATTGATAAACGAGGGGGAGGGTAGAGGACTGTAGTTGCACATGGTTCATTGAAGATGAAATCAGATGATTACAGTGATTTTAAAAGTGAATCAAAGTCAGACTTGGACACAAACTACTGTATAATATCTATCAAGTCTAATTATAATAGGAACAGTAGTTCATCATTTATCAAGGAACATCAAGGAACCCCCCCCTTTTTTTTTTTTTTTGGTGGGGGCAGGAGATTTAAACCGAAGTCAGTGACACAGGAGCGATGATTCATCTTCACCACCAGCTTGTCATAAATTCACGATCAGGAAGATCCAGCTGCCTTAAATGCAGAGCAATCCCCAGGTTTAAGCCAACTCTCAGTGAGACAGTTATGGTATGTAATTAGATCGTTGAGAATGAAAGATTTATTAGACACAGGCCGACAGTTTAGTGGAGAAAAACAACTGGAGTGAGGACCTTAGTTGTGGTGGGGTTACCGCTGCAGCCCATAATCAAATGATCTAACCCCAGAAATAGAACGTCTGCTTAAACGTGGAAATCCACCAAACAGCGGACTCACAATAAAAAATGTTATACCTTGTCAGTCAGTTAGTATATTTAAAAACAAACAAACTCCTAACCACACCAAAGTATAATATGTCATTAAACCATTAATAATTGTGTTTTAATGGATATCCCTCCTATTAATATCATCGACAGAAGTGCCTTCATTTGAAGGATTTCTGGGTGTCATTGCGTATGCATCACATTAGATATGATAAACTCGTAACCTTGAATGAAATATAATCCTTTTACATGTCATTTAAATTTCGTTTTACAAAACAATAAATGTCACATTGTGCTTCTGGCTCCCACAGACACCTGATCCTCATCTGTGTCCATGACAACCTAACAGGGACATACAAGTGAGCAGCATACTACACCCATGTTGCTCTGCACAAACTCTCCATGCCACATGTGGCATTGGCACAATGATGACATTTGATGTTCTGCTTTTAATCAAAGGCTTGCTGGGTGGAGGTCTCTCCTTTGTGTCGTGGAGGCAGAGTGATGGTTATTGCAAACGGCTGCATGCTGCCTTCGCTCCCTAGGTCCCACGGTTTTATAGGTATGAGATGGAACAGTTGCTCTCATCAGGAGCTTTTAAAAGCAAAGAAAATAGAACTTTTCTTTTTAATGTCAGTTTGTTTTCACCAATGAATGTTACTTCTATTTTACAGTTTGACTTTGACTTTTCTGTGATTTTCTAATCAATTATGGTGTAAAATGAAAGCTTAAATTATAACTTACACAAAAGAGAGAGTTGCATTTCTGCATTTTCCACTCTTTGTCTCCTTCCAGGAAAGAGGCTTAGATCTTCCTAGTTGAAATCATGGACCAGGAAAAAATTATTGTTTAAGAGTCACGTGGGATTGGACACTGGAATCGGTGCCTCCTAAAACGAAGGGGAAATATTTTCATTCCAATAATAGCAATGTGATACTTTAAAAATGTCTCCAGCCCAGCCAAAGCTGATGGAGCAGGGACTTTAGCATCTTGATGTTATGCTGGGTGTCGTTCTTATGATGACATACAGGTAAGAAAGGTTCCTGTACATCACAAAAAATGTTCTATCAATCATCCCCTTTGTGGCCTTGGAGTTCCATCAGGACCATGTGCAGCTGTGTACCAACGTTCCACCACTACTGTGACTCAGTCATTGAATTGTTTTGGAAAATCTAAGTTGTAATGTCAGATCAGGCAAACTTTTCACAAACGCACCATCTGTAAGGAACTGAACTAATAAATGGATGTTGAATACTGTTGTGTCTGTAACCCATAGCAACCTATGATGTTGAAACCCAGGTTGGTGAACATGCTCCTGTGTGTTTGTTTTATGAGCAGGACATGAGTTCCCTCCCTCCGTCACACACGCGTTCATGTGCTCACGAGTTGCTGCCTTGTGTCTTTCTGAAAGCTAAACTGATAAATCCTCTGATAACGACGATTTGCTTTGCTTCAGGTCAACAGTTGAGATAAACAGGAAGTGAGACGAGAGGAGGTTCCATCATGAATCAAACCTTCCTGGAGGGACTGAGGTATACATACATACATTCATGCTGTGCATGGAGAGAATGTGCAAACTCCATACGGAAGAAGTTTTGCCTGTTTCAGGACAGTGGGAATGAATCGTAAACACCAAACTGTCATCACTGCTTTCATTTATATGTCCAATGTTCACCTTTCTTTAATCTCAACCGTGTCTATCACGTGTCTGCTGCTGAGTGGCTGGTATGAAAGAGGTTTCAAAGTTTTTCCTGTGAAAACAGCTGACTGCTGTAACCAAAAACCGAAGCGAAAGTAAATCAAAAGAGCTGAAAATGGCTGTAGACCTGTGGAAAAGCGAGCGGCAGATTAAGGCAATAACTCTCTGCAGCTTCATCACGACGGGCTGCGATGCCTTGCTGTTATTACAGTGTCATTTGATATATGATCATCATAAAAGAATGATCATAACTCCCTTAAGGATTCAGGGGTAAAAATGTTTATTGGTATAGAATGGGCATAGAATTAATATTGGACAAACTCTCTCCTTAAAGTCTAATTATATGTAATTGTTGTTACACTGAATTTACTCAGTGGATTTCATGAATGAGAGACATTTAGAAGAGGGTCTCTGATAATTACGTACAGCCAAAGGAACTGCTTACATTCCCTTATCTCTGGACTGATGTCAAACTCTTCAAGCTTTAGCTTAGATAAAATAATAACCATATTCGGTAACAGGCTGGTATTACATCTTAACTCTACAGGGCCTGTTTTTTAAAGCCAGTTAGAGACCGCTGCTGCGTCAGACGTAAAGCCTCCTGAGGGAAACCCTGTTGGAAATCAACCGATGTCTTTATTGAGATCATTATCACAAATATTGCCTTTGACAGAATCAATTTCCTTGTTTTGTGCTCTGCGGTGTTATATCGGCTAAATGCTGCATTCTGTTTTCCCGATTCCCACTTTGGAGGTCTCCGCACGAAATAAAGCAGGAATGGAAACTGAAGCAGGAAATTGAAACGAGGAGTCCTGTTGTGTTGTGTTGTGGAGGCTGTGGAGTCCACTTGTATTTCCTCTGAACATGCCAGTCTCACTGTCGCAACAGATGCATGTGTGCCATGTCTGATCATTCTTCCAGTCCTCATGGGGGGAAAGTTGTAGTCAGACATGAAATAGTAACCCCATCTTTTACGACCGATTCATAGTTATTGCAGAGACTTGACATGTCATCATCACTTCATCGTTGTGACAGAGCCATCCAGGAGTCTTTGCAGAATGTGACACTTAATTCTCGGAATTATCAGTTGTCACGCTTTGCTTTTTTCTTATGAATGTACTTCTACTTGTGGATTATCTTATTTTACAAAGAGATAAGCATCGATGACAAAAGAGACAAATAAAATACTGCAAATAATCCACTTTGTTCGTTTTTTTTTTTAGATCTTATCTGATGCTAAAAACATCCTCAGTTTTTACCAGCCTTCAAGACAAACTTCCTGAAATCAGCTGTCGGGCCGTAAAGGCGCATACATATATGAATGTAATGACTACGATAATAAGAAAGTCATTGTGCACCTCCGCTCACAGAATGGGTTTGAACAGTCTGGACGGGTGGTTTGTTTGAAAATCCTAATTAGGTCCAGCTGTCTGGTGTGCCACCGGTCTCCAGGAAACAATTAGAGACTGCCCCACCGTGACAGGATGTAGGCAGCGTCTCCAGCGCAGGGCTCTCTCTCTCTCCCTGCTGAGCCCAACCTCCACCACTGAAAAACAAACCAAGCAGCGAGGGACTCTCGGGATTGTCAGGTAGGCAAGGGATAACACCTCTGTTGGTATATAGAAAAATGCTGCAGTAAATCCTTTGCGTTTATTTCCCATCTTTTGGAGCACTGTGGGCAAAAAAACAAAACAAAAAAACAACCTTTTGGAAATTGTGAAAGAAGTTATTTGTGTCTGTTCTGTGCGGTGACTCCAGATGGTGGAACAAGAGTTTGATGAATTTACAGTGAGATATCCAGGGGTGATGGAATAATCCTGCATGTCACTAGACGAGACATGACGTGAGTACGCTCAGCATCATGGAAGAGATGATAGAAGGAAACTGTTGGATCTAAAGCAAGTAGTTTTAGTTTCTGGTTAAATGAAAAAACATATACAGATGTACGTATAAACACATACATCATTCCTGCAGATGGGAGTGTCTGATTGAAAAGGGGAAAAAGGGTCCTTTAATAACATAGTGTGGTAGCATGGGATCGTGGGAGTTGTTGTTTTCAATCTTAAACGTTCATCATTTCCAATGAAAGTGTGTCCGGGGAAGAAATGTTCATGCACAAAATATTGAATTCACTCCCTGACCCTCCTGGAAATGACATCATCAGGCAATGGAATGAAACACACCAACGTGCATGAAGACTTTTTCTCATTATGTATTTGCCATTATGCATTACTTTTTCTCTTATGTATTTCTCATGTCAGGAATATTTGTTATTTGTTGTTGAAAATGTAGTTTTAAGTCTAGTTGTTTTAAATACTTTAATGTGTGCAATTACTGATGATGTATAAAATAATAATAATAATAATAATAATAATAATAATAATAATAATAATAATAATAATAATAATAATAATAATAATAATAATAATAATGCAACCCAAAGATCTCAACAAACGCTTTATGAGGAGGAGGTCAGGATGGTGGAGGAAAACTGCTGCAACAGACTTTGTTTTTGTGGTAGTTGGGTAAAAGAACCACAAGTCTGCTTTGCCCAGTTGCTAGTCAATGTATGAATGAAGCATCGGATGATGTAAGAGTTACCTCAAGCTTTCCCTGAAACACAAATCTCAAGTTGTATCAGTGCTGCATAGTAAACCCAATGTCAACATTTCCTCAGCAGCGCTGCATTCTGATTTTTTTTCTGCACGGGCTGCTCTCTCATACCGCAAAACATCCACGCTCCTGATCACTATCGCATGCCGTCCCTCCATCCCTCTCGGCCGGTTTCTCTCACTGTAAAACATGGAAATGGAAAAAACTAAGCTGGAGTGTTTTTTTCTTCTTCCTATAGCAGGGCTGCCAAATGCATCCAAATGAGTCACAGCCGGACTCGTGTGTCATTCCTTAGGCCTGATGCTGCACACGAGCGCAAGTCAAATGCACTTAAATTGAATTAATGTTGGGTTCAAGCACAAAACATGATGTATTTCAAACTTCAACCAAAACCAAGGCTGTTCCCTTAACTTAGTCAAAATTGTTTTAGCAGTCTAACCCTAACCAAACATTGGACACTACTCTCCAGTGTCATATCCCAATGGCATGACAGACGTCACGCTTCCTAAAGGTTTGCCAGTGATCAAGATGAGGTCATTTTTATTTCATTTCTCCATGTTGAGCACAGAGTTTCACAATACAGTAAAAGTTCCATTCATGCTATACATGTAGAACATACACATAATATAAATGCTCATTGCATTTTTAATTAAACAGGATAATGAAAGACATCATCAAATTCAAATGCATGCACACCAAGAAAATGAAATTGATGTGATTTTCCAAAATGTCTTGGTGACGATAATGAAAGTTCAAAATGCAAGAGACATTTCTCATCAACTTTGACTTCATTTGAGCCCCAAGCATCGTTGACGTCAGTTTTTATCATGCTGGGGGTTGTGTGCTCGGAATACGTTTCCACTTATCAAGAGCAGAAGATTGATTCAGGATGTTGTGGTGGAGACATGTATCTGGAGAGACCTGAACGTAGCAGCCTCTGGTTTTCTGCCGCCGTTTCATTGCATCTGTTTCCTTTCACTGAGAAATCTACTAGGAGGAATATAAGCAGTTGATATATTTAATCTTCTCACAAACAAACACATTCTAAATGTAGAAAGATGACTGTAGAGTCTATAAAGAGTATATGAGTTTCTATTTGTTCACACTCTGATTCTTGCAAACAAAAAATAAAAGAATTGGTACAATTTAAGCACCAATGTTGATTTTTGTTGTTGTCTTTTATTTGTGAAAAGGTGAAAAGTTTGCATTCCGAAACATTTAAGACACCACAAGTGTGTGTTTAGCCACAAATACACACTAATTATTATCTTTGCTCTTCAAGTTGTGCATCTGTGAACTGTAGCACAATCTGTACTGCCCAGACTGCAACCAAACTCCTCCAATATGACTCTTTATCCAGTGGGTTTAAGTGCACAGTCTCTGTTATGTAATAGCTGATCATCCCCTGTTTCCATGGTAATGCTACCTAGAAGTGGTGAGGACAGTGCTTGGTTTTAAACATAAGAAAAAAGCACCTTGCTGTCGTTCTTAACTTCGATTCTTTCTCTCATGATGTTGTTGTTCAAGGATTAGAGCTGCATTCTGTTCATCATCTTTACAGAACCATTTTGGAAGTGTCGAATGCTCCTGAGAAGCTTTATTGTTTGAGATTGTGAATGAGCACGCAGTTGGGGAGTTAAAATTAAAACGGCATTGCTTGATTTCTGGTTCTGCGTAGGTATCCTTAAATTTGCAGTAACTAAATAAAGTATTATTTGAATCCAGATTCAACACATTTAACCCTGGGAAACCTAAATCTTATGAAAGGATAAAAGAGAAAACACAGAGAGAAACCAAGAACCAAAATATTACAGCTTTTGTTGTCAATCTATAAAGATTATTTTTGCTTCATTGTTGTGTTGAAAATGAGCATCTGTGTGTCCTGACCAAGTCTGTGGAGTCTCGTTGTCACAGGGGCTCAGCATCGGTGATCTGGGAGATGGACATGATCCGGATTTGGATGTTAGGATGGACCGGTTTGGAAGGTTGTGCATATGAATGACGCCCACATTACTCATTTCTAATACATTCGAGAGAATGGTGACATTTGCAAAAGCTATTTTACGTGACATTACGCTAATCCATCAAACTAAATGCACTACGACACAAGTGAAGCAGTATGTCAAGGAATATAGGAGCGATATCAAAACAGTATTGATAAACAAAAAGATTGAGGTAGAATAAAAGACAGAGCGAGAGAAACCCCGCGGATACACAAGCAGGCATGATCGTCGTCGTCTGGGGGGATCCATGTGTCAGGAGACCCACGAGGGATCACTGATGCCATACACTGCTGAACTACTGCCGCGTGTGTGGCTTGGCTTAACAGGATTGGCTGGTGTGCTGTGTCTTAGATACCATTAATCCCTCTTATCCACTTACTGCACCTTAAACTGTGGAGGAAGGATTGCTGCTATCTCCTGTCTGTGATCCATTCTTAAAATCTGAACCGGAGGAAAAGCTTCACATTACATCCTAAACCACGGCTGTATATTCTAATACTTTGGATTTCACAGGTGAAGACATTTGTGGCAGTTGATATTTCTATATTGTGTTATTTTCCATTGATATCAAATGTAAACCCCACAAATCCTGTAATCTCTCTATCCACCTGTTCTGTTTTATTGTTTTCATCATCCTTTAATTCCTTTCCTTCTCTCAGACCAGGTGATTTTAAGTCAGCTCGGCTTTACCGTAGTTAGCCAATGAGAATCCACCATCTGCCTGTGGAGTTGTAGGTCGTAGACATATAATACACCTCCGCCAGATGACATCACTTAGACCTAAAATATTCATGTGAATTGTAATAAAATAGTCCATAATATTAACTACTATATCAACTATAAATCATCAACCACATCCCATCTTTCATAAAATGGTGACAGATGAAGGAAAATTAACCAAACTGCTGGACTAATAAAAGCTATAAAGTTATCTAGATTAAACAGTGTCTTTATAAACATTTATTCCTTCCATGTAGCCCCTATTTTCCGACTAGTGGATATACTTTATATGTCATTGTAATTCAGACTCCCTCAGCATGAAGAACCATGACCAGCATGTGTTATATGTGAAATGTTAGCCCTGTCAGCAGCCGTGACTTTTCTATAACCAGCGGCGGCCTGTTTATGATATTTTTATTAATGGTGCTCAAAGAAGAAATGTCTTGTTGAAGGTCAGACCAATCAAGGGATTGATGGAATATACAGTGAGCCCTCGCGCATTCGCACATCAACGCTTGTGACTTCACCTCATCGTGGATTTTTGGTCGGCAGTCACGTGATACCGTAAGCACATTCTATTGGCTGACGGCATCCGGAAGTGCACTACGTTCTGTGAGACTCGGACTTCCGTGAGACACAAAAGTGCTTTAAACAGTGAATAAAAGTGTGGGAAAAGGTAACACAGATAGGAGGTGTTTTAATATCAGTATGGGGAGGGTTCATAAACGTTTAAATTACCGTAAAAAATGAGATAGTTCTGAATTCGTTAATGTTGTGTGGTTCATGGAACGCATTAACTGCGAGGAACGAATGCGCACTGTAATCACATCAGGTATTCAACGTATAGAGAAAGCAGACCAACTCTTGACAAGTGTACTGCACAAGACTTCATAAAATCATGATATAAAACAAGCAACAATTACAGATAAAGATCTTGGTACCTAAGGTCCGGTGCAGGCAGGGAGTTGTGCTGCAGAAGAACGGCGGATTTGTTGATTTCCTTGTTTGCTGTTTTTCTTTTCTTTTAGGTTGTAATCATTGTCATCCAAGTTCTCGCTCCTTTTCAGAATGTTCCGATTGTTCTGAGCGCCACCCTTCTTGTACCAATAGTAAGGTTTAATTGCATGTCCCAGAATCATACCACTTGTGTTTTACCCACAGAAGAAGGGGAATGGTCATCTTATGGAGGAGGTCAGCCCACACATGTTTGATTGAATGTCATTCTCAGTGAGACGTCCTGTCATTTCATATGTGACCGTTTGAAAACATAATTTGGTGTGGATGGAAGTCAAAATCACACCATTTTAAAGAAGTAGACGCAGCTTTAATAAATATAATAAAGAATGCAGGTCGTACGTGATATCCTACAGTGGGTCATGGCGCTTTGCAAAAAGCTATTTCCTGTTCAGACAGTAAATCATTCCATAGGTATCAGAATGAAGTCTTGCCCACTATGACCCCTGAACTAGAATTGCTACTCACCATCTTGGACAGAACTCGCTGGAGTCTGAAAGCTGTCTCTGCTCTGGACCAACGGACCGAATCGATGAGCCAAGCATCCAGGACAGAAAGGACTAAAACCCCGGGTCATAATTACATTAGCTGGATGCATAAACACGCCCGTTTGCCTTTCCCTTTCTTCTGTGGGTGGCTGAAATCTTGAAATTAAATAAGATAATGGAAAAGGGAAAGGTTATTAGATTACTGCAGAAGGATTACAAGTACAACCCTGTTCGCACAACTGTTTGTCACAGCACCAGCGATTTCCACTGTTTGCCACATTTTGATGCCCTGACATCTACCCCTCCACTGCAACTACAGCCTGCAAATGTGTCAACGTTAGCTTATCTCCTAAAAGATAGTGCTGTGCTCTCCAGAGAATGCTCAGCTATGTTGAGTTTGGAAAAATTGATCTTCCCGTTAGAGAGTGCAGGAAATCCATTCACTGCTGTCAAAGCAATATTACAATGAAAGCAGACGATGTAGATTTCCTGCAGATCTTAGGCGACTTGGGAGCTCAAATAGAATTACTACTCATGTTTGGTAGGAAAGAGGATATATTTGATGAAGAAGGTGTTTTTAAAACCTGTATTGGCATTTCAGGAGTGCTTTGGTCGACAATCAACTTCTTTTAGCATTGAAGAATTTTATGAATTATCTGTGGCTTAAAAGTAGTTTGGTGTAATGAAGACAATATGCACATTTTAAAACAAGGCACTCAGAGATTGCAACATCCCGCGACACCCCTGAATTCAGCATTTTACCCTGACATACACATTTTTGTGCCTCTGGATTCCTGAAAATGTTGCTTTTTGTTTTGTGATTATATCTCGTCAGGTTTCAGAGATGTGTTCCTAAAAAGGTTTAAAAGTGAAACTTTGAGCTTGACCTATTTTTCCTCAAAGGTCAAGGTCATCATCCCCTTTGTGCTTTTTAATTCATCTTTCTATCTCCATCTTTCTATCTACGGAAGTAACTTGGACGGGCCTTTATTGTGGAATTTTGAAGTTCCCTTTCTCAGGAAGCAGTACTAGTTTCTTGATTTTATACCCCTAAAAGAGGTTTAAAAAAATGTGGCAGCATGAGATAATACCCGTCATTTTATTCCAAACACTTATATAATTTGTCCTGGCCTGGTCTTTCCTTTCTTATGGCAAATCCATAAGACGGTTGTGACCCGTTTCCCTTTATATTTCATGACATATGGTATATTAATGGATACATTCACTAAGTAAGGCTTTACCTGGGCCTTATGCACTTGAATAATACTGTTCTGCAGCACACATTTAGACTCAACAGTTATTAAAGTTAACCATCTAGCTGCTTGTCCAAAATTTCAGAAAGAAGGTAAGAAAGTGTTCCAACAGTCTTATGCCACAGCTCCATGTGCTGGTGAAGCATTAATCTGAACGGGACGGTGTCACGCGTGGACCCTATCTGTTCCCGTTACATAAAGCCCAGATGCGTTCTGTTCCACGCGGCACCGGAGAGACTTTCAGAGGATGAATATTATGTTGTCAGCGGTGTCCTTTTAGAGGCGAGTGGTGCCTGGGTTGATTTGTCCCATCTATGTTCAAATCAGCTTTCTTTACTGAGCCCATTTGTGTGCATACTTATTATGCTGTCAGTGTTTTCTTTAGTGAACCGCTCCGCTTGGCTGAGCTGTTGCATTTCTGTCCTGATGTGTGGCATCAATGTGATCTATTGTTGTGCCGCGCTGCTTTAGATTGCAGACTATGAGCGCACGCGGCACACTGCTAGCATTATTCCACTTCACACAGTCCATCACATCTTTTTATTCTAGTCTTCCTACATCCAATTGTTAGCGTTCAGTCTCTATGAGCACTCTCTAACCTAGAGAGGACAGCTTCACTGGTTTTTCTTTAATTACCATGGAAATTCCGTCTTCATCACGTCCTGTCTGGCCTCTATAATCAACTGTAGACAGCATGTTTGGATTCAAAAATCATGACAAGAATAACAACTCAGTCTTCTCTTTCATCCACCTAATTAAAGCTGAATTCCCATAGAGCGTGATGCTGTTTTCTTTTTTTCTACTGATATTGTGTCATTGTTGTTTTCAACGCCTGTCAGTGATGTCTTTGGTATTGTTCAAGAAGGAAGATATGAGCTGCAACCCCAACGGTGACAACTGTTTATTAAAAGTTGGGGGAGATGGGATTTAATAATTAAAGGCTTTCTGCAGGGACAGTTTTAAAATGATACTTTATAGAAACATCAGACAATAGGGATTTTTTTAGAACAATAAATGTTCATTTATTGATATCAGCTCTTTTACTCCTGCTGCATACATATTATCTAAAAGTTTGAGTGTTGAATGATTATGCCCACAAAAGTAGAATATGTAGAGGTCACGCGTGATTCATATGCAGCTCTCACTTCCAGGTGCATTGTGGATATTCAACATATGGAGTTAGTTCACAGTCAGGTATCTTTTCTTGGTATAGAGAAATTTCAGGAGGTTTGTGTCCTTTCAGGTGATGAATCTGCTTTTTTACAGTTGGATATAGTTTAGGCTGATGATAAGTTTCTCATTATAAATCCTCATTTCCCTGTATTTATCAGATGAACCCTGGAATTTGAAAGTTTCTAATCATGTGTCTTTTCCAGGAGGCATGATGATCACTGCCTGATACCAATTTCATAAATATTGTTTCCGTCACGTCGAGAAAGAAGTTTCACTTTTCTCAAACGAATCATCTACAGTTGATGAGACTCTCTTTACTCCGTTCAATGAGAACCGACGCGGCGAGTTGGCACTTGTTCTCATGCAGTTGAGGAAAAGCAATTCTTGGAAATCAAGTCATTCTCATGTGTGAGTTCCTTTCACACATGAGGAAGTAAAACGAGAATACGAACTCGTTGCGCAATTAACAGGTTTTAATGAAATATGTTGAATTATAGAGCATCCTCATGTTCCTCGTAGCCTGAAGAGTTTGGTTCATTTCAAATGAAAGATTTCTGTGTTTTTTGTTTTTTATGTTCATACTCACTTCAACTCACAATACAATTATGTCATCAAATGTTGTGCATCCCATGTGATGGTTGGTTATTTATGATGAATCCATGACAGAAGATTGACAAGATTAAGAAAACGTCCCATTTCTCTGACACACAGGAAGCTGCTTGCTGGCTAAACCCCGTTTCTAGCCTGGTGAGCACGTCATTGAAATGCTCAGCGTCTAAGTACTTCCTGTTTATTGTTACATTACATTTTCAAACTGATATATCGTGTTTCTCTACTCCCTGCACACACGACAAGACTTTCCCTTTCAGGACTTAAATCCTCTAAATAATAATGAACCACTTCCTATGACAATTTGTTATCATGTGAAACTGGATATATACAAGCAAACAGTAAAAGCTTCCTTCATCTGAATTAGTTCTTTACATTAATATTGATTTAATTGTCAGCAGTGGAGGTTTTGCAGCAATATTATTTCTGCTCTTCTTTTCACCAAATGGAGGCTGTGGGAGAAGAAGCTCCCAGATTCTTTGGTTTGTATTTACAACTTATAGGATGATGTGAATGTTGTGTGACTTAGCTGGTACAGTCAGGATGGTATGACATGAATGTGAATTTTTTTTCAACCAGAGCTACTGCTGTCAGTCAAATCTGAAAAAACCGCAGTCACTCCATCCTGATGAGCGTAGCTGTATTTTTGATTGATAAAATGGTACAAATATTTCAAAATAGTCAAAAAAAATCTTGTCAGCTTGACTTGTGTTCAAATTAATTTTTGTGCTACTAATAAAAACTTTACCTCCCTTTAAAACCTCCCTTTACATTAAAAATGCTGATTACAAAGACATGAAGGGGGAGGTGAAAAATGAAAAAGTGTCATGAACTTGACATTTTTTCCTAAGATCTCTTCCAAAAATGCGAAGGTTTCATTCATGTAACATGTACCACATTTCAACCGAGTTTCAAGGTAATCTGGTTCAATAAATCAACAAACAGAAGTAGAAAGAATTCCTCCACCAAAGTCGTGGAGTTCCCTTCAATTTAATCAAACCATGAAGTACAGCAAGATGCAAGCACCATCAGAATGAGAAAAGCTGCTTTTACATTTATATTACAGAAAATGAAAATAAATAAATAAATAGACCATCCTTTGCCCTGCAATCTAAAAATCAATGGAATTGTGTTGTCAGGCGCGATGCCCTTTGAGGTTGATAAAAATCCATGTAGTTTTGTACTTAATCTATAATAATCCATTTTGCAATATTGAATAAAGTTTTAAAAAAAAAAAAGATTTTTCTCATCCACACACTCAATTTCCACACCTGTATGGTGGATATCAATGTTCATAAACATGGATCATTTAAAAACTAATATGTTCTTCTCTGTTTTATAACCACGCATCAGGTAAAGCTGTCACACAGTCTAATCAGTTTAACTTTATTTAATCATGTCGACAGACAAAGAGGTCATTTGTAAAGTGACGTCAGATCAACCAAGCACAAATCATAGGACACCATCAGATCACACACACACACACACGCACGCACGCACGCACGCACGCACGCACGCACCTGGCGTGTTGGATCATCTGGAAAATGATTTGGTCACGTGGGCCATCAACAGTTCCTTCAGCTGTCAGTCATGCTGTCCCGCAGACCCCGCCTCCTACGGAAGGTCGTGTGACACGTGACTGACTCAATATAGCGGAGGTGTTGCGCTTTATAGTTCCGACGGGTCCTAAAACCCTGCCCAGTGGATCCTCCTGGATACCGGGAGAGAAACCAGCCTGCTGTTTTGAGTCAGGTAGTGTGTGTCGCTCCGTCTTTTCAGGACGTAATCCTCATTTTATTTTTTCGTACACTGGGAGGCAAAAAATAAAAATAAAAAAATAAAACGAAAATCAAAAGATATTCGTGTTGTTTAAAGTTTGCCCCCTCAGTTCCGCTTTCTCTTCCAAGCCTCAACTATTCCAGATTTTCGTGGAGTTTGTTTCTCATTTCACGGGTCGGGACATGATCGATACTGTAGTTATCACTTTGTAATTGACGTACAAGTTGAGTGTGTGTGTTTTCCGAAGCTTTGCCGCTCACATTTCATGCTCAACCGTGTGAAAGTATTTACTTTAGGTTCGGTAAGGAGCAATTTGTCACCGGGTTACGTCGGTTTGTTTACCCGTAAACACGATGACAGGATCTGTTTTAATGGAGTGTAGATGTTTACCTCTACTCCTAAAACGTTCGCTCGCATATTTTTTTTTTTTAAAACAGTAAAGTCGGTTTTTAGTGTTTGTGGAGATTTGTGCTGCTGCTGGATCAGTTTTTGGGTGTAAACTTCTGTCAACACAAGAGAGCAGCAGCAGGACGGTGGGATGAGATTGTAACACCCCCACCACCGTCAGGCATCATGAGGGAGACGGTGAACTCCTTGCACCCTCATCTGTGGGTGTCCTTTGTGGATGGTAACCATCCCAGTGAAAGCAACATTTATTTCCTCCATGAAAGGGGAAAACCTGGTGATTTTTCCCTCAACAATAAACCGGATGTTGGCCAGTCATGGTTCAATGTGCGTCTGCACTGCTCACAAAGATCCCAAGTGGAAGTGTAGTTAATTAAATTTTGAGTTCTTTTTAGTAGGATGGGAGATTTCTTTCCACTTTCTTTGTAACGCTGAAATTGTGGCCTTTCAGATATTTTTTTCCTCGTCATAATAATATAAGGCCCAACAGATTAGAAATAACCCGACATCGACAACCCGTGACTTTTTATCGTTGCATGGAGCGAAGAATCCAAATTCGGATTGTTCAAGTTCTTAAAATGTAGATATCTGGCGTTGATCAGTATATAGCTGGTTACTAAACAGTAATGGAGAAGGCTAATATACTGTATAACTGAGGTCACAGAAATTCAGAGTCATTCAAATGGGAATCATTTTTGTTTGAAAGTTAAGAAGTCACAAAAAATAATTGCAGATTTGTGTTCATGGAAAATCAGCTATTACGCCAAAGGTCCAGAGGCCTGAGTACTGATCTCACCCTTTACACAAGCTTTTCGGCCTCACACTGCCTCCCAAATTTTAATAGATTTTCCATTCGTTTTTCACTTAACTGCTAACTGCTGCTAGCTGTTTTTAAAATCCAGACGCATTTGTCTTCCCAATTTTACCTCCCCGTCCACCTTTTGACCTATGCTATTTCTAAACTGTTGCTGTATTCTCAGCTAAAAAGTTTGCTTCAGCTCAGAACAGCAAGGCAACAGTCCCATCCAGGCCATGTTCATGACTTAAAGTACCCATCAAAAGTTCCTTCTTTCGCTGTCTGAATTTTTCACTTACAAGGGAAACATTCTCTACCTGTATTATGTTCAGAGTTTTCCAAGGTTTTATTTTCACTGACTGAAACACTACATTTATATTCCACGCTGGAGGCACATGGACATGGTTGGGGTGGATAGTAGAGTAGGACTCAGAAACCAACAGAAGCCGCAGTTGGAGTCCAGCCTGTGGTCTGTGGTTATGCACTTGAATTGAGGTTCAGTAAACATTGTGATTTTGGTCAAAAGCTTTTGAAAACAATTGGAATATGTTGTCAGTCATTACTGATCTGTTCTGTATTAATACACTGGTGACCTGCCATGTATGCGGTTAAAAGGCAGAAAAATGTCATCAGTGTTGTCTTAAATCACATGTTCACACTTGTAAATTATGGATCCAGTATAATTTGTCTTGATGGAGTTGAGTGAAAACCTTCTCAACAGTAAAGCAATCAGAAGAAGAATCTGGTACTCAGTCGTTTAAATTTCCCAGATATTTTCTCTGAAATCTGAATTTGAGGCTAACTTCGGTATTGTAGTAGAAAGTTCATCCCTCTCTCGTCCTCTGAGACTCCTTTTAAGCCTTCACTAGCGGAAGCCATTCCATCAGCATTACACTCTTCGAAGGACGGCTGCTGTAAGGCTTGTAAACTTCAGGCGCCACAGGAAGAAGGTCCCCACATTCCAAATACTGCGCCTCTTGTGACTAGTGAGGCTAATGCCCAAACTGGAGCGCGGGTAAAGCAGGATCTCCATAGTCAACATGTTTCCGTTAGACAATCCTTTAAGGCAGTCTTTCAGCCACCTAACTGCTGATGTTATACGGACTTAACGAGTGTGAGAAGAAATTAATTTCTTAAAAGATCAGATATATTTCTGTAGTAGGTTAGCTCTGTCTTGCAATAACTAAAAAACATTCTCTAGTTTTAGAATTCGGTCTTATTTGGTTGCTTGGCAATGACTCAGTTAACATTACGTCATGTTGGCAGAGATCAGCCCCTCTACATTGGAGTTTCTCTTACAAAGTGTGACATGATGATGCAGTGGATAGCAACAAAGTCAATTCCACCTGAGGACTTAGGTTAGCCGAGTTTGTGAAAAAATATTTTGACAGTAATGGGAGCACATGTCATACTAATCCAGATTTATTCTAAATTCACTGTTTCTTGACTGCTGATCATGTTATTTATTAAATGTTCATGGTGTCAAAGGCAGGGTGAAGTACATAGGTCTTATTTAGTATTAAACCATTTCAGACTGAGCATCTTCAAGGAGTGGGTTATCAATCGACCAGCTGATCGATTCATGCTGTACGTCCCCTTTTAATTGTGGAGCTCTTAGTCAAGAGTTTGATTTTTACTGTTCTAGTGTACTTTTGGGATATAAAAGAGCATAAGAAAAGAGCTCACTTTAATGTGTTTATTCTTTCTCTTGATTTTTGTAAACAAACAAATCCTTTCTATACTGAATTCAACTCATCACTGGCTACCAGACTACAGTTTTGGAGCCCATAATTCTTTTTCTTTACTTGCCTCCAACTTTTAAATCTCATTAATAAGCTCATTTAGCTGAGTTCCATTGTGCTTTGTCAGAGTCCAAGCATGACTTTCCAACTTCCTCCCATCATTTAGCACAAGCTGGCACTGCATAAGCTCGCTTGTTGGTGGATGTTTTGTGGTTGTTGTCACGCGAGTGGATACTAATGAGGTCTATTTATTTCCTTGTTGTGCTTGGGGACAAATAAGGTGACAGGAACCTGTGAAGCACTGGAACCTTTCACATTGCTTTGCGGTGCCTTCCATTCAACTTTTTGTATGTTTGTGAAAAAATTTATCTTTGGCTTTTATCTCTTTTTTTTCTCAGTTTCTGTTTTGTGCACAATTGTCATTTCATCATTTTGGATTAGGTAAGCGTAAAATATGTTAAATGCATAAGCCTTAAATATATTTCCTTGTCGTTTTACCTTTTCTCACTTCACATACTTTTGTGCAACTCACAAAGTGAAAGGAAGCCAGAATTGACCAAGCAGTAAAAGTAGACAAGAGGAAGATTCAAAGCAGTAAAATGGACACAGAGCCTTTAATGGGAAGCCATACAGAAGCTCTCAGCCTCAACTGATGCGATTTGAGGCTTGATGAATCCTTGTGTGTTGATCCTTCTGGTTGCCCAATGAGTTCATAGCTGAGAATCATTATCCCAGATTTAGACCTCATTATGCCTCACAACTCCAGTAACAAATTCATTTTAGCACCTTTGTGCTCTGCCGGGACCGTGCCCTGACTTCAAACATGTTCTCCCTCCCCAAACTTAATTCAGGAATTGTTGGAGTGGTACCTGTTTGGGAAAGTGGTCCTTGTTTGTGGATTTGTTGTAGATGTCAAGTTGATGGTCACTAATTTAGTCTATTAATGACACTGTTATTATAGTTCCATTTTATAAGTGGACTTTAATGTGCAAAGCCACACTCAACAAGGACTGAACCAACTATCCCACCATGTTTCCCCCTTCTCAATGAGTTTTTAAAAACCAAACCTGATAGGCTGAAATTTTATATCTCTTCAATTTATTGCACGTCACAGAACGTTTTCCTCAGAAAAAAGATTTAAATTTTTTATTTTAGTTCATTTGAGATATTTTGCTAAAACTCCATCCATTTAAATACTTTTCACCTGGCATATATACATCCTGCGAAGCGGTGATGTACAATATTGTAATTGTCAGTGTTTGTGTGTTCGTCTGTCCGTTCACCAAATATCATCACAACCGTTACAGATAGAAAGATGAAAGAAAAAGCACATTACTCGGGCGGCAAAGGGGATGAAAATGACTGCCTTATTGTCGCTCGATTTTGATACGATCAGGCCACAATCGGCCAATACCCTACACTGAGCCATGATGTGAAGGCAATGAATGATGATCGTGTCTTGAAATATGATATGATACATTACATTTACACAAATGCTGTTACTCTTTTTGGTACTGAATGAATGATTACTAAAGGGAATGATTTCTGAGAGATAATAATATACAGTATTTATAACAAGGTAGACCAGTATAGGGGTTAAGACATGAGAGTGACATTGAAAGAATTTGAATAAAGAAGAGGAAGTACAGTACTGTATAATGGATTTTCGTTGTTGAAAAGAACTGACACTACTGTATATGGAAAGATGTGCCTTCTTGCCTTTTTATTGAACTCACAATAGTCTTCTGTCGTCATGGTCATCAACTTACAAAGAGTGAAGTGGGTCAAGGTCTGTCTGACCACCTGTTCCCCTGTCAGGGGCTGTTATGTAGACAAACTTACCTGCACTACATTAAGTTTTCCTTCTTTTTTAGTGTATAGAGATCTCACATTGTGGACATTTTCTTCGTTCTCTTGCACCTTGTAGTTCATGTCACACGTTCGGGTAACTGCAACAGTGGAAGTAAACACGTTTTATTGAGGGGGATTTTTTAAATAGTTGTCCGGATTTTAACAAAGCAAGGGGAGACATAGAAATCCATTTACCAGAATTATTCCGATCTAACATACAACAGTCAGTGTCTTGCTGCAAATCCTTACATGTGCAGTAGTGTTACTTCTCAAGCATTTGCTCACTCCTCCCCCTGCTCACCCACTTTAACTGTCATGTCATCTCAGTTTGACATGGAGATACCCTCAGTTGAACTGGCGACAGTCTAGACATGTCACAACGTTTTCTCCCTGCCCTACCGTTTCCTTGTTGGTATAGATTTGTTACAGAATCTTTCTAATCTAATACAGTTCACTGTAAAAAGATTCTACACCCCAACAACAAGGAAAATCGGCAACTTGTCAATCAACATACTGACATTGCCTCTAATCCCACTCACAAACTGAATAATTCATAGTCAATTAGAGCTGAGAGGCTGAAGTCTTTCTGGCACAAGTGCATTTTCAGTGATTCATTTCATGAGCTATGCAAGGGGTCTCTTAATTGTTGTTTACTGCTTGCTGGCCAACCACATGTTATTTTTATGTCATGGTGATTACTCCCAGCAGTGCTCGGAGAGCTTGGGAAATGAAGTCCATTAAGGGGTCCTGAGAGCTGTTTTCCTGTCAAGCTCCATGAAACGCTTCCAGGTTCAAACTTAACTGGATGAGGACAATAAATCTTCAATGTCAAGTGTCAGGAAATGGGATGCATGAAGTGATGGAGGTAGTATATTATGATTCCACAGTGCAGGAAAATACCTGCAAGTGTTGTGCAAAGATTGATTTTTAATGGGATCCCAGAAGAACAGTTGAAATTGCAGAATGAGTGGAATCGTATGGAAATAATATTAAAAGCTGCACGAGCACAGCTGATGGCTGACCAGTGCCTCAGACTACAGGGTGATGATGTCATAAGGAGCAGGCTTGCCTTTCCTTGGAACCGTTCTCCTTTGACATCAGTAAATGCCAAGTTGACATAGTAAAGAAAAGCTATAAAAAAATGCAAACTGAATTCTGAGAGATGGAAAAATAGGTTTTTAAATAGCGTCTCTGCCCTTCAGACAACACACTTCAAAATTTGAAGCCTCAGCACGGCAGTCCAACCAGCCCGACAAAGAGTTGTCTACATACATGTATTTATGTGATGCACACACATACACACTTGTTTTTTTTTTAATCAGGATCATTCATCATCCCTACCTCTTGTCGTTGTGTCTGTGAAAAATAATCAAACGTTGCAATGAAAAATACTGTTTGTTCTATCCTGGTTAAAGTTTAATACAGTACAAACTATTTATTAACAAAATGTGTCTCTATTATATCACCACCTATTGCTGTGACAGTTTTTCCTGTCATGCTGATGACTAAAATAGAAATAAGCAGGGCAAAGGTGCAACAAGTTGTTTCTCAGGTGGTAACTGTACAGTACAGACTACACCTACAGTCTGTCAGTGCAAATGTTGCAGCTTCTCAAGATGAAGAAAAATGACTGTTCCCCAGCAGCTGGGAAACTGAAGCGAGACATGGAAGTTAAGCTACTTTGACTAAAATTATATTTTTGATGTTTATGTTGGTTTTAATTGGATTGGTTTCAGTTTATGTTTGGAGGAACTGTATAGTAACTTCACAATAATAATAATAATTAACCAACACAAATGTCGTCCGTGAGAAATCATCAACCAGCTATTTTCAATGACCTGACATCTCACCGTCTTTGGTTTTTATTTGAGGCTGATCCAAACAATGCTGGTGTAACGCTGCCCCTAGTGTGTGTTTAAAGGTTGCACGTCAGTTGCAGAAGTACAGTATGTATGACATTAAACACACATTTTTTTTCTGGTTGTGTGTCCTGCATGTCAGCTCACCAGACGGTGGTTAGCTATTGTTAGTAACGCTGCTGTCATCATAAAGGTAGTACAACAATAACCTCACCTTCCACCTCGTGTGTTTGTGTGGGTGTCTGTGCTTGTGTGTGGGTGGCATGTTTTCATGTACTGCAGTTGCATTACGCACACATACACACACACACACACACACACACACACACACACACACACACACACACACACACACACACACACACACACACACACACACACACACTCCAAACAGTGTAAAAAGTTTTCTCCCTCTTTAGTTTTAAGTCTATAAGCCTCTGTTTGTGTTTCACTGTAGCACAGCTGATCATACAAGCTGTGGGAGTGAAGATTTAGTAATTCCACTACAAGCTGGCAAATGTTGAAATTCTTGAAAAGTCACATTTTATTAATCGTTTATAGCCGTGCCAGTGTATATCTGTATCTGCAGAACATCAGTGGTTGTGTTTAGCAATGCTTCTGTGAGCGTAAAATGAATGAATAGTCTCCAAAACGAATGTCCACCCGTGTGTAATACCCTTCAGCACATTTCACAAACCTTACCTACCAGCATCACCAATCTTCATGCTCGGGGATTCAGGGATTCAGCTGTTTTTTGCTCCGTTGCTCAGTGTCAAGTGCTCGTCAGGGATCAATTGTGAATGAAGCGAGTTTTGTTGTTGTCAGTAAGAAATTCACGTGATGCTGTTGCTTTCAGTGTCCACGTGTCAAGACATTAATGTGGGAGTGGAAGACAAGCTTATTGAGGATGAGTATGGACTCCCAGAGCTGTCTGTCAGGACGTCCATCGGAGCGTGAAAATCTTTTCCTCTTAGTGTATTCTATTGATTAGTCATACACTACAATTTTGTGATGTCCTAGAATTCTAATCTTTATTTGGGGGTCTTTAGCAGTATGACATTAAAATGCGATTAATTAGATTAATTACAAATCCTGTAATTAATTAGATTAACTTTTTAAATCGCCTGACAGCACTAATTTAAATATTCCATTTTTGCTTCATCAACAACAAGTTGGTGCATTTTGTTTTTTTGGATTTTACTTCTGATTTTCTGCTATCAACTGTAACTCTTCTCCCTCACGTACATCAAATGAAATGTGTTCATACATTTTCTGAACATATTTTTTTCGTTCCACACATGGCCCTGAGTTAAACAGGCTCAACTGGTGGCCACCGCTACCCGCCACCAGACCCTCAATGACCCCTGACTGAAAACTGGTAGTTGACTTAAGTGTTAAATTAAACACTGGTTTCAACCTGTAATCTTCAATTCCCATGAAAACCTGTTTCTCTCTCACAGCCTGACTGTTTGCTGACAGGAGTCCTGAGGCCTCCACACGTGGAGCAGTGTGATGAAGCCCTGAACTGCTTCACGTCCAGCTGGCAGCGCCAACTTGGCTGCGTTGCACATGGTGACCAATACAGACGCTTCAGAGGGCTGACAGCCTCACAGCTTACCCCTGTGAAGTCCGCCTGGCAACAGCAACCATAAAAATGAGCTCTCATAGTCGGACAGGTAAGATGTTGAAAGAAAAAAAAAATTAAGAAGGACTTTTCTCTGGTAGTCTTGTGTAAAAGTTAATACCTGGACTTTAATCTGTGATGCATTCAGTTCAAAACAATAAGTAAATAGTGGAATCACTGCTTCTGTTTGGATGTGAAGGAGAATGCAAATGAAGAGGGTGGAGGCTACATGACCTGTTGTTGTTTTTTCATTTTTTTATTCTGACAGTGCAAACAGGAAGTTGTTTTTCTTCAGTCGTGTAAGTTCTAACTTTAATCAAAAGTTAGAAGTTTTGATGTACTGCGAAGTCGGAATTGGAACAAACTAAACATATATGTTTCTTTAATCCTTAAACCCTCAAATGTCATAAAAATCTCAAATGAATTTTACAACGTTGCTAAAATAATATTTTACCATTCAAGATGGAAGTTGTCTCTTTTATATGGACTTTTCTCTGATGACTCTGAAAGCTGTTGTTCTTCTCTCTGTGGAACATGATGCATCATTGATGATGCAGACAAGTCAGTTATCAGATGATATCCTTATTTCATCTATCCGAGCTTCATAATTAGGTTAGTGGTTATATTATTGAACTGTAAATAGACTTACAATAGTGGGATAAATTGAACAGAAAGACTAATCCCTGTGCGTAATGTATTGGATGAAATGTCCTGTCCTATTTGTAGAGATGGAAGCACTTTAGAATAGGAAAAAACTGGCTCTTGTGTCCTTGGAGACAAATGTTCAAGTGGAAGGTCAGTTCATAAATTCTCGCATTGGGGAAAATATGAATCACGTCGACCAACAGGTGCAAGATTACATCAGTGAGAGGTTGTAAATTTTGGTTTTCAATATATCACTGAGCCTTAATCTCCACTAAAACCTATATAATCTCTTTGCCTAGTACCTATATCGGCTTTCTATGAAAAATATTGAGAAGTCATTTATATTTGAGCCACAGCTGCTTTACAGTTCATCTTTGGACCGATACTTATGTATTTACCAGTTTAAATGTAGCCTGTTAATGTACTATAGATTTAACTAGATTTATAGAAAGGTGGAATTTCAAAAACACATATACGTTCACAAATAGAGAGAGATGGACTTAATACCAAAATGTGTTCTCAAGTACTTTTAAAGGACAATGATACTTTGTCAAAGTCTGAAAATTACTCACTTGCATTACATTGAGTTCCACAAAAGTTTGTCTGTCTTTTGAACTCATTGAATTAATTTATGCGTTCGTTTATTGAATTGCCATGATTTATTTTTGGACCTAGAGGCCCATTTATGCTCTCTGCTATGAAGTAATTATCACAGCAGTCTTCCATCTGCCTTCTGCATTCATCCATGCATAAACATGTTTTCACACGTTTTTGCAGTGTTGCTATTAGGGAGGGAGACACAACAAAGTGTACGGATGCAACAGAAGACAAAGGTTAAAAAAAACCCCAGAAGTTTAAAAATTCTCCATACTCAAGCTCAGTTACTTAATGGCTTCACAGACAACAGCATCCAGTCTATTGTTGCCTCTGCTTGTGTTGAATTGTGTTTACTTGGTATATTTTCATATCCTCCTCTAACTGTCCTAATATATATTGAAATGAAATTTTGCTTCAGTGTTAGTCACTGCCTTCCTTACCCATCATGCTTTGGCTGTATGGTTTAATGTAGACTGCTGGCATAATATTCTATTTCGGCAGAGATTTGTTGTTTGATCCAAATCAGTTTCAAGATTTCGGATACATTTTTTTGGTTGTTTTTCTCTCTTTTGCTCGGATCATTTCCATGCAGTATCAACTCTTAGCCTTTCATGGTATTTTCCATCTTCCTAAAATAAATTTAGGGAGTAGGATTACAATTTTAGTCATCAGTTTGGCAGTATGTTTGTTTTTGGTTAATTCATAGATATTATTTTCCTGTCTTTATCTTCTGTTGCCAAGAATCCACTTTCACAAGTGACTGAAAACGCTCCTGTCCACAGTTGTTAAACTCATTTCAACTAAAAAGTGAGTCTTTTTTCCTTTGTTAATGGTTAAATTTTGTCCCAGTTTTTGGAAAGCTTTTTATGATTCCTAACAAAACTAAATATACTATACAGAACACCAACATCAAAGGCAATGTGTGGGATAGTCTCACTGATATTCTGTAGTAATCCAAATCATTTTCTCCACCTAGAGAACCTGTGAAACCTGAAGCTTTCCATGCTTATGCTTACCACCAGTCAGGAGTTAATTGCCCCCTGTCCACCCTGTCTGTGCAGTATTTCTAAATCATTTTCCATATATGACCGATAATAATTTCCCATTTTCAAATGACCATTTTAGAGCACTGAAGGTCCTTTTTGTCTGACTTAAACTTGGGTGGCAAAGGCTAGCAAGTGGATGCAGTACTTGGTATTTTGGAACTGGGTTTATGTCTTGGAGCCAGAGCTAGAACACACACACACACACATACACACACACACACACACACACACACACACACACACACACACACACACACACACACACACACACACACACACACACACACACACACACACACACACAAAACAAGGCCCTCCCCTTCGTTCTACGGCACTAGCGATCAGACTGATGGGGTGGGGGAACGCAAATATTAATATGTCTGCCATTGGAGGCCTTGACTTTTTGCATTTTTTAAATCCTTTGAGTCCGACCAAAGAGAAGCTCACACTGGGTTGTTGGTATTGATATTATTTGCTGGTCATGCTTGTTACGATTCATATAGTTTGATATTTTAAGCAGGCATTCTTCAGAGAATGTTAGTTTTTCTTGTAATAAAACAGAAAAAAATCTTTACCCCTTTTGAGGACGATATTCAAAGAGCCATCCAGTTGTACTGGTTTCCATTCCGCTGATGCATTTTGTTAAATTATACTTGCATGTGAGCTTTCATCCATCCTGCCATTTTAAGATTAATTCACACCACTCACCATGGAGCTGAAAGGGCTGAGCCCAGTAAGGGTGTGGACAAAAGGAAAGCTATTACCTTACAGGGTTTTAGATTAGCATTTCGGAATGTGGTGAGCTGGAGTTGTCTCTTCTGGAGTCGTTGCAGCAGTACGGTGTTGAGGTAAAGGGTGTGGACTGCAGCAGGAGCTGGCTTTTAAAATAAATACAAAAATCGCACCTTCTCACTTTTCTGAGTCCTTTTCAGACCACTGATCCACGGCAGATGGTTGTGAATTATTCATGTCAAGGTTTTGGGACTTGCATAGCCACATGTAGATTTTATACCAGAGAATATTCAGTATGAGAAAGAAAGTGAACAGCCATCGAGGATGTGCTTTTTAAGAGTTGCTGGAGCATAAACAGTCGATAACAGATAAAACTGTTTGGGTTTTTTTCACCATTGGGACTGATGCAGCACTGCAGTGTCATTACACAGTTTAAACTCCCTTATGTGCTGCTGTAAAAGCCACTTTTTTTTTAATCGACTTTATTTCCATGTCTAATTGTAGCATTAGCTATTAGCGCTCGGATGAGAGGATGTGCACTATCAATGCAGGGATGATGTGATTTTTAAGCCTTTCCTGTCATATATGAAGAAAAGTGTTATGGACTTTCACATTTTGGGTTAGGGTTTTCCCTTTTTAAGCACATTAGTCAAAGCCTAGCTAAAATAAGTTTAAAAAATGTGTATTAAGCAACCCAAGTCCCCTGATTTTAGGGAAAGCCTAATTGTCTAGCTTTAGTCTTACTTCTATTCTGTCACTTTTTTTCTCAGACTTTCTTTTTCAACTCAAGACTTTTAATGGCAGCTATCAAAACCCTGCAGTGTTGGATTAGAGTGGAGTGTCTGGGCCAGGTTATTGGAAAGTAAAGCATAATCTTCAAAAAGGGAGCTTAACCTTTCAAGGCCCACGCAAACGAGGCGTCATTTAAAAATGGCTCAGGAAATGATTTGATATGTTTAAGTCTGAAGTTTTGGAAAGTGTTTTTTAAAGATGACTAAAGACAACCAAAACAAGGAGCTAATCTCATTGCCAGATAAAGCAAGTGTTTATCCTTCAGAAGAATTTATTAAGTATTCAGGTCTTTTCTTCTACTGGAAGAGAGACGCAGAATTAAGACTTCGTTTTTGAGCTGCTCTGCTGTGTTCTTTCAAATTGAAAAAAAATAATATAAAAAAATTGTCATGTCACTATTCATTATTCAGTAGTTTTGTGGTTGATTTATTCGTTTTTATAGAGAATATGGCCTTGAACTTACACATTTATATAATATGTATTAAATGTAACTTGTAGCAGCACGGTGGCACAGGGGGTAGCTTTGTCAACTCACAGTAAGAAGGTTCCTTACTTAACCTGCAGACTGAGTTATCAATAATTGTTCAACAAGGAAAGCAATGGAAGAAAGATTAAAAGTTGAAAGATAGTCTCGATGTCTTCTATTAACCCATAGTGAGCCACTTCTCCCATGATGCTCAGAGTTAGAATTTGAGAGGCTATGTTTGGTCGCTGTGCAGCAGATGCTACATCTAAATCTGCAGATCCCACCATCACGTAGCAGTTTATGCAAATACTGTACGTTGGCCACTCGAGGCACAATCGTAGACATATCATAAAGCATACTGGAGTCTACGCAGAGCGTGCTCGTATACAACTGATGAGAAGTCCACCATCCATATGCTGGACGTTTCTTATGCACAACGTCTAGAATAAGACTGAGAATCTTTGCACCACTGTGATTCCTGTCTGGCTTGAAGGTATTATCTGTGTATGGGTTCAACAGGAGACAGAAGAGAAGAGGGAGGCTACTTGAGGATGGGGTCTTCGAAGATGTAATCCTCCTGTTTCTATGAACAAAACAAAATCAAAAGTTCACTTTGGCTACACAATCCCTGTTCTCGAGAGCTCAGCTCACTATGGGTCTCCCAGGCCAGAATGAACTTTTCCAGGCACTAATCTCACTAATCTCATCCCGACAACAGCGGCCTTCAATCTCCACTGTGGGCTCCCTCACACCCAAAATGCATGAAGTGCTTAAGGAGCTTCTGTGTTTGTTTTACTAAAACTCAGGTCCTGTCCTTCTGGAAGGCTTGTTAAAAATAGAAAGTGTTTTGTTTTCCATCTTTTGAATATTTGCAGAGATGGTGACATGACTTTCAGTCTGACTCATTTAGTTGTGCATATCATCTATTAAATTCACACCACATCCTCAGTACACAACCAAACCTAATGACAAGTAACTCGCTTCTCAGGGTGAGCTTGCTTTAATGCAGTGTGGGTGTTTTTTTTGTCAAGGATGGCAATTAATTTTCTGTTGCCGAAGGCTAACTAAAGTTGTACGGACTACCCTTCCTATGCAGAAGAGTGAGGGTGGATGGAGGGATAAAAAGATAAAACCCAGTACCGAGAGAACACGAAAAAGAAATGAAACTTATCTTTTATGTAATATAATTCTGTTTATTGGACGTCAAATCCGTGGACATGCAGACTTGAGTTTTTGGAATGTAGCAACAAGAGATTAACTTCTGAGTGGCGAGTCAAGTGCAGCCTTTCAGTGGCCATCCAGCAAACGTCTCATATCAATGTTAACACAAAATAGGTTTTAAATAGCTGTAAAACAAATTTGATCAGGTACTGGCTACATGTTACTCTAAAAAAGCACCTGGTGCTCGTCAAAATCCATTTTCCACACCTGAGGGACTCCTTTGAGGACTGTGACAAAACAGATCCTCGTTTTATCTTTTTAATGGGAAGAATTAAAAAAAAAAAGGTCAAAAGCACACAGTTTTAATCAGTCAAAAAATCAGCTAATTAGATAGGCAGATAGCGACTGGAAGCCGCTCCATTAGTGAACTCCATGGACCCACGATTGTCAAGTTAATCAGTTGTTCCTAACAGGAGCTGCAGCTGAAGTACTAATTAAAAAGAAGTTATTATAATAAGCGTACACTGTTGTTGTTGTTGTTGTTATTGTTGTTCCCGCCTACTGTTTGACGCCTGTCTGTGTAAGCCGCCTGCTGTCACTTGATGTGGGTAGCATTACAGGGCTTGATGGAATAAGTAGAAGCACCAGGGAGCCCCAGAAATATTGAGAATGTTTTTCCTCAGCAAAAACATTGAAACTAGTTTTAATCTGATTGATGCTAACGTCTCAACATTAAATTGTCAGTAGAGGAGGAGAGATTGATTGATCGTTAATCGATAACAGATGATGTTTCATTGGTTAGTTGAAAAACAAACACTAAAATAAAACGTTAAATAAATCTACATGGCCATTAATATACGAAGATCTCCAGTTCACGCACAGTCAGTGATCATAAAACACATGATCTGTTTATGTCTGAGAGAGAAGGGGAGAAGCGCTGCACCAAAAATAGAAAATGAACGCCTGGTGGGCAGACTGCCATCAGAAGATGAATGCGCCAGAAATCCTCACTAAGTGAACCTGCTGTTTTTACTTGTTAGTTTCCTAAACTTTTATTTACGTTTTTTGTGTATGACAGAAAGATGTCCTAAAAATATGTAATAGATAATATTCCCTCTAACATTTTCTGTATTACAGTGCATCCTCGTGAATTTGCACATCAAAACTCGCGACTTCACCTCATTGTGGATTTTTGGTATGCAGTCATGTAATACAGTACACACATTCTATTGGCTGACAGCATCCGGCAGTTCACTCCGTTCCGTGAGTCTCGGACTTACGTAGGATGCAAAAATGCTTTAGACAGTTGATAAGAGTGTGGGAAAAGGTAATACAGATAGAAGGTGGTTTAATATCAGTATGGGGAGGGTCATAAACGGTTAAATTACTGTAAATAATAAGATAAATAGATTGTCGGTCTATCGCAGAATTCATTAATCTCGTGTGGTTCCTGGAAAGCATTATATTTTACAGTCAGTGTTCAATGAGAGGAAGACAGACTCAGGGAAATGCAGGAGCGAAACGTCTTTAGTGGAGTCAGTAAATTTTGCAGCAGGAGGAAAATTCCAGACACTGAGCAGAAGTCCCCGTCAAACCTTTTGAACATTTCACATTCATGTTTTTGTATTTTAATCAACACCTCCAGGGTTGGAGGATTGCTGCCTGTCTGGGAGTCTGATGTTAGCTCAAAGCTGCGGCGCATGGCCGTCAACAGCATCAGTCACAGTTTTCCAATGAAATGTCATTGGCTTCAACATCCAAAAAGTAATCAGTCACGTTCAGTTTCTTACATTATGTTTGGAAAATATGTTCAAAAGCGAGTGGATCTGGGAAGTGGATCTCCCTTTTTAACATGTCAACATTTCTAAAATTATAAATTCAACGTTTTGGATCTATGACTTTTGTGTCACCTTATTCCGTTAGTGGAGGGGGTCTTTGTCTTTGACCTAAGTTTTCCAGTATGTCACCCATGCAGATGTCATGTGACAAAATACTGCAGAAGTATTCATGGTCAATGTATCACTCCTTACTGCTAGCTGCTAGCGCTGTTTTTTCTTTTCATTAAAACTGTGATAAATAATACTTCCATATTAGCTGTCTAACAATGACTCTACCTTTTATGTATTTCATTCAGTGGGGTTCTATGATAAACTCATTATATGAAATGAATCTTCCATTAGTATATAGCACATTATTATGAAATATAGCTGTATGCTGCTCTTAGCAGTCTACATGAAGATTTACAGCGCTGCACGCAGTCACCCTGCTCTGAAAATCTATGCAAGATCAGAGTTCAGCATCTCTCGTCATCCGTCAAATTCCATGAAGGTTTGTCGTCCTCCCACGCCTGTAATTTACCATGCTTCTCCATTTGCATATCATAGCAAGCTCATTACTTTAGCTTTCAAGAGCTGTAACTTATTAGATGAATGAAACACATAGGGTACGCTGTAGATTAACTTTTGGCTGGATAAATGAGCCCGTGTTTACACCCTAGTTGAGTAAAATATTGCTTGCTGTGACCTGTGGTTTTTGATGCTCTTTGCCAAAGGAGAATCTAAGAAAAAGAAGCGTTTTGTTCCGTCTCAGAGGGATTGTCACTCTTGCCTGCTACAAAATATGTTGAGCATCAGTAAAATGTTCCCTGACATCTAGAGCTAGAATTTTCTTTCCATTTTTCAAGCAAGAATGTCAAAATGTTTGTTCCAGTTTCTGCAAGGAACATTTGTTTGACTTGACAGTTGTGAAATGAAGGGACTTTAACTTTTTAACTGTTAGTTGGACAAACCTATTTTTAAAAAACGAATAATGAAATAAGAAGAGTTATTGACGACCTTACTCACTAGTTTTGAAGATGCAATCTTGCAATACTCTTGACTATACTTTCTATTTTATTTTTAGACACTATTGCAGCTCTTGGTTGGAGTTAGCAGACAATTAGTGTCTGTTGTAATTCCAAAGATGTCAGTCTCCATGTCTCTCAAGAAAAGTAATTGGAGACAAGGGTCCTCTTTTATTTAAAACATGTAAAAGTTTGATCTGGACGGCAGCACTGGGTGAGAGAAAAGTTGGAGGAAAATTGGAAGAAAACCATCAGCTCTGCTGCCGCGGAGCTGATGAACTTGGTAATGAAACTAAGATCATGACCTCTGAAGGATTGATCGAGTAAGACTACAAAATGAAATGATAATTTCTCCCTCAGGGAGCCTCAGAATGCTCTGTTTTCTCCTCAAAGTTTCAAAATCTCCACAAAGCTTGCTTGATGCTAAATATTTCCAGAAGAAAAAGCCTTATTATGATCTAAAGAAGATGTTTTAAAAGCTCTTCCCTCCTTTTCCCATTTCTCCAGAATGATTTCACTCCTTTGCTCACCAAAATCTCAGTGATTATTACATGCTGAACCATCCGTTCTGTCCTGTTATCGTCACCCTGACTTGTCTTTTGTGTCACCGTCTATCAGGCTCACTGTCATTATCACACAATTGCACTGGGAGCTAACACTCTAATGAGCATCCCTGCAATGGCAAGCCGCACAGCAAGCATTTCATGCAAATGCATTGGAAGATGCTGACACATCGTGTAACACACGCAAACATCGGACCCTCCGTGGGAATGTTTATTTGACCTGACAAAGATGCTCTCTCATCTTTGGGCTGAGCAATTTATAGCAAGCACACTGAACACAACACTCGGGTGTGGAGGCCTTTTAAAGCTAGTTATCTAATCACATAAAGCAAAATAAAACTTTGTGTGGTTTCAGGGTAATTTTAGTGTTTGTTTATTCCACTTCATTTTTTTTGATTATTAAATGAATGCCAACATTTCATTCTACAGCCAAAATAACACTATCATGAAGCAGAAGATACCCCAGTCGTTAATTCTGGATGTTCATAATCTGTAAGCATTATGGGAAGATGCTCCTTGTTTCATGTTTTCTCATCGCAGCCTATGTAGCCGTTTCGTCCACCAATTTTACTGCTATTCAGTGAATTTGGATCTCCAGCCAGATTGCAGCGTATGTAGATATGAAACGTAATAAATGCTGATCTTTTTCTAAATCAACATTTACCTGAATTAAATGTGTAACCACACCCAAAATGTGTAACCGCACCGCAACAGCAAATATATGTGGAAGATAAGGTCTATCATTGTCTGCTTTATTTTCTACTTATTTGACAGTTGATCATTTCAGTAGATTTATAAAGTCGTTGGACGGGGTCTGGTGTGCTGATTTATGTGTAGTGTGTATTCATGTGGAAAGAATTCTGATCACCTGTAAAGCATTTCAACAGGCTGTTCACTGAGACAGGGTTTGATCAATTCTAATCAATTTGAATCAGATCTAACAGGATGTGACTGTATATACTAAAAGCTGTTTGAAGCGTTCCAACCTTCCTCTACTAGTTCCTCTACAGGTGTTTTATTTGAACGTCGAATCAGCATGTGTTAATGATGATAAATTACCGGACAAAAAAATAAGATGTTTTTGATCTATTTATAGACCCTATTAATAGTCGCCCTCCACCCCACCTCCCTGCCTCAAGTGTTTTCTTCTTTCACAAAGTTATTCACACATTCATTGAGAGAACAGAGAACATTTTGTTCCGAGAACAGATCTAATGGGGCCCCTATCTCCTTTTGTCTACACCAGACACACATTAGCTTCAGCCAAAGCATGAGTAAACAAACCGCATTAGAGCAAATACAGGAAGGAAATCTACCAGAGCATTGGTGAAGATGGTTTTTATATGGCTGAAGCATTTCAATTTCATTACACTCATGCCTAGTTTCAAATACTCCAGTAGGATTGACGGCTGATTCCCTGCTTTGCAACAGAAAGCTTTTAGTTCATAATTTATGGCAGTGTTATTTTCATGTCATTTTAAGCTCCACATGAACCGTCGATGTGATCCTCGACCTCTGTATTACGTCCATAGAGGATCACAACGGCCTGATACATTAGTCAAAGTAAATACCTATCTTAAGGGTGACGGTGATCTAAAAGCCGTCCGTACGGAAGATTAGTGATGGAACAATGTAATCACTGTACATTTGTTCTGTAGCTTCATTGTCAGCACAGTAGAGGCATGTTAGATATATTCAAGAGTTCTGATAAATTTAGTACAAATCTTCTTAGGTTCATGTGTCAAACTCAAGGCCTGTGGGCCAAATGTGGCCCACCACCTCATTTTATGTGGCCCGAGAGCATAAAAGATCAGAGGATCTAAAAATGGATTAAAAAAAAGTGTGCTCTGACCATAAACTACATTTCCCACAATGCAGTAAGTAAGCCAACTTAATTACTGCGTTGACAAAAACTTTTGGAACAATATAAAGTCCTAGCTTTTGTTTGATATTATTTTTCATTATTTACTTGGATAGTTATTTACTTGGACAGTATTATTAAATCAAAATTTGATTTATGATGAAATGCCTGCAGATGAAGTGCAGATGAAGTACATTACTGGTGCTAAAACTCAGTATCTTTGCTTTGTGACACAGGAATGCTGTAATTCAAATGTTGAGCTATTGGTGTGACTATTGCCTCTCGGGCCCTCACACACAGGGTCAGCATTTAGCCATCGACTGGGGGCCAATGTATGACCATAGGTAAGCTTTTGAGGCTCAGGATTAGAATACACGTGTGCACCGGCAGTTAGATAAGGCCACTTTCTTAAAATTAATGAGTTTGCCATAATTTGTTATTACACCAAGCTGTTTTTATAATTTGCTGTGACTTCAAGTTTTCTGCAAAAAAGGGGTCCCTGAAACAATCTGGGACAAGGACACGTTGGTTATTGTTGTTAACCAGCAGTTGAAAGCATGTTATGGGCTACAGATGGAACCAACAATATTGCAGCTCCAAGATGGCATGTGGAACCAATCTGCTAATAATCTGGCCAGAAAAAGAGCTGAGCCTCTGTCTCCATCAGCAAAGGTCAGGCTGAACATAGGCCCTCGTTATTGAAGGCCCTTTTGTCAACACAACTACAATAAACAAGCAAGCCATTCTCAGCTCTGCCCTAGTGTGCTTATTTTGCATGAAAACAAGCGTGACTATTTTAATTTGTAATTAGAGGGAGAAAATTGGCATAGGGACTGAGCCAATCGTAGAGGGTGTGTGTGTGTGTGTGTGTGTGTGTGTGTGCGCGTGTGTGTGTTTGTGTGTGTACATACTTGTATAAACGTCCATGGTTGACACAGTTACGGGCCCTTTCATCTCTCCCTTTTATGCGGATAGTGAGGCTGTCAGGACTGACACTTCTTGATATGCCTCTTTAAAACCTGCCAGTCAAAGGTCTTGATTGGAGCGCGTTGAGTCATACTGTGAATGTATCAGTAAATGTGAGTGTTCCACAAGGCTTCATTCTACCTTTATTCACTAGCTGCTTCATTAGTATGACTCACATCCTGACATTTCACTGCCAGTGTGTCATCACACTGTCATCTCTGACACTTAAAAGTTGATGAATTTGTGATGCATGCATTAGTCTCGTAAGTTGACAGGAAGTCTCTGAAGCCATGGGAACGGAACAGACATGCTTTCTCGGCATCGCATAATGTCACAATAACATATCTAGGCTTATCAGGTGTAATGTGTCACCCTGTTTTAGTTTAGCACATTAGCATGCTAAAATTTACTAATGAACAGTTTTTTTCTTTGAATCTAAAGTCGCTTACTTTCATTTTGTATCAGTGTCTTCTTATCCTTTTGGCTTTTCCCTTCAGGGGTCGCCACAGTGAATCAGTTGCCTCCATCTAACCCGTCTTCTGCATTCTCTTCTCTCACACCAACTACCTTCATGTCCTCTTTCACCACATCCATAAACCTCCTCTTTGGTCTTCCTCTAGGTCTCCTGCCTGACAGTTCAAAACTCAGGATACTTCTACCAAGATCTTCACTATCCCTACTCTGGACATGTGCAAACCATCTCAGTCTGGCCTCTCTGACTTTATCTCCAAAACCGCTAACATGTGCTGTCCCTCTGATGTACTCATTCCTGATCCTATCCTTCCTGGTCACTCCCAAAGAGAACCTCAACATCTTCATCTCTGCTACCTCCAGCTCTCCTGTCTTTTCCTCAATGACACTGTCTCTAGACCAAACAACATCACTGGTCTCACCACAGTTTTGTACACCTTTCCTTTCATTTTAGCTGAAACTCTTCTATCACTCATCACACCTGACACTTTTCTCCGCCTCTTCCATCCTGCCTGTACACGCTTCTTCACCTCTTTTCCACACTCTCCATTGCTCTGGACTGTTGACCCGAAGTACTTAAAATCCTCCACCTTCTTGATCTCTTCTCCCTGTATCCTCACTCTTCCACTTGGGTCCCTCTCATTCACACACACATGTACTCTGTCTTACTGCGGCTAACCTTCATTCCTCTCCTTTCCAGGACAAACTTCCACCTCTCTAGCTTCTCCTCCACCTGTTCCCTGCTCTCACTACAGATCACAATGTCATCTGCAATCATCATAGTCCATGGAGATTCCTGTCTAACCTCGTCTGTCAGCCTGTCCATCACCATAGCGAACAAGAAGGGGCTCAGATCTGATCTCTGATGCAGTCCCACCTCCACCTTGAACTCCTCTGTCACACCTACAGCACACCTCACCACTGTCTTACAGTCCTCATACATGTCCTGCACCGCTCTAACATACTTCTCTGCCACTCCAGACTTCCTCATACAATACCACAGTTCCTCTCTTGGCACCCTGTCATAAGAAATGAAATAAAATAGAATACATGGACACATGAATGTTCAAATGAAGTGTGATTTTTAACTATGAATTACATGGAAAAATGTTTAATCTATGAAAATTGATTATTAATGTCAGTAAATGATAATATTGAATCACAACACTCCTACATCATAAAGTGAATGTGGATTTCCAGTTGTTTCCAGGGAATGATATATTATACCATTATTGTACCCCCACCAACCCTGACCCCCTCACATATGCCCATAGTGCTTTCTTCAGTCAATGATTTATGTCTAATTACCGGTTATAAGCTCTGCACTTCCTCTGACAGGCGCCATATTAGAAACCAAGTCTTATAATTAACCCATCCTCTCACATGAAAGTAATGGCAGTGCTTTGCCTTGTCAGAGACCCGTGTTGACTGTTCTGTCATCTCAGCCCGGCCTTCCTCAATGCTACTTCTCTATAATATCCTATGAGTTCAAGGAAAGACGAGCTAGCTATTGGGCTGCTCAAGACTCCAGAGGACTGACCTTGAAGGTGTTTCTTGTTCGGTCATCAGAATAGAAAATGCCATCAACAAATTGGACAGGAAGTGATTCTTCCACACACATCAGTGTGCTTATAAATATCAATGTTGAAAATAAATAGACAAATTCAAGTTCTTGCTGATCCCACTCAGCAGCTTGTGTTATGTTTACACATTTACAAAAAAAAAGTTGTAGTCTGGGTCTTTTCTTTAGACTGATATTACACTGTATACAAGAAGACATGTATGTTTTCAGGTGTTTCTTTGTTCTTGACTCTTAGGACAACAACGCAATGCTGTTTTTCTCTGAAAACCCAGAAATGTTTTGATATTTTACTTGACTTTCCGTCTGCATGGCTTGAGCAGATGAATTGTCATGTTTGAGTGAACTTTTTTTCCCTACAAGATTCCAGATTATATCTAGGGACTGCATGAAACGTTAAACACTACATTTGAACAAAATTGGGAAATGTCAGTTTTGTGCTTTAACTCTAATCTGGTTGCCATAGAAACAACAAAACAGCCCTGAAACTCATCATATAAGCGTCACTTAGCTGCTTTCATTTAGACAGCGCTTCTTTAGTTTGTCAGTCCATATGTGACAAATATTGTCTTTATATATATATATACTGTATTATATATAATATTCAGTTTTTTTCCAACAGCGATGATGGACAGCGCGGTCTGTCAGAGAAGTGCTGTGTTTTTTCATAATGTGATCTTAACACTCTTGTGAAAGTTGGCCGTCCTTCAGGTCGCTACCACCGCTGACTGATCTCCGGGAGTTTTGGGAGTGGATTAGCGTTGCTGAAGGAGCTTGTTGACATCAGATGGCATGGGAACTATGAATCCACATACAAGGCTCAACCAAGGAGCCTGAGCAAACCTGCCATGGGCTCATAGAGAGGGGAAAAACAAATAAACTAAGCCCAAAGCAAGTATTCTCACATTTGGCATGTTCCCATAGACATTTGGGAGAGAGATGAGATGGATAAAAAAACATTCTGGTTATCAGAAATGGAGTTATTAGTGTTTTTGCTCAGATTCTGGCGCCGTTCAAAGACAACTAGTATAACAATGCTGATGGATTTGTTTTGAAACGTTAAAATTTCAGCCAAAGGAATGGATGATAAAAGATCTTTTCTGTATCAGATGAGTCTTCGCATCTCTTGATAAAATCACAGGTTTTGAACCTCTTCGTACATCAGTGCAAGATAATTCACACATAAATCCCATGTCTGTGTTTTTCAGGTAGTTATTTGTATATCCAGACATGCTCCTCAAGTGTGATGTGATATAAGACGTTGGGATGAACAGAAAACCTACTGCACGAATAACAGATTCTGCTATGATGACTAATTCTAATAATCACACTGACAGTCAACTCAACATCAGATTGCTCAGTAATCCCACAATAAACTCTCACTAAAACCTGACTGAGTTAGTATTATTGGAGATTATCCCCTGGTCTGGTTTATATGTTGTGCTTGTCAACACGTGCACGCACAAACTCTCTCTCACACAGACAGACAGACAGACACACACACGCACATTATTCTCATGCTGCTTCCAAACTGATTGCGTTTCAGCGATTGTCTCAGTTTCATCAGCCACACAGATCACAGTACAAAGCAGACGGCTGCTGCTTGTAATGCCACTATGACACTTTTAGCTTATTGATTTTGAATGCTGCTAATTCGCTGTCATCAACTAAATGTATGGCTGGGCTTATTCTACTTACACACATCTGGTCATGACACATTGTGTTTGACATCCGCCTGAGTAGAGGACAAATACTGACACAGTTAGCATGACATAAACATTCTGTTTAAAACAGATCTGTACATATGGAATAGAAAGATGCAAAAAATGTTTAAAGATAATGTGGTAAATGACTTCTTTAACATGCTGTTGTATTAGCTTTTGTTCAAAATGCAGAAAACCTACATCACAAATACTCCTAGTGGACGACCTAATGAGAGTAGAGTTTGGGATTGGCTCTAATGTTCTGAAACAAGAAAGTAAAGCATTTTGATTGCAAAGAACATCAACAACAGCAATACGAAATACTGAATAAAAGTACTTTTTAAACAAAGAAGGAGAAAGTTCTTGCATGTGTGTTGCTGTTACAGTATTTTAAGAGAAATGAGGCTGGAGCTTGACAGAAGTAGCATGAAACCCAGAAGCAAGGATGTGAGTAGATGGACGTGTTTCCAGCTGCATCCTAACCTGATGGAGTAATTGCATGAATATTTTTTAAGAATCTAATTGTATTAGTGAGTGAATATGTAATCACCTTTTACCCATGATTATTGTAATATGTATCAGTCACTGTGCGAAAGAGCTGGGCGTTTGTTTACTTTACCGCTAAGCGCCGATAAATAAGGAATTCACAACTCGTGTCAAATAATTTTAGATGAGTGCTTTCTCTGCTGTACTCCTGTCCTGCCCCAGTTTGGTCAGTTAATTTTGCTGCAGCAGTCTCCTCACTTTTGTGTGCTTTGTAAATATCTCTGACTATTTGAACTTCCCAGCTCCACTCATGTGGCAGTGGCCAACTAATACATAAACACAGTGCAAAATCACAGGAGAGTCAAATACTTGAACTGAGGTTACCATGCTCATCCTTGCTTGCTTTTTAAACAAGCAAAGAAAACTCACCCTCCCTCCTTAAAACCTCTCCTAGCACCCAAGTCCGGGAGCTTTGCCAAAAGCAGCCTAACACTAAACATTCACAGCGCTGGGAAGGTACAGGATTGACGTCAGAGAGAACCACATGTAAGAAATTCCTTCCTAATTACTGGGGATGCACTGGCTTATTGAATAAAAAATGTTCTGCTTCATATTCGTCTTTTAAAAGGTGAGTCTGGTAGTTATAGTTTTATAGGTCCTGCTGCTTCTCAGTGTAATATTTCTCATGTTCTTTTTTTCTTTGCCTTTCTAACGCCCTCCTCCTCCTCTTCCCCTTTGACCATCTATCCATACTCCTCCTCCTCCTCTTGCTTTGCTTCCTTCCTCCCACTTTCACTCCAACTCATAAAACATCTCTGTGGTAAATAATTCAAAATTGACAACTGACACCTACACCCACGTCTGCGGGATTTATTTTCTCTTTTGGATTATTTCTGCTGACCAACTGGTCTCAGTCCTGCACCTGTTATTCCTCTTTCCAAGAATGCACCGGTGCGTCTTGACTGTTTTCACTATAGCTTACTGGTCTCTACATATCCAACCCAGTTAAACCCTTGAGGCAACAATTCCTTCCATTTTTGTTTGAACTCTTATATCAGCTGAATTGATGATTTTTGTCTGTATGTATGAAAATTTTCCATTCCTTAAAATCCCTAATCTTTTGAAGCTTCAACGTTGTCTCCTGTAAATGATGTCCCAGTGTTTCCCAACAGCAGAAACGGAGCTCAGTGTCTTTGAATATTTTTGAATATTTATTCTAAATGTAGCAGCTAAAATATTTTCTCTGAAATTCTGCTGCATTTTTTTGCATGTTGCTGCAAATCTGACCTATACCATTTCCTCAAGCTGGGGGTGGGTGGTGGTGGAGTTGATGGAAGGTTCAAGTGGAAATGAAGCTGGCATTAGCTGAGTTGAATAAAGGGAAAATTAATTTAGGAGAAAGGAGTGCGATGGTGAGGTGTGATGGGGTTTCACACACACAGGAAGTATTTGTGCTAAAAAGAGACAGGAGGGTTTCTGTAAAGGCTCTCATATCAACTGGAGGAATGCTTTTGAAGCTTTTCCTTCCTCCCACTGGATGCATTTCATTAGTGGGGGGATGGCTTGTGATCGGACACATTCTGGCGGATGGGAAGACAGGTGTTGGGAACAACAGATTTGGCAGACAGACAGGAGGAAGCCATCGGTTGTGGAACAAGTGATACTAGCAGCCCTCTTTGTTCATTCAGACAGACACGGTCTCAGCATATTAGGAATATCCACGCTCTGCACATATTTCCTAATAAAGCTGCAGTCTACTTTTATGAACTGAATTAAATCTGGTTTTTGTAGCTTCACAGTCTCATTGTACCTAACACCATCTCCAAACAACACCGCATACAGTTGTTAGATATGAAGAATGCAAGACTGTTACATAATGGTTTATATGTCTAAATAGTTATTGGAGAGAGAAAAAAGCTCTCCTGAATATATCAGAATGATTAATTCTCCATGTTGTGTTGACGTTTAACAATGTAGCACTTAAACAACATCATGGAAATGAAGTACAGTAATCCATCTGTAGTAAGGCTCTATTATGGCATGGACATTTAACAAACTTGTCATGTCCAGTCCGTATTTGTCTCACTCCTTCTTTTACACTTTTGTTCAAGGTCAAAACTTAGCAGTTGGAATAGGAAACAGGAAAGGAAACAGAACGGGATAATGATCAGATCTGAAAAGAAAAAACTTGAGGTGAGATTATTCTTGAATGGTATGAGTTCTTTTTCCTTAATGGTGCGCCATGATGGCTCCACTGCTGTAGTTCAAATAGTTGGACATGTCAAGGTCTAAACTGATGTCTTACCCTTGAAAGTAGTCTGTTCAGATTTCCTCTTTCTCTGTTTTCTTCAGGTTAAAAGTTCAATGTGACCAGGCATTGACATGTAGAATGGATGTTTTTCTAATATCTACTCTCTATCACCATTAGAGGCACTAATGAATAGGCGCTATCAGGGTAGACTGAAGGAATCACTGTTTTTAGGTGTTTTAAATTTCTCTTTTTTTTTGGTGTGGTATTGAGAGGAAATGAACACAGCTTACTAAGTGTACCTCTTAGTTTGGAACTGCTTTTCAAAAGACTTAAACAAAGGGGTGACTGCTGAGTTATTAAATCTCATTATATTTATGATGAACTTGACCATGTCAGACAAAAAGTCTGATGTAGACCTTTACTGTGGAGGCAGAGCCTGGAGAACACCAGTCACCGCCGAGTGGAATCCACCATGTGATGTCCACATGTTTAATGCTCTTACAAACAGAAAAGGCCTTCTCTCTACCCAGTGACCCCTCCACTACTCTACAGATGTCTGCCTTTTAGTGCAACACGCACACACACATACACACACAGGCACACAGACCCATTTTGGATATTGGGGAGGCTCGCCTGTCTCCTGGTGGACCTTATGCTGTCTGCCTGCTGCCGAACCACATGGCCTCCACTTCTTAACAGTTATTGTGTGTGTGTGTGTGTGTGTGTGTGTGAGGTACAGTGAGGATGAGGGGCTTGAGGCTCCAGGGGCCATCTGACCGTAAATCTATGATCATGTATCACATTTGATTTGAAAGCAATGTAACCGTCTCTCAGACTTTCAAATTCAGGGAAATATTTGTCATGAATAGATTTTTTTAATGGCAGTGGTGTCAGTCGATTAACAAGTTAATTTGAGTTAGTCACAATAATTTTCTATAGTCACAAGTTTAAAACACTAATATTTATTTACTTGTTAAAATAAATTCATTTGTCTCAAGCACATGGTTGAAGGATAACAGGGCTAACAATGTCATAACTCCATGTCAAGTGTAAGTTCTACCACACAAACTACATCCACAAATACCGCTGCCTTCACTGGGCATGGAGTTAATTTCAGATGGACAGCTATGTCGTGTCTGAGTTCTTTTGGGCAAAGGTATGGGGAAGACCTGACTGATTTTGCCATTTGCATTCAAATCAAATTTGTTGGAACTTCAATATTTGTGTCCCTTTTCTTACTCCCATGTATTGTGTTTAATATAATGTAAAACATATATATTCATAAGCACAACATATAGCACCTATATCTAAGTTGCCCTTTATACTTACTAAGTCACACACAAATCTAAAACAGATCTGAAGGCAAAAGGTTGATTCCAAAAAGGTTAAAGGCTGTGGTTGATGTTATAGGTTTAAATACCCAGAGGAAGTGCTGAGTAGTTAGTAAACATTGCCACAACACCAACAAGTGGTTTTTGAACAGGGCCCGCAGAAGTTATACACAAGTTAAGTCACACACAGACAAACTGGCTTGAACCCAACCCTAAACACGTAAAACTGTCAAACTCTACATTTCATTCATGTTTAAACCATGAGCTCAACCATCTTATGTGAATTTGAGAATCATATCTAAGAAGTCTCGTAACTGTTATAACTCTAAGGTGATTTTAAAAATGAAACTGGTAGGCAAGTGTCGTAGTTATGGTATAGATGTTAAAAAGTACAGGATTAGTGTGTTAAAATGTGTCACCCTTGTGTTATTGGTTTTTGAGTTGACATCAAACAAGTTTCAGAACAATTCATTTTCCCTTTTTAACTTCAGCTAAGGCGACCTAGATATTAACTACTACTTTTAACTACTATTTACTACTACTACTTTTTCCTTATCTATTACATATCTTTAGAAGGCGATTGTAGATGACAATTCTTACTTCTTTTTCATATCTGACCAATCCAATTGGATACCATCCCATGAAAGTAGATAATTTTGTTTTGAGCTAGAGGATGTTTCTCATCTTGGAATGCCATACATCACCTCCCAGCAGGTTGCGTCTTGTGGCTTGGAGTGCCGGTGACAGGTTGGCGTGGCTGGCATGCTCTCAGACTGGCTCAGAGTTTGGTTGGAGCAGAAGGACAGTTTTGGTGGAGCCTCAGCAGACAGGATGGCACAGTTGGCACGGCTCTGAGGCTGGGCTCAGAATACTCCAGACTTGAGCTGCAGAGGACCAGACAGGTTGCTCTGGCTGGCACGCCACGGTGGAGCTTGGGAGTCAGGTGGAGGTAAAGGTGATGTACAATGAGGTGATGTGAAGACTTCAAGGTCTACAGTAGTGGGAGGTAAAGTGCGCGCAAGCTGCCTTTATGTACAAATGTGTACATAAAGGCAATGAATGCAAGTCTTTGAATCTTTTCTTATATTGTGTTGGGATTGTCCTCACCGTTGTACACCGGGTGTGTACCCACTGAAGCAGGCACTACTGCTTCCTGCTAGCCTCATAGCCAACTTGCCTTCTTGCCAGCCGTCGATAACGTGACACTCTGTCTCTTCCTTTTCCATGGGGTGATCACGTATGTTTATCCATGAGCAAATCTGTCCCCTCATGTAGGCTTTTTGTAAAGCGGGATATGACACAAGTAAAGGCCACTTTTCTGCCCTACCTTGTAGCTGTGCTCTTATGCACTTTGCTGTATTCGAAGTGACAATATTTGTACTCCTACATATCACTGGGGAGAATATGCTTTACTGTTGCCTAGGGGAATGAACGTGGCTAAGGTAACACAGGTCAACATATTTAAGTATCCCTCAATGTCCGCATTACTCCCACAGCAACTGTGGCCTACATTAGAGCTGTGTCATACAGATCTCTGTGCAGCGAAATAGTGTGAAGAACATTACAGACTTACATAATGCCGTGCTGCTTATTATGTTGTGATGTATTTGCCCTAAATAGTGTAGAGTGATAGAATTAGTGTTGTATCCTCGCTAAACTATTGAAAAAGACCTTTTGTCAGGTTTGATTTCCCAATAAAACTTTACACAGTGCTCATCTCCTTGAACTTTTATCTAATTTTATCACTGTAACAGCAGATAATAGATGTTTTGTAGAGGACACCAATTCATTCAAAGTCTGACACAATGGTAATGGGGTTTAGACGGGATGGACAAGTACCTGCTTTAGACTGATGAGAGGGCTTTTGAAGTGAATGTGTGGTTGTGAATGCTCTACACAAGTTCTTTCTCTTGAAGACAGCGAAGCTGGAATGCAACCGGGGGAAATAACATCATCCCTGACAAAAAATTGATATTAGAGCTCTTTGGCTGTTGTGTTCTTCTGTGCTTAGAGAAGCCCGTTAGTGTTTTTAATTGATAAGATCATTTACTTTAACAACCAGACCTACAGGCATGGCAGTATTTTAATAACTTTTCAGGTCATGCTTTTATGCACCATATGTACAATGTAAAATATTTTGTAAGATGTTCAGATACTGTATTCCAGTATTTGGAAGTATTTTGCAAAACTGCCAAGGCTAAATTCCGAGCTGTTTGATTATTGATTACTTTTAGAAAAATCAAAAAACTGAAATTCTGAACAACAGTACTCTTGTTCTTCACAAGGGACTAATTGATATACATTTCTTGGCTTATATGCATAAAGTATCCATCCAGACCTGGCTTGGTGATGTCTAGTCTATAGCTACTGTATGTTCTACTAAACACAAGTACAGTATATCATAAATGTTTGCCGGACGGGCTGTTTCTTTGTAGTGTTGGTGATAATGACAGCGAAATCTTAGAAGAATGCTTTTCCTTCCCTGTACAAGAGCCTCTCTTTCCCTGTTTCTATTTGGTTTCCATGGAGGTTTTCTCATCGCTGTGTGTTGAGGCAGAAACTCTTGGCCTATCTTCCTCCCCAGGCGTAAGAGGTCATAGTTTGCTCAGTCAAGAGTGGGCAACCTCTAAACCAGCCGGTTTCCATGAGTTACGTTTCTTGTACACATAAAGATGAATAAACACATTTATATACGCACTTTTCCTTTCATACAGAACCTCTCCTTACACAGACTTACAAAAAAAACCCTATACAAATCTGCAAATCCCATCTCTTCTGTAGCGTTGTTTAGATTTTCTTATTTTCTGCATTTATCATGAGAATTTTAGGATTTTTTTAAAAGGGTCAGAGAGCAAAATAAAAAATGGAGATGTTGAGTATTAAGTGCAGCAAAGGGGAGAGACATTACACTTATGCGCATTTAGCTCTTCCTTTGTGCATGTGTTTCGAATGTGTGATTGCTTAGCTTGTCTTTGACAAACTCCGGTGTTCTCTTTCTGCCATCTGCCGCTACTACCCTACCGACACACACACACACACACACACACACACACACACACACACACACACACACACACACACACACACACACACACACACACACACACACACACACACACTCAAATGCTCATATAATACTCAATCATTGAAAAGCGTTTCTTGATTCTCGTTTTCCTCTTCCTTGAGAGAAAGTTTCCCCTCACAATCTGCACATAATGAAGCTTTTCTCCTGTTTGTTTTTCTGATGTCATTTGTCATGTTATCATCTTGTTTTTGTAAAAGAAACAAAGGAAGCTGGCTTTCACTGGGATATGGAATTCAAAAAATGCATCTAGTGTGTATTTGTGTGTAGGATTAGACATGAATAATTAATTCAGCCCCTCCCTCCATCATATATTAATCATGGAGCAGTCTGCTTAGGCTGAAAATAGCGCCTAGCAACCCAGAAAAACCAAATCCATAATTGTTATGGGTATATTATGTGATGCTGCTCATTTAGGCATGACACAGCACATGGTCTTCTCACATTTTCTTTTCTTCCACACTTTTTCTTTTGTCATGTTTGTCTCTTCTAGTACAAAGACATCCCGATATTTGAGTGATTCTCACAGCTACGCTTTGAAGTTCTGTTTAAGAGGTGTTATCTCTTAAACACAAGTTACTTTCCTATTGACGCCACCACATCTGCATGTGTAGCACACTTTCCTGAACTCTAAATTTGACCTGACGTTGGCAGTTTCCCCACTGAGCATGCAGGCAGAGTTAATGTGGTCATAATTGCATGATTATTGACCCCAACATCCATAACAGCTGCCAATCTCGGGGATAAACTGATGATGGAGGAGTGATGACATCATTTCAGCCTAACTGTTTGCAGATGGGAGCAGAAAGTTTGTGCAATGAGTGCAAAGGCTCTTTCAACAGCTAACTTGAATTCAAAATGGAGCAAGAGTCTTGTGTGACGGCGCAATCTTGACATCAGCTTTTCCTCAACTGTGTTTAACAGAGATTGTATTACTGTAAACATCTGCTAGTCACTTTGGTTTCTCTTGTGTCCCACTCCCCCTCATCCTCGTGGATTCTCCACATCCCCGTCCGTAAAGCCTGTGCCTCCTTCGCGAGGCCAGCAGACAGCTGTCGATGGTTTGGAATTTATTCATCTGCAGATTTCATTATCATGATGAACACTATATTTAGGATGTCTTTTCCTTCTGTTTGACAGGTGGATGGACCAGTGATGAGCCGCCTCTGGAACGTCTCACCCCAGCTGTATTCAATCATTTTGGTAGGAAATCTATATCTGTGTGTCTTTGTGGACTAAATTAAGAATGACAAATTGTTTTGCTACCGCACTCATAGTTTTCTTTCATCATCAATACAAATCAATGAAATGATAAACCTGAACATCGAGCACCAGATTTTATCCATTAAAGTAAATATGGTAAAGAAAGATTCTGATGGTTGATTAAATTTTTAAAAAATTGATCCAAACACTTCCCAGGTCAAATAGGGTTTTGCTTTTAATCTTATGATCAAAGAAACACACGCACACACTGCTGGGGCTGAGTGATTGTTACGGTCATGTTTGGTTTTGCTGATGTGTGATGCACCTCTGATGATTACAGAACATCAGCGCTCAATGGAGGATTTTGTGATATCATGGTTGGTTGTCTTCACTGGATAATGTGAGGCTCAGGACTACACTCTGCCACTCTATATTTATGGGGAAAGGTATAATTTACTCTTGAGTGTGTAGCAATTTCCATCAGCTGACGTTGTGTGTTGTTTTTAGCACATGGCAATGTATTATTCAGTGGCGGACTCCCTTTTGGAATTCGCTTGCCACTGCACACGTGAAAGTCCGTCTAAAATGAGACAATCTGTTGGAACTTCACGCTCTTGTTGACAGAGCTGTGGGCTGATTGCACCACATCAGCATGTCATCAATCCACAGACGGTATGTTTGTCCCATGTGGCAGGAAGAAATGCTGATGCATAAGTGATGTCACGAATATGTTGCCCAAGATCTGGAGCCTTAACCTGTACGTGTTTGATTTAGAGAAAGTGTTCAGTTTGAGTGGGTGGCAAATGCATGATTTATTATTGATTTATGAGTACAGGTAGACTGAAATGAACTTAAAGCCATTTTCTAATCAGATTTTAATCAAGATTGTGGTCATTTTTTTAAAATATTTTTTTTCTTCCAAGTCAAACGACAAGCGGCCCAAAGTTTGTGGATGTGGTACATACCATTGTGTTATACAAGCAAATGCAAAGGAAGTAAAACCACTCACAAAATAAACATGTAAGCACTTATTCTCCTGCTAAACACATTAAACTGGTTTAAAAAGATTTACCAATCAATCACATTACACACAATTATATATGACTCCTGAATCAGTGACACACAGGGGTGACTAACATGATATTAACATATTATGATTTAATTAAAAAAAAAAAAAAACTTACCCGATGGTAAAGTCTCAAATGAATTGTTTTCACTGTTGCTGAATTTCAGTAACATAAAATTCTTTAACTCATAATCCCAATGCTATGGACAAAAGACAGGCTCAAAGCATCACATGTTCTTTTAAAGCACCATTTGTATTTTTCAGCACTGGAAAGCTGGTCAATCGGCATTTCAAAATTTGCAATTTTCCTAATAATAACCACATTTTAAAAAAAAAAAATCTGCCAAAAGGAGGACAACAGTGTTTTATTGGAATGAGCACAGTGCAATGGTCTCTTAACACATTCATGAGATGTGTTAGAATTAATTAAGTGGGTTCCAAGAGCAACAGTAACACTTCCTGTTTGGTGTGTGTGCGTGTGTGTTTGTGTGTATGTGTTCTGTATGTGTGTGTGTGTGTGTCTCCACTGCTGTGAAGTTCGTTTTAACACAGGGCCTAATAAAACTAACAGCTGCAGCGCTGGTGACTATGAAGTTATGTGTGTTTGTACGTGTGGGTGTTTTTTGCAGATACTGTAACTTTTGGAGCCGAGTGAGCATCTATCAGAGTGAATGACTCGTTTGTCAGTTTGAAAAATGCTGAAGAACGAGGTGGAGGAGGATGATGAGCGAGGCTCAGTGCTAGAGACAGATTTGGGTGCATATTAAACAGGATGACTAAATTTTGCACAGAAGGAGGTGCTGAAAGAGGAACAGAAGTCAACACCTTTCTAAATCACTTCCCCACATCATCATGAATATGGCTTTGAGCATCTGCTTTCTACACTCAGACATTAGGTGGGGGACTGAAGATTTAAGACAAGATGAATATGCATGCATGGGTTTGTGTGTTTGCATCACACGTATGTCCATCCGTCCCACCGTATAGCCCAAACTGGGTTCCTCTCCACAAGCCAAAATGGCTTTCTTCCACTCTGCACAAATTAGCAGCAGCCCACGCTCCCCTAACACTTAAACGTCAGAGCACAGACACTGCAGGGAGTGAGGAGGAGTGACTTGAAGGTGAGAGAAGGGATAAGGAAGGAGGAAGAAGGCATGGGACAAATTTGGAGAAGACGAAGGGAAAATAGGGGAGTAAAAAATTACATAGACTCAGTAGTCTTTTTTTTTCTAGCTCACAGAACAGCTTTGTTACGTCTCCTTTCATCACAGCCTGGTGTGAACTGTTCTTGCAATTGTCAAGAAACATGACAGTTGTCTGCTTCAGTGTCTCAGCCCGTGGACGTGTCCATTTCTTGACTGATAATAAGGCTCAGCAGAATGTGAGGTGGCGCTCAACTTGGGAACAAAGAGCTGTTCGTGTAGGATATGGCAGACCAGTTGGCCAGCTTTGGTTTTCTGACATAACAGCTTTTCTTTATTTAGAGTTGTGAATTATCTGTGAGTCCTTAAAAACCAGAGGGATGGGAAGAAAGGTGTAAGAGAAGGTAAAATAGATATAGTGGGTACCGGGGGTGGGGGTAAGAGACATAAAAAGAGATTTGGGAAAAGGACATCAATTAGATTAGAAGACGGCCAACATAAGTAGAAATCAAGTTTTGAGGAAAGACACCTTATGCAATTATCAGCAGACTCATTAGCATTTCAAAACTCAAAACTGGAAGGGAAATCACGAAAAACATAATTTGCGATGACACAAAATTCATCTCAATCGCTGTATCTCTGCTTTGCAAACTGTCTTTTCTGGCTTCCTCTAAACTCCAGTCTCCTCTCCTCTTTCTCAGTTTTTTTTTGTTATCTGTTTTATTTATAACTGTCCTTGGTTTTACACATTCGAGCCTCATCCCAAGATGGCCTGAACACACACTGCACATGGCAGGGTTTCTCTTTGCCCCCAGAACAGCTTGAATATTTGGTTTCACGGATTCAAAAAGATGCTAGAGACATTCAGAAATTGTGGTCGTACTGTGAATCGTAGATTGATTGGCTGCAGATGACTTCTTAGAATCTCACTTTCCACCAAAATATGAATATATCCAACAGGGACTCCAGGGAGAATTGAGATCTGGTGACTTTGGAGTACACAGGAGCCATTGTCAGGATTGGGAAAACAGTTTGATGATGACGTGCAGTTTGTGCCATGGCATTATCCTGCAAAGAAACGGCAATTTGAAGATGGCTTGACTGTGGTTACAAGGGGATGCACATGGTCAGCAACGAGTAAGCAGTGCTATTCAAAAGACTGCCCATTCATATTAGGGGTGGAAATATACTTTTCAAAGAAACATGAGCTGACATCAGGCATGATGGAGCCATTACTAGTGGTTAAAAAGTATCCTCTCCTCTGCTGATTTATATTTCTATGAGTATCTCAAAATTAACAGTACCGGATAATTAAAAAACCTTTTTACATAAAACGAAGTTAACCTGTGTAAACACAACATGCTAACTTAGATCCAACAATACATTTTATCTATAAATGAAGAAGACTTCCATCAACAGTGAACCTTCACAGAAGAGAGATTCAAAAATCAAAATTTTTCAGTTACTTGCATATTTAAGGGAGTATAATCATTAAACTGCAGTACTATAATTTGGTTTGTCATGACTTGGTATGCTTTCTCTCTAAACGGAATGCCTGTCCAGCATGGACACTTTTTTAAAGTTCCTTGAGTGGTCCTCTTAAATCAGACTGTATTTTTTGTATTCTGTGCCCTGCTTCCTTTTGCAGGGTAAATAAAAGTTGGATTTTTTTTATTTCACCCATAAATACGAGAGAGAGAGGATTAAAGCTACTGAAATTGGAAGGGATTGGCGTTTACAGTTGGGAGTGTTCCAGAGGACAGCCTGTCTGTAGGTCACCATGACCGTACCATAACTGGTCTGCCAGCCTGACCAGTGCTTCCTTCCTCCTGTCCCTCTCCTTCCCAAGCTCCCACTCCCCTCCCTTTATAACATTGGGTTTTATGACATTGGATTTTTGCATGTGTTTGTGTGCAACTGAATGCTTGACCTGGATCCTGACATTGCAAGTCGGTGTGGTTGCTCTTTAAATGTAATGGAGCATGGGACATGCAATAAATTTTTTTTGGAAGATCCATTCCATATGTTTCGTACCTACATTTGTACTCTCTTGTCACCTTTTGGTGTCCTTAAGTGATTTTTAATAGTATTTCAATAAAAATTTACCAGTGTCCTGCACAAACTGAGGCTGGGGAACAAATTAATTCATTTATTCATCAATTTAATTGCTCATGCCTCTATATAACTAATGTACTAAATATAGAGTACCGAAGCATTCATTTTCCTGACAGGGTCACCGAATCAAATGATTTACCCTTCTGTCAGATTATAATTGAAGATTTAAAAGACTGTAAATTTCCTGCAGCCCAACCTTGACAGAGGCAATCCTCACCTGCTTGACTTACCACTTTTCCTAATTAAAGACAACCTGTTTTGTATACACATACTCACCAGGGAGCTCACACGGCCTTCAAGTCCTGGTGCCAGTTCCCCAGATGGAACCCCAAAGCCCCCAACTACCCCCACGCATTCCCTGAACTGGCATAGATACCCCTGTTTGGTGCCAGTACGGTGAAGGCAGGAGCTGGTGGGCAGCTGCTTCTTTTCTGTGCACATACATGCACACGCACACACACACAAAAAGCCATGTGAAACTCTTTGCCCAAGGGATGAGTCCAAATGGCTGACTTGAACTTCTGATGAACTGAAATATAATCTGCCATTCTTTGCTTTATCTCATGTCCTTTAAACCATCTTTTCTATCTATTATTCATATAGCCATTAAAAGAATGAAACACCTCCATTTGGAGTAAAGATTTGAGGCTGAATCTTTGCAAGTTCACAGCCTCTATTGCACCGTGAAGCAGTTAAGTTCAAACCTCTTGCACAAGGACACCTGAAGCTATCAGAGAACTGGTAAAATCAGATTTAGGTCTGAGAAAAAGATTGGAGTTATAAAGGGAATACAAACCGTAACCCGTAGCTAATGATATATACAGACATAGCCTGAGGTTGTGGCCTTTATGTCAACCCAGTTAAAAAGTCTCTTCACATTTAGGTCCAGGGAGGTAAAGCGGAGTGCTCAGAGACAGACTTGCTTTTGTCTTCCAGCAGAACAGGCAATGTCTTAACCTACTTTGTCTGTGTCAATGCCATTACCCTGACGGTGTTTATGTGGACCTTGTAGAGGGAAAGAGATTTTACCATGGCATGAATTTTACATATGGCCTGGCGTGTTTTGCCATGTTTGGCTGGCTGGTGTGGCTTTCAAAGACCTTCGATGTCTGCAGAGTCAAATTGTTTCTCAGACAGTTAGTAAAATACTTGTAAATAAATATAATTTTTTTGTTCTTTGTGTTATTTTTTGTATTCCTGATAAGAAAAAACAAGAGTCGTTGGTTGCAATGAAAATTCATCCAGCAGTAATATCAATTGGACTGTCACTTTTTATGTGATTTGGGCAACATTTTTGTATAATTTAATTTGTGTAAATACATGTCAATCTATTCTGATTATTAAACCAGTCGTTTGCCCAAACTCTGAGTCCATATCTATTTTTTACCACCTTTTCTACAATTTAATGCAATTGCTTCACTAGTTTAGCATCGACTGTCGCACACCAACATGTGATAATATCATCAATTCCAAAATTTTTTCCACTCATAGTGCTCAGTAGTTTTCTGTAACATCAGGTCTTTAAAATTAAGTATCTCAACATTTTTTTGATTTATCTTTTCATGTGGACTTTTAAAGATGGATATCACATGTATTCATTTAACTTTCGCCGTACTCTGACCTCTCACTTCCTTTTCAAATCACTTGTTAATGCAGAGGTGTGTTTTGTAAAGGCTTTTAAAAGCCATAGCAGGACCATATGAATCCAGAGTTCTCTGTAAGCCATCTATTATGGATGATCACTCTGGGTTCAGACCTTTGCTTTTCACTTGCAAGGGTTTTGCTCGCCTCTGGCCCACAACACCACCACGACCATAGGCGTTGGGCCTTCCCCTGTCCGGGAAGAGGAGCTCATTATAGCCAAGCCCACACAGCCTAATGGCTGATAGTGATAAACTATTTTACCACAGACCTTTTACACAAGAAATAGACTTTTGCTGTTTTCAGTTGTTTGATTCAGTGTGATTTTTTGGAGTGATGATTAAGGAACTCATTGATTATAGATTTATACTGATGAAAAAAATAATAATAAGAGACTGTCTTCACTCACTAATAGAGGCATGTCTGTCCTGTTCGATGGTCATCAAATTGTGACCATTATGTAAACGAAAACAGTTTGACAGGGTCTGTCACATCACTCATTTTGAGCAGGTTTATACTATTATGAAGTAGAATGGTTTTTTTCTCTTTGTTTGGCTGTTGTTCTCACTTTCACTGACTTGTTTTTTCGTGGTTTATTCCTCACTTCGTTTTTCCCATCCCATCATCCATCAATGTGCAACTGTATTTACTACCTCTTGATAGGAAATATTGACGAAACCCATCTTTGGCAGGTTGCGATCTGCACTGCACGATAAGAGTTTGTGGGTGTAGCTTTAGTGCGCAGGGCTATTCTCGTGACCCATGTGATTTAAAGTGCACCAGTGCGGTACAGTAGACTGACATCGCTCATAAGTTCAGTGTAGCTTTGTCCGACTGCTAATGGCTCTATGTCTGCCATAGACTCAGCACAGACTAGGAAAGCATTACCATTGAGACAGAAGGAGAGGGCGTAAAATATGAATGAACGGAGCTCCCCACTGCAGCCAAGAGCTCCAAACATCTCTTTGTCTAACCTCGTCTGGTTTTTAAAGAAGCACAAAGAGTTAGGAGTCGATTCCTGTTGTGGCGGTTTCATGCAGAGCTTATTGTGTGTGTGTGTGTGTGTGTGTGTGTGTGTGTGTGTGTGCGTGTGCGCGTGCGCGTGTGTGTCACACTTCTCAGGTTTATTGGTGCGACTGATGATTGATTCCTTTCACTTCCGATGTTAATTTGACACAATATAATTACTTTGACACCCTCCTATTCAGTCTCTCCAGAGCAAATAATGTCAATTGATTACATGCTGGTTTCTCTTTGTGTCTTGATTATGAAGGTGTGCACCTCTTAAAATTTTATGCACATTTAATTTTTTGTGCTGATTTATATCACAAAAGGAAATTCTACCACTCCTGTCTATTTACTTATTTACTGATCTTGCTGTACTTTGTTGTACTCAGTACATGGTTTTAGTAGAAACAAACTTGCAGTGTTTAAAACCAACAGTATGACACTAATAAGATGGGCTCTTGTGTTCCTCATTGACTGAAGGTGCTCGGATTCCGAAATTCATCGCCTGGATGTATGTTTTTATTTGACTAAGAAAGCTAGAGGATCATTTTAAAAAGACCTTAACTACTGTTCTAAATACAAATTACAGACTTTTGTGTTTATTGTGTATTTCAAGACTCCCACAGGTACCAATCAGTCGGCTGGGAGGAGGAAGAGAGTGGGGGGGGGGGTTTGTAGAGAGTCTGTATTATAAATAACCCAAATCAATAATAAACGACACAGTATCTGTCATATTTTGAGTCAAGTCTGGTTTTCTCAGGGGAGATGGATGAAAAAAGCAACCCTCTACCTCCCCCCACCACACCACCACCAATGAAGCGATGAGGGGGAGGACAAGAGGATAGACAGGCACAAAAATAAGAGTAGCTACCCCCCCCCCCTCTCTCCTGAGCATGAACCAGCTTGTGGTTATGGTTTGCATGCATGCATTGTGTATATGTGTACATTATGAGGCGGACACATCCATTACTAATTCATCAGTCCTGTCTGCCAGGCTGCCACTGTGTGTATTTCAGCATGCCTTGCAATCATTATGCCACATGCATTATTTAACGTACACGCGCACGCGCCAGCTCTGATGCAGATAGCTACAGAGCTATTTATCTACGAAACGTTCACTTATCGCCTCGTCTGGTTTTCTCACAGACTGCTGCAAGGATCACAAAGTCAAAAGTCATTTTGGATGCACGGAAAGTGGATTTGATTTGTCTGCTGTACCTCAATGGAGGAAGAGAAGTTAAGTATCCCGTGAGAGCAGACCGGCTGCTGACTGGTGGTTCTGGTCTGAGAAATGAACAACAACTTGCTGGCTTGACTAAACCAAGACAAATCAAAATACCTGTTTGGGTTATGTCAATGCAACACCATGTTTTAACGTCATTGCGTTTTGGCAGCACATACAGTATAATGCAGGCCTGGATGCTTGTCCCAACTGAAGCACAAACCAGGTCGTAACCCATCCACAGCCCCTCCAAAATTCCACAAATAGTTCAGTACTTTATCTGTTGTCACGGAAAGTTTTAAAAAGTTTTCACCATGCATTTGTTATAGATCTTATTCATTCGCTCTGTTGTCTCAAGGGTTTTTATCAAAAGCCATCAAACGTGTCCTAGTCTTTGTTTTGTTTGCCTAGCTGTTGCCGTAAAGCTTCTGATCTTTGGCCATGTTACTCATCATCTCAACCAAATGTCGTTAAATTGATTTTTTTTTTTTAAAACTATTTACGTAGTTCTGTTCTACTTCAGTTACACAATCTGGACACTGCCCCCCAGCTCATTCTAAAAAAAAAATGTTTGCATGCATCTGGCACCACGATTGAGCTTGGTCGTGTTTACTGTTATCAGCGTCATGGCTGCACGACGCTTGGTCAACCCTTTGGCGTCAACACCATACAACGAGCTGATCACTGTGTTTATCACGTTGTATGGGTGTGCTGCCTGATCAAACAGGCCTCCTGGATTTTTGACTTAACTTTAAAAATAGCTCCAGCATAGGTATTGTAAGATATTGACACAGATAGTGGAATTTTATGGTCATGGGGACATTTTCTTCAGGGGTGGAAATATTGTGCAAATCAAAGAGGTGAGTCTGTTGAACAGTCAGTGATGAACGTATACTGGTCTCAGCAGAGGAGAGCATTTCGACAAGCTGGTGCTGATTCATTTGTCACTGGGTCAGTGGATTGCAGGAAAAGCACTTCTTCAATTTTGTATATTTTGGGTTTTTTTTGTCGCACTAGCAAAACGTGAACTGAAACCAACCTCAACTTAAACCCTCCCAGACCTCTTCCACAGGCTATGAAGGGTTATGACCTCAAATGAAAAAGGACTGGCTACGTATTCGTTTAACTCTTATACCCATATTATACTTATAAAAGAAAGTACTATTCATACTACAGCGAGTTCCAATATAACTCTTTTCAGTCATTCATGTTATTGCCATGTTGTTGCCAAGAGAGACTTTTCTGTACTATCAAGTCCTTCCTTTTTTAATTACACCTCATCCTCACATGCAAGACTTTTTCCCATGCATTCGTCTCAGCTTCTCTCTGTTTGTAGTAATTCCTTGTCTTCATTTGACGCAGCTCCCTGGATATTTCTTTAATGATCATATTTAATGGTCATTTTAAGCCTCTTTCTCCCCATCGCGTTCTACTTTTCGCCTCACTTAAGATGCAGAGAACTTGCAAAGTTACGACTTGAATGGAATATCTGTTTAAAATGTAAACAAGATGAATAAGAAATGTGTCTGAAGATTGGTAGCATACTCAGACATTTTTTGAGGTTAGATATTAATGTCTGTCTGAAAGCAGCATCTACTGTGTGTGTGTGCAGAAGAGAGAGACAGATGTCTGGTGTGTGTGTGTTCAGTGGTTATGAATTGTTCCATTATCATCAACAACTGTCTGCTCTGTGGAGCTGCTGGTGTGCAGGGCAGTTTTAGACAGACAGGATATATGTGTGTGTGCGTATGTCTGTGCAACAAGTAAAACACACACATTCAGAAATGGGAGTAGCAAAAAAAAAACCCCCCAAAAAACTCAAAACTAAAAAATATTTCACTCCGGAGTGGTTGGTTCATAAAATTGCTGCACTTGTGTAGAGAACGTGATCCCAATCTGACACCTTCTCTGCTGGTGTTAGCAGGAAGAGAAAGAAAAAGAAAGAGAGAGAGACTCCCATAAAATGCTTAACATGCCTGAGACTGATGTCACAGAAAGAGAGAGAGAGAGAGAGAGAGGGAGTGTGTGTGTGTGCGTGTGTGTTTGAGAGAGTGGGAGGGGACCAGGGGGGCGGGGTGGGGGGTGGGGGGAGTGTGGCAGCTGGAGGGCAGAGCGAAGTACGTCAGTGAAGGGAAACAGAGAAGCCGTGGAGTGAGAGACGGAGAGTGTGAAAGACAGAGGGAGAGAGAGGTTCTGTTCTGTTCGGCTGAAAACCAGGTCGGTGTGTGTTTGTGGCTGCAGTGGACTACAGCTCTGCTCTGACTCTCACTTACTTCCTTCTCTTAGATACACTACACATTAACACACACACACACACACACACACACACACACACACACACACACACACACACACACACACACACACACACACACACACACACACAACCGCATAACAACCGGACAGAACAGCACAACTGATGGGTAAGAGCTCTGTGTGTGAATTGTTGTGCAACTGTCATTCGGTGTCACCTGATCTGTGTGTAGTTTGGTTGTTTTGTTTTTTGGACCAGGAGTTTTAAGTCTTAGTAATTTGTTCATTGTTGTAATACTTGTAGCTGTTTTAATCTCCAGGCATGTGTTTACATAAACTCATTCAGCCTCTGATTATGCTTGTGTGTGTGTGTGCGCCTGTGTATGTGTGTGTGTTCCCCAGGAGAGGGAGTGTATGTGTGTGTTTATCTGTGTGTGGGTGTGTAGCTTGGAGTGCTGGTGGTGTTTATTGAGTGGTACTGATGTATGGAGGCTCCGCTCGGTGCAGCCTTGAACTGAATGGAGCAGATGGCATTGCCTGTGTCTGTTCCTCCCAACAGCCTGTTGTGTTCATGAGTGTGTTTGTATGCAGGAATATGCAGCAAAAGTTTGCATTCTTACAGAAAATGAGGGATCATAAGGCAAAAAACAGTTTTGTAGGACTTTTTCATCATGGATCATGTTTGGATCATTCGATCTGCTCTTACTTTTCGTAATAAAAGTGGTTTTTGTGTTATTGTTTTTCTATTTATTTTTTGGGTGCATGCATTGTGACCCTGTCTAAAAGTTCCTGTCTTATTACACCGGTTTGAGCATCAAGCCTCTGATCTCCCATCAGATTTGAAAAGAACTTTAAAATATATTAATTATCGATAAGACCATTCCCGACCTGATTTCATATTGTACTAAAGAACGTTTAAAACTCCTTAAAGTTCACTCAGACCCTTGAGATCAGCTGATCTTCCTTCTAAGCTGAAAACCTAGTGTTGACCATGTGTTTTCTGTTACGGCCCCCCAGCTTTGGCATTCCCTTCAGTGTGAGATCAGTAGACTCCACTGCAGCTTTCTAAGTGCTTCCTTAAGACTCACTCTGACATGAATGTTTGGCCTCTTTCTTGCTTTTACCACTTCCATTTTTCTTTCACTGTGTTCTTGTATTTTATTTTATTACACGACACATTTAAACAGCATAGCTGAGTAGCATTCAGTAGTAGCACTTCTTTCCACTTTCATATTTTATGGTGCTTTAATTTTGTCATCACATTTAAATTTCGTTAGTTGTATTTTTATTGAAGTGCATTAAATTGACTGTATTTTGCACCTTTTCTTTTCTGAAATGGAGTTGTTCTTTTATCGGTAATCTGCTTTGTGTCAGATCTTTCTTGTAGATGAGATCTCATATATTTATCTATTCGGTTCTTTCCTCTACAGTCATGTTTGCCATTTCTCTCATTAACATTTAACATGCTCAAGTACAGTACTTCTGTACTCTGCTGTTTGGTATATGCACTGATTTTATTTTTCGCTCATGCATACCTGTATATCTTCATTTGGAATTTTCTTTATGCATAGATTGAACATTTATGCACCAATAAAGTTCTTATTATTCTTAAATCGCTAAATAGATTTTCCATTTTAAATGTTGTACATCTCAGGACACTGCCCGTAAACACATCAACGGAGTGTTGGTGATGCGATGTCCTGTGGGACACGCTCACAAGCTCCAGGGACAAATAATGACATATATCATGTGTACATACCAACAGCAGACTTGACAGTAAAGCCTTGAGCTGATTGCACATGCAAGCCATGTGTTGATTTAGTTGCCCTACCATCATTGGTCTTTGCACCAATTCTAGCCCCTCCTCTTCTTCCACGTCCAACCAACCACTGTCCACAATCCCATCAGTCGCCATGGCGTTTGCCTCCCTCCCTCTCTCCCTCCCTCCAGCTATTTGTTTGTGTGTTGAAGGAGCTTAAGGCTGGGTAGGTTCATGTCAGCGATTACCATTCATTCTTAATCTGCTGTCACTTTTTATATATTGTGCACAGTTTTGTTGTCATAACACACACTTTGCTGACTTTTGATATTAAATTTGCAAAACTCTATGGAAGCCGGTGGGTTAAGGGGCTCCCTCGGGAATCCTGGTCTATAAATAACTCCCAGTGCGCGATCCATGATCTTAGCCTGACGACTGGAGTGGGGGATGAGGAGGGGGGAGGACGAGTCAGACATAGAGGGACACAGAGAGTGATGGGGGAGGAAGACTTACGCAGATTGTGAGTTCACCCAGGGGTTACATCATCATGTGTACAGTAGGGTGACCCCACATCTGCATGTGATTCCCTTGCAGAACAAACATTTGGCTGTAATGAGTTCGACCCTTCTCTCTGGAAGTATTTAGAAGCTCAATCATAAACACTTAAATTAATTGTCAGACATATATAACCAGGATTTTTCTAGACTTCCAAATCTTTAATGTGATGATGGTTTGAGATGATTTTGTGCTGTTCATTATTCACCTCGGCTCATATTGTGACCTGCTAGGCCCTTAACTTATATTTTCATGTGCGGTGCCACCAGGGTGAGTCAGTCTACACATCCACCTCTCCTCCCATCGGCCTGGCGCCATGTTCATTCACAGAGCGCCATTCCAGCGAGCTGCGCTAATCGCCTCTCAGGTGCATGCACCCCGCTGGGTGTCACACAGTGTTTGTCTGTTGCCATTCACAAAAGATGTGTTTCTTATGAACGAGATTGTGCCTTTTATTTATTTATTTTTCATTCGAAGAGCTTCTGCTGTTAGGTAACGCAAGAGTGCCATGTCATCTTGACCAGGACATGTCAGTCAGATGTGACACATTTACTTCCTATCGTACAGGAGGGCTTAACTTAACAGCATCTCTATCACGGAAAACTGAAATTGTAGTTCTGTAATGTTGAGGAACAATTGTTAGAATCACCAAAAGTTTTGATTAATTTTAACTGGTTTTAAAGTTTCACATTTGTGAAAAGTAGAATAAACTCAGCGACTATCCCCATCAAGTGCACACAACTTACAACTTTACCTCCACAAACATCAAAGTATGCAAACTGCATCCAACAGACGCAGGTGCAGTCAGGTGCTGATGTAGTCCCATCCTGTTCTAATTGCATCATGGTGGTTGTGATGGTCCAGCTTGGGTTGTTCTTCAGTTGAGCGTACTCTGCATTTCCATGTGCACAGGAAATGTCTTATCACAACGCATTTTGTGATACTGTACATTGCCCTCTGTAAATATTTGCGTTTGGCATCATTTTTATCAGCTGCCTTACTGATTTCTGTGATAATATGACTTTTATTTTTTCCCAAGTACCAGCCGTCATACAGTGATGAAGGATTGTATTGGCTTTGCAAGAGAACTCTCCATGGGGGATACACTTTATGGTGTTACACTATTAAAACCCTTAGAAGTCAGAAATTACTATTCAAAAAGGACCGTTTGAATGTTATTCTTGCTTGTTTCTCTTTTCACGATGGGAGCCTATTTGTCATGAAAACAAGCAGCCATTGTCAAGCTAGCAATACATTTCGTATAAGGCACCCGGGAATGAGCATGGGGCTAAATTCAGTGGTCAGCCTTGGCAACGACATTCTCTATGGGAAAGTGTAGAAAAGCATTAATTGAGGTGACTCCATGCATAAACGGCACTGGGATCCATCTGTAAGGGCACCAATACGAAGAGTGGCACTCTGTTTGAAGTGCACTGACCCAACACAAGGTTTTGTTTGTTTGACCTTGTTGTTTACTGCTTATTCAGTGTGCCCAAATGGTTGACAGGCATGTGTTTGTGTGTGTGTGTGTGTGTGTGTGTGTGTGTGTGTGTGTGTGTGTGTGTATAAATGTATACATGCAATGCAACTGTGAGGGGTGGTGGGCAGAAAGTTTACTACGGTTCAATGGGAATGGCTTTGTTTGGATAACACGGTAGATTGCCACAAATTGTTCAGAGCGAGAAAGACAAAGAGCGACGTTTTCTAACGTGGTCGTCTTTCTCTGTGCTTGTTAATCTGGAAGTGAAACATACAAGTTTGTAGGTCAGAGGTCCGGATATCACTTTAACGCACATGTACACACAGCTTTCTCAACATTACAACCCTAAAGAGGAATAAAAAGTGCGTAATTAAGTTTTTATTGCACTGATACTATCATAGACACAAGCACCAGTAAAGCACCAGCATGTCTGGACCAACCACACCCTTCCTTCTCTGCCTGCTGCCCCCGGTGGGTGGTGTTAAATTTCCTCTTGCACTGAAAAACCTGCCTGGTACCACAGATGTCATTGGCTATCTCAGCAAGTAACTGCAACCCCACCGCCACCTCATTGGCCACAAGGGATCCAAGGACATGCATGATAGGTCAGAGATTTTTTTCCACTTTTTTTAGAGTATTGATAATTGTCAGGGCTTGAGGGCTTGGCGTGGTGCAAGGTAGTTCCCAAGGGAGCAGACATTGATCTGAGAAGACTGACACACTTGGGCGTCTGATCTTGAGTTCAGATTACACATGCAGATTGAGAACTGATTTGGCTGCATGAGTTTTAAAAGCAAATGCTGATGGCGTGTCAATAAAAAATGATAGCGAAATACATTTCACAACAATTCCCTCAATTAAAATTTTACAAGCCTGCACATATAAAACTTATGCTGCAAATCAGCGATTTTAATATTTCATCAGTGGAAGTAATGCCAATTATAGATGTCAACAGTTGCTTTTAGTCTGGGTAGAAATCCAAGCCAGCAAAGCTGTCATATAATTTGAACTCTTAGCAATTATAATTAAAGATATATATACACCAGTGACGTGCGGTCAGGGGAGTCACGGCCTCACCTGCCTTCATGAAAGAAAAAAATGAAAAATAGAAGGAATACAGTGCACCCTCATTTCTCGCTGGTAATACGTTCCAGGAACCACACGCGATTAGCCAATTCCGCGACAGAACGACGAACTATATATCTTATTATTTACGTTAATTTAAACATTTTTGAACCCTCCCCATACTGATATTAAACCACCTTCTATCTGTATTACCTTTTCCCACACTCTCATCGACTGTTTAAAGTACTTTTGTGTCTCACGTAAGTCCGAGACTCACGGAACATAGTGTACTTCCGGATGCCATCAGCCAATAGAATTCACGTACGGTATCACGTGACTGCCTACCAACGACTCCGCGAGCGTTGATGCGCGAATGCGTTGAACATATTTGAGATATTTTCAAAAGTAAAAATAATGAGTATTCAGTAAAGTTAAAAGACTTATTTACTCACTATCTCAAACATATGTTCCTCAAATATGAATTACTTGTAATGCAATTTAAACATGTGAGACTAAATGTTACACTGGTCACACAGATTAAAACTTTAAATAAACATTTCCTCCAGTGAAAACTAAATTGCCTTGAGTCAGCCCCGCTGAATAAATGTTAAAATAACTTGTCATCCACTGTCTCTAAGGCAACCGCAGCCTGTTCCAGGTTGAGACTCAGAAATTAACCCTGCTCTTGGTTGGAACATATCAAGTGGTGTTGACAGCGTGTGACCGCAGCACGTCATGTTTCAGCTACACATCAAGGTGTAAAGGTTGGCAAGCATTTTGTTTGCGTTTCGTCCGGTGTGCTGCCTTGCACTAATTGCACTCACCTGGTGTTTGGTTTTTGCATGTTAACCTCATTGAGGTTTGAATATTACTTCTTTTGTTTGCATTGACTTTCTGGTTTTTAACGGCAGAAATAACCTAGACCACTTTTGTTTACAGCCTGGATGATTTGTTGCAGGATAAATTTAGCACATTGTTATCACGTTCTATTTACTTGGTTTCCAGACCCGTATGTCTGTGCAGCATCTGTGCAGACTGACTGACAAAAAAAGTGTGAATATGGGGTATATTGTCAATGTCGTTTTCTGAGTACAATCATAAAGTTTACTGTCAGCATTGAGCTGATGACCAGCCAAATGCAGTGATTCTGTTCACACACAGTCAGTGAGGGTACATGCAAGTGCACTCGTTCAGATCGTATGCGTGTCTGCAAATCCCTGCTGTAAACTCATGTTTCAGAGGGATTGTTGTTGCTCTCTGCTGCTTTCTTTCACCACGCTACCCCGGTCTGCTTGTCTACATTGTCCACTTTGTACAGAAATTGTGTAAAAGTGTACGTACTGTACGTGGTTTTTGTGAGAACACCCTTTGCATCAGTGGTGTGGCAACGGTAAAAAGGCATATACATAAAACTCATCACTGCACAGAGTATCCCTCTGATAATTTTTCAGAATCGCAGAGACTTTTCATGTTTTTAGCTTATGCACTGTGTTAATCTCTAAAATAGACTTATTCTCCTTGATGGGCAACATTAATTACTACATTTGGTTTGAATTGTAATATTGAGATTAACAGTCAAGGCTGTAGTGTTTTGACAGCTGATGTAACTGGTGTTCCTGTGTCTTATCTGGATCAGAGAGGACAGGCTATTTTGACTATCACAAGATGTTTAACAGTTTGAACCTTGGATTAGTGATATAATTGTACTATAAACAGATAATCTGGGATTAATATTAGATCTATTTCCTTTTTCTTCCTCCTCCCATTTCTGTAAAGACTCTGACCCCAACAGCCGACTTTACTCCAGAGTTGCATGTGGTAGACGGCAGTACATTCTCTGGGGCTAAACTGGTAATTCCTGCTAATAGGGATTTTATGGAAACAACATTCTATTGCTTTAAAGTTCTCAGGAGCCTTGTTTTTATGTTTCTTCATTATGGTAACTGTTTGCGCAGAAAGAATAGACAACGTTTGAGTGTTGGCCTCTCACAGCTGCTGGACTATGTGTAGGGATTGTTTTTATATCTTTTTCTCTGAGCACTATTTTCAGTCTATTCAAATGCATTGTAAATATTCTTTTGCTGTATATTATAAAAGATTCCTTCTTGAGGTACTTTTTCCTTTTCCTTAAAGTGGACGTAAGCACGGCAGCACTGCCCATGCAGGTGCCCCCCGCAGCCACAGCCATACTTCCCATGGACCTGCGCGTAGTGGACCACCATCACCACCAGCAGCCCTCTTTCGGCCTGGTTCCTCAACCTCACCCTACGCCACCTGTTACAACTGCTTGTCCCACCTCCTCCGAGCCCGGCCGTGGGTTAGGCATTAGTAAGTCGGGGACAATCATGTTTTTCATTGTCCTATCATTTCTAGTTACTATAGACACACTCCTCACTCCAGGCGTCCTAATTATTTAAGTGTTGAAAATCTCCTGCAGACCACCAGGAACAAGAGCTGGTAGCTCTTAAACACAAGCAGCAACTCCAGAGGCAGCTACTGATTGCTGAGTTCCAGAGGAAGCATGAACAGCTGTCGCGACAACATGAAGTTCAGCTCCAGGAACATATCAAGGTGAGGCCGCTCAGCTCCAAGTATGTGTCTGTTTTCCCTGTAGGTTTGTCTGAGTAAGGAGGATGGTGCTACTGTAAGACAGATGTGACACTGATCTGACTGGTGCTAATGTTCTGCCGCTCAGTGATCTCCATGTGAAACTTGGCCCCAGTAAACTTTGTGTATGTGTGAATTTTGCATGTGACTCACATAGCTAAAAACCTCACTGGTACAACCACTTATTCAGCCAATAAGGGCGATTATCTGGCAGGGAAATACACTCTCATGTGTTCTCCCATCTGCCTAGTCCCCAGTTTACCATGACATTCATCACTTGACTTGGCTTTAACAAGTCATTGATGATTTTCAGGACGTCATCTAATTAGTTCTGTATGTTCCTTTGCCAATCCTCTCGTGGCCTTTACTCGTCTTCTCTGTCTCTTTGTGCTCTTTCTTCTTTCAGTGTTCTTGTTTCTCTATCCACCAGCACCAACAGGATTTACTGGCACTCAAGCACCAGCAGGAGTTGCTGGAGCACCAGAGGAAGATGGAGCGACAGCGTCACGAGCAGGAGCTGGAGAAGCAGCAGCGGGAATACAAACTTCAACAAATCAAAAATAAGGACAGGGGACAGGAGAGTAAGTGCAACAGCAGGTTAACGTAGTTGTTTCGAGAAGAAGACTCGTCCTTTGTAAAATGATGCCTGATTATAGCAATGAAGGTGTCCACGAAGTTAAGATAACAATAATCACCAGCCCTTCCCAAACCCTATGAAGACTGTAACTTGATGAAAGTATAATGAGTTACCAAACGAGCTTTGGTGAGTCAAGACCAAACTTTATTGGATAAAATGTAACACGAGAAGAAGATCAATTCCAAATGTTAGTGGGTGCCCTTCTTGAGGTTCAAGCTCTGAAGGAGCTGTCATGTTTGACTTAACATATTCAATGCTCTCCAGCTCCTCAACATCTGCTCTAACTGTAGTGCATGGTTTTATCACAGGTGGTGTCAAGTTGTTTTGGCCCATCTAGACACTCTGTCACAGCACCTGTCCTTGTGGGCCAGCAGTCAGAACAGCCTGACCTCACACCTTTACCAAAGGGAATATCAGAACGAGACGGCCAAGACAAGCTGAGAGGAGCAAGGCATTTAGTGGCCCCTCATTTTTATGTTCTTTTTCAGTGTTTTTTTGTTGCATGGCAATAAAATGAAACCGACCGATTCACTGTAATCTGGAAACCATTTATTTTTGATTGCTTCCAAATGATCATATTATTCGTTTAAGCTTTTTTTCCCCTCCCTTTTATGATGGCATTTACCACACCAGACTATTTGCTGAGTTCTTGGAATACGCTGGTAGTTCTCAAATGGTATCAGAAGCACATGCACAAAGATGATCTGACAGGAAGAAATTATCAACGTAGAGCTATAGTGTGTGATGTATGTTTGCAATCTCTCATTACATGAGGAAACTGTGTGTGTGGGAAGTGATTACAACTTATAGAAGTGGATACAACAATCTCTCTGCAAAATGCTCTCACTTGGATTGACAAATTAATCAGTTTGTCAATACTCTAATCAGCTTTGACACAATGACATGTTTAACTGGCATGTGGAAATGTTTGCTGTGCCAATATGCCTTTCCTGTTCTTGTAATTGCTTTGTTCCACATAAATAGAAGACGACATGCTTGACGTGACTGACCGCTTGAAAACACTTGGAATTGCGTTGTCGTTTAAAAGAGGGTTACGATCAAACTGTCCTGCCTGAATATGTTGCTGAATTTTTTTTTGTCCACGGAATACAGGATTTTAATACTTCTTTCTTTAAACGTACTGATTTGTGTTTATGCAGTTGGATCACACACATTTATTTAAATGCTAATTATGCACCAATGTGTCTTCAGCTACTGCTACATTCTTGTAGTTACTCAGCTAATGTTGGCACGAGCCATTTAGTAATTTAGACAAGTGTGATGACTGGTATATTTCCTTATTCATGGATTATCATTCAACTCAGATTGATTATTTTTGGTATGTCTGTGAAATGTTCTTTTTCTTGAAGGCTGTAATGTGGTTTTTCAACACATATCTTTCTGAATATTGTTAATGGTCGACCCACATATGGAACCATGGTATTCTTCCTGTCAAGTCCTTTTCCTCAACAGCTCTCTACTGGGCAAAGCAAGTCTACAGTTTGACGTCTATGGAAAGAGCATTGGGTTGTAAACAGAGGGAGCTTTGTTAAGTACTGCAATAAATTGCATGGAAGGCAGTCTCATAAAAGCCAATTTGCTTCAGTGGCTAAGCGGATATATGGGGATGTCAGCACTTCCAGATCCACAGTGATTTAGAAAGCATATATTAGCTGTTGTCACTTCCACCTAGTGTATTTATTACTGTCTCATAGGCTTGACGTTCCTGTGATCGCAAACACAGTTATGATTTTACAAAAGTACACCTCAACTGTTGTTTCATGTGTTCTCTAGGTGCATATTTTCCCCTTATTGCTCAGCTCACCTACTCCCATCTTTTTTTCTTCTCATTCTACCCCATTCATCCATGTCCGTCCCTGGATAATTTGGTAGTAGCTACAGAATGAGGGTGATAATTGAGCAGAGACTAAGAGCTGAGTGAAACTCATGATGCGTCTTAGAGAGGAGTCACACAGCACCACTGTCGTCTCTGTGGAATATCAGTGAAACCCTGATGCAAGAATGTGCACGCTATCTGTAGTTACAAACCCATTAACTGTAATAAGTGTGGAAGGATGTTGGTATAATCGTCATGGTCTTGACGCAGATTGGATGACGGTGTAGTAGAAGCGCTGAAGCTCAGACTTCACTGAGATAAAGTGTTTTTAATTTAGTGGTACAAAAAAGTAAAAAGGAAAGTGTACAAATTGTGTCTCTGTGGATTTCTTTTCCTCTTGTTAGGTGCAGTCGCCAGTACAGAGGTTAAGATGCGACTCCAGGAGTTTGTTCTCAACAAGAAAAAGGCCCTCGCTCAGCGAAACCTAAACCACCGTCTGCCCAGCGACCCACGCTTTTGGTATGGGTGAGTGTCACAGCCCATCACCACAGAACCACTTATGCTTAGAACGTGGCTGGCTGAACCCCATTGGGTAATTTCTGCAGTCATAATTACTTTTTTTATTTTTATTTCCATAACATTGCTAAAATACATGTCAGATGTGTTAGATATGAGATAATTGGATTCAGGCTTTTGTTTTTAAAGCCTGAAAGCAAACAGTAAATTTTTTTAGGACTGCAAAAAATACAAATATCTCTAATTCTATAAAATTTTTAAGGAAAGCTGTGTTATAATTCACATTACAAGTTTTAAAATGTATTGTCCTCTTTCATGCGAACATTCTAGTGATCCTTTACTTTTTACTTTATAATTTTGCATTTTGTCGCTTCAAAAGAGGCGAGAGATGTTTACTTTTCAAGGTCAAACAATACACTTCTTCTCCTTTCGGCTTTTCCCTTCAGGGGTCACCACAGTGAATCAGTGTCCTCCATCTAACCCTGTCTGCTGCATCCTCTTCTCTCACACCAACTACCTTCATGTCCTCTTTCACTACATCCATAAACCTCCTCTTTGGTCTTCCTCTAGGCCTCCTGCCTGGCAGTTCAATACTCAGCATCCTTCTACCAATATATTCACTGTCTCTCCGCTGGACATGTCCAAACCATCTCAGTCTGGCCTCTCTGACTTTATCTCAAAAACCTCTAACATGTGCTGTCCCTCTGATGTACTCATTCCTGATCCTATCCAAACTGGTTACTCCCAGAGAGAATCTATTCCTGTCTAACCTCGTCTGTCAGCCTGTCCATCACCATAGCAAATAAGAAGGGGCTCAGAGCTGATCCCTGATGCAGTCCCACCTCCACCTTGAACTCCTCTGTCACACCTACAGCACACCTCACCACTGTCTTACAGTCCTCATACATGTCCTGCACCGCTCTAACATACTTCTCTGAAGCTCAAACAATGCACTTCATTGGGTAAATATCAAAAGCCAAAATAATGAGTGACACCAAAGTCCCTCATGGTGGCTGAGCAAACATCGGAAACCTTGTGGTGTTGTGGTCGCCTGTTGTGTGGGTGTTTGTGTGTGTCAGTGGCTGCCCACATCAACATTAACAGTCCTTGGCAGTCGCCTCGGAGTCAAACACCAGAGAAAATGTTCAAGGACTTTAGTTTTTTCTGTCTGTTTGTAGTCAGAGATTTACAACGGGTTCTTTGAGGTGTGTGTGTGTGTGTGTGTGTGTGTGTGTGTGTGTGTGTGTGTGTGTGTGTGTGTGTGTGTGTGTGTGTGTGTGTGTGTGTGTGTGTGTGTGTGTTTAAAGTCAGCATAGAGGAAAGACAATGGCACCTCCCTCTAAATGTTTGAAGAGGTCTTAAGCAATCAAACATTTCTGACACGATAGATGATAGATATCTTCGTAGCTAAAAATCTTCACAGCCATTTCTGTCATCCTTTTGTGTCCTTTTGCTTTCTCGTATTCCAATCCACCCACATTACTTTGCAACATCCTTAAGAATTGACCTTGAAGCGCACAGGCTGTCTTTGTCTCATGGTCTTCTGTGTGTTTTACATTGTGCTTTCATGTTCTTGTGTTGCAGAAAAACCCAGCATAGTTCTTTGGACCAGAGCTCTCCTCCCCAAACAGCACTGTCAGTGTACAGCCATCCAATGCTGGGCACATACGATTCTAAGGATGACTTCCCTCTCCGTAAAACAGGTACGAAATGTTGCTGTGGATTTGATGAAGGACTTCTATTTTCTGGTATCTATATTTTTCACTTCTTAAATCTGCCTCTATTTAAACAACTGAAATGGTTTATTGAATTTCAAAGATTGTGTAATGAACTAGAAGTCAACCATTGTGGAATTGAAAGGAGGCCATAAATATTATTTTAAAAATGAATTACATTTTTTAATTAGGTCACATGGACTGCTTTAATGTTAATTAGGTTGCAAATTCCGACATTTTTTGGACATGATTTGAATACAAGGAATAGCTGAAGTCTCCATTTATTGAGCTTAATTCAGCTTGAAGACTGGAAACTAGAACAACCTGCCTGGCTCTGCCCAAAGTTGTCACATGCATACAAAAGATGCATGAATGGCAATTAACCATCTTATGAAGACGTGGTGTGTTGTAATATTTCTTTTGCGTGGATGAAATGGAGACTCCAGAAAATTCCTATCCAAGAAATGGTCTGAAACCATTCTAAAGGAAAACCTTTTTTTTATTCCAGGTCTCACAGTGAATGAAAGTGGAAATATTTGTGGATTGCTTACTTTTGCTCAGCCATTTGCGTAATAATCAGGTGTTTTCAATAAAAGTCCAGTTGGCTTTTCTCTTCTTTAACTCATATATGGTGACTAACACATTCTGCCAGGCTCTTTCACAGTCATTATAAATCATTTTGTTCAACCAAACAACTCTTGAATCGTCTAAAAAATGTAAGAACCACAGTTCAAACCTTTCTGACATGTCAGACTGTCCAACTCTAAAACTTTTTCCAGCCTTTTTTCTGTGCCAATTGCAGCCAGGCTGTGATTGTTACGTAGCATCAGAAACTACTTTGGCATCGCCCCTGCCTGCTTTCACAGCTGGAGGTTAAACTCTGTGTACTCTCCATTCTGCAGTGACTTATCCTGGCGCACAACCTGAGACAACAACTTTAAAATTTCAGCAACCCTTGGGTGTGACTTTTTGGAATGGTCTGCATATGTGAAGACAATGATACATTTTCAGTGGACTTAAAATTTGAAGAGGTTGAGAGAAGTGACATCTGCGCACACATGGTCACACTATTGAAGCCCATTAGTGTCAGCAGCAAGAAGACGTAAATCAGATTAGACAGGAGACGGTCAGATGAACTGTGCTGAAGAGGAGGTGAGCGACAGTGGTTTCCACAGTCGTGCGTAACTGTGACGGCCGCAGCTGTCATGCATGACGTTTCTGCCTTTGCTGATTTGCTTTGGCAATGCATGCGTGTAAATTGAAATTGTACATTAAGTAGCTATGCTGAGCGGGCAGTGTATCACAAAGAGAGGTTCATTGTTCAACTCTGAGGGGCTTTACATGGCGATGCCTTGGAGAACACAGAGGGCCACTTTGAATGCTGGCAGGAAGTCTGTTTGGACCTCAAGAAGGACTCCTCATGCTGACCCCTTTTATCCTCCACTCTTCAACAGACACACACACACACACACACACACACACACACACACACACACACACACACACACACACACACACACACACACACACACACACACACACACAATCTAAGGGTCATTTAACACTCAATCCTTGAAAAACATCTGTACAACACTTCCAAGTTCTGTGTTCAATTAATGATTTAGATTTATTGAGGTTGTCCAGCAACTGAAACCGTGCATCTGTATCTCCCTTGAACAATACAACATCTTGTCTGTTCGGGTTAGGATTGGCTCTGTCCCATCCGACTTTTAAATTCTATCAATCAAGATGAGAAGCATTTTCTCTTGTTTCTGGAGACATGGTGACTTTGCTTGAATCACCAGTGATAGTTTGACTTATTAGCAACATGTAAAGCCTACCAGGTATTTAACAAAACTAGTCAGGTAAAGGACTATTGAGAAGCCTTCTCTAGTTGAAATCTCTTTTTTGTGTTATTTGATGAAGTACTCTGGAAAAGACTCAGCTTTAATGCTTGGAGTCACTACAAAACATGTCTATCTGTCTCTCTGCACATGCCCTTCTAGCTTTTGTAATGTATCATCAACATGAGATACATATTTCTGGGAAGCTGCATTGATTAGAAAACTACTCTATTGATTTCCATAAATCTCCTTGACTCTCTGGCCTTCCTAAGAATGGCTTCCCCCAGCTCGACTCTCGCAGCCCGGGACTCCCGTCTGTCAAAACAAATGAAACTGATCAATATGTTTTGTATCAGAGAACCAGTTTCCTCCTCCACTCCTGCTGAAATATTAAGCACCACTTATGGAGACGTTTAATCTGGTATTGATATGTCATCAGATTTGTAGGCGTGGGACGGTAGTGGAGTGGAGTCCTTGTAATTTATTTCTAGTCTCAAGCTACCTTGGATTGATTCACATACAGAGGTAATAAATGCTGCAAGAATCACATTTTAAGCATAAAATGCACATAGTGTGAAATTAATTGAGCATGCTCCCTTGGGCTCAGCTGTATTTTGATTTATTTTTTTTCGTCTTTCCTGGTTTTTAAAGTTGTTGCCGACAGCCCACGCTTTAACATAACAGCAAATCTAAAATAAGGTAGAAAGTCGGTATGAGACAAGTGAGGTAGACGAAGGAGAGGAAAGCAGAAGGGGGAGAGAGAGGAGAAGTTGGAAGGCGATGAAGGACTGAAGAAGGGCTGCAGGAAAATGCCAGCATCAGCAGTTAAACCAGTTTAGGCCCTCAGCAGTGAGCGTATTTGCACGTGTGCACACTGGTGTGCTTTTGCCCAGTCGGCATTAACACCCTTCAAAGTCACTGCGTCCCGAGGTGAACAACCGCATGGCGACCAGCGCCTAGCGAACGCACAGCCCTCCTTCAGTCTCCTCCTCCTCTTTCTCCCTTTGCGGCCCTCTGAATGTGCCTCTCACCTTCTGTGTCAACTTTCCACCCGGTCCATTTCATAATGACTCAGACACGGACGCACCCTTGTTCACCTTCCTGTTTCTTTGCCAACATTGCAGCTTAAAAGTCAAACATGTCAAACTATTGTTGAATGATTGGCTTTGTCTGTATTACAGTCTTTCATTCATAAAATTCTCCCCGTAAAAACATATATTAGAATTCTGATTTTCAGGGATTTTTTTTTTACTGTATTAATTAGGTCAATAATTGTGATAATGCAGGACTACTACCGTTTCCTGTGCAGTATAGTAAAATTGAAGTTGAATACACTTTTATGCTATAGTCTTTCCCTCCCTATTGTCTCCTCCACTTCTGCTAATGCATAGCATTTTATCCTGATGCACCCAATCCCTCTTAACAAAGACTTTGGAAGAGTGCCCTCCACTTAGAAGGAGACCTTTTTTAAATAATTGACTTTTATAACTTCAGCAGCATGTTCTCCTTAAAATTGAAAGTGCATTTGAAAAAGTACTTAGGCATTATAAATTCACGATGGGTCATCTCAACCCCAATGGCCAGGAGGTATATTGAGTGCTTGCACCTTTTTGAAGTACATTAAAACTTTGTGTTGCTTCATGCTACAGGAAACTAAAGCTCAAGGGGTTTTTCTGTTGATTACCCTGAATAAGTTTCTTAACAATAAATTGTTATAGTACAAAAAGAATAATCAATTATTTCCACTTGGCTTCACCAAAAAATCCCAGCGTTTTCTGATGTCAATGAATTGAACGTGGTCTGTATGATACATGTTCACTAGACAAGCATGGGTTCAACCTGTGGTCAACTGTCCAGCCCCAACTAATTGAACAGAAAGGATGTGAAGTGGGAATAAAGCTGCCCGTTACTAGGGCAGACTGATAGGGAGAAAAGGTGAGGTCATCAGGCTCTGATGGGATTCCTTGAATATACTGAATGCTTGACTTTGACTTTTGTTCGCCCTGCCCTCATGTGCCCTCATTGGTGCAGCAAATCCAGGCACTTATTCTCTGTTTGCCGAGCTCCAAGAAATAACACAGAGCTGGACACACGTACCAGAAAAAACAACCATGAAGACGCAGAGCAGCAGTTTGTTTTGGTTTTTTTGCTTTTGTAATTGAAAGTGTATGGAAGCGAGCAGTGTTCATTAGCAGAGCGCAGCGGCAGCACCATTAAGCATGGGGTCAAGAAAGCTGCCATTTGGCTGCTTCCTCTGTTGTAGCAGCACTTCGCACTATCACATGAGCACAACTAACCTCATCTCCAAATCTGTCAGTAAACGCACACGGTGTAGCCTATGGAGACAAGCCCATTAACCTCACTTCTAGCCTACAAATACCCCCACTTGTGTAGCCCAGAAATCCACCACAAAGCTGCCTGCTAGAGCTACGACTTGAGCAGAATCTAGTTTTTGACATTAACTGCGCTAATCTGGGGTGTCACGTTCATATTTTTAGATTGGGTGGCCCAGTTGGAAATCGAATGCTTAACCCTGGCATTGCTCAGCTCTATCCTCTTACTTGTGAAATGGGATGGAATGGATAGTATTTAACAACAGAAAATAATTTTCAAAGGTTGTTTTAATGGAATTCTATAAAACATAAAAGAACATCTCAATTAATCTGTGTGTTTTTCTCCTCTGTCTAATTCCTGTTCCTCTAAGCCTCTGAGCCCAACCTCAAGCTTCGCTCTCGGCTAAAGCAGAAGGTGACGGAGCGCCGCAGCAGCCCTCTGCTCCGAAGAAAAGATGGTCCCATCATCACTCCCAAGAAGCGTTCTTTGGACGTTGCCGGTGAGGATTTAGTTTTCATTTCATTTATGATAAAGATGTGGTTTTCCTTATATTTTGAGAGTGAAAAAAAATCTAATGTACCTTACTGTGTGTGACAGGAATAGTGTTGCTATAAAAACGAAACAAAATGTAACAATTTGAAATATGATTCAAATACAAACAAAAGAAGAGCATGGGATATTTTATCTCAGGAGCTCGATTGTCCCAGGCCAGCATGCTAGAAAAACCAAATCTCTGTGCTGTATGATTTCTAGAGTCTCCCTGCAACAGTGCACCAGGCTCAGGTCCCAGCTCCCCCAACAACAGCTCCAGTAACATCCCCAGTGAGAATGGGGTCACTATCTCCAGCAGCCCTGGAGAGGTAACCAACCTGACTGCCTGTGTGTGCGTGTGTGTGCATGTGCATGTGTGTTCCCAGAGGACTGTTAATGGAGGGTTCAACTCTACTTCTTTATGTTTGTGTGATAACAAGAGGCAAGGTGGTGAATTTAAGACTGTGTCTACTTCATGTCTCAGCTATGGGAGTATTTACTGTAATGTTATGTGTGTCCAGGCCTCCCTGCTTCAGAGGTTGGCTGCTAGAGAAGGCTCAATGAGCCAGCTCTCTCTCTACACCTCCCCATCTTTACCCAACATCACCCTGGGACTGCCAGCCACTGGCCCTGCTGCTGCTGTGAGTCTAGCCAAGGCACAGTATTAAAGAAATATACACACAGCAGGGAAATGTACTGGAATGAACTCCTGCATCTCTAACTTATCATAATATGATAGTAAAGACTTTTGTTGTTAAGTTACTAGAGTAAATAATTAATTTATTATGATAACTGTGTGCTTATCTTTCTTGTTCATCTATGAACGAGTCTGCACTAGGTTTCACCATCCCTCCGTTTCCTTTTTTCTTTACTTTTTTCTTTTTTTTAAAAATTTCTTTCTTGCTTGCTTTATTGCTTTCTTTCTCATTCTCCCTATTTTTTCCATCTCACTCCCATTCTGTCTCATCACCTCCACCAGAGCATATGTTTTCATGTGTCTGTTGGTTCAGTGGTTGGTTGGTTTGTTTGTCAGCAGGATTACGTTAAGAGTGCCGGGCAGGCTTCCATAACGCTCGATAGAAATGTGGGCCAGGAAAGAAATTTTGCTATGGATCTGGATAATGGGACAGATCTACTCTTTTTTTTTCCAGTTTTTTTAAAATTGCTACTATAGATTGTGTTGTTAAAAATTTTCCCTAATCATGCAAAAAACTGCAGAACCAATTTCCATGAAACTTTGTGCAGGGATGGAGCATTTGCCAGACGTATGAAGGATTATTTGGCCCAATTGGAGCTGAGTCTGCTCTAGTTTTACCTTTTTTTGTCCCTCTTTTCTTCTCTTTTGTGTCTTATGCCTCTTTTTTCTGTCTTTTTAGGTGGTATCAGGACACCAAGATGGTGACAGTCGTCTAGCTATGCCTGCATTACAGCAAGGAATCCCTCTGACCTCTCCGTTCCTGCCCACTGCCCACCTGCCCTCATACTTGGCATCTTCAGCACTGGACAGGGAGGGAGTTGGAGGGGGTACAGCTGGTCACAACCCCCTTCTCCAACACATGGTGCTGTTGGAGCAGGGCCACAACGCAATAGGTCAGTAATCAGCACGATGTGGACTTTTGAGAGTAAAGTTGTACTTGATGGCTCACGGTGCCGTGACTATCAACATATAAAGTATTTTTAAGTCGGTAACTTTCAGCTGACTTTAACTATTGAAAGTAAAACGAGTGTAAATCAAAGTTTTCTTCAATGTAATTTGTTGTCATACATTGTCCTGAAGGAATAAAGTTTTGACTCCCTGTCAAAATTATTTGTAGGCAAATGCCTCTGCACTGCTTGTAAAATTTGTCAGACTACCCCAACATCAGGTCTCCAGTCATTCATTATTTCCAAGGTTTATGTCAGACAAAAGTACCTGAAACAGGCCCAACCTTTATGAAAGTTTCATGGCGTTCTCCTGTGTCTACCACAGTTGGTCTGGGTGGCCTCCCACTATCATCTCCCACTGTGTCCAAACTTGCACGAAGCCACCGTCCCCTGGGAAGAACGCAGTCAGCCCCTCTGCCTCAGCAGCAGTGTGGCCAGGCCCAGGCCCTGCAGCAGCTGGTGGTTCAGCAGCAGCACCAGCAGTTCCTGGAGAAGCACAAACAACAGTTCCAGCAGCAGCATATCATCACCAAGGTAACAAAGACAAATCATTAGTAATAATTTGATGCATTTGCAGGGGATGCCTGCAAATTGTGAGTCAGATTTGCAAGTTTCGCACCATATTTCCAAAACAGATTTCCAGATATACATCAAAGAGGGCTGTGCATCTGTTTCCTGCTGTCGGTCAGTTGAGCTAGCATGAACTTTAAGTGTGGCATATAATATGTTTAATAGCAGTCGAGAGCTGTGTTATGAGAACAGCTCAGCATATCGACATTTAAAGTGAGTGATGACAGAGAAGGTTAGGCCTAACTACAGATTGTCATATTAAAGTAACCACAAAGCATCTATTATATTGATCACAATAAGCTTCCAATGTGTTTCAATGCAATAACACATACATAAACTGACAAAACATTAATGATGTGACTGCTGCAGCACAGAGCCTTGACACCATGCCTGAGGTGTCATTTAATTAAATCTGAGAAAAATAAAGATTGTAAATCACATGAAATATTATTAGTTTACTGTGAATAAAGGCTTAAATCTGGATTCCAACGTCTGTAGAAGAGTAACGGCATATCTGTGTGTGTATCTTTAGAGGTTGTGTGTGCGCCTGTGTGTGCGTGTCTGTGTGTATTTTAAACCAAAACACTAAACAGCTTTAATAACATTTCTGTGGAGGTCACAGTCAAGTCAACTGTACTTGTATTCAAAGCTTGAATACATTTTAGCTCTCGTCCAGGACGTTTCATCAATTTGGCTAGTCGTTGAAACCCAGTCATATAGTTTTCACCAATAGGTTTCAACTCCTCACAGTGTGACTGAACAACCTCAATGACTCACTAGGTTAAATATTCGAACCCCCCCCTTCACAGAAATGAAGAAACTTCTAGGATAAGAAACATCGAGTTTTCTCCACAAGTCCAAGGGACTTGATTCAATTTAGAGATGGAGCTGTAATCATCACATTTCTATCGTCATATCATCGCTTCATCAGTCATGTCATCGCTTCAATAGATACTTTTTAGGAGTATGAAATTGTATAGATGTTTAGGGAGCATGAATTACCTTTTTTGGTTCAATAAATTAACTTACTATTTATACCTTGCATGTTTTGCCTTTGGTTTAAGATAAATTTAGCTTGTAGATCGAACAGCATGACAAACACACAAAGAAATCAGGAGTGGATCCAACACTTCTTCACCCCGTCAGAAACCATGTTGATTGGTTTAATGTCTGTAGATCCTGTTGTTGCTCCAAGACAAGAATGAGTCAGCCTGCAGTAACAAGTCTTATAGAAAGTCAGTGTTCGTGCATCACTACGTCTCCTCATCACCCTGGCAACTGCAGGCTGGAGGAAGCTGCCTCTGTATATGGTCACACAGGAAGTGTGACTCACTGCATCTTTGCGTGTGTTGAGTGTGTGTTCCTGTGTGTGCATGTACCCAAGGTGAGAAATGGATGTGCAGCATCATAAGGTTATCGTAGACAGGGAGGTGTGTGTGTGTGTGTGTGTGTGTGTGTGTGTGTGCGTGCGTGCGTGCGTGCGTGTGTTATCCCTGTGGGTTCGAGCTCTATTACCTTGTGCTGTTGAGCTGTTGGTGCCTCTTTGAGACTTCATGCTGTTGTGACTCCAGCTAATGAAGTCAAGCGTAGGTTTAACACCACCTTATTGTCATGTTATATTAATTATTGTTAATACTTTTTTCCAACCCACTGTGACATATGAGTTAACAATACGACACAGGAACTGTATTTGTATATGAACTACTTTCCACTGGTTGTGTTCTTTGTTATTTACAAAACACGTTTGAATTCAAAGAAGTTTTTTTCTCTTTCCATTGTGGAAGGTTCCCAAAGTTTAAAATAAATAAAAAATCATCATGCATTTGTGAAATAGGATTCTTTCCCATATTCATTTCATTAAATCACATACAAATTAATGCAGATCTATCTTCAAAGAACTGATTTTTTTAAAAAGTGGGGATGGTGTTAAACACTATTTACATATATAAACAGTAGTTTTCTTATCCCATCTTGCTAGTGAAGTCTGGTCTTTCAGCGGTGGCCCTGACTCACCTTTTACCAGGTAACCTAGTTGTATGCGGATTGCTCAAACTGGTGTTTTTATGCCGCCACGATGGCGATAGTTGCAGTTTTGGGCATTATGTTGTCAGGCCGTCTGTCTTCGAATGAACTGATTGGATTTTGGTTGGCAGTGTCACTGTGAACTCACAAAATGATTACTCAGCAAAAACTGAGTAAACGAATTAAAACAGATGCCACCCAGATGGCTCAACTTATGAAATGACATTTTCCTTTTAAAGGGTGAAAGGTCATCTGTACTACGTATTTTGTTCTGTTTGTTCTGGCCATTAGTAGAGAGCATAACTGAGAACCCGAAGGGGAGCCTGTGATCATGTTTCACAGCTTTGATTAGTGAATTGGAAACACTATCTTAGTGTTTCTCCTGAAATTGCGGTTGTATGGATTTTATGTCCTAAAGATGTGTGTGAGGCATCCGTGTTTTGGGAAAAGTGCTGCCTGAATACATATCCGTTTTCTAGAAACAACTATATTTTATCTGTACTTTGCCCAGTGTCCTATTGGTTGGAATCGTGTGTAATTAGAATATTTATGACACGGTAACAACCAGTTAATACACCTCTGCCCAACACAAGTATCCAGTAGCTGGTCTGTCTCTTCAAACCAGCTGTTATTGACTTATGCCACAAAAGTAATTCTTGCTTCTTGCCTTGCTGGGAATCTGGTCATATCTCCGTGTGAACGTCAATGTCAGATGGTGACAGCAAGGCCGACATCACAGAGACTAAACGTGTTTATAGACACAAAGGGGAAATATTTCCACCCTTGCTAACCGCATGCATAAACCACATCATCAGTGGAATTACTAGCGCTCTGATCTCCTCTGCTCTGTTAGGAAGCTGCCCACAGGTTTCTCCTCGACCACAGAGAATCTGCACCTGGTATAAATATCAACACAGGTGGTTTACGGCGTGTGATTCATTTTATTTTTAGTGCAACACTAATAATCAGTGAGATCCACTTTTTATTGTGGACTGGCAGATTTGTTGGTCTGTGGATTTGACCCCCCCCACACACACACACACAGGAGGTGGAGGTTGTGCAGACCTGTAGATATCTTGGGCTGTGGTCGGACAACAAGCAGATGTACAAGAAAGCTCAGAGCAGGAAGTACTTTCTGAGGAGGCTGAGGGCATTCAACGTCTGCATGGAGCTCCTGTGGTTGTTCTGTCAGTCTGTGGTCCCCAGCGTCCTGTCGTTCGCTGTGGTGTGTTGGCGAGGGAGAGTGACCAAGGCGGATCTCTCCAGGCTGGAGAAGATGATCAGGCGGGCCAGCTCTGTGGTCGGGATGAAGCTGGACCCTCTGGCAACGGTGGCAGAGAAGAGAACATTGGACAAACTGCTGGACATCATGAACGATGTCAGCCACCCTCTGCACAACGTTACCAACAGCCAGAGAAGCCAGAGAACCCTAAGCAGCCAGACGCTGCGCCTCCCAACATGCAGGACAAACAGACTTAAGAACCCCGTCATCCCCCGAGCCATTAAACTGCTCAACTCCTCTCTGGGGGAGAAGAAGAAGAAGAGAGTCCACACAAGAGCTGAGGGATGATATGCACAATAACCATCAACACTGCAAACACTAGAAACGCCTTCACTTTTTTTCCTATGGCCATTTATGCCTTTTTAATTGTATATTCTTGGTGGTTATTTTTATTCTTTCTAGGTGCAGGTGCTACTTTCTGTGTGCTTTTGTGTACTCACTGTGCTGTGTGTAGTGCAACGGAGATGTTAATTTCCCTGACAGAACTTCCTTAAGGGATCAATAAAGTTCTTCTCTACTCTCTACTCTAATGTAAACTTACTTTGGTCTATTTTGATAGATAATACAACTACATTCATTTTACATGCAGTGTTAAAATGAAAAGCACATATCTGTGGTTAGGGAAGAAAATACTGAAGGAGGGTTGTGAAACATTGGAAATGTAGTATTGGTAATGTAGCCTGCCAACTTATTAATGTTATTTATGGATGCGGTAACAGCAAAATCACCAACAGCTGCAAAACAGGTTCTGACAGCAGCTCTTGTAAGACACCTAAATGCAGCCCAAGGCTTGTTTTCCCCTGCTGCTGCAAAAATCAACTATCCTGACTTATGACTGGTCTGCAGTTATCGAGTTTATACTCAGGAGTTCCATTCTAACAAATGTAATATACATAAACAACATGTCCCTAGGTGCTCTTTTATTTGTTTTGCCTCTTTTTCCTCCAGAGCAGCACAACAGGATGTCCTCCCTGACTTTAGTATCACAAAATGCCTACTTCAATGCCCCGGTGGCATAATGTGTTTGGTTTCATTGATCTACCGAGTTCAACCTTAGACACCCGCTGCTTTGTGAAACATGAATCATTCCATTATTTCTTTGTTCAGTTTTCTATTTCAGCAAAGACAAAAGGCCTTACCTGCACAGATAGATCAGACATGCGCTAGCTGCAAAGGGAATGAAAGACTCTTGAAAGTGTTTGTTTTTTCATACCTGAGACAGGATAGTAATCCTGAGGTTACATTCACTCACATGATGTTGTTGTGCAAGAGTCAATGAGTGTTAATTCCACCTCCCCCCCTCCTCCCCCTGCATTCTCAGTCTTCCGACTGATTCAACAAGCGTGTTATGTATTGTCTGTCCCCCTTATGGTTCACATCCTAGCAACTATTTCCTCTGTTAAAACAGATTGGAAGAAGAAAAACAGAGAAAAACAAAAGAGACAGGAAGAGAGAGAATCGGCAGTGAGAGTGGATGAGTGTTTTGAGTTTGTTTGGAGAAGAGGGACTGGGATGAGGCAAGAGCCTGCTCTCTGACGTCAATGGACTGTTCCCTGGGCTATGTGCCAGAGAAGTGTGTGTGTATGTGTGTGTGTGTGTGTGTGTGTGTGTGTGTGTGTGTTTTCCATGCACAACCTGCAGTCTACTCCAATCATGACCTACAGCGTCAAGGTTGAGGTGTTTGACGACAGGGACAGCTGCCACAGCGAGGTTCCCACAATTCCCCCTTTAGAAACTTAGCTCGCCTTATATTTTTCTGTCTTTTGTTCGTTTTCTACTCTTGTTAATGCAAAAAAACCCCAAACCAAACGTAAAGTTATCTCTCTGTTTATGAAATTCTGATATCAGCGAAGATCAGAGGTCAGAGTACAGGTTCAGTTTATCTCGCTGTGTACAAAAAGTACAAGCTAATGTTAGCTTTTCCATCAGGTCACTGTTTTTGTGTGCTGAAACAGATCAGGCAGCTATTTTTGGAATCCAAAACATCTTCAGCTGACCGGTGCTCATTAAAGCGGTGCATCACACTCCGTTGAAGTCCTCAATGTTCTCTCAGTTTGTCCTCCCTCCCTTCCGTTCTTTAATCTTCTTGTGGCGTCTGGACTCTTTGCTTGTACCAAGTACCATTGGCCGGCAGTAAATCCCATACCAATGTTGTGCTGTTAATTATAGTTTTTGTTGTAATTGTTGCTATTTTAATCCCGTACACTGAGGTTGTGTTTTCACCTGTGCTAATCTGTTTGTTTGATGGTAGCCGGGGTACCACAAAAACCACTGGATAGATTTCCATGAAACTTGGTGAGAGGAAAGTCCCAGGATTCTTTTTATTGTTGATGCTTCCTCAAAGTTCTCATTAAAAAAATGAGTAGATTTTGTCACATCTTCGTGGAGGTGTGGAGCGTGACCCAGTCAAGGCCCCTTCATGCCATCTTTACATACATAAATGCATGTTCTTTTTTTTCACTTAGTTTTATCTTCTTTTTTGTGTACAAACACGTTTGTCTCACGTCATCTTCTGCTCCTGTCCTCCAGATCATGTCAAAATCCAGCGATCAGGTCTCTGTTCCGAGCTCCAACGCCTCGGGACCGGCCAGACAGCACCAGAGTCACCCAGAAGAAACAGAAGAGGAACTCAGGGAGCACCAGGGGCTTTCTTCATCCTCCTCATCCTCCTCTTCTATATCTGCCCAGGAGACAGGGGTTCTGCGAGGGCTGGTCATCAAGCAGGAGCCCCCAGACCCCCAAGAGCAAGACGAGAGGGAGAGGCAGGCAGAGACGGACTACCTGTTCAGACAGGTAAGGATGAGGGCTGACCAAAGCGGACAACTGGAGATCGACTGTGTGAAATTAACATCTTTTAAATGACAGATTCTATTTTTCACACAATTCCACATTCAGGTTTAAGGAGGAATCTTTGTCACAATTTTTCAGGAAAATAAATAAGCAAAATAACAGCAGTGAGAACTGATTGAAACATTATTCTCTCCACTCTGTTGGCTCAGCCCACGCTGGCATATTTTAACCTATATTTAAATCTTTTCCCCATGTCACAAAACCATTTAACACTTGTTCTACTAATGTAGAATATTGTGTTGGAACGGCTGAGGGCATGTGTGCCTCCTACACACTAACACCACTCCATATTGCCATGCGTTCTCTTGCAAATACACACTGTACACCCACCAGAAGTCTTTTCATGTCCATGGATGCATATACAGTACATCATGAGCTATCTGTGTCCACACACACACGCACGCACGCACACACACACACACACACACATACACAAATGCCTGCCTTTACACAGTCAGGACACCATGCCCTCATCAGTTTAGCCCATCCCTGCTGTCAGCTCAGCCAAATTCAATCAGGCACTCCTCTCACTGTCGCCATGCCTCCTGTAGTGTAAGCAGAAACACCCCTAAGAAGCGAAGAACAGGATTGCTTGGTTAGACTCTCCATAGTGGAAGGATCACTCACATATTTCCAAATTCAAAGTCTCCAAGTGCTTACATGAGATTAAGTGAAGTCGCTAATATGTAAAATATAAGCATTGATTTTTCACTCTGCTTGCTCAGTTATGAGTAGTTTAATGAGTTAGTTCTCTGTTGTTCCAACCTGCTCCCTTCATAGTTACACAGACAGTGTAACAATTATGTGAAATGAAGTACTAGAATAGAGATAATATATTTTCCTTTTTTCTTTTCCCCTGAAGACTCACATGAAAGTTATCATAGAACCACTATGTCTTGAATTGCTACAATATTTATGTGTTGCGCTCATGCGATCGATATACAGAACATGAAACCGGTGTGTGATGACACTAGTAAGACAGGCTTGTGTTTTACCCAGCACAAATACAAGTACATCCTGCCATCTTCTGGCAGGAGAACGCTACTGTAGTTTGTCAGTCCAGTTAAAACTGCCTTGTGTGTGTTGGTGTATGTGTGTGTGTGAGCAGCAGGCTCTGCTGTTGGAACAGCAGAGGATCCACCAGTTGAGGAACTACCAGGCTTCCATGGAAGCTGCCGGGTTATCGGTGAGCCTCGCTGGACACCGTCCCCTCTCCAGGGCTCAGTCGTCTCCCGCCTCGGCATCCTTCCCCTTGGTAGTCCAAGAACCGACCGCTAAGCCTCGGTTTACTACAGGTTCGTCCAAAAATCCTAACAACATGCCACATACACACACACTCTCACACACACTGCAGGTGACTATGAACATGCTGTTTTATCGGCGCTAATAAAGAGATCCCTCCTGAACTAGAGCAATAATAATCTAGATCTGTTCATGCTGACTGCAGGATAGAGGAAACAACACAGCATAATGAGCCATGCAGTGGCTGTTTATGTTCACACGGCTGTTTCCAGGCATTATGGACCCCTGATGATGCAACCCACTATAAGTGTAATTTACTATACAGAAACACCTCACGTCTCTGGAACGTTCTCTGCATGACTGCTTGTTTATGATGAGGCAGGTGATGAAGATAACTGCTATAGAAAACACTGAGTGATGATTGGATTCTTTTCCAAACAAGCTGCTCCTGTTCCTGTCACTGTAAGTGTGTGACTTTATGCGTTTGTGATTTCCAGGTTTGGTGTATGACTCTTTAATGCAGAAGCACCAGTGTACATGCGGGAACACCACCAGTCATCCAGAACATTCTGGACGCATCCAGAGCATCTGGTCCCGACTACAGGAAACAGGCCTCAGGGCACATTGTGAGGTGAGGACACAGTTAGAATTGATAACTGGTTCATGACTGAGAGAGGTTGGGTTGGTAAGATGTGCAAAAATATATGACAGGTAACTCCTGATAGGTTTGAGCTTTAATTAAAAGACAATTAAAGAAGCTGACAAAAAGCTGAAATTAAATGCAAAATTTCATTAAATCTGATGATGTCTCTATATTGTGAGAAAGGTCAAAAGTAATTATGAGTTCTTATTTAGTGGTGTCAGTAAAAGTTAATTTGACACTGCAGCATTGCTGTTAACATGTCAATTTTGAAACTCGTCCGCTGTCAATATGTTCCTTATACAGCTGTGTAACGGAAGTTATCATGAGTACCACAGGAGGGCAGTGTTTAGCCTTTTTTTTTTACAACAATCAAACAAAACTTAAAAGTTTTATTTCAAAAGTGAAGCATTTTCACTTCCTACATTCTGATTTAAACATGCAGACGCTCTACGTCTCCCTGGACGTAGTTCCTCTTCATGAATTGCAAAAACGAGCTTCAGACAAAGTGATTACCTTCATGCACCACTGCGCTCCCTTGGCATCATTTAATTGTGCTTTTTTTTTCTTTTCTTTTTATTTGATGGTAAGCCAAACTAATGATTTCATTCTTTTTAATTCCCCTCCATGTCTTCTAATCCTTTCTACTCTCTGAACAGTGTATCCGTGGCAGGAAAGCCTCACTGGAGGAGCTGCAGACGGTCCACTCTGAAGCCCACGTCCTGCTGTATGGAACCAACCCACTGCGGCAGAAACTAGACTGTGAGACATTTACCCATTAAATACATTTCCAGCGATGCATTTCTGTGCATTCTGAGTTCCAGATACAGTATGTCTTCATTGCGTTATTGTGAAAGGTCTAAACTTCAACACGGAAGCAAATAAATACAAGCACATGTGTTCATACAAAAATGTCTATACATACATACAAAGAACACGTAAAAGACTCGAACGCTAGCTGTTCATGCGACGCTTCAGTGTCTACATTGTGTCATAACAAAAAAGCTCAATCCAATAAAGTCTTGTAGGTGTTACGATAAGTTCAGGTCCTGCTGAAGGTCCTGTTAACTAAGTCTCTCGGGCTGCTTAGTTGCTTAGCTCTTGTGCAGGTGTAGCCTTGTGTATATGTGTAAGTAAAGGGTCAAACCCCCAGTGGTCACCTCAGCTTTCACTCCAGTGAAGACATTAATTCTGCTTATTACTGGCTACACCAGAGAATTACCAGATCCTCCTGCGTAAGTTTCAGCCCACAGGTGGTTTTGCGCACACCGATGGAAGTCGTAAACTCACAAAGGTGGCAACTAGTCAGAGATTAAAGTATTCATGGGCACTGTATCAAATATCTGGTAGGGATTTTCCCCCCTTTTTTGTCAGGCGCTGTTTTTCGTACATGTATTGAGCTGAACCTTGGTAATGAGACTTCCACGTTCTGCCCATTGAGCTTCCAAAGCTCTGCTCTTGTACTCATGAAATGTGACACTAATCCAGTTGTCAGCACTAGATTGACATTTAAATTTTAAAAATGAGAGTTTTTCTTTAAGTATGTTAACACAATGAGCGAGTGATTAACTTCGTATTGAGTTTGACGCCGATGAAGGAAAAAGTGTAGTTAAGTTTAATTTGAAGAGTCATTTTAAAATGTACAGACTAAATAAAGGCCAGCTAGTTGTCTGTTTATTTTCCAACCTGTCAAGTTAGAGTGAATTTGCTCCAAATTCTGTCACAAACTGATGTTTTTTCGCCTGATTTCCCTGATTTCACCTGCAGAGGTTTTGATTATCTGAGTAGTGACATCAGTTTTCCTTCACCTTGCCCTATTAAATGGTGGCCCTGTACACTTTTGCTATTGGACGAGGTCAGGAAGTCAATCGCTCGGTTTCAGGGGTCGCTCACTCATCTTCGCCTGCGAGTTGTGAAAGTTACTTTTTCTCCGACCTTTTGCTCCTTCGTTTGCTAATTCACTATAACGCTTCCTAACTCTGAATTTCTTTCCTTCTCTTTCTTTCAGGTTCATTGAGTCCCATGTTTGTGAGGTTACCATGTGGGGGCATAGGGGTGAGTAACTTTAAGAAGCTGTTAGCAACAAAGACTAAAATCAGTTGTCCTGCACACATTTCTGAGGGAGTTTTTTCGTCCACCAAATATTTCTGGGGCTTTACAGTATAACAATTTTATAAGTACAGTAGCTGTATAAGTATGTAAGTAGTATAAGTGTAGCGGCTCAAAACAGCTACTAAGCCCAGCACATCCTATTTGCATCACTTGTTTATCTGGTTTTCTCTGCAGTACTGCCTCTAAATTTAAAACGTTAAGACCCAGATCATTGTCGATGAGCTGAATTGAGCCATTTTAAATTTGTTCTTGTTTCTTTCCTTCCCTTTTCAAACAAGTCCCCGTCCCCTCTAGTTGTTAAGGACAGTGCTGCGTGTCTGTGAAACTCCAGAAGTCATTTTTTTAAACTTCAGCCAATGTTCCATCGACGTGGGACGAGCACATAACGCCTGGATAATTTTTGGGTTAACTATTCTTTTAATGCAAGCTGAAGTCATGGCACAAATATTCACTGTGCTATTAAGTATTTGTAATTTGCGTTCCTGATATTAATTGGACATTGTCAGAGTTAGTCACACGGGTTTATTCAGTGGAAAATCGCTGTAATAGACGTCTGTGGTTTTACAACATTATGTTAATCTAATCAATACCCAACTGGCTCTGCTGCCCGACTGTAATGAAACAAATGAGCTCCGTTTCAGCACCAGCAAATAGTCTAAGAACTATGTTTCCCTTCGCTTCTCTCTGCCCCCTGCCTAAATAATGGTCCCATTTGTTCTTGTTCCACCAAACAAACACACACACACACACACACACACACACACACACACACACACACACACACACACACACACACACACACACACACAAACACACACACACACTCAATAACACCATCCCTGAAGGACTAGAGGCAACAAAAGCTGTTGCTTGCCTTTCCGCCGCTTTTAATTATAACCAGATGTTTTTGGCATACGAGCTGTGTATGTGTGTGCGTTGGTGCGGTGGGGGGTATGTTTTTGTTTGTGTGCTGTGTGTTCGAGGATGTTTGTGCACTAAGGCAGTTGTTGGAGATCTTTCCAACAGGATGTGTCAGAATCGTCTCACACCTTTATAGATGTTTTTTTTATTTTATATTTAAAATCTATCCTTTATGTCTCCATCTCTTGTCATCCATGCATTGTCTCTCTCTCTCTCTTTCTCTTTCTCTCTCTCTACCCCCCCCCCATACACCCATCCTCCCTCCCTGGAGGCTTCATGCTGCCGTTTCTGCTGTGGTGGGAACAAGGAGAGCCTGGGCTCCGTGCTGCTCTGTTCTGCTCTTTATAATGGCAAATGAGCCTAAATTGTTGTCTTCCTGTCAAACACACACACGCACACACAGGTTTAGGGCAGTGGGCGGGGGGCGGGTTCTGAAAATTAGGCCGTCAGCCTGTGGAGTACCATCATTCTGTCATACCGGCAAGTTCCCGCTCTTTCTCTGCTGACAAACACACATCAACATATACACACACACACACACACACACACACACACACACACACACACACACACACACACACACACACACACCCCTTCCCTTTCACTTTTTCCTGACGAGCTTGTGTCCCGCTCTTGGCTCGAGGCGAAACTAACATCAACATGGGAAATCATAAACCACTCGGTCTCCACATGCTGCGTTGGAACAGCATCTGTTGGCGCTCATTACCCTGACTCGTACAAGTGATTCAGTTTCCCATTCACTCACTCACTTGGCTCTTCATTTCCTCGTTCGTTCAATCACTGACTCAGCTACTGCATGGTGTCATCCACTTACTCTCTCTTCACCTTCAGCTCCATCAGTCACTCACCAGCCATGCTCCAGCCTCCCACTCCTTCCCCTTTAGTTTTTAAGCCTTCGCTAAAGGCACCACTGTTTTGTTTTGTGACACTCCGTCTTGGCGCAGCTTTAAAAGAGGTTGTTGGTTTTTTTGGGGGTTTTTTTTCCTTCTTTCCTGTGGATGTTATTACGGCGTCCTCCCCCCAGCTTTGGTCACTCGCTTGACTGGAGGCGAGAGGAACGTGAAGTGAGCTGTCTGGTTTGAAAAGCTGTTGAGTCACTTAACATGTTGATTGGCTGAAGGGCCGACTGTGTGGCAGGGGTTAACTTCGCCAGTCAGTGCAGTTGACGGATTGAAAGGCGGTGAGTGTGAATGAAAAAAGTCTGGTATGTCTGGGTAAAGCAAGGAGAGCTGTAGTTCTCCATCGCTCCAGCTCTGGCATCAGACGCTCTGCACATGTGTACATTTCAAACACACTGATATACAGACCTTCCCTTTCTTCTTTTCCTCCGCCAGCTTCTTCTCTCTGTTTATCATGTGCTCCATCTGCCCTGCAGTATCTGCAGTGTCTGCATGAAGCTGTGTATATTATCCTGAGCCCAGTCCTGTTTGCATTCAAATCCCATAGAATATTGTGGTCCATTTGACGTGTATGTGTGTGTGTGTGTGTGTGTGTGTGTGTGTGTGTGTGTGTGTGTGTGTGTGTGTGTGTGTGTGTGTGTGTGTGTGTGTGTGTGTGTGTGTGTTTTGTGTGTGTGTGTGTGTGTGTGTGTGTGTGTGTGTGTGTTGTTGTTGCAATGGGGGCTGAGGGTCAAACATGTCTCTGCATTAATCAGGCCTGACCGCTAAATGGCGGTCCTGAGTTTTTAGTTAGTTGAAAACTTGCTGTAATAATGGCCAACAAAAATATATATAAATGTTATTTATCTACAAGTTCATTACCTTGTTAACAGTATTGGTTTTATTTGTTTTATATATAAAGAAAAATGACAAAACCAGCTTTTCTCAGACAGACTAATCAGCGCTGCATTAGTCAGATAACTTCGATGGTCCATATTTATATTCTTACCTTCACTCCTTTGTGTGGTCACATGGAATAGATGTTAAGAAACATTTTTTTCTGTTCTAGTGTTGGTAGGTTTGACCATTTGTCTGCATGAGTAAGTTTATAATTATGTGTCACTGCCTCATTCTTTGTCTGTTGTTTTCACGCGGTGTCAGGAAAAAACATTTTCCAGAAAGCCCTAAACTGCCACCTTCAAAGACTAACTTTGAAGCTGTGAAATGACACAAACTAAAGGATTTCAAATGAGCCCACAGTTTTACTATTGCTCCCATCCTGCATCGCTGTAAACCACACCAAATAGCCCTCAGTAAACGGGAAAACAACTGCCTGTTGCATATTTTGCACCTCCTAAAAAATGTAATATAAACAAAACATGACGGCATTTGTGTGTGTGTGTGTGTGTGTGTGTGTCTTGCAGGTGGACAGTGACACGATTTGGAACGAGGTCCATTCCTCCAGTGCGGCCCGTCTGGCCGTCGGCTCCGTCGTTGAGCTCGTCTTCAAAGTAGCATCAGCAGAGCTGAAGGTCCGTCTGGATGGTTTGTCGTGTCGAAGTGTCTGTTTCCAGCGTTGTGCTTGTTGTGTGTTCCTTTCATTTCCTGTTTGTTCAACCTGATGTGAGAGCATTTCTCAGGTTTCGGTTAAAGTGTGCCGCTAGTTAGCATCCTTCATATTCAATGCCACCTGGTTTGTGCTAGTTTACACCGACACGAACAGAGAGAGCGCTCACCAGTAATGAGATAGCAGGGATGCTAACTGATGACGCGCACTGATGCTTCATTTCAATCCAACCAAGGTTGAACTGTTAGTTTCTGCATTTAGTGAGAAAAAAAACATGTTTTCAAGTGAAATTCCTTCTGCTGTGGACAAAGATGTTTCATAACTGATCAAAACATCTTAGGAAGGTGTTGTGGAAAACACCCAGGAGATACCGACATTGCAACAGGATGTCACAACTGTGACCTGATGAGTAAAACACCTTGTAGCAAAATAAGTTAGCAGAAGAGAGCAGATGCCGCTTCGCCAATCTGTATTTTAGAATTCCACTAATTCTCACTAATTGCTATAGCTCCAAATGCCTTCAGTAAAGAGAAACGCCCCTCCAGGTCTTTCCATCCCTAAGTCTCGTTAGCACCTCCCAGACAGACGTCTCCACCCCCTTCATGCTTTGCCCACCAGCCAGCCTTCCTGTGTCTGTGGCTGTGGCTGCTTACTGTTTGAACCCAGCAGGGAGGCCCGGCGCGCTGGCACTGCAAATGCCAACAGTCCCCACTAACAGGCCCGTTTTATTAGTGTTACACCACAACCACCTGTAGAGCAGCCGTCACACTTAGTGGTGGCTAGCTACGCTAGCATTTAATACTTCTTCTATATACAGGCGTTATGACTTCAGAGAAATAATGATCTGCTCTTTCAATATTTGAATGAAAATCTAAAGGGTTTTACACCCCAGGAGGAAGAATGTAGTGAAACCTAAACGATATGATGGACTTACTTCAACCGCGGTTCAGATTCACAGCTATTTTCTTGCCCTCAAAATAACCCGATCACAACACGCACGTACTGCATGCGTGTACACACAGTCACGCACGCACACGCATTCACACATGCGCTATGTGCTTGGATGCATACAGATGATCCTCTAAGGATCCTCCCGAGCCAAATGACCACATTCCACCTGCACCAACAATTCCCTGCACTCCGCAGCATGCCATAAATCTACTCCATGCGCACATTTACACACATCTGTTGCTTTCTATTTCTCTCCCCATGTCTATTTTAATCCATTGTTTTTTTCCCCTCTGCATGGAGAAACGATCCACCCTCCCCTTGTGTCTCATACACCTACGTACATAGTGTATTATGTGGCCTGCCCTAACCAAGTGTCTTCAAACCAGCTGAGGCGGTTGTCTGTACAATAAACTGCCGGCTGGATACTAATCCACAGCAGCTGACACAACATCATTAGTCCAGCTCGCCTCGCTCCACATCAGCCCGGACATCTATCTAAGGTCCCCACATAGCAGTAGGAGCCCCCAAAACAGTTGCTCTGAGATCCGCAGTCCCCCACGCCCCCCAGCTTAACCAAACTCCCCCTAATTGACCCAATGTAAGCATCTGTTGTTTTATGCATGCATGTTCACACATTTAGATTATTCTACCTGAGAGAAATGGTTTTAAAATGTCCGTGTCAATTTTGTTATCATTGTTTGGTGATGAACAAAACGCACACCGGAGGTAGGAGATGAAACGAATGAAAAATAAGCAAGTAAAGTGTAAGTAGTCTTCATCTGAGAAAACTAAAGAATCATTACACTGAATATGCAACGTCTACTAGTTCAGGAGTAGGAGCTCACTAAAGTTTGCTGTGAGTGAGTGATTGTTGTTCTCCCCGATAGAATGGTTTTGCTGTCGTTCGCCCACCTGGACACCATGCAGAGGAGAGCACGCCAATGTAAGTCGAATTCTCTTCAAAAACCTCATCCTCATAGACGATACTTTTATGTGTGTTCACAAATTTGTTTTGAACAGTACTGCATTATTATTGTGCATGCACAATATTATTTTTGTTCATACAATAATGCATGCACAATAATGCATTTTTAGTTTATAATGCAAACAATTTCATTTATGCATTTATCTTTATATTAAGGAACATATACATTATATTTTTTTTGAAAAGGACATTTACTTTTTTGCAGTTTGCCTGTTGAAAAGGTTTCTCCTTGAAGTTACTGATAGAGCCATTACAAAATATTGCTTTATTTATTTAATCATTACATAACATACACTGTGTTAGCTCTTGGTTCAATAGGCTATGTTCATTTCAGTATGTTTTAATAAACATTGAACCAGTTTGGCCCTCAGCTTGTAGCAAATTTGTTTTTTTGGCCCTCTCTGTATTTGACTTTGACACCCCTGCTGTAGAGCGTCAAAACATGACGTTGATGGTTACTTAGTTAATGCTTCGGTCTTTTTTCAGGGGATTCTGTTACTTCAACTCAGTCGCCATCGCAGCCAAACTCCTGCAGCAGAGACTCAACGTCAGCAAAATCCTCATCGTGGACTGGGTGAGTTAAAAGCTTAGCTACAACTTTTCTTTTATTCTAGGAAGAAAGAATATTTGTTACTGCGCAGTATCGATCCCTCATAGTTAAAGTGTCTTTTCTTTCTTTTTTCCTCTTTTTTGTGACCTTCTTGAACTTCAATCCCAAAAGATTTAGAAGAGTGCCTTGCTGACATCCATGACCATTTCATTTCCTGTTCCTCTTCTTTTTTATTCCAAACAATCTACCCAACAAAACCTATGGAAATTTACAGTTCAATTTGCATTTAGTTCATCCTCTGACTTTTCTTGAGCGTGTCCCTCGTGATAAGCAACTGTTGTCAGAAAGGAGTAAACAGGATATTGTGTAAAATAAAACAAAGAAATGCACTTATCAGACCACATGAGTTGAAATCCGTAATTGCATTATTTGAAGGACATCCACAACCTGCGTACTGCGCCCGTCGTAAGAAGGAGAGAATGTAAAAAAAAAAAAAAATCTGCAATTTAGGTCAGACGCAGCCCATTTCGTCAATGGAAGGACGGTATAATTTATGAGAAGGTATGACAAAGCCTCTTCAATGGCGTCCCCGGCTCGTCATGGTCATTCGCAAAAGCCTTTGAAAGGCCTTTTCATTTCCTCTCTGTCTGTCGCAGGGAGAATTTTAGTACGGCCAGCAAATTCATTGTGATGCCTTGTCTGCCCCCAGCCAACAGGGACATTTTCAGGATCGGTGTATTAAAGCATTCTTGGGATATAAACAATGAGGTCATTTAATTGAAGTTGTGAAGCCAAGTGTTTTATTGAATTCTGCTGACCATCCCTTTTAGGCATCACTACAGAGATATAGATTCGACTGTCTGGCAGCTTTGCTGCCTCGGATCATTTTTTAGGTCCAGTGCAGGAATCGATCATTCTGCTTTTATAAAACCATCCAATTCAACCGCTTCTTTTATGTCTCTACCAGTTCAGTCCATAGTTAAATATGTAAAAAAAAATTTGCTTGTTTCTTCAAGAATCACTAATTTTCCGATTTTGCCTTTAACCGTCCAGGATGTTCACCACGGCAACGGCACGCAGCAGGCCTTCTACACAGACCCCAGTGTTCTCTACATGTCACTCCATCGCTACGATGATGGGAACTTTTTCCCTGGCAGCGGAGCACCTGATGAGGTGGGAGTGTGCCAGTTTATCTCTTTTTACCAGATTAAATCCTTTATTTTTATTTATTCTGTACATTTCTGTGGTATAGGTGGGCAGCGGAGCAGGTGCAGGCTTCAATGTGAATATGGCCTTTACTGGAGGACTGGAACCTCCTGTGGGTGATGCAGAATACTTGGCTGCTTTTAGGTAAGATGATGATATCCCCTGTTATTTAGAAAGACTGACCTTGCTGTAGGTGATGCCACCTCCCTCACGCGATTTAAAGAGAGAGCGCTATGCAGTGCAAAGTTTGTCAAATGATCTATTGTTCTCTGTCGAGAACGTTTGAAGCTCCTCCTCATGCGTGGCCTGATTTCTATTAGGTCCACTTTCTGGGGTTATTTATAAGCTCCCAAACACACACACACCCTCACACATATAAAATATATGCAAACACAGCTTGAAAGGCCTGCAAGCGTACAGCATGGACTCATCACGGACACATCCATGTCATATATATTCCTGGTTCATACAGCTGGGTAGGACCAAGCCTGGATTGGTTCCAGTGCTCTTTGAAGAAGTGCCCACGGTTGTAACTTCATGTCCATCTGGTCCGAGCCAAACACATCAGGCTGACAGGCCACTGTCTCCTCACAGCTTTCAGCATGCAAGCCACCGGATGCACACCTTAGCCTGTTAATGCAGCCCAGACTCCTGGGTGCTCCAACCCATACTCTCCATCCGTCGCCCCCCTCGTGCTCTGGTATCCACCTTCTGACATTCTGCTGCAGCTTTGTAGCCACAAAGCGTCTTTTTATTGGTTCTATGTAGTCCAGAAAGTCGTAGAGTTAGATTTTGATTTTATGTTACTTGTTCTGACTTGCACTCTTTTGTTTTGTAAATTGGACTATAATTACAGCAGTAACTGATAACTGAGAGTTGACATGAGACAGAGGACTTGTCAAACTTTTGGCATTGTGTTTGGAAGAGCCTGATTTTCCATCTCTGTGTTGATTATGCTATTAAAAAAAAGATTATTGCTGTAACGCAACAATAGCATCTTTCATTAGACCTTTACTGCCTCCTTTAGCCCACTCATTTCAAATGCCACACCTCTTATTTGTAGCACAGGCTTTTGTCGGCTTTCATGTGTGGATCGGTTGACGGCTTCGTTTAGTCTCTCTAGTCCACTTTTGGACGTGTTCCATTGTTTTTTACAATGTCAGAATGTGCTTTATTGGTCAATACAAAGACTTTATTTTTATACTGACCCCTTTGTTCATGCAGAACTAGAACAAAAATGACAAAAACATGTTGGTTACATGACTGTTAAAGGACTGTATTGTGCAACAGCATGTGAAACAGAATAAGGTGTAGATACACTTTATTTATTCAGCGTAATCCACATTTAATTACAGATCATCCCTGCATGACAACATTAATCTGTGTTAGAACTTGTTTTACTGTTCATTTGAGTCAAAGTGCACATGTGTAAACACGATGTGTGTGAATTCAATTGTAGGTCATTAAAGCGGTGTAATCTGCATTACAGAAGAGATTCCAAACGTATGAGGCGTAGGAGAACCGGACGTTGGATGTGCATCACCTCAGACCTTGGTGCCATTAATCCCCTGAGGTGCTAGCGGGTTTGAACAATTCATAGGCCCCACAGGACAGCACAAACCCTGTGTTACAGCTCATAGATCTACTACACACATGCACATGCCTGTGCCATGCTTGTATAGATGCACGCAGTTGCAGATGCTGCATGGTCATTCATCATGAACGTATCACACGCTGCACGCACGGCCGTGGAAATGCGGAAGGCTCTGGTTCAAACTTACATCAATCTGCATTGATGAAAACACAAAAACACAAAGAAACAGATCAACAGCTCAGACCAACAGATTGTACATTTAATGCCTTTCAACAGTTAGAATCCCATGCAGACAGAGGCACGTGAGGGGACACCTGATACACACACCCTCTCTCTCTCTTCTCCTCGATCTCATTGTTTATCTGTGTTTTGTGGTCTTCTCCTTCCTCCTCTCCGGGAGGGGATGCGTGCCTCGCAGTCGGCACCTTCCCATTCCTCCGCTGGCCTGTGCCACGTTGCATTTGCAGGGGATCAAGTCTGAGGCTCCAGAAAAGCACAGAGAAAAAAGATAAGAAAATTGGCCCTAATGAAAACCAGAAGCACCGTCTCTTTCTCTCTCCTCCTCCTCCACCTCCTCTCACTCCCTCTTCTGCCATGAACTTGGAAAGACGAGAGAGGAGGAGAATTAAAGTTAATTCAAACCAGCTCTCCGCAGCACCAGATGACAGGGCTTTGAAGTGTAAGTGTGCGTGTGTGAGTTTTTCGCTCTCTTATTCTCTCTCTTCTCCCGCTCTCCATTGCTTTTTTTTTTTTTTTTTTTATGAACGAAGGGGGAAAGCCTCGAAGCGTTCACGTTTAACCATTTGTTGACTAGTTTGATGAGCACTGCTTTCTCTAAAGGACTGTTTATTTTCTTTTAAAATAGGCCTCACCTGCTCATTTACTGCATAGGTGAGCTTCAATCTATCCGTTGATGGTTTAGGAAAATACTAATATATTGTATTAATGTTAAAAAATGATATATTATTCAACTAAAGCTTTACAAATCACATCCTGAGGAACTATTGCTAATGAAATTTGTCTTAGAATATAAAATGCTATGTTGCCTGTCATTGGTCCCCACCTAAGCAACATTTTTAAGGCCTTTACTGTCCACATTAATACATGTAAGACATTACATAGAAATACATAATTATGTTATATCATATCAGTTTCTGTTCCATATACAGTAATGGATTCATCACCCTTAACAGTATTAGATACATTATTCTACATGGATTTCCCATCATGAATTACTGAAGACATAAAGGGAAACTCCACCAAAGTTACACATCAAGACTGTTTACTCACACAACACTGATTACTTGTTTCACTTCCTGTCAGCTCCTCAGCTGAGATTTCTAGTCAAGTCTGAGAAAAGAGAATTATTGGACCTAGAATTTCAAGAGCGTCACCCCCCCTGCTGCATCGACTGTAAAAATCAGAAGAAAAACACGACTTTTTAGAACTACAAACCCTTCATTAAACACTCACTCGTGCATGCAAACAGTATCGCAGACAGGTGCGTGCATCTATAATACTCTGACACATGCACCTGTTCCCACGTAAACCAAACATTCCTAAACAAAAGTTTTCACAACATGTTTGCACAATTATTTCCAGTCACAGTGGGATCCAGTCTATGGTGTTACAGACTCCAGCCTCTCCACTCAGGATGTCGCATACAGCTTGGTCATAAACCTTCCTTTCCCTGAAATAACAAGGCAGCTTTTTCATCTCCACATACAAAATCTCTGATTCACACACATTTTAATCTTCCGTACAACCACTAGTCTCCCGTTATGTCAGCTAATTAATTACTAAGGTTTTATTTGCTTCAGTATCAGTACATTAATCCAGGGAATGGTTTGGATCTGATGACACCAGCAGTTTTCATCGTCCTGACCAGAACTGTCTCTGTAGTCAAAGTTGGAGGAAGGGTGCAGAGCAGCTTGCGGCACTTTGAGTATCCTTGATGCTCAAGGTTTCCCCCTGTGATGTGCGTCAGCCCACATGCTCACCCGAGGCCAAGTTCTTTTTGTGTGGGGTCTTTTATGGTCAAATTATTAATGGTCCAAAGCTGCTGGTGTGCCTGTCAGTGTGTGTGTGTAGAGAAAGAGGAAAAGACTGCCATCATGTCTTTTGTGGACTGAGACTGCATCAAGAAAATATCAACAACAATAAATAAAGGGGCTTTTAATTTTAGTTTTTGAGTGTCCAATTTGAAGCTGCCATTAAAGCACACCCACATTTTCATTTACCCCTATGATATAATGCTCCATGAAGGAAGTTATGGTCTTGCTAATGTTGATTTTTTTTGGGGGGGGGGGGGGGGGTTACACAAAACATTAGAATAGGGTAGGGTTTGGCCCAGTGAGCAATAATTAAAATTTTGGTAGTGATCCGTATAATCATGATGAGTCAGTTTATTTAAAATGATTCTTGACTATTGCATGATTAGAACGACAACTGCATTTTTAGCCACAACAACGATCCTTCATGCTTTTGTGCTCCATAAAAAACCTCTTCTCTCTCTTAGTCGATCTTCATCTCTGATAAACTTCTTTATATGAGGGTTTTCTTTGAAATGATGCCAGATGCTCATGTACAGTGACGCATGTCCATCCTCGCTGTCTAGGACTTCCAAAAACCTCCTTATGCTCCCTCCCTCCTCTCCCTCAAACAGCTGTTGTGTACGTACGTCTGTTGTGTTGTGGTTTGGGGGGGTGTGGTGTGCACAATTAAGGGTTATAATCTGGTGGTTAAAAAGAAATGGAAAAACTGGTGGCCTGCGGAGTTTGGGGCACGCTGCTCACTCACAGCCAGCACACAAGCTCTACGCTCCTGAGGTTGGCAAAATACAGAGTGCCTACGACGGAACTGTGCGGTGCTCCATTGCTAGTAGATCTCACCGAAACATCACTTGACCACATGACCCAGAACCCGCAGAAGTCCTCTGTAGACCCTGAAGCACAGGGAAGCCTTGTTTTGACATCTGGAAGTCCGACTATTTATGAACTAACTGGCAACTCCTAAGTCATGTATGAATGTGACTAAGCTTCCTACATACAAACTTCAGTATAATGGATTGAGTGAGTTTTTCTTAGGCTTGGGCATACTGTGATACATTGCACTATTTTTGTGGCATATTGTGATTCTCATTAGTTGTGTATTGCAAAACTCCTGCAACCCTGAATCAAAGCAGCTGTAGCACATCGCATCAGTTTATACTGGTCTCATCACACACTCCTGTTTCTGACTGATTCCCACTTCAAAAACAGTTTGGGGTTATGTTTGCTTCAAGATAAGTTTGTCATTGAAATCACTCACATGGTTCGAAGAAAAATTGTCTTCATCTTTCTAAAGTAAAAACATGACTTTTGAAAATAGTTTAATGTCATGCGACGTAATCTTATCGTCGTCTGTAAATCTATTTTAGAGTAAATATCCAAACTGCACTGGATGAACGTTTCATAGTTTCCCACTGATGATTTGATTATGTGTGACACATACACAAACGTAATGATAAGTGATTGAATTATTGTTAGTGGCTGGTTGTCGCACAATCGTGTAGTCATTCGGCCTGTTCGGCCTGTTTGTTTCATTGCCCTGCCTCAGATGGAGGGTGTTGGGGGTTAGATGTTGTAATGAGACTTCAGCCCAGCCAGCAGGATGAGATTTAACCACAATTTCGAAACAAGTCTTTGAACTCCCTCTTCGTTCTGTCGTTCTTGTGGGGGAGCACCATTCCAAAAACAGGCAGGCATTCATGCATTTTTTCAGATGTTGTCCTATTTGTGTCTTCTATTGTTTTCCACTTCTTTCATAGTCCCTAGCCTGAAAAAAACTGTTTTGTTAACATTTTGCTGTTTTTTACTTACAGGACTGTTGTCATGCCTATTGCCAACGAGTTTGCTCCAGACATTGTTCTGGTATCATCGGGATTCGATCCTGTTGATGGACATGCGTCGCCACTGGGAGGGTACAAGCTGACAGCCAAATGTATGTATTCACCACATCTGCAGTTTGTTTCTCTCATCATAACCTCACTCGAGAAGTTCATATTATCTGCCAGTGCACGCTGACATAATTTATTGTCACAAGAAAGACACACACAAAAACACCCTCCTCATCTGTATTTTGTGTCTCTTATTTCTGTACTCAGATCAAAAACCTTTGCATGCCAATAAAGAACTTTTGTGAAATCGCCCCACAGATCTAAGACCAGGGCTCTTGCTTGTGAAGGGATGATATACGTGGTTTAGAGGATTGCAGGAAGAGGGGATATGGTTAGAATTCAGGGGAGAAGAAACGTATGGCTGGATGCATATATTGAAACTTGCCTCATCCTTAAAGAAAACGATCAAAGGCTGTGACCGAACATAAACACAAAGCCGCATTTATTGAAATTAAACCTGGTTTATATTACGGCTTTTTAGGCCCCCAGTAAATCCACAGTGCACTCTCTTCCCTCTTCTCTCCCTCTGATAGAGTCCCTCCTTCCTCATCCATACCCCAACCCTACATTTTATCCTTTTTTTCTTTGATCAACGTCCAAAAAGGAAGTTGGAGCTTTAACATCAGTGCTCCCCCATGTCATTCTTTTCCTCCTCTTCTTTCTCTTCCCCTCATTCTTTCTCTTTCTCTGCTGTCCCTTTGCTGTCATTTCCTGTGTGTCCAGGCTTTGGCTACCTGACTAGGCAGCTGATGGGTCTGGCAGGCGGTAGGGTGGTGCTAGCCCTGGAGGGGGGTCATGACCTCACAGCCATATGTGACGCCTCTGAAGCTTGTGTCTCTGCTCTGCTCGGCAATGAGGTAAGATGGGAGCCAGGAGGATTGGGATGAACTGTCTTTGAAATATCCTCAAAGTGCTTTCAAAATAAGCTTGAGCAAGGCACTAAGATAGGAACTGTGGACCAAATCTGTGGCTGATATGAGAGACTAACACCACACGTATCTATAGGAAACATGCTCTCCTTATTTGTGATAGACATGCTACTGCAACATAGTTTATTTCTATTAGTTTGAAACTATAAACCCATTTTATTCTGTCACACAAACAATATATAGATTCACAAATCTGTTCTTCTTATTGCATGGATGAGCTCTCTAAATATCTTCAGTGGTGTAGATTTTGTGTTTCGGGTTTATTCGTCCATAGCGAAACATTTTCATAATCTACTTATGATCATGATATAAATAAAGTTAATGACAGAATGTCTTGATTCTTTTTGGAGCCAGAGAAACTCGAACAAAGATTTTGGGGAAGCAATACCTCTGGATCCCAATAGCTGACTTTCGACCGGACCGTAAAAGTTTAGTCAATGCTTTCCTCAAACCACCCCCCATGCATAGATATAGTAAATAAAAATAAAGGAGAAGCTGATACGATACTCTGACAAAAGTGCTCTTGTACTTTGGCCCAAACTGTTTTCTCTGCATGCTCTCTTACTCTCTCTCAAAGATGAAGTCACACACACACGCACACACGCACGCACACACACACACACACACACACACACACACACACACACACACACACACTACCAGGGGAGAGGATTTCCAAGTGGAAGGTTAATTCTGGTAGTGTGTAGGTTGGGCTGTGGAACTGAACAAACATCAGTGCTCTGTTATTCATGGCACACAACAGAATAGCAACTCCTCAAAGCCGCCCACTCTTTTCTTCCAGCTAATGAAGAGGCTGGAGTGCTTTTTTGGACAACTGCTCAAGTCTCATTTTCTCTTTCGACATTATGCATCCAAGATATCTAAGTGCTTTTGTTTGTAAAGGAATGCTGAACCGCTGCACAGAATGGAGATTATACGGTTTTGTACACAGGGATGAAGGCACGACTGTAAACTTTTGCAAAAAAAATTGGTGCGGCATTATAGCTTTGAGCTTGGTCTTGCTCCATATGTATTTTTGTGCTTCAGTCATGGCTTTAATGCATTGTGAACACACTTTGAAGCCAATTTTAAAAATGCACCCCATAGAGAACTAAAGAATTAAAGAAAATACTGGGTAAATTAAACACCACACATCAAGGGGTGAAAATCCAGACTGACGGACTGCATTATAATGAAAAAGTGATCACTGTCCAGTTCTTTTGCAGGCCAAGCCACAAGCACACCCTGAGTGTTGGCAAGTCATTTGAATGGCGACTATACCTGCTAAAGCCATTATCTTCTGCCAAGTGAGACATTGAGGGCAGTTATACAAATTCATATGGGTCCAGATTCCTTTAGCTTAATCCGTACACAGACTAGAATGAAGTGTGGCCGGTTGTTGGACTGACTCTGGTCATCTTAATATGGCGTCACATTTTATTTTAGTGAGAATCATAAAACTCAGTCAGTGGCAAATCCGGTTCCTGAGTGTACAAAAGTTGAAATTTGACCTTGACCTAGATATCTCAAGGTCATCCCCTTTGCCGCCCGAGTGATGTGTTTTTTGTTTTATCTTTCTATCTGCAACGGCTGAGAAGATACTAGGTGGACGAACACTGACAATTACAATAAATCACCGCTTTGAAGCGGGATGTAAAAACGCTGAGTTAATGGAAGGAATCGGTTGAATGAGTACTTTGATATTTGGCCCTAATTGTATCTGCCCTATTAATGTCTGCCCCCCCCCCCCTCCCGTGTTCCATCCTAGCTCCAGATACTGTATGAAGTTCTTGGATTCTTGACAGACTCATGGCTGTTCTCCATGTGGATCTTGGCATCAGAGCAAAACAAACAGAACAATAACAGAGGATCACATCAATAAAACTGTCCCTGTAACCAACCAGCCCACCTCCTTCTTGAGCATGAACACTTTGACGACAGCAGACACATGAACTGTGCATGTACTTTGAAATGACATGGGACAGAGCAGGATTTGGTTAAAGCCTGGAGTTTTCCTTTGTAAGAGGAAAGCACCTCTTTGTGCCAAACCTGTCAAATAAAACTAATCACTCCAGAGGCTTAATCTAATAACTCTATTTACCTGCACTGTACCCGCCAATGAGTCAAAGTTAAATAGAGTAATGCTGTCATTACAGCTGGTAAGGATTCAGGAATTCAAGGACACTTCAGCAGGGCGGATGCTTCTTGCTGTCACGGAGGTTTGTGCTCTTGCTGTTTGAAGGACGCTCTCCTTACTTGCAACACCACCCTCCTGCAAAATAAGGAATTTGATCAGTGGTTTTACTTCTTAGGTTTCAGCGGACTGCAGAGTGTTGACCTCAGTGTGAGTTTGGAAGAGGTCACTGAATGGATGCCATAGGGAGCTGAAAATTTGAAAATGGGCAGGAGGCAGGAAGCGTCAATTGCTTCAACCCTGCAGGACGCCCCTATCACCCAAGCACCCGGGTCTCTGTCACTGGTGCACATCTGAAAATGGTTACCATCATCCCTCCTCCAGCAGGGTCATGTGATCAGATGATAAAGGAAAGCAGGATAGAATCATCATTTGAAGTTTGCAGAACACATCTATTGCATAAGCCAGGTGCACAGGGGAGATGGCAGCTGCAGGCCTGACACTAGACACTGTTGGAGTTTGACTTCTGATCTTGTTCAGCAATCTAATTCTTTAAAAAAAAAAAGGAAAAAAAAAACCCAGATAAAAAAGCAGATTCAGATTTGAAAATTACCAGTCTCATGTAAACTTTTGAAACTTTTCTTTGGCACCTGTTCAAGTCTCAGCTACAAGCTTGAAAGTTATCATGACGTGCTTGAGTTGTACAGAATGCCTCATTAGCGAGTGATGACTTTAACTGTGCACACAAGTGTAGATCCTGCTGTCTCGTTGGCTAAAGGCAGATTGTTTAAGTTATGCAGAGCTTTCATAATCAATTGCACAGAAAAAGGAGAGGCTGGATCATTCCTGATCAGATCAAAATGACAGGAAGCAAGTGCATTTAACATGATCTCAGTAGAGCTCTCTGTAATGGACTTGGAATGTAGCTGGGGGAACGTCAGTGAGTAACTGAGCCAGAGGAATAGATAAAGGCTTTTTTTATTTATTTATTTATTTTTTGTTCACTAACAAAGTCTGGCTGTGGCCTGTAATAACCAAATGGAATCACAAGTAGAAACAAAAGACTTAATTCAATTTAAGGCCTCACCAACCAGGCTAGGCATCGAGTCAACTCTAGTCCGCAAGCAGAATCCACTTCTATTCATTGTGAGTTCCTTTGAATGCGTCGTGTGAGTTATTTCTAGGTTATATATTTTTGTGTGCGTATGTGTGTGTGTGTATGTGTGTGTTGGCTCACTGTGAATGGAGTGAATGAGTAGGCTCAGGCATGGGACCACAGCTGGATTAACTGGTCAGCTGTGCTTTTGTTTATGAAGCTTCAAACTGCCTCAGAGTTTGTCTAGAACTATCCCAGACCGAGGGTGTCGTCAGATTTTGCTTAACCGTTGCATTAAACTGGTGATTTTCAAAGTTTAGGGGAAAAGGAAAAAGTGAAATCTGTTATATTTATTCATTCTATCATTAACACAAGAGCAGAGTCTGAGTTTTTGTCGTACATTTTATACAACGAGATGTTAACAGCAAGGCAGTGTTTTGTCTAATTTGTGTGCGTTTAGTTGTCTTGACACGAGAAGGTTTAGGAACCACTGGCTTAAATGTTAAATTAGGGGTTTAGTGATACTGCTTAAGAAAGCCTGTTAGTTCTACCAGTGTGGACTCACAGAGGAGTTTCTGCATCTCACAGGTTCTGTATTTAATAGTGAATAAAGCTTGAAAAAAAAAAGTAAAATATAGTCCAAAAAAGAATAAATGACATTTTCGCTGACAAAAATCTTGCTTTATCTAACTATGCAAACTTTAAGTTCATCGGCACTAGAAATACAGAGTAAGTTCGGCACCACAAAGGTATCAGGAAGTAAATAACGTGGCTGATCCCCTCACGAGGATTTCTGCAGATGTTTGTAGTCTAATTTGTCAGTTTTGTGGTCTTTGACAGGAAAAGGTTCAGAAACCCCATGCTTAAACCCGACTTATTACTTTACTAATACTGTTTAAACAAGAGGCAGTCAGTTTCTGTTTTATTCAAATGTGTAAGAGTCTAAAAATTATTCTTGGGATTGGTATTATGAAGCAAAGATTTCTAATTGCTGCTTAAGATAGATAAAAGAGAGATGTTATTTGTGTTTCTTACATAACTGATGCACTTGTTTTCAGTCTAAAAAAGGCAAAGACTGGCAGCCCCGCCACTGGAAGCAAAACATCCTAAAGGTGTTTCTTATATCCGCTTAACCTCCTGTGTAGTTTGTACTTCCAGTGTTTTACTGCTCATAAAGTGTGAGAAATATATCTGTGCTTTTATTGGCAGGTTAAGACAGGCTCTGCTATAATGAGTGTTGGGTTTCCTTTGAAAGCAGCTCAAATTAGCTGGGAAAGAAAGGGATGAAAATTGCTGAATGGACTTTACAGTCTGTTTTATTCACCCCCCCACCCCCACCCCTGCAGAAGGTAATCGTGAATTCTATTTTTTTTAGGAGAATAGCTCATGAATGATGCATTGGCGACTCCGCCAGTCAACTCTGAACTCATGACTAATTGATGATTGCTCGCAAACAGATGTTGGCCCAGTTTGAACCATAGTTGTTAGCAATTATATGATAAACAACAGGCTAATATGTTAATTGTTAACAGCTGTCAATGAGGTTATGTGGTGTGTTTACACTCCAGTTACAGTAAGACGATCAACCTCACCTGCCCCCCCCCCCCCCCCCCCCCCCACACACACACACACACAAACCTTCAGCTGGAGTATTCACCACCACCCTCTGATTACGAGGCAAACCCACACAAGTTTCTCAAAAAGGTCTCTTGCTTAACACAATACACACCATTACCTTATTCAGTTAGCATAACATAATCAACTGGTTTTAGTGACTGCCAGCGTATGCACATGGACACAACAGTAAACAATGGATGCCTTATGCACTTTTTTTTTTTTTTTTTTTGCTGAACAAGTGGATTTCCTCCTATTTCCAATGTTTTTGTTTCAGCCTCCCTCAGGAATGTTTTCACCGGGCACATTCCTCGCTCTCAGCTCACGGCTTTCCATGGTGTCTTAATTTTGTTGGCCGGGTTTTAAGCATAGGCTGTCACACAGAGAAAAAAAGACTTCAAAAATCAGTCCACATGATCAAAAAAACCAGCGTCATCAGGGGACGTTTGCTCCCGTCTCTCAGAGATGGCTGCACATCGGATGGTATGGAGATGTAGAACTGATGACACAACTGGGACCAAAAAACCTAAATAAACAGAAGTTGTTATGGATGATGTGGCAGACAAATGTGTGCTTGTGTATAATGCAAGTGTGTGTGTGTGTTTGCCATACTTGCCAGGTAGGGGCCCCTGGTGTACTCTGACAAGAGCCATTAAAGTTTATAAGCGTGAGGCCCAGCTGTCAATCAAGCTGACAGTCTGCCCCCATCCAACCCCTAACTTTTAGATGATCTCCCAGAGAACCCCTGACCCTGCTCTGACAGGGAGCTGGGTTAGCATGGACTGCGTTGGCTCGAACTGGGACGGGCTGGGGGTCACAGTGAAAATTTGGCGGCGGTAGCCTGAAGGATGGAGGACAAAGTTTTGACTAAAAGATTGATGGTTTGAGACCACTGAAAAAATGACGCCGCTACAGTCAGCGCGACAAGTTAGCGGAGTGAAATGAATATCCAGGTTGGTTGTTTCCTGATCAGCCAGTCTGTTCTTGGAAATCCCAAATATTTCCACACTGCTGATTTATTCATGAGAGTAAGTGATCTTAGCCACCGGCGAATACGTGCCTGGTATGAGTGTCAACGGCGGCGCAGACGTGCCACGCAAAGTTCAAACAAGGGCTTGCGGTTATGAGTGTGTTTGCGCAAAGCACGTCTATCAAACTACTCATACAAATTTTTTACAAAGAAATCATTGTGAGTTGTGAGTGATTAAATGAACCGTAGGTAGACTGATGTACGGTCACACACAAAGCAAAATCAGCAGTTGGCCCCTGATGTCTTTCTAGCAAATGATGTGATGAAGCTAACTCTCATTGTCGGACGTTTTTCTGAGATGCTCAGGATGTGCGCTTCAGCCAAATAACAAATGAATCGATGTTAGTGCTTATGCATAAATAATACGTGTCTGAAGGCATGCGCCTCTGTCCGTCCCCGTGTCCGTGATGTAGCCTGTCGTGCCACTGCAGGATTAAATCTCCCTCTTCTCTCGGCCCCTGTGGACCCCTCCCACACACTATTTGTTTTAATTAAAAGAAAACTTCCAACCTCTGCCAAAGCCAGACAGACCGACTAAGAACTTTTTCTTCTTCTCTTTGACGTTCTACTCCCAAAACCCCATCCAAACATTTTTCCCTTTTTCTGTCTCGCCTTACATGTTACTAAGTTGGTCCTTTATTCTGTTTGTTTAAATAAAAATAGGGATACATGTCACCTGTGTTGGGATGTAGATTCAAGCTGACATATTTTGACAAAATAGGATGAGAAAGTGTGGTATGAGCAGTCTGCCAAAGGGGATATTGAATCATTCCGGGTAGAGAAGGCACGATGGGGAATAGCCTTGTTTCCTCTGAATTGTGGCTGGGAGAGTTTCAGAGGTTTAGCTGCTCTGCCTGAGCGGAGTGTTTCTCTACGTCTGTTTGCTACAGTGTGTTTGTATGTGTTTGTGTGATGAAGCGGTTTCCATGTTTGCGCACTAATACGCGTCCATAGCGTAGCACACAGGACAAAGCATGCATTGTAGTTTATGTCAAAGAGTAGCAGCGCTCTAGTGAGTGGGAGGACATGTACATCTGCAGGCCTATTTTCTATTGTGTCAGGAGCTTGATTTTTTTTTTTCTCCAATTCTTGGAATGACTCAACAACAGGCAGGGCTTTCCATTCAAAAGCGATCCTTTAAACCCAAAAGGAAACTGCTTCGAGTTCAATAGCTGTGTTTCTGGACGACTGTCAGTTACATCACTAATAATACATATCTAGTTTGACTGAACATAGCAACAAAAGGATTGAAGACAGCTAATGGAGCACAGCCTAGAAGTTAGTTCAAGCCAACAGCTCAACCCACTTTTCTCACATCACAGGCCTCATCTTCCTCAATCACCATCGACACATGCCTGCAATTTGGTGGATTATTTATGCTGTTCCTCTTTGGCGATGCTGCTGCTGTTCTGCTTTTCAGTAGGAATAGGTGTAAAAGCCACATACAGCAGGTCCACAGGTTTGTTTGTGTTTGCTTGTTTACTACTGGTATCAAAGAAATTACAAAGGAAATGTTTTGGTGTGTATTTCCAGTTGGACCCAATCCCTGACAAGGTGCTGCAGCAGCGACCGAACACCAATGTTGTCCGCTCCATGGAGAAAGTTATTGAATGCCACAGTGAGTGAATTATTTATTTATACACGGACAACACGAATGAGCTCAACAATAATATGGAGTTATTTTAATCTCTAGACTACTCGGTACGGTAAAACACAGCCGTAAACAAATAGAACAATGAATTCTTACTAATCTTTTACCCGGTCTATTTTGTAGGTAAATACTGGCGCTCGCTGCAACGTACCGCCTCCACCGTCAGCTGCTCCTTGAGCGAAGCCCTTCAGCATGAAGCAGAGGAAGCGGAGACTGTCTCCGCTATGGCCTCGCTGTCAGTCGCCAACAAGCACATTGGAAAGAGGTACAGAGTGTTGTCTTGGTCTTAGTAAGGTGCACAACAACGCTCGTTCACAAATGTTTTCATTTCTTGGCCTTTTGTATTCCTTTCTTTGGTTGCTGTACTTTGGCTTCGTGGAGGTCAATGTTTCATAACTATTTATGTGATCCTAATAGTATACAGTATATATTTGGTAATATAAAATAAATAGTAGTACCACAGAGGTTATAGTGTTGTGTTTTCCCCAGGGCTGAAGAGGAACCAATGGAAGAAGATTCTACTATGTAAAGAACCAACCTGAGCGTTTGACCACTGAGACCAGTCCCCATCCAGTCAGTTTAAATGGCTCTCCTGTGTCACCCTTGTCCAATCAGGATGGGGAGATACTGTAGGAGAGCAAAGCAGAGCTGACAAAAGTGGTACTCAAAGGAAATGGACCACTTAAGATGAGCCAACCAGTCAGTGTCACAAATGATTGTCACATGGTCTCTTCAAGAACTTGGATATTAAATGATTGACTCCTTAATCTGACAATGACAACCTCGAGTGCCAGTGCTTGTTGAACTCTAGACAAAGTGTACGTGACCACGCAGACAATTTGCAGTCATCTTCATCTCATATGTGCTGTTCTTTTTGTGCTTTCATCTTTTCACATTCTAATGTGATCGTGACTACGGGACACTGCGAATCATTCCTCCTCTTGCAGGATATCCAGATGATTGGAAGAAATGAGTTGAATAGCTTGTAACCTGGTTGTAGAGGGTAGATGACAAAGGTCAGGGGGTGTTCTGATTCCAAATGGACTGACAGTGAAAGACTGCATCTGTGCCTTTTCTTTTTTTTAACCTTGTGGATTTTTTGTCGAACTCCACTGAAAGAGCTTTGCCTTAAAAATAGGTTTGGGAACAAACCCTGTTCTCCCCAACCCCTTAAACATTTCTCATCTGGCAAGACTTCTAATGCCTGCATGTTGTTGGCACATAGACTGGAGGACTGTGGCATGTTCACCTATAATCCTCTGCAAGCAGCCTGCTGTTCCTCCACGTACTTCATCCTTTCCTTTTTCTCATGATTTTGATCATCTCATCTCAGATGTTAGTTCCCACACACAAGCAGAAGGTGGTTTATTTTAAGAAGGGAGTAATGTGTAGTTCTTTAGTAAGAGGAAACGTTTTGGGTGTTCTGCCATTTATCAAGTTCTGTTGTTTTTGAGGTTAATCAATCATCCATCCATGAGCTCCATCCACACCACTTAAGTCCCCAGACACACCAAACTGAAGCAAGAGAAGCAGCGGTGATAGTTTGACACTGTCATCGCCTCACAGAACCAGTGACAGGGCTATGAATGTTGAACATACTGCAAAGACTACAGAGGGCAGCCAGACAGCACATACCCTAGTTCGAACATTCTGTGCCTGCAGGAGAGAAAATACCTCTCCATACCAGTAGGTGGCGATAGTTCAGAAATAAAGACCTAGGACAAGGACCAGTGATGAGAGAGCAGCTTTGTCCTATTTGGCCCATCACCTGGGGCTGGATGACGTGATGTAGATATCACAATTTTTTCAAAGTTTTTTTACCATTATTAACAAACAATTATGTATTTTATAATGTAAAGTATTAAGGCTGGAAGATTTTGTTTCATATTAATTTCCTTTAAAACTAAAATGTGCCCGTACAATACATCAAACGTCTCATTCGAACACTACAGTTTATGTTTGAATTGCAGTTTTTAAGACAGAACACATTTCGTGTTGACATTGAGAAGAAATGTTTATTTATGTTACATTTGGAGCTAGGTTTTCTGGTTGCGCTTTGGTTTAGAGACACGCAACTTTAAATCGTCTATTTTATATTTTTTTCAAACTTCAGTGCGTGGTGGCAGGACTCGTAAAACTTTGTGTCTCATTTGACTTCTTGTTAGCAGTGAACGGCTGTCAGCGCGGTGCTAAATCTCTGGGTCCATCCTGTGAGTCCCGTGGACTGCCACCGAGGCAGCCCTGAATGTTTTGAGCCCCACGCGATTCCGGTCTTCAAAATTTGTATTTTCTGTAACAAAGCTGATTTGAATGTTGAGGCTTGGAGAGCAGCACAAAATCTAGGTCCATAAATACAGAGCTCAACTTCAGCCGATTGTCAACTCGGTGTGTCGGGGCACAAACATTCATACCAATAGAAAGAACGTAAGATGTCTGCTTAGCAACACAGACAAACAGTATGAAAACAGCTTAGTTAAGAAAGGTGGGCATCATATAAATACCACCTGCAGCAGCATCAGACCAACAAATCACTGAAGTCATTTAAACAATGCCGAAGGCAGACCCCTGCTGGACTACCCCCTCTGTCTCATCAGTTGTTGTTTTTTATACTCAATGATTCTGTTTGCAGAATGATAAACGGTGGAGAGAGACTGATCTCATGTGGACATTTTCCTGAAGCGTCCCTGTGTCCCAATGACCTTCACACCTGGGATTCTGCAGCTCACAGCTGGTTGAACGACTTCATGCCCTTTCTAAGCACATCTGCTCCCCAAATGCAGGGTTGCTGTGAGGCAGGTGTGTTTACGTTTGTATATATTTTTAGAGTTATTTCTATTTATTAATCATTGACCAGCGGTACAGCCCATGCACAGTGAACAGCCTTGCAACTTTGAATAGCACATGTAGCACAGATTCTACTTCCTCCATATATTAAATTTGCATAAAAATCTTTTCATCTCTTCTAAATATCCACGAGAAAACAGAAGTAACTCGTTAATTTAAATGTGCTGGGAGCTGAAAAAGACAGTTCATGCAAGCTGTTGCTGTTGTGCTTCATTTATAAAAGTAGATTATGATTGAAGTGTCACTGTTTGGTTGAGCTGTTCTTGAATGAATTTGGGTCTTAAACCATCTGAACTTAAACACAACTGACAGAACCTAACAATACTGGCCTTTAAGAAACAACACATCAGCCACCAGCCTAGTCGTATCAAATGTGGTCCTTAGTGGCAGATGAAAACCCCATAATTACAGTCTTTTATTTTCCTTTATAAAATTCACGTCTGATAAAACAGTCAGAGTACACAAGTTACTTCCTGTCTGTAACCATCCTTTCAACACGTGTTTGGCCCTGAGCGACTGCTGTCTCACCTTTGTTTCCTCTACAGTCTCATCACGTTTACTGTATATTTACGGCAAACAGGAAAGAGCTGTGTGGTTCTTACTGATGTTTACTGTACATAGGACATTTCCTGGGGATTCCTGCCACACACTTCAGTGACTACTTTTGTATTCTATTCCACTTTTGGAAGTGTGATTTCATTGTTTTGCTCACTTTGCCCTGTTACTTATGTGAAGCTGATGGATGAGGGATCCGATTGCGTTCGAACACTAGATGACATTACATGACAATGATCTCTGAGGTCGGTGTTTTTTTTTAGACAGAACTGGAATGCAGATATTTTTACTTTGTACAATAATGGACAATTGTGTATTTACTGTCTGTTCATAGTAGATTTATATATAAAAAGAAATGAGTATATTATATATCAATACATAAATACTATGACCTTGTTTTTGAAGTTGGTGTCAAAAGGTCTCTGTAGACTCAGCTGTTTTTTTGTTAGGGTGTCACTAAAGGCATCATCCTCAGTCACATGTTGAGATGATTTTTACAATTTCTTTTTGTCTTTCTGCACTGATGCTGAGTTTCTAGTCGTGTCCATGCTGTTTGTACCGTACCACACAGTAGGTGTGCCACTGCCCTCCTTTCAACCTCACTTATTCGTACCATTCCACACTTCTTTCTGTATAGAGTAGATGATACACAAATATTTTTTTTTAGCTGAAAAGAAGAACACTGAACACTGAAGATGACAAATTCACTTCTCAAAAGAACATGAGACAAATTCAACACTGGCTGCAGTGGTGGTTCATTTCTTCCTCTTTCTATACGAGATGGATGGAATTGAGTTGGAGTGTGGCCATGTCTTTTTTTTTAATTTGAATTTCCTTGATTGTGGTTTCAGACTGAACATTTGAAGTTTTGGTGTAAATCAACATTCGTTTGTATTCATTTAGTTTGTTCTGTATTCTTGTTCCCTCACTAAGTGATGCCTCTGAGTCTCAGGTAGAATGTTGTTTAGCAAGACTGTCCTGCTTCCAAAAGACGGCAGGTGGTTGATCACAGCAGAAGCAAAAATGTTTTCTCTGATCACAGAAATCCACAATTCATGGACCAGTTTTTACATTTTCTATACTTGGTTACTTTTTCATACAGTTGAAATTGTCTGGAAAACTGCTTGTCCTTGAACAAGAGGTCAAAGTTGACCCTGTTTCATTCCTGCACCATGTATGACATCACAACTAGCTTTATTTAGAATTGTTTAAATCCATGGCTACGTGTGGGTTATGTGACGTTTCTGAATACTGTATGATTTCCAGACACATTTCCACATTGTTGTGACACGATGATACGTAAGTAAATCCCGGAATATGAAAATACATGAGGTCCGGTTATCTTTAATGTCCACTTAACGTGGATGTAAATTGATACGACGCTTTTTAGTAACCCCGCCCAGAACATTCCCAGTCAGCTTTGCTTCTCAAAGCTTTGGTTTCTCTAAAGGAGCCAAGCTAGCATTGTCTGGCTAATCCAGCCAGCTATCTTCACTATCAGTCTTAGCACGATGTGTAGCAGAATGAAAAGTAGCAGTGTTCCATTTTGTTACTATCTCAATTATTAGCATATCTTTCGAGCCTTTCATGGTTCAGACCCCCCCAGGTCCAAAGCTGTTTGTTAAGGTGACCTAGTCCCAGTCATTCCTCTGTTTCTCTGCATGATCCATAAGTCTGCATGCACTGCCTACCTGTCTGTCTGTCTGTCTGTCTGTCTCTGTCTGCCTGTCCCACACCACATATCAGCAAGAGATTGAGCACTGATGGACAACAATACTTTCACTCAATCCAAGTTGTTTTATCTCTTTTTAGTGCTTTTTTTTTTTTTTTTAAATTCTGGTGTGGATGAGTTTGGGTGTTTTCCATATTCTTTGCCTCAAGGATCTGGAATCGTCTAACTTGGAGGACTTCAGCTGAATATTTCACACACAAAAAAGGAGGGAAAAAAAAGTATCTAGCACTTGTAACACAAACAATAGATTTATTGTATTTATGTAGAAAAACGAATGGTTGTTGTCAACTGCAACAACACAATGGAAAACCTTTTTCTATACCAGGCAAGATGTGACTTTGATGGACTTTTGAGAAGACTTTTTTGTTCATTGTCACATGCGGACTTCAAAGGGCTCCATCCAGACGCCTGGTCATTTCTATGGTTTTTTCCATTCCACTTAATATGCCAGTTATCGCTGTGAGTGACCACTGTGGTTCAAAAACAAACAGTTCTAGGTTTACATGCGTATAAAATGCATAATCTTTTTTTTATCAGTTATGTTTTTGGACTTGTTCCACCATTGTTACAGAAATAGTACTTTTTTCTTGGGAACCTTTGCTCTAACATGTTGTGTTTGACATCACAATATAAAGTATTGTTTTGGAAAAAGTGTGCTGTCTATTTTTGTTTGTCATTCAGTCTCCTGGGTTTTTCGGATAAATGTGAGTCCTATTGTCAGATGATGAAGACTCAGATTGGAGTTTGAAGGCAGATTTATCTCATTACTATTTAACATCAACCAACAGAGCTTTGAAGGCCAAGATGATCGTCAAATGAAAATGTGTTTGCAGAACCTGGGTTTGACATTATCCACAATATCCCAAAGCAAATGTGGAACAGAAAGTGTTCTTGTCATATGCACTGAATACACATCTGAATATTGTTTTGTGAATTTAATATATCATCAATGTCAGGCGTCAATACCTGAGATCATTATGATATGTTGGGAGTTTAAAAAAAAGGAAACAGTGGCAGCAGGCAGATACTATATAACATCATCTGTTAATGAATTTACTTATTTGTCAAAAGTTAACCATTTTGTATTTCATTAAATTAAACTGGCAACTTGTCACCCCCCCCCCCCCTCTCACCCAGAGTCAGCTGTGAAAGACTCCAGCACCCCAACGTTCGTAGTTCTCCCCAAAACCTATTATCAGATTGAAGAGTGAAACCGGTGGAGTTCTTCTTAAAACCAGTGGGAGGCAGCGTTTCAGAAATTGGGCCCCTACAGTAGCCTGGAATGGGATTAGCCACCCATTTGGAAGGGTCAAAGGTCTGAGCTGGTGTCCAAATAAACAACGGTGAATCCCGGTTGGTGGTGGAACTAATGCTGAGACAACAGTCCAAAAGCAAACAAAACCAATCCCACCTTACCTTCACTCAAATAAACACACATTCCACTGCTTTCCTGTCAAACTCTGAATTTAGAGAGTTACAGTGTAAATATTACCACGGCCTCGGGCTTTGTAGGCTTGTCACTAACTCTGTAAATCATGTCGTTTTGAGACACTCTGCTATGTCAAAGGCAAACGAAGGGGAGCAGATCTCTGGCTCCTGGAGAGAATAGTCTTAAAGAGACATGAGGGACAATATTTACTATCATGCAGATGTTTTAAAGAGCCCACAGGCTCCCCGAAGTGAAAAAAGGATGACGTTAAAGTCGGGAATGTGACCCCTTATTGGTGTCCGGTGGCTGGGGATGCTCTAACTAACGACTGAGTCGGTGAAGCGCAGACTGCCCGTCTCACCTCTAGCTCACCGTGGCCGTCACCACGTTCGTCATCCCTGCTATGCGGTGACACCGACTGACCCCCAGCGCCAGGTCAGGTCACAGGAAAGGTGGAGTCCTGCCAGTTGAACTTTCCCCCTTTCTTAAAGACCTTCCCACGAGATGCCGCCTCTCAGCCACAACAAAGGACTGAAAACTCTGTGAGGATTCGAATGTGGGGGAAACTCCGTTATCTATTTTCCGTCTTGTTTGGCCGCAGCGACATTCTGGTGTGTGGCATCTCTCTTGACTCGCTAATCTTCCTGCAGCGTCCGTCGTTGTCAGTTTGCTCTGTCATTACCCAGCCGCCGGTATACGTTAAAAAAAGGACTCTTCCTCCCATCTGTGCTCATCACCACGCCTTTTAATTGCTGGTTTGACTGCCCCGAAATGGGGATGACTTTTAGCCAGATGCTCGGATGACAAAACTAATTACAGATGAGTCATTAAAATCAGTTTTGGATCATTGGTATATAAAATATGTAAGGTTAGGAGCACTGCCTGGGCTTAAACTGACATTGTTTGAGTATTAAATCTTCAGTTTCACTCAACTTGATTCATTCCAAGCATGAATTTGGAAACAATGGTGATGCACATGAGTTAGTCTGTGACCGTTTGCTGTTCTTTCCACTGGAGGTTCCACCGGTCCTGCAGGAACGTCTGATCCATAGTGTGTTTTCAAGGCTGAGCTGTGTTTGCTTGTGTTGCTACTGTAAGTGTTTAGTCTGGTGTCGAGCGTCTGCTCAAATCGAAAAAGTCGAGGCCACACAGGGCTTCGAGGAGCTGCGGCAAACGCAACGCTGAGGCCACGTCGTTGGGATTGGGCGTCGAGATTATAAATGGGATTTAAAGCTTCCCTCCGCTACGTTTGCTGCTCTGCCCCTCGGACTGAACAGAGGGTGAGACAGGGTGAAATCCTGCCTGCTAGTGGTGGGATCTTCATGAAATGCAACCTGTCATCCAACAGGAGAGGGACCAGGCCTTCCCTTTAAACCATTATAACTCATATATGTCCTAAATACACTTATATTTAGCTAAATAGATCCTGCCAACCTGACTTTTGAATCTTTCTGCTCTGTTTGCATCTCCTTTTCCTGTTCTGTCCCAAGACGTAACATCATCTGTACCACCTCTAAACATGCTGGAACACCCGTGTGTAACTGTCCAGAGATTAAACGTTAAAACGTCGGCGGAGTTGATGGGATTTGGAGTTTTCGCCGCATCTTCAGGAGTTCTTTTCTCCCACGAGTGAAAGTACAAGTAAAAACAGTTGATTCCTCAACCAGCGTGACTGATTGACCTCTGCCGACCCGCCGGTCATCACTCGTGCTAATGAAATGCACAGGAGGAGGGGGATGTCAACACGTCTCCCCCATCATACGTAGGGCCCCCACCCCTCCTGGACTGGAGAGGAAGAGGTGCTGCCATGTGTTTCTGCCTCATAGTCATGTTGGAGGTGAACACCATCATCATAGGATGACAGAAGTGGTTTTTATGTCTCCCTGAATATCTGTGTGATTAATGCATAATGAGGATGTTTGCTTGTGTATATATGTGTTTGTGTTTGCGGGAAAATCCGCGATGATTGAATCTTCCAGCTTCAACTGAATCATCTGAACTGGTTAGGAAAAGCTGTAAATATGAATTGGCAAACAACCCTGATGTTAAAGTTAGACGTTTTTCAGCTCTGTGGAGCCCAGACCTCAATCTGGTAAAAGGAACAGATAATGCCAGCAGAGATGGAGAGAGAGAGAGAGGCTGGAGAAAGAGCGTTTATTCAAAGAATGAGGCGGTTTGTATAATATCATTCATCCACAGCAGCCAGGGTACAGTGTGTGTGTGTGTGTGTGTGTGTGTGTGTGTGTGTGTTTGTGTGTGTGTGTGTGTGTAAAAGAGAGAGGAGGAGACCAGATGGACAAAAGACAATGCCAGATGAGAAGATGATATCAGGCTCAGAGCCAAGTTACACACAAACACACACAAAGACAAACGCTACACACACACACACACACTTTCCCCTTGAACAAAAGTGTCCAGATATTATTCCTGTATTTACTTTTTATTGCTAATTGATTCGTTTCTTTAACACAATCCAGGCGCAGCAGGACCCGGAGCAGCATGTGCAAACGAACTACAAACGCCTTGATGCTTGGATCGTTTGTCATGGAGGACGATTACGCTTCATAAACCACAGAGGAACATCAGCACAAACAGTGATATATTTCATATCCATCTGACAACACACACACACACACACACGGTTTTATGGCACCTCTCCCACACAGAAGGATATAAAAACATCATGACGTCTCAGGCCTTTTTTTTTTTTACAGGGCATCAGCATCTGATTAAGGAGAGTTTCTCAATATGACACAAACCATAACAAAAGAAACTTTGTTGTTGTTTTTTTTTTATCATCATAAGCAGCACCAGACATGTTATATACTGCGCATCATTCCAGAATCCTATAACAGAAGTGCTTTTACAACTGTTCTTGGGTCCAGTTCCACAAGAAACCTTTGATGATTCATGTGAGGAGGCGAGAAAGTGACGCTGCAGTGGCATTCAGGCTTTAATGTGAAGGACTAAAAAGCATGAAGATGCAAGAACTTGAAGGAAAATTGGAAATTTTGTTAAAAAAATTAAAAAAAAACAGTCCTGAGGTTTGGAGATGATGTGGTGGTGGACTTCTGCGCAGGATCAAACTCTTAAAAGGATCCTGATTAAATGATGGCATGAAGAAAAAGCAGAGACAAGCGCAAGAAAAAGACCAGAACCTCTCTTCACTCCTTTTCATCCCTGCAGCCTCGACAGGCGAGGCGGTGCCAGGATCACGGGGAGGCATCTCGCTCTCGCCGCCGTGTGACGCTTTGTCTGTTGAGCGTCGCTCTGTTAGTGTAGCTGTCAGAATGACTGCACACAACAACGCCCGAGCCAAGTGGCCTGGACTCGCTGCATGAGGCAAAGAAAGTGGCTCCTTTGGAGAAATGTTGCGCAAAAAGGCCTCCAGTGTGAACCAATGGCTTCAATGTACAGTCAGCATTTCTTTCAATATGTGAAACAGCAAAGATGAATATGGCTTGAAAAATACAGAAAAACGTACAATATGGTCACAAAAAAATGGTTTTCTGTTGTCATTCTATACACTAAATTTATATTTTAGGTAGACGCGCTGTGCTCTTAAAGCCATTAACACACCATTTCTTGTAAAGTGACTTTTAGGTTATTGACAGTGACATCATCAAATATTCATTCATCCCTAGATAATACTCTGCAACCCACTGAGGCAAAGAAATGCAACATTTGTGGATATAGTTTGTTTAATTCTGACTATATCCACACACCTGATGCTCAGCTTTGACAGAAACACACACACACACACACACACACACACACACAGACACACACATCAGCGTACAGAGTGGTGTGAGGTAACCTCCGGATCCTTCGGTGAACCAGACAAACGCAGAATACCGTTTGAGGCACACACGGTGTAAACCTTTGCTTTATTCCCTTTTTTACTGCAAATTAAAGTTTTGCAGCTTTTTCCGTCTGATTTTACGGGAAACATCTGGATCTCTCTCACCGCTGGAGCAGTGGCCCCGGGTGATTCTGTGCTGCTCAGCTGTAAGGGCCCGGGATAATGAGCAGGTATCAAACGGGCTCCTATGGATAAGCCGGTCTAGGGAGGACGGACTCTCCAACAGCATCTGAGACCACCATGTGTTATCCTGGAAGATTTTATATCCAGGACAGAATTATTTTGTGATTTCATTAGAAATGACTCAAATCTGAAATTTTTCTTTCTGATTAGAGAGAAAATTTGATTTTTAATCACATGTGTGGATTATTATCTCTGTTAGCTCATTTTATATATCCAGTATTCCATCATTTGTACTGTTTTCTTTCTATATGGAACTTCATTCATTCGGATCAGAGCGGAGATCACCGGGACACACAACAATCGCTTCATTCCAAGATCACGCTCAAAATAAAAATGAATGCATTTACACAGATGAGCACCAGATTTAACAAAATAAAGCACCAAACTTCCAGGAAGACATGTAAGTTGAAAAAAAGTGCCAAGCCATGAGAAGATGGTTCATGTGTGGGGGGGCCTCAGAAGGAGGGTTAAATCTAAAACGACTTCAGCTGCAGGTGTTTGGAGCCTCTGGTCATGAGATTTCAGTGAATATTTGCACTAAAATGGACCATTTGAACGTGGAAAACAAGGGAAGGTGTGACTGCTATCTGAAATGTTCCCACTGCTCTTTTAAAACATACAGTTTTCTACAATTAGAAAGATGTTGGAGGTGAAATGAGCTCTGTGCCACAGACAGAGGGCAAAGTTTATCCTGAAGCAGCCCCACAGAGCCAGTCTAGTTCCACAAGTAGCCCCACGTTAACAATGAGCTCCTTTCAGTGTTTAGATTGCATCTAACCACGTCTGGGAAAACCAGATATAAACAATTTAAATGTTTAAAGAGTGAGCGTGAGACGTTCAAAGACATTTACCCGGTCGGCCAGATGAAACTCTGGTGTTTTTGTTCACAAAAAAAAAAGAAAAGAAAAGCTGCAGGCCGAGAGTTTTTGTCCTTATCTGCGGTTGTTTGGGCTTTAGGAGCCCAAAGGCATCGCCATTTGAAATAATTACTCGGTTTTTTTTTTTTTAAGCGGGCGAGGGTTTTATATGGCAGAGCTTGAAACTGGGCTCGAATTTCCCCCGCTGTTAATGAAGCTGTATTTTTTTTTTACGGTCGTTTTTTTTTTTTTTTTTTTTTTAAGTCGCCGTTTTCTTTCCATAACAAGAGGAGGGAGAGAGAAAAGGGTCAAATTTTCACACCCAGCAGTAAAAAAAAAAAAATTGTGTTGATTTTTTTTTTTTTTTTTTTAAATCATTGGAAGGTGAACAAATGGAGCGCAACCGTTTTGGGCTGGTCTAAAAATAATTTTCTTTTGAAACTTCTCCGATGGAAATTCACCAGGAATGTGCTTGAGAGGGTTTAATATCCAACTATTGTTAGGTCGAAATTTACAGCTGAAATTAAAAAAAAAAAACAAAAAAAAACCCCAAACAGATTTCGTTCAAAAATATGTGTTTTAATAAATAAGCAAAAAAAAAAAAAAAAAAAAGTACATTGGACGGAGTTTGGAGACTTGCTAAAGAAAGTCGGTGAAATAAATCCATGCAGCAAATGACTGTAAATTGCATTGGTCCCTTTACAGGCTAAAGGCGTACTTACACAGGTATGTACAATATGCATTCATTTATATATAGTCTATTTATACTTTGGGTTTAAAGTCTTTTAAAAAAACAAAATATATATCCTTCTAAACATGTCTGAAGGATGGCTTTGACAGGCCGTAAATCCGAGCTATAACATTTCTGGCCTCTACACACATTTCAGGTCTGGTTTTTTTTTTTGTTTTTTTTTTCGTTTCCTCTCTCTTCTTCTTCCTCTCTGCCACAAACAGCTCCAGAAAGTCAGTGTGATGAATCTGCATCCACACACACACACACACACACACACGCACACACGCACACACACACACTCCACAAAAGTGTTGTAGCTGTGGGTCACATTACGTCTCTGCGCCATGCCTCTGAGGTCGATGGGTTCTTCAATAATTCCTTTGGTCTTCATGCTCGGTAGAAGTAAACAGTCTGTGATGGAGAGACAGACATGATTAAAGAACATGATTGGAAAATAAATTCAAACTACATTTCCACTTTCCGGGTACATGTGAAGTCTGTCAGACGATGCTCCCCCCCCCCCTTCTTTTAGCGCCAATAGGAAGTCATTAATGAATCGATTATTATCCGATGAGGTGACTACAACCACATGGCGACACTCCATGTCTGGATGGATTTCTGCGGATGAAACACAAGTGATCGGTCCCACTTTCACTTTGAAACACGCGTGTAAATTCACGCGTTTTCATTTGTGTGTATCCTAAAACAATCAGACGTGTTTCCACAGAAGAAGAATTTTTTTAAAAAAAAACGTGAACTCCATCAGCAATGGGATGTAGGAAAGTCTCTGAACCTGTTTTCTCTTTATATTTTTCTTTTTTGTTCATTTGAATCCATTCAAAGACTTTTTTTTTTTTTTGGAATGTTTTGATATTTTCTCTAACAATCTAAACGCTGGAGGAAGAAAAAAAACAAAAAAACATTCCACCTTAAATGTAATGGAGCTCATTCCTCCAGGACTGGGCGAATCTGTAAACTGCACATCATAACTTCATAAACATTACTCCCACTTATTCCACTGTTTCATCCAGTGTCTCCCACGCCGTGTTTCTTCCACGAAACTTTACGCAGAAGACATAGTAAGAATCAGCCTTTATTTACCTTTAATTTGTTAATTTGGCGCAAATTGTGACATTACCCGCTCAGTTTACCTAAATGGGAATTAAGTGGAAACAGTCAAGATGTAATTATTTATTTCCTGCTTGCCTTTTCATCTATTTCCCCCCCAAAATGACAAGTTTAGTCGACTAAAACCGCAGCTGAATGCGAAACAAAATAAGAGCTATGGAGTATTTCTCAGCTGTCAAGTCCTGTCTGAACTACTCTCCAACTTCTGGGGTTAAAAAAATCACTGACACCCGCGAACGAGGCTCCAAATCTACACCAAAAAAAACCCTCACCAGGTCCTGTTCACACAGACCCCTCTCTTTCTGTCTGACACTGAATTTAACTCCCAAGTCCAGCCGAGCTGCCCATTCCTGCGGTTTCCTCACAGGAACACGTTCTTTTGTGGACAGGAATGAACTGCAGTGGAACTGCAGCTGCGCTTTGGAGCGGCTCGCTAGGTTCTCTTCATCCAAGTCATTAATAAAAGCTACTGAATACGAATTAACTGCTAAAAAAAAACCCCACAAAAAAACAACTTTGATGGTTTAAAAGAAAATAAACGTTGGTCGGTGAGGAACCTTTTAATTTGCTCTAGGAAAATGCTCCAATAATTTTGATGGCACTGGATGGATTTGGGATCCTGAACGCGTCCCGGGGTGACGGGACTGATGCTGAGGCCTCGGCCACAAATCCGATAAAGACGCGCATCAAAGACGCGCCTCTGGAACAAAAAATTAAAAAAAATTTTAAAAAAAAGTTATTTTAAATCTCGGTGGGCAGCCGACGAACTTAGATGTTCTTATTATCCAGGCGGAGTTGTTCTGTAATTATTACGTTGTGCATCAAATGTCAACTCATCCAAATCCCACACACGTGACCGTGAGTCATCATCACGCAAAGAGTCATATTTTACAGAAAATCAACAGAATCAATGAGTAATAGTGAGATTTTGTCTCACGGAGCCAGGTAGATGAAATCACCCACAATGTTCGCTCCTCTTTTCTAACCTATCTATCAACCTTCCATCCCATCATTAATAGAACTCCATTCTCCTCTTGGTGGTACCCACCGCTTTGGCATTGTGAGTGAAGTTGTGTCGGTGCTAGTGAGATGCTGACATCGACCAAGCACCTTCCATCCTCCACACGGAGAACGCGTAACTGAGTCTTTCGTGCGCAACGTAGCTACAGCTGGACATCTTGTTGTCCATCTCGTCGCTCTGCAGCACCTGACAGAGGAAGTCAATGTATCTGGACGCCAGCTTCAGCGTCTGGATCTTGCTGAGTTTGTCCGATGGGAGCGTGGGGATGATTTTGCGCAAAGACGCAAAGGCCTCGTTCAGAGACTGAGTCCGTTGTCTTTCCCGGACGTTGGCCAGGACCCGCTGGTTCTGCAGCTCCTCGTAGGACTGGGTGCTGCTCGGACTCGGTTTTTTACCCCTTTTCACCGGACCCGGGCTGCTCCCGCTGCTGTCCTCGCTGGACTTCTTACTGTGTCTCCTCTTCCTGGCGAAGCGTTTCTGCTGCCGGTCCAGCTCCTCCTCGCTGGTCCCCAGACTATCCACCGGGGAGACCGGGGAACTGGAGCCCTCTTCCATTTCTTTCTTGAAGAAATGCAGGGATAGAGAGGAAAACACGTTGTCCACCTTAGAAGCCGTGGTTACAAAATTGTATAGATATCCGTTTATAAAGGAGGACCACGTCACGGGGGTGTCGCTCTGCGCGCTTCTCGGAGGAGAAAGTGGTTTCAGACTGGGGGTTGTCACGCTTCTCCTCACGCAACAAGTTTTTTCCTTGAATTTTTTTGGAAACTTTATCCAGGTTTCAGACGCTAAATAGTTTTCACAGTGGAAGGGGAGGGCTTTTGGAGGGCGGAGGGGGGGAGCCAGCGCGTTTTGGGCTGCTAATAAGCAGGAGGGACTAGTCATGGTTTCATGTGTCGGGATATGAGTGAAACAAGGTACTTATTTACTGCCAGCAGCGGATTCTGTGTGATTTGGACTCTTTACGCACAGTAAGCCGCGCCGTCGGCCCCTCCGTGTTAAACGGGACCATATTTAAATATATTGTAATTTATGTGTTTCATTATTCTAAATAGTCCTCATGAGAAAATGTGATTTTTTACTAATAATTTCATTAATGTATGTTTTAATTATTTTTTCCCCCACAACGAACGAATTAAATTAATGACATTATTCCCTTACAGAAAAATCTCTTTAATTATTTAATATAGATTAACGAAAAGCTTTCGCCTGATTCCAGTCAAATCACACAACTACAACTTATAAATTATATACAACATCCATTTGTTGTCTAAGGCCATCCATGCGCCGCTGGACTAAATGTTTTTAATCCTCTCAGAAGCGTTGAGGAGGAATTACGCGCGAAGTCGGCCGAGTGCGATGAAATCTATCCACTTGATCTATAATCGAATCATGTCTGTGCGCTCTCACTGTTCTTATAATGTGGAAGTCAAACAGGAAGGAGGCTTAAACTAACCGAGGAGCTCTCCGGTTTCTGCGGATACCTCCAGCGGTCGGTTCCTCCGTGCCTTTTGTCAGCGGTCCACCTCTTCATCCGTCATGTTCTCCCAGCGCGGAGCGGCGCACAGGTGGCTCACATTATGGAGCTGAATTTATCCACTGCCAAAGTGCACAGTTTGTCCAAATCAGCTGACTGACCTCCAGAGATTTCTGTGGCTCGATCTGTGTAGATGTGGTTTGTGTCGCTGGGGACAGTGTTTTATTGCTCCCATGAACTAAAATGTTTGATTTAAAAAGTATTTTTATCTTAATTTGAAAAGAAAGAAACTCAAACAGAATTCACAAAAGTGCCACAGGGATATGACTACATCTCATTCTTGGAAAATGTTCCTCAAATTATTTTAGGGGTATGCTCTGCTTAATTGTGCAGAACTCATAGGTAAATCACGCTTTTCTAACAATATTAAAATCATTCATTTTTGACAGGAGTTCTGCTTTTTCTTTTAGGGAAACCCACAAAAACATGTTGGATTATGTTTCTGAATTTATTGCGGAAACAATGTTTCAAGTGTTAATGCGGAGTCTATCATTAATTAAATTGTCCTGAATAATTACCTCTTATTAGAAAGCAATTTTGCTAATTTACATTATAACCCACATTTAAGTTCACCACCAGTATCTAAGAATAATCAGACTGCAGTATCTCAAATGCATGTGACCGTGTTATGTGTGTTCTAAGCGTCCGGGGAGACTGGTCGCTGTAAATGGGGCAGAACTGAATACCTCCTGAAAGTTACACAACTTTACTTAAACCCATGACTTCTTCTTGGTGTTGGGATATATTCTGATTTTCCCTTGAAAGCTGCCTTGGCCCGTAGGAAACCCTGCTCTGCGTTGTGTTTTAGGTTCCACTAGTAATGGCGACTGTCACACTACTTTTACTCGGTGCCAGAGCTCTTAATTCAGACCCTGGCGTGCCTCAGCACAGGTCAACGTGTGGTCGCATTTTCCCGGTCTAGTTCACAGACCCTCTTTGCAAAAGGAAACACGGCTTCAAGACGTGCAAATATGAAAGAAATCCTCAAATGTGTGTATTAAAGAGAAAACAGGCCCACGCGGGAGCGTGCAAAGTCACAAAGTCACACACACTTTCCCTTGATTGTGCCCTCTGACCTCGTGCTCCCTGGCTCGGCTGCAGGAGGCCTCCATGCCCAGGGGAGCAGGATCCTGACGAGAGGCTGATCCTGCGCAGCGTTTTGTGAGGTTCAGACTCCACACATACACACTTCACAAGAAGAAAAAAAGAGCGAGAGGGGGCCCCCGGCCAGCACTTTTCCATCCACTGCATACGCTTTGGGCAGTGATAAGCGTGTTCATTTTTGAAAAGCCAAGCAGCGAATGATGAGGATGACAGCTCCGTCTATTATCAAGCTGACAGGAATTCAGTCCTGATCTTATTCCAAATGTGAGATATAATGGAAATAAAGTGAAAACTGTGCTCACTTGAAATACACTTTTAGCACTTTTATTTCTCACAGTTTGGAGTATTTAATCTGAATAACATTAGTATGGTTCTATAAATTAGATTTTAACAAACCCCATCATAGCATGAGAAAAACATTAATATGGAACTAAAAATGTTTCATCAATAAGAGGAGGTTACGAGTCCACTTCCTTTTTTTTTTCATCTCATGTGGATGTTGGTTAGTGATTCATGTATATCTCATAGCTCATTGGAGTTCTGAGGAATTCTAGGTCCCTGTGGTTCTGGTCAGAACCCTCTGAGAGAGAGATGAAGGGAAAATGAAGTGCAGAGAGAGAGAAGGAGAGCGAGATGGGGACGGCCTGCCTCTCAGATCAAAGATGGGCTCCGGCCATAATTCAGCAGAGCGGAATGACGTACCTCTGTCTTGTCTGACACCTTTAAAACCAGCTCCACATGGGTCGAGGGCATGGCCTTAATAAGCCCAGATCCTCTTTGCTGACACATCAGTAAAAAAGAAAACAAAAAAACCCCTCAAAAAAATGCACACACACACACACACACACACATCCACGTCGCATGCACAACCTTCTCCTTTCACATCAACCTCCAAAGCAGAAAGGACCGCTAGCGAGACGGGGCGTGAGGCGAAGTGAGAGGTGCTGAGGGATAAAAAACAGGTTCGGAAAGGGAAAGAAAGGATGCAGAGGAAAAGAGAGGCAAGAGGCCAAACTTATGGATGCGTGATGAGTCACTGTGTTTGATCTGACAGAGGAGGCTCTGGACGTGTGAGGGAAGCTCTGGAGGAGATGATTTGTTAGAAGCTGTGATGAGTGGAATTTCGCTGTCCGTGCGCCTGCCAAGATCATTTACCTTTGACTCGAACCTCCCCAAACACTCGTGAGGTTCACCCCAGATGATCTTGGCAGGAGGTTCCAACGCCACGGCACGTCTGCATGCTCATGCATGTGCCTGCGAGAGCATGTGTGTGTGTGTGTGTGTGTGTGTGTTTTGAAACTCATGTAGGCGATGCATTATCACCTGATTATTGTTTGCATCAGTGCAGCTACATCTGCCTTTGCATGCATGCCCTTGTATGTGTGTGTGTATGTGTGTGTGTGTGTATCACAAAGTGAAACAAGATGAACCAAAGATGTTCAACAGAGGAAAGACCCAGCTGGTTCCCATTGTGCAGAAAGCAGTGCCTATTACCAGCAGTGCAGTCACTTTCAAAGCTACTTGTAGCCTCACCGTTCCCGTTGATGTAACCGTTTCCATATCTTCTGCTGCTACCTGGCCTTGTGAAGTAAACTGGCCTAAAACCACCCAATGAAACGCAACCAAGAGATCCGATTTGATAAGGAACACCTGGGATCATTTCTGTACAAAGACAGCCGCAGAAGTCCTGTGTGTTTACTGTATTTGAGGTGATATGTTGCACGAGTGCATCCGACTCATTATTGGTGGAGCTGAAACAGAATAAAACACATTTGTCACATCTTACAAAGGCAGTAAAGAAGTTAAAAAAAAAACAATACAAACACATTTCTTTTCTTCTTCATCTCTCCTTCTGCATCTTTTAATCTTGTCCTTGTTTTTCTTTTTGAGGAAAACAGACTAAAGTGCATCTTTTAAAATCAACACCATTCTGTCACGATGCCGCGGATCCGCAGCAGGAATCACGATAGTGGTTGTGATGTCATCAGTTTCTGCAGAACTTTGCATTTTCAGTCCCAGAAAAAGAAAGAAAAAACCAAAACGTCCCCGTTGTCGAGTCGGGCATCAACATCATTACAGCCTTTAGCTGACGCCTAAACTTCTGAAGAACGTAATTTCCCTCTCTTGCTAAAAATAGATTTGTTAAATCAAAAGTTATTTAAGCTCCTTTTCAGCTGTTGCGGCGTCCCAGAGCTCGTATTTAGACGTAATAAGAAAATGTAACATTATCAGTCACAGGTGGCGTTCCTCATAAGAGGCCTCCACTGCGAATGAAACAACAGGCAATATTGGTGAGAGGTACACACTGGGCCATAAAACCGTAGGCACCTCCACTCATAGAGTCATTCTTCAGTAACTCCATTCATCCATTCATATATCCACACTTCTCCATTCTGCTGCTCCGAGGCTGATGACAAGGTGTTTCTGAAATCACATTAGGGGCCCTTTCATAAAGGTTTCATTGGGGAGTGTGTAACAGCTTGAAGCATTTAGGTTTTGTTTAATACGATGCAGACTCGCTGCACCATGCTTTGTCTCTTCTGTGGAAAGGGGCCTGGGATGCCAGAGACCCCCACTGTCAGAGTTTTCTTTGATATGTGGAGGTGCAGGAGGGGAGACAGAGCAGAAGAACCCCCCCCCCTCCTCCTCACCACCACCACCTCCCAAAAATCTGAACGTTCACTACCTGGCTCTGCCCAGCAGCCCTGTAGAGTTACGGCCGTCCAGCGAACCAGCTGAGCTTTGAAGTGAAGCTGGACGTCCAGCAGACGACGCGTGTGGAGAAAAAGAGCATCATCTGCAGAGGGGGGGGGGGGGCGGTGAACGCTCTACCAGCTGCTCCAAAGACGCTTTGAAGGTGTCGTCCCGTTTCAGCGGCATCGATCGTCTTCATCGCCTGCGATTTGTTTTAGAACCGAAAAATGGAATCAAGAGCGAGGAATTCAGAAAAAACAAAACAGTGACACACGGGTTTTCCAGATAGTTGTGAGTTTATTTTGTGTTTGATTTTTATCAGATTCTTTAATTTTAAAAAGTCTTATCAGGAATTTGTCTAATTGCACTGACAGATAGATTCCCTTTGTGGCTGATGTGCTCTGGTGTGTCGGGCTAAAGACCCAACATCCACTGTGAGTCTGAGCCACATGTATGCAGACTGAGGTTGTGTGTCTGATCTGTTTTGTTCTTTAAGAGAGACACGTGGTAACAACCCTTAAACTCAACACAAACTCAACTCAAGTGCACTTCATCAACCTGACAGTTTACAAGAAACAGACTTTGCTCCAGCAATTATGTAGGCTATAACACAATTAAATTCATTATGCATGTACTACTTCCAGAATCTGAACTTTAACCAGGCTGTGAGAGAGGGATCGGGGGCTGGGCCTGTCAATAGGTCAGGGTAAATTTGCAGAACAAATGACGGGGAGACTGTGCACTCGGGTGCCGATGGGGTAGTCTCCTGCACAAATAATGTCACGTAATTAGCGGCGCGCTTGTGACCCCGATGCCAAGGTTAGCAGGACGTTTGGATCAGGTTCACAGTGTGATGTGTCAGCCAGGTGGCCCAGACTGGAGCTGGAGACTGGAGACTGAGGGGGGGGGGGCAATGAAGCAAGGCTGGGCAAACAGGACTGTTGTTTGTTCTGCTGATTGGGCCGGGGGCAAGTAGGGTGAAGATCAGCGGATGTCAACACAGAGGGGAGCGTTTACAGTCTACTGTCACTCCCTCCGTGTCACCTGTGTCACCAACGCCGTCCTCAGCTCGGATGAAGACTGGAATGCATCCAAGACGAAAAAAGGAAGGAAATATATGTTATAAAAATCTGATGGGATGTTCTTCTTTCCACTTGGTTCAATCTGGTTTCTAAACGATAATCGTGCGATATTAACATGTGATCCCCAGAGAACCGACCCAAGACCATAGAACATGGACTTTACATGTCAACCTCTCTAAAGATGACATCTCTTGAGTTAATGACGGTCATCTTGTCTCGTAACTGGAAGGAAAAACCTTTTTTACTTAAATTAAAGACACAAAAATGATGGAAGGATGACAATTGGAGTTTATTCTTATTGCTTTGAAACGCTTGAATGACAATACACATTTTTATATTATTATTATTAAAGAATAATGTTGTATATCATTTAGTGTACGTTTATTTTCACTATATTACTTTTAATTCACACTATTAACACCTCAGTGCCTGAAAAGCCAATGCTGTTTATTTCTTTCCACACACTGTTTGCTGAGGACTGCTCCTCTAATCCAATGAGGAAACAATTGAGAGGTCCAGAACTCAATTGAGGAGCACCCCCACACACACACACGCACACACACACACCCCGTTCAGGGCCCTTGAGCGCAGGCCCCTGGGACATGACACAACATTTCTCCTCACACACTCTGATCTGGGATAATGGTGTGTTTGTGAAGAAGAGATGTAACGACAGAAACAGATGAGCTATTTAACCACAGTTTCACACCTATTAAAGAGCCAACATGCCATGTCACCATAGCAACGAGTGAAGGGGGCGAGGCTTCGATGGAACCGGCTTTGTGATACTGCAGCGATTTCCAACGGGATTTAATGTAAATGGAATTGTTTATGACACCAGCTGATGTGTGATAATCTAAAGTCAGAGAGACTCTGACACAATCCAGAGAGTTCGGGTTCAAAGGTCATCCGTCCTGAGGAGCAAGATATATATATCCCCATCAGAGTCAGACGCTAGTGGTGGCGGCTGATGAACCTGATGACTCTGACTTTGCAGACTGGGTGGTGATGTGAGCTAGAGAGCAAAACAAAAAAGCTGCAGGAATGGCGAACCGTTTTTAATAATAAGACATCAGCCAGACGACAGGCTGACAGCGAAGCTGTGCTGCTATTGGACAGGTGTGAGTGTACTGTTTATCTAGTCTTGCTCACACGTTACTGCAAACTTTGACTTTTTGTAGACTCATATTTTTATTATTTCCCTACCTTTTTATTCCCATCTCTACTTAATTCTCATTGAACAACTTTTGTTTTTATCATTCTTTTTTTTTAATTTTTTTTTTAAAATCTCGAATATTAAAACTGAGGCCTTGAAGAAAACGTCCAATCGAAAGAATTTCTGAATCAAGATGAATTCTTTCTACATTTCCATGCAACCTTTTATTCACCTCTAAAGTTATGTGAATCGATTTTCTGACAAAAACGCTACACTGGACTTTTTTGAAGGCTGTTTCCAATCTCCTGCATCCAGAACTCTACATTGTTCCAACAGGATGTGATGCACTAATTATATTTACAAGTACAAGGCCGAGACGCTGGAGTTAAACTAACACGATAAACACACCTGCTGGCCGATGGCGGAGCAGCCTCACTGTGTTTGTCGGTGCATGACTGTCGGATGTTAAATCAATAAACCACCTCAACACAAAAGGACGCCTGATGCAGTCCACAGACTGGAAGAATGTTTCTCATTCTGGACTCAACTGCCCCCCCCCCTCCGGTTGAATCATCTGAATGGTATTCAGAGCTGGTTTTTGATGGGTCAAGATCGTGAGATGCTCGGAAACATAAACGTCAAGGAGGTGCTGAATTCCTCACTCGTATCCATTTTTGGTTTCTTAAATGTGTATAAATGCGTAAACGGCTTTAAATTTCAATTTGAAAACCTTTAGTCAATCTCTCATACTTACCGGCTGCTTCTGGAGCTTTCAACCACAGCTCAAAGTCCTCATCAACACACTGAGAGATGACAATTTTAAAAAGTGTTTGAGAGAAAAGTAGGAAATTTTTATTTTTATTTTTTTTAAATCCTAAAGATAAGTTTAGTTATTTTATTCTGTTTCTGTTTCATGTTTTAATTTGTGTTTAACATAACAATTGATTTCTTGTGCAAAATCCTTTTGAAAGCTCATCTCATCATGATGTCGATTCCACCACAAAACGATACCACCAGGGGGACCCGGGGGTCCCTGAGCACCAGAGCACCACAGGGGGGGGGGGTCACATGCAAGACTTCCAAAATCCAAACCATGAAATGCTTCACCTCAGAGATATTTCTTTATACCAGTCCTAAATGAATTGTGTCCGTAATATTTACCGTCTACAGCCTCGGTGAAAATAAAGAAATTTGCATTAAAGTACAGTAAATAAGATCTCAAATGTTTCCTCCAGGCTTCTCAGGAACAGGTTTCCTTGTCTGGTAGAACAATCATTTCTGGTTGATGTAAAATCAAACCTCACAAAACGAGTAGAAATCAGTGATGAAAGCTTCAGAAGAGAGACGACAAGTGAAGATTGTTAACCAAGACATTTATCTTCACTGTCGCAACGAAGACAGAAAACAGTCACAAGTAATTCATAATCACAGTTTCTACCAAGCCGTATCCAAAGAAATGGGATAAACATGTAATAAATAAGCAATAATTACAAATAAATAAAAATAAATAAACTGCACCTGACTCGCCTGAAACGCATTGCGCTGCTCTGCGTCTCACACCCATTGTCTCATTTACATGACCAAGGCTTTTTAACACACCGGCTCACAGACTAATGAGCGTCAGTCCACAAAACACTTCAGCGCCTGCATGCAGAAGTATGACCCCTGAGGGCCGCCATTCAGCCTCATGCCAGCGTGCCCCTCTGTCTCTGTCATAAGTGCCATCTATTTGGACAACCCCTGTCCCTCCCCAGCCCCAGAAACAACAGCTCTCAATTACCAATCAGCAATAAATTACAATATTAAAAGCCACTGAGGACTGGAGGAGTGGATGGGGGTGAGAAAGCCTGGGGTGCGTGACCCGCTGAGAAGTCTGCAGATGTCGATCGTCGGGGTTCCGGACGCCTGTCTTTGACGTGAGCAGAGAAGAGAGGGAAACAAACCTGAACCTCCTCCTCCTCACGGCGGCCTCCGCACTCAGGGCGCCCCGTCTTCATCACTTAATCCCACTTTATCCAAGAGAGGCGAGCTGTCAGATCTGGGGAGGGAGGGGACATAGGGGTGAGGGGGGGGCAGGAGACAAAAAAGCAGGATAAAGGCATAAGTTTTGATACATTTTAATGATTGTTTAACAAGCCCTAAGTCTGACGCTCCACAATGGGGGTGGGGGTGGGGGGTGGGTCGTTGCTGAAAAGCCCCATGAAGAGGCCTCGGAGCAGATTCCCACAGAATTAGTTAAGGGCAGTAAGAATACAGGTACTTTCAGTCAAATGAGGCTCATTTAATGCCCACGGGAAACCCACCTGGGGGTGGAAGTGGGCAGCAAACACACAGCAAGCTGCCAGAAGGACGTTTTCTTTTGTTTCCATGTGGTGGGATTACTGTGACAAACCAGATTTTGGGGAAAAAAACAAAAAACAAAACTGAAGTCTTAAGAGAAAATGAATTATTTTTACTCGACATACAGTTTATGAATTAATAGAAGCTTAACTGGAGCCTCGGGGATATTTCTGTCTGTCTTCTGGGTGTTTCAAAGATCATTTTTTATTTTAACATTTGCACATATTTCAAACTACATTCCTGCTCACCGCTTGTGTTCCAGATTGCGTTGGTTTGATTCTTGTAGCCGTTCTTCATGCACTCATCCACGTAGGATTTGGGGTCGCATCCCGACATGAGGATCTCTCTCAGCAGAGCGATGTAGGCTATGGCCAGCCGGAGGGTGTCGATCTTCGACAGCCGCTTCTCGTAAGGGAACGTCGGGACGTGGCAGCGCAGCTCTTCAAAGGCGGAATTGATGCTCAGCATCCTCTTCCTCTCCCGGATGTTGGCGGCGTGTCGCTGCACCTTGTAGGGGTGATGGGTCACCAGGCGCCGCGCCCTGCGTGAGGTCACCTCCAGCGGATCGTCCACGGAAGACGTCTCCCCCTCGGCGCAGACGCCCACCGCGGGAGACTGCAGGTCGAGGTCGGTGAAGGTCAGCTGCGCGTCCGGGAACACGGACTGACATCCGAAGGAGGACCAGGGCGACAGCTGGCCGGTGGCTGCGGTGTAGTCGAACAGGAAGGTGTCCACCTGCGTCTGGAGCTGGAAACTCTGATCCATCTGTCCCCCAAATACAAAATCTGTGCAGCCATCCTGTTCGAAATCAAATATAATGTCTTCCATGTTTTGGAAAAAAAACAAAACAAAACGAAGGTCTGCGTCAAAAGACCGGTTGGTGTGAGGAAACTGTTGCGTCTACCTGCGTGCGTCTGAACCTCCGGTGTGCGTCAGCTCCGTGGGTACCTCTCCTGGGTTAAATACTTCCATGGCTCCTGTGATTCCCGGCGGGTTGCTCTGGCCAATTGGAAAAAAAAAAAATTGAAAGGGAGCTCTTAAGAACACTTTACCCTCCTTGTGGATCGTTCATCGCTTTATAAACGAATTACAAAGGAATCAGTTGATCTCCAAACAACAAAACGCGGGGGGAAACACGTGTCCAATTATAAACTTCCTCCCAAGTAGTCCCGCTAATATTGACAAAAACACTCAGTCGTCAGCGGTCGTTGGAGGGCTTTGCGCGGAGCTTTATGACGCAGCAGGCCGTGCCAGCCCGGTGGCCTCTGAATGGGATTGTTTCCTCTATTAACGCTCAGCTGACAAACACTACTGTCAAAAACACATGAGCGCTCTTTGTTGACGCAGAATGTAACGAGATCTCAATGAGAAAGGAGCGCGTTGAATGTTTTAATGTTGGTTTAAGCCTCTTTTCTCTTTTCTTTTCTTTTTTTACGCACCAAAGTCAAATAAAGGATCAGCGCGACATAAATATTTCACAATAAATCGTCGGATATATTGTTGATCACATTAATACGTTTCCATGTCACCAAATATATTGCTGACAGAGCGTTGAGACAGTCAGAGGATGCGGGGCTGTAATTACTCTGAGGTTAATCCCAGTGTGCGCGTTTTCTTGTCGAGTGCGTCTCGAGGACGTGTGTTTGCCAGCATGTGCTTTTAATTTGTCCAAGTCCTTCAGGATGATAATCCTCAGGCAAACTGTTCAGTGCGGTAAACACAGGCGAGGTGAGGCCTTTTCCTTGTCGCGACTGATTAAACCAGATTTATCCAAACGGCTGACAGGAAGGCAGGAGGCGCGAATAAATCATGGGTGGGTGGGGGGAAATAAAAATCACAAATTGATTTTTCGATCACGACACACCAGACTGACACGTGGATCCACAATAAAAGCACCTCTCCTGACATGAGGTCCTGTCATAAAACTCATTTACTGAAGTCTCAGATTTATTTAATGACAAAAAGACGCGTGGGAGATGTTTTAATCCAGGGGGACATACAGTATGAATTAATTTTAAAACACACACACGCACACACACACACATAAACACACGTTATTTGTTGATGCTGAGAAAGCAATAGAAAGGCCACGGGCCTTTGGACATTCTTTTTCAATGAGTTTGATTTCCCTGCAGGGACCTCAGTATTTGTTTCAGGAAACACATCAAAGTTGCTGCTATTTTCCAAAGGATTGAGTTACCGCAGTTAATGAACCTACAGCACCAGTGTTGCTCCAGCCATTTTCCATCCCACAGTTCAATTAACCCCCGGGACTGATACATTTGAAAGGACAACATCCTGATTAATGGATGCATTGTTATCCAGCCCAGCATCTCGTTCCAACGCTGCCAAGAGTCAATAAAAGCGTTTGCGCTGTGAATTAAGCACGAAGGAGAAATATTTATCTAGTGTGTCACAGAATTTTTATTCTTTAAGTTCCCTTTTTAGACATCTCAAATTCAAGATCTCCGCTGGAGCTCTCCGGATTCGATCAGCATCGATCTGCTTCTGTAAGAAGAAATTTAATTACGCGCAGGACTCAAGACCATTAAATGAGAAAACGATTATGTAATCTGTAATTTAACTCGTTTATATCCGAAAAAAAAAATGAATCAATTAATATAACTTGACGATCAGATGCTCAGCAGTAATCATCGTTATCGAGGAGGAGCCGACGCGCTCCGGAGGGGCCGGAGGTGTCAGGACCTTCTGCCGGGCTGCCAGCCGCATCTCTCCCCCAGCTGACGGCCTGAAGAGACGCGCCTGTCACCTTCAGATCCGACGTTTTTGTCTGGACGACAATTCAAGAGGGCTTGAGAAGAACGGTCGCCTTCAACAAGATGTGAAATAAAAATGGAAGAAGTCGAGGAATAAAAGGACTGATTTAATTATGGAGCAGCGATTTTTTTTAAAATATGTTTGAAGCGTTTCTTATTCCAATAGGTTAATTTCTTTATAATTAATATTAACACACTTCATTTATTTAGGTATGTGATAGCCTGGCTGTTACAGCCTGATTCATTGACTTGCAGGCTGCGCTGAGGCCTGAATGTGCTCCCCCTTACAGACACGCTGTAGGGGGAACACACTCCAGGACTTCCATCCCGGCGGACCGGACGTCGTGGAAGAACCAGGCGCGCCTTGGACTCTTTACGCGCGGACACCTGCTCACGATTAGGGCCGCTCGTTTGAAGCTGTTCCCCACCTGGACGTTACAGTGGGGAGAACAGGGAAGTGGAAGAAAGGAGGGAATCAAGCGCACATCAGAATTGTCCACACCGGCTCTTTCATGTCCTGTATGATATTGCGATTTTTAATCGGAGACATATTTCTGGGGGTCATGGGTGACAATGTTAGATCACACAGCCCGTGTGTCATTTCCTGCGAACTCTTCCTCTTTGTTGCTCAGCTGTGATTTCAGAGTCGGTGCCAAAAGTGCATCGATGCTGCGTCCTGTGTCTCTCAGACACATTTTAATTATTTATTCTTGTCCAAATAGTGGAAGACAATACCTGACTGGAAATAACATTGATCGGTAATTTATTTCTGTACATTACAGAGTTCTCTTCTGCCACGTATAAGCATCTGAAGTTGTTGAAACCCTCTTTAGACTTTCCTGGGATTAAAAATAAGAAAAAATAAAAATAGATGGCAGCAATAGTTCTGCTCTAAAATCATTTGTAGTTGTAGTTAGTATTTAATAAAATGGTTGTGAAGCTTCCCACAGACACACACACACACACACACACACACACATGTTGAAGGTTGTCACCAGCAGATGGTCCACTTGCCATCAATGCAAAAGCAAATGCAGCGATAAGCATTTCAGGGTTCTGCTCAGTGACGCAAATCTTTTTTGTTTGGGCACAGGACTGATTACTTTGTGGTCCTAAGAACCTTTGGGATCTGTCTTGGCTGCTAGGAGCAAATGGCATCGCGGCCAAGTGTAATCTTCATCCACAAACTGCTCTTTGATCCACTGGGACTGAGCCATTAGAGGGTCACGGCGCACTGAAGCGATAGCTCAGAGCAGAAGTTACCCTTGACCACAGATTAGGACTGAGATAGCCTCGGGCCTTTACCTTTAAAGGTAAGCTCCAATCAACATTAATAAAGCAAAGAAAAATATGTGCCCAACTTCAAAGGGCACAGCAGCCGAGTGAATGAACATAATACAGGAAATACCTCGACTGATTGCAGGCAAACCTCTCGAATGTCAAGTATTTGTGGATTTGGGGTAACATTCATTTCCTCTAAACTGTTATTGCATCTTTGTTGCAAACAACACATCATGGATCCTGTTGTCATTCATTTAATGTGGGCCACCAAGACAAAAATCAGGTACCCACAATAAAACCTGCTAAAGGAATGAATCCCATTTGTAAAGTTAAGTAACAGCTTACTCACTGTGGCCCATTCCTGTCTGCCTTTCAGGTCCAGGTCTGGTCTGGTAAAAGAATCACAGTCGTAAACTGGGCCTTAAGCTAACACCCTGCGGGGCCACCACCCCTCCTCCTGGACCGGCCAGAGCCTGAAGCTGGATGTGAGCCGCAGGTTTGATAAAAACACAACAGTTTTGGAATATACAGCGCTTGTCAACAGGTGGTATTTAGATAAAATGACATTATATGGGTGCAGGTGTGTACAGTTCATCATAACCTCCCCCCTTACAGCACCATTCTTTTCATTAATCCCAATCTGTGCATTCATTCTGAGACATTTGCTGTGTGTCTCTTTGGAATGTGCGAGAGCCTGTGGGACAGAACCGATCTGAAGGACTCGCTGGTGACACCTGCAGAGAACCAGATGTCAAAGTCGGTTCCCACTAAAATCACCTGGCCGCAAAAGATGGAATTTGCTGTCCAGAGAATGCGACTTTTTCTTCACATGAAATAATAACATGTTTTGATGCCAGAACTCAAGGACGATGGAACTCAATGGTAGGAAACTCACATTAAAGCAGCATCCCAGCAGTTTAGGCTTGTCCTTGGAGTCTTTGCAGAAACACATTTCCAAAGCAGGCAGCATGGTGTAGCAGTAGGTAGTTCTACCACCTAACAGCAAGAGGGTTATGGGTTTGAGTCCTTTCTGTGTGGAGTTTGCATTCTCTCCACGTGTCTGTGTGGGTTCTCTCCAGGTTCCTCCCACCTCCAAAAACATTCACCTCAGGTGAATTAGTCATATCTAGGGTGTATCCCTCTTTTTACACCTAACCAGCTGAGACAGCCTCCAGAGGACCTGTTGCCTGCAAAGCAGAAAAGTAGATGCACAAAAAAAAAAAAAAAAAAGGATGGATTTCTCAAGCAGATGAATAAAAAGTCTCTGGTATCTATCATTTCCACAGAACCCTGGAACCTATATGTTCCATCATGCAACATAGGCCCCACATTTTGAAAAACATGGATTTTCTGCTCTCTACGTATACAACAAACGGGTCCTGTATTAAACTTGTGAAATGGTGAAAGTTGCTCAGACACTAATCAGAGTCAGGTTTGTTTTGTAGCCCATGCTACTGTTAGCCACTTCCTGTCTGTGGAAGGGGCGTGTAAACAGGCAGAGCTCATTAGCATTTAAAGGTGGAGTCACAGAAACAACCTGTTCTCAGTAGGACTCATTCAAGCTACTTTTAGGCAGCTGAAATTCATGCCCACGGATCAGTTTGGGGCCGTACATTTCAAATAAACTGGAGTTGGACGTCTGACAGCTGTCTGAAATTGATTAAAGAGTATAATCTGGAACCCTTAAAGTAGACAATGTATGCTTGAGAAATTCCCACACGTATTTCAAACTACATTCCCATTCCACAGACCTTCTGTTATAGATTTTTTTAACCTTTCAGGCTAGTTTCTGAGCCTACAGGAGGTTTCTCAACATCCACCGAAGACACTGAGCAGCGCTAACACAGGTTGATGACATAGTGAGTAAACTTCATGACTGAGATCCTACTTCAGTTTTTGAGTGGATGAAGAAAAAAACAAACTAAAATTAAACAAAAACTAAACTCCACAACGGTTTGTGGGGTTTTAATCTATGTATTAGTATCAAGCAGAAGTTGCCAAAATCGGCATTATCTTATCCCTTTGAGTGTCTCACTTTTCCAATAAGTAACTTACGGTGATGGACAGACATATGGACGATTTCCAGCCGTGGTGATTTTGTTGTGTAGCCTGCATCGTTTATGGGGTCACCCCTGCAGAAACCAGATGTGAACATGCTCCTCCTGCACCTCAGAATGAAACGAAACACTACCGAGTCCACACACACACACACACACACACTTACACACACACACGGGCTTGATTCTCAGGAGATGGTCTTAACAGACATGAGGGCGTCTTAGGTCACTGCAAAGACATGCCGGTGGACACACCGCCCCTAAAGACCAGCTGCCTGCTTTGTTGCGTACCGGTTGTCTCCGTGCCTCTTTGTTCTGGTCTGGTTGTTGGTTTTCTGTTCATTCTTCTCTGTTGAGTCTCGGAGTGGACTCTGCTCCGCATTGGATTTGCAGCTCAAAAGACATGCTGTCACCCTAAGGAGTGGATAGGATAGGGGAGCCACACTTCGAACACACTGGACACAGTGTGGGGGTGGGGGGTACATCTGTTGGATGGTCAGTGATGAGTGGGACAAAATAGAGAATGCAAAACAGGGTGCATCTCTAATTTCACTCTACAGATAAATGGCGATTATCTGATAATCCAATTATCCAGACTCGTCTGTTCAGATGAATGCCGTTCCTCTGGTGAGAGAAGCCTCACGTCTTGATGGGAAGGATCCATCCCATAATGACAGGACAAAATGACCAGCACCTTAACTGTCAGTAGCAATCTCACTGAACACAAAATTGAAATATAATTTAAAAAATCAATGACTTTAACAATAACAAAGATCGCAGTTAATGAAATATAAGGTTTATGGAAAACTTCTTGTGAAGAGCTGAAGCCAAAAGAACAATAACAATAAGAAATACTTTTATCATGAACATTTTCTCTCTCTCTCTCTCTCTCTCTCTCTATATATATATATATATATATATATATATATATATATATATATATATATATATCTACGTCTATATATACATAAAACACCATTACCCTTGAGATTGTATATTTGCACATGAAAGAGACTCTTGTGATCCCACCCTTTCAACAACATCCATCAATATGTCATTGAAAGAGCTCCGGAAAGACATCTTATGTATTAAAGGAGACATGTTATGCATGACTCAGCTGGGATATGACAAAAACATTTCAACCAGAAGGAAAGTCCTGTTCCTGATAAGCAAGTAGAAAAAGGAAAGAGAGTGGGAAGATCCTGGAGGAGGATTAGACCATTACTGTAGAAAGCTTTTTCCCATCTGAAAGAGTAATGATGGATCCATTATTTTTCACCAAGTTGTTGGCCAGATTGATCTACTGGCAAAGGAATCACAACTGCAGCGATAAGATGAAAAAGAATAAACCTGGCAACGCAGAGGGATTTGGTAACGTTAGACGTCCACGGCAGCGAGATCACAGTGGTCAATTTTCAAGACAGAACTAGAAACCGACCAGGGAACCATCAAGAAATGATTGACCGACTTCTTTGAATCTTCCACCAAATGCTGAGGAGACATGGGGCAGATGATAGAATTTCATATCATAGCAGGAGATGAGATATTATGCTCATAACCGACTCTCATCGGATCCTACTCCTTTGAGCTCGGCATGATCTAGGATCAGGTGAGCTGCTAGAGCATCTATCTGACTAAATCTAATAGTGAGTGGAAAAACACTCACTGATCTGTGGAATTAATGGAATTTAACTACAAACCAACTGTTCATTTGCTAGTGTCTCTAAACTAATGTGCATGCGATCAGAAACAAGAAGCAAAGTAGTGACAGCTGTGTTTCAAGGTTGAGTTTTACTCCACACCATATTGTATTCATTCATTATTTCAACCAGTTACACAGATTTCGACAGATTGACAGATTTTGATGGACCATGGTATGAGCGCTGGTAATGTATCAAGGAACAAGTCATTATACTTCGGACTGAATCCAGATAAATTGGCAGATTTTGGAACCTTTTACAAAAACACATTTTGACAATTGTAAGATAAACCCTTTGACAGCTTTTTTTGTTATTATTTTAGACATGAACTACTTGACAACTTGCCATAAAACTGAGCAGAAGGATGGAAGAATTCAGCAAACGTTAAAGGGGGTCCAGATAAAGACATAGATCTGCCTTCAATTTTGTGAGATAAGCCCCTTTTTTTAAAGTCATACTTACATTTAAAGACATGCAACTTGGAAGATTTGAGCATGTAGTTAAAAGGATTCATCATTTTATTTTCCATTTACTTGAAATTCCTTTGTTGGATTTCATTAGGTTTTCAGTTAATTGAATGGGACCGCTGGGCCTTGGTGGAGGTTTGTAATCTAATGAGTGCCTCCTAGTTTTACATTTTGGAATTAAATCCCTAATCTGTTCTTAATTTGTCCTGCAGCTTTTCAGCACCACAAAGCATAAAATATTAAGTCATCATCTGTTTTAGTCATTTCCCAAGTTTTTTCTTCTATCCTACAGCAGATGAGGGAAATTTGCCTGATAATAAAATGCGGGCACTTAAAATCCATTAAGCGTACTGGTGTGAGATTGACAGCTTTTATCAAACACTCAAACACTCATCTGTTTATTGCTTGGAGAAAAAAAAAACACATTTTCAATAATTCATTCCCGTCTTTGCAAAAACGATTGGGCCTCAGCTCGATCTACTTTCCCAATCATTCAGACCTCAAGCCTGCGAGGCACGCTAGCATATTTAATCAATGGCAGTGAATTAATCCGCCCTTAGAACAGAACAGAGTCACACATTGCAGCTCACACCAAAAGCTTTGGCATCTGAGAACAATTAAACGTCTGGTTTCCATGAGAGGCTGATTTGCTAGTTGACAGTTGCAAGGGGGGAGAAGGAATGAGAGGAGGAGGACCTCCTTCCAGTGCCCCACTACCTCCACCCAATAATACAAGCAGACAATAAGCATTAACAACGAAGCCTGAGTGATTTTAAATCACATCTAAAAGAGCAGCAACACTGCAAATATTCCGATCTACTTTTGAGGAGTGAGAAGGACATTCTTTGCTGGTATACCATTCCTCCCCTGTGGCGCCACCTCACACCTACGGCACCCCAATAATAAGGACGTGTCACTGGGCCTGCTAGCGCCACCTGATCTTGGCATGCAGTGTCTTATTCCTTATTTATTTTCACAAAAGAAAATCAATACCTTGGAAGACGCCAGTTTTTTCCCCTGAACTGTTTAAAGTTTTAATGCTAAGCTAAGTTAATCACCATTTGGCTGTTCTTGAAAAATGTGCTCCCAAAATGTTGAACCAATGCTTTCAGTCGTGCTTCGTAAACAATTTCTCATCCTAGCCGGTCACTCATGTTTTTTGCACCCTTTTCTCTCCCACATGTAGAAGATATTTGGCACATCTGGCCGCTCGCCACTGCTTTCCTTACACATGTTTAACATGAAGCAACATGTTCAGCTAAAGGACAAACTTGACAGGTCTAGGACAGAATTGGTGATGCATGTTTTCTTTTACATGTGCATGTGTTCTTTTCTTCTTATACCAACATGGATGTTAGTTTCTACAAGGTGTATCAAAGCCTGGCGTATCTCATCCAGATGTCCACGATGACGTCTGAGACTGACTGACTGATGAGGATGTGACGAAGCTTTACTATATGAAAAGTTTGGAATGAGGCTTTAGCCTCGCTCTTTTTTTTTTTTAAAGGTAAGGTACACCATCCAAGAGCCCTCATCCTTTATTTCCAAAGTGAAGTAGCCAGGTATGCTACAGGTATGACACTTCTAATGATGAAGATTATATAGAGGTCAGTAAGGTTTTGCTCAAAGCTTCAACAAATTCTATCATAGTCAGCCTGCTGTCCACAGAAACCTCCACCAACCTCTCGTGGCACATGACTCCAAGTTGGACGCTGCGAGAAAATAGAGACAAACGAGGACGTCGTGAACTGTTTTCTACTTCATTAAATTCATTCACAAAACTGTTCTTATGTCAGCTGGGGATAGAAGGGACTGACCTGACACCAAATTAACAACAGCTCATCTACTGAAACTCATAATCTCAAGTGTGAGGAATGTAAGAAGAAGTTGACTTCATTCAGGAATAATGTGCTTTTTCCATTTGAAACAACCCCACCTCAAACATGCGCACGCACATGCACACACACACACACACACACACACACACACGTACACACGCACACCACTTACGGACATGTGGAATGGATTGAATGGCTCATGATGTAGGTGTTGCCATCTTCAAACTGGTTCAACTTCTGCCAAGGACTAAAACCCCTTATCCTTGAGTAGACCTAATCTTGGAACATTTCATACAGACAAGCAAAACTGAAACAAGGACAAAGAGAAAGGGGTGTGGTGGACGAGAGGAGGAATAAAGACTGGAAAACAAAAATGTTATATGAAACAGATTGCTAAACATAAACACTAATCAGTTGACAGGAGCAGAAACAGGAAATTAGATTCCCAGGAGCTGCATCCATGAAAGGAACGTTAGTATCAATGACTCATTGTGTTTCACCTGCCATTGTTGGACGAGAAAACGCGGGATGGGAGAAATGAAGGAAAGACAGAGACAAAAAGCGAGAGTTGAGGAAGAGTCATAAATTAATCCAAGGCTTCTTGCACTCTGCCAGATATACATGAGCTTCTGTCTTGGCTTGGAAAGAGATCCATAACTATCTTCATGCCCTTAGTTAACATCATGTCTTCAAATTCCTCTCCTTGGGAGAGGAGAGACTGAAGAATGGGGCATGGAAACGGGTCCTGAGAAGACAGAAAGTATGAAAACATGAAGCACTAGCTGCAGACCTGTCAGAGAGTCCATGCTGACCTCTTTCCAAAACCAAAAGCGCCAACGATGGACACACAAACATCAGGACCGAACCACAGACCAATGGAATGCACAGAACCAGGCTAAGCCATCTCCATTTTCAGTTCTTGTGCTAGGCTAGGCTAAGCAGCAGCCTCCAACTGGCTTCTTATCAAATGGGTCGGCAAAGAATTGTGAAACATGACAAAGCCGCTGTGATCACATCACAGCTATAGTGGATTTCCTGCTGAGTCACCTGAAACACTGGAGCCATCCAGCCAGTTTGATGAGTCACCGCATTCCTGAAGCGACTGTCATGACCTGTCACAGAGTGAAAGTAAGTGGATACATAAAACCTCCAAATTATTGGATTATCGTCAAAAAGGATGTAAGTCATCCGCAGCGAAAATGATCAAAACACGCGTTTTGAAATGACGTGTGTGGCTCATAAGAGAAACCACTACAACTAAATGTTCAGTCATTTCACATGATTCGAAGTGACATAGTTTATGTAAGGTTTCCCAGTCCCAAAAAGCAAACCGCTGAAATCACAAAGTTAAGCGTACAACATGGAGCCCCCGTTAGACAATAAAACCGCTGTCTCCCACGTGAAATATAATAAAAGTATCCGGCTTTAAGAACTCCAGCAGAGACTCACTGAAGATTGATTGGATGTTCCCACTGCTTTAGAGAAGTCAGGCCAGTACATTTAGGATGAGATATAGCCGTAACTTGTTCTGTGGGGGGGGACAAAGTCACAAGAGCTACAGGGTGGAGGGGAACCCAACCCTGGGGTTGTGACCCGCTTTTCTCCAAGGCCCGACCTCACAGCTGCCCCCTCAAGTACCGGAGGAAGCTCGGCCTTATGACCCCGGGACTAGCACCAGGGAGACGAGGACGAACTGGCAAAGAGTTGCGTTTTAGAGGGCAATGAAAAATAATTTCCTCCTGAAGGTGGGCCTCAAGGGATCCGGCTTGGCCCAAAGCAGAGGACTGTGAGCCACGCAGGAGGAACTCCAAGGCGGGGTAACTGAGAACGTCAGGGGGGAAATGTCAAAGACAGACGACGGCGTCCGGACCGCTGCGGCCGGGACCTGTTTACTCCACATCTGATTAAACTGTGCTCCGAAGGAATTCATCATCCAGGACGGAGCATGAGTCAAACAGGCATCAGGTCACTCATGCTTGGCACAGAAAAGTCACTTTTTGTAAACCACCTACTGGAATATATTATGTAACAGGGATTTTTTTTTTTAGAAATTACTCAACAGTCTTGATGAAATGCTAATTTTCATCTATGAGCAACAAATTTAAATTGTATTTGCGGGTAATATTATACCGTTTAAAAGCAGGCTTTGGTTGAAAATATTACGACAGCACAGCATCACAATTTTCTAGTTTAAAGGCAACTACTGGTGCTGTCTGTCACATTTCCTTCCAGAAAGCATTCCTGGAAGTTAACTTATGGTATTGTATTAACAGAGACTACATCGTCACTCAAACTACGTGGATCTGACTATGGAAGGTTAGTGGCTCATTATTTTAAACACATAATGATATCTGGGGCTGTTTTGAAGGGTGAACGTTATATAAAGGGTTAAGGTTAGGGATTCTTCTTATCTGACAGCACCATGGCAAAAATCAGACACAAACGGGCAGAGACCACACCGAGGTGCGGTTCCAGTGTTCTCTTTTTTTCTTTTAAATCAGCTGGACATTTGAAACTTGGAAAAACAGCCACAATGGAAACTCATCCATCCTCCATGGAAACATCCATCTCTTCGATTTATGAGGAGGTGATGATGGTATTTTTGCAGGGCATCCAATAGTTCTTAAAGTCGGCGCTATCAGACGTACGCCTCGTTACGCCTCAAGCAAAACTCAGGAGCGACGCACTGAGATGCAGAATGTTCTCCCAGCTTTCTCACAGGAATGCATTCGTTTTCAACAGAAGTGGAACTCATCCACTTTGTCGACTTTTTCCCCGAGGAAGAGGAGGAGGAAGAGGAGGGAGACTTGAAGACACTACCAGCTCACAACCCTTCTGGAGGTCAGCTCTCTTGTTTTTGTGTATGACATTTCTCACTTTCCCAGGCGTTTATTTCCATACCCAGACTTCAAAGTGCACTTGAAAAGGTAGAGATATCAACCAAAACCCCTCATCCGCACCCCCCCGACTACAAGGGGGGAAAGTGGAGCAATGTGGTTCATATTATTTGATAAGAATCCCATATTCTCAGAGGTATTTTAATGACCTGCAGCTAGTGCTTTCATGGTCCTTGCACTCCAGTGACACTCGGAGCCGGCGAATGAAAGGGGGAAAAGGTTGACAAGATTTTTAGACTTTACAACACATTGACACCCGACTTAAAGACATCATTCTTTACGATGGAGAAGACGATCAATTTTCCTTTTTCCCCCCCTGACCACTGGTATTCATTATGTATCTTCTTTTTCCATCTTTCCGTTTATTTTTCACTGTCTGGCGACGTCAGGGCAAGCGTGCGTTCCTTCCCTCCCGCCCGCCCGACCGTTCGAGCGCGTACCGACGTCCGTCAGGAGGGACACGTTGTGTATTGTTTTAAGCCGTGTGGTGTGCCAGCTGTCACGGATGGCCTTGGCAGAGCTCCTCCTCAGGCCTCTGTGTCATTACAAGTGCAGCATGTGAGGTCTGGAGCAGCCATGTTAAACCATACACTGATAAGTTTAGACCAGAAGCGGGACGGCCTTTCACAGCATCAGCATAAAGACTCATCTGAGCCACCCAGGCACTGATATTAGAGGAGTGAGTCACTGAAAACTTTAAAAAGACTGTATGTCTCACAGATGCAAGCATAAAATTTTATGTCCTAATGGCGCTTCATGTAAGTAACAAATCTCATTTCATTCACTCAGTAATATTATTAACTAACCTATAATGAAGTGTTCGCCGCAGACACACGGGTCTCACAGTTTATCATTTTCCCCCAGTGGATGGCCTGATGCCATTTTTTTTTCTTTACTGTTCTTCCCACCAGACCAAGACAATCATAAACTGGCCTTTTTTCTTTCTTTTTTTTAATTGTTCAACATGCAGAAAGTTAATTTTAGGAAAGCTGAGGCTAGCTTATTGAATTTGGCAGCGGCACTTTTGCGTGAAGGATGTGGTCACGTCTTCTGATCGCTCTGTGATCGTTTAAGATGGCTGAGCAGGATGCATTGGGGGGGGGGGGGGATAAACAAAACCAACACAGAGTTTGTTTGTGAGAGAATTATTATAAAAGCTAAAAGCCACTTATTTTTTTGAATAACATCATTTATCATAAAAATAATTTACAGCTTCACGCTTTAAAGAAGATTGAGAGAAGTTTGTCCCTTCTGTCGACCCTGGAGATCATACAAATACCCAGCGGCACCATTGCATCACGACTGATAAAAATGAGAGTAAAATAAATGTTATCAAAAGATTTGGGATTGATAGAGTTTCACAGCAGCATCAGGATTGGACAAACCGTTCTTCTCGCTCGAGTCCCATCCTTTTGTCAGCCTACAACCGCATTGTTTGCCTTCATCAAGCTTCACCACAAAAAGCCAAGTCTCACCCCTCGGAGTTTGGAGTTCGGCCTCATTTATCGACATCAGAGTTTGTTTGTGTGGATGAGTTACGGTCTGAGTCTGCTGGTATGTTCTCTTGTGGTGATCACAAAGGCCCAAACAGCGACTGGGAAACTTCCACAGAACTGTCACACGGCAACTTCTTTGTTTCAGCCTTTCAGGAGGTGGCTGTTGACACAGCAAACACCCCAAACAGCCTTCGCCTACACCCCCCCCCCCCTTCACTGTAAACCTGCCAATCCCTCTGGACCTTTGCCATCCCAGCAAAGTCGAACAAAAAGGCCCAGATCCAAACATGTTGGATTTGGAGTACGCATATCGCACTATTGTTCTCGGAACGTATACTGTTGTGGAATAAAACTTCTGAGAATCCACATTTTGTTTCTCAAGGGAGGTGCAAGGAAGGGGAAGCATGAGAAGGGTTGGTGGGGGTTGGTAGGGGAAGGGGGGGGGGGGTTACCAGTCATGTTGTGGTTTTTCAGGCACAGTCTTGATTTTCGTCGATGTGTTTCGAAACAGAGCGCACAGCCCGAGTGACAGTGCCAGGTCGGAGATGCTGGTTTGATTTTGCCCCGTGTTGTTTCATTACTTCCTTTTGTCTTTCATGTCTGAGAAAATGTGTTGCAGATTACAAAGCTGTAACATATTTTAAATGGAGTGTGAAATGACAGAACCATGTGAATTACGAGGATCGATGCCTCATGATGTAAATATGCAGTAGATGCAGAGTGCAGATTTGGCCAGCTCCAGGTTTTTAATGCAGAAAGCTCCATTCCAGCCTGAGGGAGATCAAACAGGGAGGAGTGCTAGAATACTGACCGCAAGGGTTGAGATTCATACAAACAGACAAGAGGATTCGATTCAAAGTCAGACGATGCAAAAATGACTGGAATATGAAGCTTTCCATCTAAAATACAGCAAAAAGGATATTTTAAAAATAGATTGAAAACAAGAGCTTCACACCTCAGTTTGTGCTTCAAACTAAGGTGTTTGGGATTTTAAATTAAACTGTTCATTTTGGAGTTTTTCTAGTCATTACTGAAACAAACATTTCCATTTCTATGAAATCCTGTCTTTACTTTCATCACTGAAGCTTCATAGGTCGCAAATGTTTTGCGAATTAGTTAACTTTGGCACATTTGCATCGGATCGGCCCTGGAAAATAAAAAAGTAAATAAATAAAAAATTTAAAGATCAAAAATACATAGAAAATAAGGAAAACATGAAAAACAAACTTTATTTACATTTACATGTAATGTGGAATTGAGCATGCTGAAGACAAACCTTTCAATATAATTTTTTCAAACCTTAAATTATCATTACTTTGAGTCATTAATGAAACGTTTTCATAAACTTTTAGTGGAAAAGAGTCACTTGTAGAAATGATATGTAGTTATTTCATTTGATTCATTTAAAATTTTTTGATTAATTTCATCTTTTTAATTTGTCTTCCTTTTTGGGGGGAGTTCAATAGTTTTGCATTTTGATGAATTGATAAAATAAGAGTGGTTGTGTTCAGAAAATGTAATGTGATGAGCACAAGTTTAAAATGTGCATAAAAGGCGCATAAATGTATAGACGCTGGATGATGACACACACACACACACGAATATCAGTGATGACACAAACATGAAAACCAACTCACTGTTCTGATGTGTAACGTAGCAGCAGCACTACCTCCAGTTCATCTAAGCTTGTTTCAGCTTTCCATCAAACAGAAAAAGCTATAAACCGAGTTTGGATATGAAAGTGAGCGGTCGGAGAAAAGCGTGTCACAGCCGTAGGAAGGAGGTTTATGTGACTGACGCGTAGAAAGTGAGAGACAGAACATCGATCAAAGAAGCGTACGTGTGATGAGCGTCCGTGTGTGATGCAGAGTTCATGCCTTTCTTTCTCTCCCTCCTTTGCTTTTATCCCTTTCTTCCCTTTCTGTACGTGCACGGCCCTCTTTGTCTTGTCTTTGCCTTTCATTGTTTCATGCAAAAGCCTCCATGTCCAGAAGGAATAGATTTGCAGGACCGCTTTGATCCCGTTGTTATGATTCTTTCTTTTGCCTCAGCCACATCCTCAGTCACCCCACAAGATGCTTCGAATTAGCTCTGAGGATAGGATGGTAGGGGAGGAAGCTGAGCGAGGGGTGAGTGATGCTCTGAATGAGCCCCCGCTTCGGGGGTGGGGGCTGGAGATTCTTAATGTGAGAGGTGAAGAGATTCAGTTCGAAACCATCTTTACCTTTTTGGACTTCTGTCTGAACCCTAGAAGCTGAAGACAGTTCTAAAAACGAACTGGTAAACTGGTACGGTGATCATGTTTCCCTTCTATTAACACGCGAGTCTTAATTTTCCTTGTGTGCAGTAAAATCTCTGCTTCAGAGTCACACTTACAACATACGTGTTTCAGAGGTGTGTTTGTAGTGTCTGAAGGGGATTTTGATGTAAAGTGGAATATTTATGTCGAACTCAACCACTGTATAGTGATCTTCTCAGGAGGTGGTGAAGCACTGTTCAATGTCTTGGTTAAGTTAAAATGATTTAGATCGAGTTGGACTAACATGTGCCCGGCGATGCAGACACACATCTGATCCTTTCAGATGCGAGATCAAGCACCAACGCAGAAATGTGGAATTGCGTTTTTGTGTTTTGTTGGTTTTTTTGGTTTTTTTTCTTGTTGCAAAGATGAAGTTGCATCCAACTAAAAAGCTGCACACTTCGCCACGACCAACACTTAACTCAAGATGTCACTGGTGGTTAAGATTCAATGCAAATGATGCCACGATCTTATCTCTGAGAAAACGTCTTCTTGTCAGGGACCCAGGGGAGGTTAGCTTTTGTTAACAGATACCCCAGAATATGTTTGATTACTTGAAGTGCTTCTTTTATTCATCTGGTGAAGCAGGCTGGGACGGGCACAGACACGACAACAAATATAAAACATCAAGCTAGAGCCAAATGAGGTTTTACAGCCATGATGAATGAGGATGACTCTTTTGCAATGCTACGTGGGAGATTTTGTTTGTTGTTGTTGTTGTTGGTCTTGTTGTGTTTGTAGAGGCCTTTTTTTGTTGTTTTTTTGTTGTTCTTTTTTTATCGATATATTCTTGTTTTATTCATCTAAATGTAAATATGATGTATTTTGTAAAATGAACAGAATTTTCAGAGAATGACCCAAGAAACTGCCCTGTGGGATCCTAATATTACTGTAGCAGAATAAATATACTTTTTTAATAAAAGTGTTTTAGAAGAATATAAGAAGAAGAAAAAAAACTTTCTCAAGATGTGTCAAGATATTGCATGGGAAATACTCTGTCACAATTCATGAATTCAACTACGCTGTTAAAATCCAGCTGAGACAGAACGAAATGCAACACAAGCTTTTAAGTAGTTGACATTTCTGTCAAACTAACGATGATATTTACTGCGTTTATATTTTAAATCAGAGTTTCCACACAGCACAACACATTAAGACACAGAGAACCAAAGTTGCCGAGTGGGTACTTCCATTGAATGATATTCAAATTAACTAGCTCTGACAATATTATGACATTAGGTCTCTAAGAAAAACGATTTATTCTGAAAAATAGTACTTCAGTTTATTTGGCAACCTTTATTTTTCTGAAGTGATGGAGACAAACATTAGTGTAGAAGAGAAGTGTGTATGGGTTTATAGCCGCAAACACATATGGGACACGTTTGACAGCGTAAACACACGCAAGCACGCACTCAAACATGTGCTTGGCAGCACTCGTGTCCATCAAACACACAGCAGGAAAACAAGCTCTCACAACAATGCATGTGAATCTGTCAAGAAAACAATGTACTCAAACATTATATATGTATTTATATAAACATTGTATAAAATATATATATATATACTTTTTTTTTTTTTTCATATGGAACGCATTAACCATTCTTTGTGGTTGATGCGTTCCAGGAACCACACGCGATAAACGAATTCCGCAATCGAGCGACAAACTATCTTATTATTTACGGTAATTTAAACGTTTATGAACCCTCCCCATACTAATATTAAACCACTTTCTATCTGTAGTACCTTTTCCCACACTCCTATTGATGTTTAAAGCACATTTGTGTCTCACGTAAGTCCGAGACTCATGGAACCGAGCGCACTTCTGGATGCCGGAATAGAATGTGCATACGGTATCACGTGACAGGCGTTGATGCGCGAATGCACGAAGGCGCACCATCTATATACAGATATGTGTGTGTGCGTGTGTGTGTCATATTATTTTTCATGCATTCTCATTCATTATAGAAAAGAAAGCATCTTCCACGGATCCTGCAGCTGCACGGGTTCGTAGACCGACACAGTTATGTGAGCTCATTTATTTTGGTGGAAGCCGCTGACAGCAGTCGACCTCAGACTTATTTTAATGTTAGATTTATATGTTACAGAAAGGATAAAATGGAAAAGAATATATTTATCCAACATATTTTATTCATTAATTTTTATATGTATATATTAAAGCTGTGTGCGATTTCATGATTTGCTCAGTAAACAATTTTTTGAAGTCGTGTAAACTCCACTCCACTCGACAAACATGTTAATTTAATGATTTTGAATAAAGTATTTCCATTACTTGGAAATGTTCTGCAGTTAATTTAATGTCTAGGCTTTGAGGGTTGAAAAAAAATCACAATGTGGTCACTGGATGAGATAAAAGTTGGACAGGCTTCCATTATGATCCATGAAAATCTTGAAAACCTTCAATAGCAAAGAATTCTGAAGGTGGATTTTCTTGACATTTTGATATATTTCATCCATGAGGATGAGTACTCCCCAATTTCTTTTTGATGTCACCACAAATTATTAATTTGCATATCAGTATGAAAATAACCACCAATGCAAATATAAATCAGTACAGCTTACGTTCTAGGTGGGACAGTTTTACTGAGAATGTGTACTTTATCACAGTATTTCTACATTCTGCCACATGTGTTTTCATCTCAAACATATCTGTAATACCTGACAACTAATTATTATCAAGCTAATTATCATGTTTGTTGTTCTGCCGGAAGAGTGCTCACATTTTAATGGTAGTATTCCCTAGAGAGCAGACTCTGGGGAGAGGGTAAAATCACCGCTGCAGACTGAAAACCTTACATAAAAATGTTTACAGCATAAATAATTGCTAAATGACAGCAGCTTAGTGATGGCTCTGCTCATATTTTTAGTTGCTCAGCAGCTACAAGGCTCTGAGGGCCCCACTTGTGCCCTTGAGCCGCCACCTGTCCACCTGTCATTGGCTCACTGAGGCTTTAACAAACCTCAGGACTCTCAAATCGAAGGGGCGTGCCGGCGGGTGAGAAAATAAGAGGGGATGCATACTGCGGTCAGTAGAGCGTCCTTTGGTGCCTCCTACGGCGGCCTGATTAGAGAGGTGGCTTGTGCTAACGGCTGCCTGGCTCACAGACCACAGGGGAGGACCGGATCACGGATCACTCATCTCAGAGAGCAGCAAGGCAAGAGAAAACATTGCTGAAAAAGTCCATTCTATCTGTTTAAGCCAACTCCATGTTGGACACTAGAGGCATTATTATAATCATAATCTTATAATCAATACAGAGAAATAATATTAGCTCCTTTAATTACATGCATCAGTCAGTACAAAAAACATGCAGTCTTGTATGAATCTGCACCGAAGTACTGGAGACAAGGTGAAACGCTTATAGAACACAGCTGCTGTTAATGTTCCACTTGCAATGTGTTGAAACTTCTCTCGGAAAAATGCATCAATTATATCAGCAACATTCTGTCAAAATATATAAACGCCTGTGTTTCCAGGGGGATTTTAATAATCATTGAAGTTCATGTCGTCAGTGAATGATCGGAGGTGTGTTTGGGTCTAATTCAGATGTGTGTGATGATGGGAGGGACTATATTATTGCTTTCATCCATCCACCTTTGCTGTAAAATCCCATCCAACCTCTGCAGTTTTATAGTATTAGCATTAATACACATTACATTACATCAGTTCCTGCGTATCAGCAATAATGATGCCTCTGCCGTCTCTTTAATGTCAAACGCTGAAATAACCCTTGACTTTAGTCTCACTGGAATATCAGGAGATGACTTCTACGTATAAATCAAGTCAGACTCTTCCCTACATACACAGATACAAACATGCACGCAAGCGCACACGCACACACACACACACACACACACACACACACACACACATTTGCTGGGACGCTAGAAAAAGCATCGGAAACCAAAGGAGCTTCACACTCCTCCATGGAATTCACTGAGGACAGGATGTTGGCTTCACAGTCACGCAATGCTGCACTGATCCCAGCCTACGCTTTTTATTCCCACTGCACATTAAATCATCATGTGTCTCTATCAAGAGTTTAATGCTCCAAGTATGGATTAAAACCTTGTTGACCTTGTTCAAACACAAATGAGGCTCATGATTATACTCAGCAGGGTTATATTAACTGTAATCTATAATAAGAAATGCCAAGTTAGATTTCTGTTTTTGACCCCCATAGAATCATATCTCTAAAATATTCTATCATTAACAAATATATCTGACTTCTTCCACTGTTTTCTAAAGTAGTATTTTTTGTTCTATCATTATTATATCTACTTCATACAAAGGATTGAGCTGACAGGACATACTGACAGTCCTTCACAAATCAGTGATGCGTTCACTGGAATCAAGAGGAAAAGTTTCACCCCATACAAAGACTGTTTCGCTTATCTAAGTGCAAACAGATTTTATGATCCGGTGACAGAATGAAGGGCTTATTTATTTGAAGTGTGTCGAGCTGTTTTACTGTTGCCAAAAAACATTTCCCTAAATGTCTATTTTAACTCTTCGTGCCCTCGCTGGAAGTGCTGGGAAGCTGCTTATCAGTGGAGGAAATGGTCGATTTGATGTGGTGTTCCACTCTGGGCTCACAGCTGAACCTATACAGGAGAAACCATGCATGTATATGTAGGCCTTTATTTAAGCAGCACCATGTCAGGCAGTAGTCCTTCTCCTTTAAAATTATAACAACTTTTAATCAAGCTTTATGTAAAACCTCTGCTCAGTTATCTAAAATAGTAAATGATCACGTCAGGAAGGAAAGATGAAAATCCTAAAAGAAATATTCTCATTTGTTTATTTATTTTTGTTATTAATTTTATTAAGTAGCATAATTAGACAAATGATAATTAATGCATAGAAAAATTCTGAAAATGCGGAATTTTTCTAACCCTAAAACAAAAAAGAAATATCAAGATAATACATTTAACATATTTTGTGATTTTTATAGTACTATGAATCAAATCACTGGATTTTTATCACTTAAATATGATTTTAAAATGTTGGGTTCTGCTACAGTAAAGAATAAAGTTGAACTATTTAAGTTGGGGATTTACTTATTTCTAATTTGATTAAGTCCATTAACTGACTGATTTATGAAAATGAACAAACCACAGATACACAGTGCCATTAAGAGCAAAATAACACTCAATCAAGTTTTTTTTTTGTCCAGTAAATAAAGTCACAATGTATTATATATATAATACATGTAATTATCAGTTCAATAATCAAAAGCAAAAGCAGAAAAACCAATTTTTTTGAAAGTGGAACAAAGAAATATATTCATTAAAAACAACTTTTTCATAACTAATTGGATCAACTGACTACTTTAATTTGTTTTTAGCTGAATTATTGCAAGTATTGAAGTTTAACATATTCTAATATGCAACAATCTTGATATTAAAATGATCTCATTGACATGTAGAAACCATTGAACATTCACAAACTGAAGTAACTGTGGGGACAAGCAATCCTGGCCAAACTTAGACCACAATTCATCACGCATCCATCACAATCTAGCACGCCTGAGATTAACATTGCACAATCTGGCAGAGAATACATCCGACACATCCTGCAGAATAACACCCTCAACTTGCCCAGTTGGATTGTTCCTCTAATAAAGTCGCTTTCAAGGCTTTAACGCAGTCATTTCCGCTGCTTTTAATGTGCATTCCATGCCAGGTGTTTAACAAACACATATTATTTGTTCAAGAAAACAACTTTAGGAAAATGTAAAATGAAATAAAAAACTACATTCTGGCTCCTCCAGCAGATGGGGCCTCAGGATTACAGAGAGGTCGAGATTCTCCCTGACCTCTGGGTCAGGAAGTGTGTCAACACTAATGTACAACAATAGATCTTTGTTCTGCACCATTATAATGTTTAAATATTCTATTCTGTCAAACTGCCCCTGAATCACAGTAGAGCTTTGACATCGCTGCCAGCTCCCCCACACCAAACGATCAAATCATGTTGTTCTGCATCTGACATCCTCTCTCTCTGGGGAGGCAGGGCCCCGTTTTCCATACCCACAGGTTCCACTTCTGGTGTGGGATTCCCAAGTCCTCAGGAAAGCACAGTTTACAACATTCCCACAGTGGTGACCACCGAATAACTCTCTTCCTCTTCTCCTCTCTTCTGCTCTCTTCTGCTTAACTGGGGTTTCTTTTTTGCCCATGCTGTTGTCAGGCAGCGGTTTGGGAAGTTGCCCAATGGTTCCCAGTTAATTTTGAGTGGGGAGCAAAAAGAAGGCAGAAGAGGAGCAGACCCACAGTGCTCAAACCCCACCGTCCATGAATGCTCTACAGCTTTGTTGTCCTTCCAAGACACCCCCTCCCGATCCCGACCGCGAGATCCTCTCAGTGGCAGAAAATCCTTCCCATGAGCAGCTCTGCGGAAGTAATTAAACATGGGCAGTTTGGTGTAATGGACACTGTCATGCTGCCATTAACTGATCCCCGTGCTGCAAAACTCAGATACAAAGAGTAGCATCAGGACTAATTATGAAGAATTAACCTTATTCTTCGTAAACTTTCTGTTTCAGTTCAGTTTACGCGTGTAAAGTTTGGTCTGTTGGATGTGGGTAATATTGTTTAGAGTCATCACATACGTGTGTTCATGTTGCGCTCATGCAGGGAGTGTTGCAACAGTGAGGGATGACTTGAATCAGTTGCAGGTTAGCGGCTATATTATCCATCTATGAGGATGCACCATGTCATAACTGTGTTTAGATCCAGTATCGACCTTCAACAGAGTGACATGGGTTCATCAGATCAACAAAAAATAGACATGATGATGAGAAAAAAAGCAACGGCAACAATTTACTCTGGTGCAATTTCTCTGGATTGCAGAAGCTCTGATGTCTCTGAACATGACTACTCATAACAGCTTCACGCTGCTTCATAAAGCCTCATTAGCAACACTTTAAAAACATTTTAACAGCATGAAGTGAACCGGCACTCTTAATAAGCTCATTTAGCATCATCACTACTAATGATATGGATAATTGTTTAAGACAATATTCCATTTTTCCATCCAATATATGACTTATAGTTGATGCTGCAGATAGATAGATAGATAGATAGATAGATAGATAGATAGATAGATAGATAGATAGATAGATAGATAGATAGATAGATAGATAGATAGATAGATAGATAGATAGATAAACTTCTCCACAGCTTCATTGTTTTTGGTAGACACGCTGTGGTGCGCACGCACAATAATGAAACATCTCTAAAATAAAAGGGAACTAATTAAATATCCAGTAAGAGCAGAGTTACAGACTGTGACAATAATTACAGAAGCAATCACTTCACATCCTTCCTGCCCCATCGCCACATTTCACAAGTACCGGTTCTCCTTTGGAAAACAGTCAAATTAGGTCTCATTAAGTCTCTCTGAGGTTTCTTATTAAAACACACTTTATAAGTTTAGATTCTTCCAATATTTCCGACCTTATACTCCTTAATTATATCAATAAAGCTGGAGGAATTCCTTGCGTATTTTGCGCTAAACACTGACTGAGGGGTTTATAGAGCAAAGCCGCTTTTAACAGAGGAAAAGTGCTTCCGGACCTGCAGTTGTAATCCAGATGTGCGGGGTTACTCTGTGACGCAAACGTTATCGATATCCTCAGACGTCCTCTCCTTCAGCCAGACTTCCCTGGTCAGCTCAACTGTTATGGGATGAATCAGAAAATCCTGCTGAAAAAAAATAAAATAAAATTTTATATATATATATATATATATATATATATATATATATATATATATATATATATATATATATATATATATATATATAGTATATTTGCGCGCTATAGATCCGTGCGCAACGCTGAAATGCATTACGCGCTTGAACTTGTTCAGCCTCTGTTGCACCGGGTGAGAATGCATGTGTGCGTGTGTGCGTGTGTGTGTGTGTGTGTGTGTGTGTGTGTGTGTGTGTGTGTGTGTGTGTGTGTGCGTGTGGCAGCAGTAAACATGCAGTGATGTGGTCATTATAGGAAACGAAGTTCCAGAGAGCCAGAGGAATGAGATCACTGAAATTAAAGCGCCGGGCAACTGCCAAATGGTAAGAGGCAACTCACAAGTGTAAGTGTAGGAGAGCCGGCCGCCCGGTGAGGAGGTGGACGCAGCGCGGCCGTGGGGCTCCTTAACAACTCACAGGTGGGTTTGGGTCGAAACAAAATTTTGATCTCTCTTTTATGCAAACAGGATGCATATTTATTAAGAAAATAACAAAATTTAAATTTACGCACTGACGCACACACCAGCGTCATTTTATTTAGACTCACGAAACCCATGGAAACAAGCCTTTTAATCAAGTCTCCAGGAGGAAATAAGCCATTTACCATCACTGCTTGTTGTTGCAAATTTATGAGTAAATAAAATATCTTTTGGGTTTAATGACGCTAATGATTTGCAGTTTCATGTGCAAGACAGTCAGATCAAAAATATTAATTCCTGATGTTCAGAATTTAGTTTTCAAAGTTGAAAGAAGGTTCTCACTTTCTACATCCCAATGAATCAAATCCATGTTGAACGGATCCACGTGACATGGTGAACGAACGCTGCAAGGGTCACACACCTGTGTCCACTGGTGTGTGACGGGGAGGTGACATCACTTCCTGGATGCCTTGATGGATTTTAATATCACTTCCTGTGTCCACCAGGTGGCGATAGAGAACACTCACTATTTGAACCTTCTTTTCCAGACCGACATGAAGACCATGTGACAGATATGAGTGTGAGGGCACTTTTACAATTTTCTAAGTGGACACACGCTCCAAAACACACACTCACACACACACACACACACACACACACACACACACACACACACACGCACACACACACAAAAAGAAACAATAGGTTGGTTGCAGCTCTGTGTCAGCGACACTTCTGGCCCCTCAGCACCTCAGTGTTCAAGTCCTAATAAGTTTAACTTGAAAGAGAAGTTTCTTCCAATTGAAACTCCCCACAGGAAGATGGTGGTTTACCAAACTGGCTGATCTCTGCTTCACTCTGCACCGATGCAAAGGGGCTCATTCTGTGTCTCTGAGCTCTGTTAATGAAAGACTTGAGTTCTGAAGTGATGAGGCCCTTGAGGACACATACTAAGGTCCACAGAGGACAGATGGAAAGAAAGAAAAGATGAGGTAAAGGAGAGAGAGAGAGAGATGGGAAAGAGGAGGGAGTCCAGAGAGTTACCAGGAGGTATCATGTCTGCCATGCTTGAAAGGAAGACAGTGCCATCTAGAGACCTCATGTGTCTGTTGTGCATTTTTGTGCATAAGTATGCACATAAAACTGTAAAATTCAATCAGTTTAAAGCGTATAGAATTGTATTATTGATGAATTTACTTATATTCCTAATATTTCTACATTGAAAGTATTACACATAGGTAAAATTTCTGCGATCAAATCTTACCAAACAAGAGAAGTAAAAACAAAACAAAAAGTAAAACACTTTTTTATACATTAAGATGTCACTTGTCAGTGTTTCACCGGTCAATACGATGCTATTAATCAATGTTCATTTTGTAGTAATGTTTAATGTACCTGTTTGTGAAACCACTTAAGTCATGTTGTGAAGTTAGCAGTTAAATCAATTTAAATTAAAAAAAACAAACAACTGTCCAAAAAGAAAAACATATATGGTGTCAGTCATTTAGATTGTTATTGCATTTAGCGCTGAACAGGCTACGTAGAACCTTTTAGACCCAAACCTCGCTGTTTTGACTCTTCCTCACCTTCTCCACTGACTATTTCTCAAGATTTATCCACTTTGGTTGTGTTTTTCTGAGTCTAAACAGAAGAATCATTAGGAACAAGTTTGCAAACTAGTCCATCTCTGTCAGTTTTAACCAGAACCTCTTACTGGGTTCTGCCTCTGTCCTTGTTACCCCTGCTGATTCCACTCAGAGTTCCCAGGCTTTGTGTTTTTCATGGAGCCAGCTGGGCTTTCACCAAACTGTGGTTTTATAAAAACTTCCAGGACATCCTCTGACAGCATCACATAAACAAAAGTCTCTATCCAGCTCTCTGTCACTATAGAAATAAATTATAGGACTTTCTCTGGGGGATGTCACAAATCACAAAGACTTGCAGCCACACAAGAAGAAATGGATAATCAGATGAAAAATAAAACAGTGTGTGACACATTACTGCCATGTCAGCTGAGTCAAAAATATTAGCTGCTACAGAAGACTACCGACGTAATGATTGAAAAATATTGTCAGAAAAGAGAAAGCAGGTCCTTCAAGCAAAGTTTGACCAATCTTGGTCTTACAATCATGAACTGCAAATATGAGCAGCTCTCTTTCAATAGCCACAGAAGATATAGGCTCAAATTCAGTACTTAAGTACAGCTTTGGAAAGGTCATTTATCCATTCCTGGGCATGAATCTGTGAGACATAAAAACGATGTGTTCAATCAAAGGTCTGCACCCTTTGTTGGTCATCTCAGATATTGGCTAAGAGCTGACTGCCTTTAATTAAAGTAACCAAACTAATACTGATCACCACTTTGTTTGATATTATTTGGACTTGGACAGAAGCTGGTAGAGGGTCAGAGGAAAAGGGAGGAATACTTTTCTTAAGGTATTTGATACCAGAGCAGGAAGCATGGAAAGTGACCTTATCCTTTTCTGATCACACGCGGAAGCTCTCCTGCATCGTTTAAGATCAAACCTGGAGACCACATGCAATCACTGCTTCACATTTACTGTATAGAAATGGGTTATATGATGTGTGTGATGACAGCAGAGTATGAGTGGAATATTTGGAGATGAAAACACAAGTTAGATTTATGGGTAATATTTATTATTCATCATAAATGCATTTCAATAACACAGGACTAAATGAACAAAAAATGTTTGGAATATTATTACACAACCAATCAACAATTAGTCATTATTTATAATGTAATTGTCCATATAAACTTGAATAATGAATGAATCAATGCATTCTGCACCCCATCTATCCAGGGGTTCTTGGAGGCCTGTTGGAAAAGACCAATTAAAGAGGAGAGATCCAAATAAAATTCCTCTCCCTTTGGACAGGATGTGGGACACATGGCATTAAGTCATCACTTCAAAACAAATGACACCAACAACAGCTCTCCCAGAAATGAAAATTCTGTCAGTCTATTCATCCCCATCCCATTGAAAAGTTGGGTAAAAAGTTTCTTTGTCACAACAAAGATTTGATTTGATTCATTTTAAGCTACGTAAATGTTTTATGGACTACAAAAACTGACCTTATTTTCCATCAGTATGGGGATGGCTGAATTATTCCTCGAACATGAAAAGTGCTTCTAAAGCAGGCAACTGAATACAAGTGATACTGACACCAGCAGTGCCAATGCTTCGCTGATGAGTAAAGTGAAATTTTAAAAAAGATGACCGTAGTTGTCAAACGAGAGTGTTAATTAAGTTTTACCTTTGAAATAGTTGAAAAATATAATAAAATATTTAGAAAATCACAAGCAGTTAGCTAATTGGTTTGACAAATTCCTCCATGAAAGGGACCGATGCTGGGGGGGACTGAAGAATGGGCTGAATGACCTCTGCAGGGTTAGAGAAGGTGTGGAAGGTTGTCAGCTTTGGTGGAGCAGGAAGTTCTTGATGGGTTGGGGTAGCGGTAAAGACGGGATGCGATTTAGATGCTTTTTACCCAATTCTCTGCGAATCCTAATGCGACAGAGGTACGTCAGCCTGCGAGGATTTCCTGGGGGGGGAGAAAAAGCCAAGGCAGTTACGGACAGATCATTCCACTGACACTTTCTCTACCGATTCAGTGTCTACTTCATGTATTTTAGCAACTTTTTTTTTTTGCAGTGATATAAATGGGATGATCCAGGATGTATATTCTCCTCATTATTACATTGGTTCTTCTGTACAGTTAGAAATGTTCCAAATACCTTGTCTGGATAGACCTGCAGATAATAAACTGCGTCAGTCTTCGCTGATTCCATCATATTCACAGATCTTACTCACTTCGTGCCTCTAGAAACACCTTTAGGGCCTCCGGATCCACCTTCCACCTATTCATAGCCTCCAGGTCTGACTCATCCCAGGGCACAAGGGTGGGGTCGGCCCCGTGATCCAGCAGCAGGTGGATGAAGGCCACGTTGCATCCATGTCGCAGCACAGCATCCAGGAGACAGGAGGCCAGGCCGCGGGTCAGAGCCTCTTGGCATACAGGCCCTGTGTAATTAAAATCAGGCTGAGCGCCGGCCTGGAGCAGCAGCCGGAAGCAGTGGAGGTGGTGGTAGGCGGCGCTGATGTACAGAGGACACACCACCAGCGTATTGAGGGTGCGAGCGCTTAGGAGGAGTCGAGGACCCAGCTGATGGTCCATGTCGACATCGGCATTGAACCTGGACAGAGGCAAACATGGATGGAGTTGAAACCTAACCTTTCTCTCTGATTAAACTACATATAAAAAGAGTTTTTAAAAAAAGTTCCTATAAAATCCTTTTAAATGGCTTCCTTTGCTGCAAGTGTACGAGTCCGACTGCTAATCAATCACTTGTCTTCACTGGGCTGCTTGGAAAGAACTACTTATCTCAGGGAAAGGCAGAGATAAAACAGAGTATCAGTAACATTTCTATTATGACCACATCTTAAGTCCATTAGGAGTTTTTATAGTGCATTATAATGCTTTCATAATGCTTCATGGCTACACTCTGGCAATACTAACAAAACATCAAAGTAATGATGTACAATGAAATAAAAGTTCAGCACAATGGGTTTGACTGATGATTCCTATAATACATTAGATCTATACTTGCAATATATTGATATTTTCCTCAATGCACGCTTCATAATGTTTGTTTTTTCACATTGACAACATGTGTTTAAAATAATTTATGCTCTACGTGTGTTTAGGTATGTCACCACTTCACGATGCATTACCAAAGGCCCCATAAAACACTATAGCTGTGATCCTCAAAGGGTTACCAACATATCTCATCGTGACACATTCAGACTCTGCATGAAAGGTGAAGAAAAACCAGGCTTTAGACAGATCCTCACTTGATGAGCTCCTGCAGTATGTCCAGCCTTCCCACCCGCGTGGCGTGGTACAGCGGGGTGCTGCGGTGGTGACGACTTCCGTTCGGATCAGCCCCGGCTTCGAGGAGGATGCGGACACAGTCCAGGTGACCGTTGACCACGGCTACATGGAGAGCCGTCTGTCCTTTTACGTCCACCAGGTCCACCTCTGCTCCCTGGGCGATCAGATAGGCCACACAAGCTGCGTGTCCGGCTGTGGCGGCGATCCGCAGAGGGGTGCAGGGCAGGCAGCCACAGCACCACACATACTTGTCATTGATACGCCTGGTGGAGGATGGAGGTTGTTATTAACGTGACCAGTTCATGCTTTATTATCATAAATGGTGACAATCAAACTATTAACATGTAGTCATATCAATACTCATCTCCGACGCACCGTTTGAAGCTGTCTTCCTGCAGCAGGTTCCTCAGGGTGTCCAGGTCCCCGACGTAGGCTGCATTATGGAGACGCATGTCATCCTGTTCTAAAGGTTTGTCGCAGAACTGCTCCTGGAGCCACTGCTTTAGGTTACGGCCTGGTGAGATCACACGGACAGCAGATCAACGTACTGTATTCTCTAATTTTAGAAATTAATTTCCAGCTCCCACAACACAGATTTCAGACACAGTTTTGAGAATTCTGCAGCTGAGAGCGATTAGTTATGTAAAAGAATCAAACAGAAGGGCGTTTGTCGTAGATTAAAGTCACATAAAAAGTCAACTAAAGGTATTTTCCATTTCTAAATCAGAGTCTTCATTCTACAGAGATGCAAACTACCACCTAGCAACAGTTGCTAGAGAAAGAAATAGGCATAACAGGCAAAAATTCAGAGATCTGGAGTACTACATACTGGTATTACTTCAGTAAAGTACTCCAGGAGAGTTTCCCAGTACAGTACTACAGGTTGGTTTACATGTTATTGTGCAGGTGTTTTCGAACAGTCATCCTTTAGTAACGCCTTATTACACATGAGTCATCCTCTGTATTATTAATATCCCCCCGCCACCATCACCACCACACACACACACACACACACACACACACACTGAACACGGAGGATACTCCCCACACAGGACCGATGCCCCAGCCTCGGTTACCTGCCGCGGTGGCGCAGGGCAGATCGGACACGGTGATGAGCGGGGGGAAGCAGATGCTGGGCGGCTCGTCCACGTCCGCCTGCGGGCAGTCAGCCATGATCACACCGTCCCCCTGAAACTAAAGGCTCCACAGCAGAACACCACTGGCTCTCCAGAGACAGAAACACAACCGATGACAGTCAGACAGAAGCCATCATAATAAACACACGTGACCGAGCCGGTGACGCTGAGTTCGCGGCGCCACTTCCGGGTTGCGCACGTCAGAAGGGGCTTAAAGGGACACGACGCTCTGAACACGTGATCGAGGGAGAGACGGCTGGTGTTCGTGGGTTGTTCTGGTGGGTTCTTTATACTGTATTTGTTTTTTTTGTGTGTGTTTTTTTTTAATCAAGCGGTTTAGAACGTGTATCCTGTGCTGCCACCAGTTTATCCTGAGAAATCCACGCTTCAGTTTTAATCACTAACTGTGAATTCAACCGCTGTTCCAGAAACTACACATGAAGTCATTGGAGAGAGAAAGAAAAAATACTTGCAAGGATTTAGATCCAAATAATGATGAAATTACCACGATTATAATGCTCAGATAAAAACTAGCACAAAAAACCCAAACAAAAACAGGTCAAGAGGTTAACGTCGTTAGGATGACGTCAGTATTGGGAAGATATTCTGCATGTGTTTGTGCAGGAGAACGCACACACGTGTTGATGTGCGTGGGGAGGGTCCCTCCACTGAACCGTGTCAGGGGCCCAGTTCTTTCAGTGGGTGGGCCTGCCTACATTTTTTGGTGAGTAACATACACCAGAGAGGCATGCAGGCTTTGCTCTGTGTTACCACATGACAGATGAACTTTCAGTTCTGCAGCTCTGGTGAGGCTCTAAAAATAAATCTTATGCATTTGGATTTTTTTGTTTTTTTTGTTTTTTTTAAAGCAGCTTCAATGCAGCTAATAGATTTACACTTCATAATGTGCAGCTCATCCCAGGGATTGCAATGGTCGGGGAACAAAAACAAACATTTTGTAGTAATCAATGAATAATATAAAGTCAGGTTTATATTATTTGACAGTTCCAGACTGAATCCTGAATCCAAAGTCACAGTCGTTGTTGAAGATTATAGTTGAAAAAGGGATTGTTTCTTTTGTTTTGGACAAGTACGTGAAGCAGTTAGTAAATCAGTCATCAAATGTGAAGACTCATGAGCAGAGCTAATTATTCTGAACCCCTATTGGCTAAATCAACAAAGGCATTTTTAATCGTTAAGCGGTATGTCTTAAATCACTTTTTACGGGTTAAAAGAAAAAGCAGACGGACAATTGAGCTCTCCTTTCCTTGGACTGTTTTTCTAATCCACCGGTAGAGAGGGAGGCCACCGTCTTTGCTGAAAGCAGGTGTCTGATCCTTCTGCAAAGGGCCTACAGCTTCTGACTTTCAGCATAATTGTTCCAAAACTTGCTTAATAGCTGTTAAAGAGCCCAGTCTTGATACTCTCTGTATTGCAGCTGTGTTGTGGCTTGCCAAAGAAAGTTGCTGCTAATGTTATTAAAGGGTCTTAAAAAGATTATTTGAGGTTTTAACTCCTTCATGACTGACCTGGTGTCAAAGGAAAGTCTTACTGGCGGTGCGTGCCAGATGCCACTAGGACTTCACTTGACAATTACAAACCCATTCATTTGTTAATAATGAAACTTCAATCTCTCTCATTAAGGTTCTATTAATCCTGCCAGTCTAACCTGCTGGCAGCCGGTCCCTGAGCTGCTTTGAATAAGACACTCTCTACTCACCTCAAAACAGGAGACATACGCATTGAAATGTAACCATTTATTTCACTTCACTACAAAAGTATATATATATATATAATCTTAACTATGATACAATATCCACACACTGTATACGTGATATACAGTTTAAAAAGAAACAGGACGCAATACAAATAGTTTACAGAACAAATGTGAACATACTGGTCCTCATTTTATCCAGTTTTGCTTGTGTGTATTCTTAAATCTGACTTTTTGCTGTTAATGTATATTTGACTGACTTAGAATAATACTGATATAAAAACGGGGTAGAAACAACATGATTTGTCTGCTGTGTCCTCATTATAAAACAAAAAGCATTTAAGTCATAATTTCCCATTAAATCGATGTAATGTGAACCTTTGAAGAAAATTATTAAGTGTATTTTGCAGCAGCCTGGTTTGATAGAATAGAATAGATTGATAGAATGACAGAACATGATTTTTTAATTGTCCATTAAACAGCCTAGATGATAGTGGTGTACACAATAAATGTTCTTAGGACAAATATTTTGCCACCAATCCTATTGGTACCCATGATGCTTGTGTACAGAAAAGAGAGTAACGTGTGAGTTCATCATATCACATCTGGAAAAATATAGTTTGTATACAACAAGCCATTATAAAATATTATTCCAAATTATGAATTACATACATTATTTCAAATTAGTCAACAATTTCATTAGTAGTCTGATGTTTATCCACGGGGAGAGAAATACGCATGGGAAGCAACAGAGGTAGAAACTGCACTTGTGCAAGTAGTTGAAATGTCAAATTTCCTTTGTAGCATGATTTACACAAGGGAGCTGCAGTTTCATATAAAGTGGGATACTATGTGTGGTTGACCAGTTTGCTCTCACTTTGAAACTGACAAAATCTCTAAAGTGCAGTGTTTGTAAGATCAATTTCCTTCAGGATAATATGAGATGGTACGACTTATTCTAAGAAAAGAAACATTTCATTCCTTGAACTTCAGTGCAGTGGAGATCTGGACCTTGTTTCACACTTCACGACTCTGGAGAGAAGCTCTTTCCTGTCATCTTCTGAATCTTGTCCCGATTCTTCAATATGTTGGCCTTGGAGGTAAATATTTTCTCTTGCTCTTTCTTAATAAGCAGCTCCAGCTCAGAAAGTTCAACCAAAAGAGGGTACAAAACTCTGTCCGTCTCTCTGCACACAAACAAGGAAGAAGGTATGATTGATTCATTAATAATATCCAACAGGTGGAGACACATCAACTAGTGCCAGTGATGAAATCCATTCAACACAGGATCTATGTAGGATAAAGTGTTTTTGCCAACCCCACCTCTTCTCCTGCAGCAAGGCTTGAGCGTACTCCTGGTTCTTCTGCCGCCAGTTTTGACGCTCGGCGTGCATGGCGTCCATGTCCTCCTGAACGTAGTTCATGCAGGTACCCAAAGGCAGGGTGCTGCTGCACACCATCTGGATGGACGAGTCGAGGCGTTCCAGCTCTTGGGCCACCATGTCCCGCTGTTTCTGCCGTGCTTCTTCAGACACCACGTTCTGGAGGCGAAGGTGATCAATGCAGTGAGTGAGATTAGAGTCTGTTGGAAAGTTAAAACAGTCTAGATTTCTATTTACAAATACTTATTATGGTTAATGTTAGGTATGTTTAACATTTGGCGATGCTGTTACACATAGCCTGAGCATTAAATAAGGGTGTTGGTGTTACATCAAATGTTTACTCCGGATAAAAGTCTTGATTGGTGTAGAAAGACATTAAAGTGCGTTTAGATGTCAATTATAAACTAAACACTATCAAACATCAGTCTGAGCACACGCAAAAATCACTTGTGACCTTAGACCAAAACATAATAAACCTCCTTTAGGAATTCTACCTTTGCCAGTTAAGCCTGAAATGCCAAGAACCAGACCAAGGCTGCATTTAGTGGTTTCAGATTTCAAGGATAAAAATGTTAGGCAGGAATTCTACCAACTTAGCTGTATATATAAAGATCAAACATGCGGCTGAATTGCACCAGCCAATATTGGGGGACTGGTGGCTGAAGGCCTCCAGTGTATGGTGTGAGTGGTTGGGGGAGGGGGTTTGCCATACCCCAATTACACTCATTCCCTCAATGGTAAAAAGGAGGGGAAGCTATCAGGGACGGACCTCCTTTGGCAGAGAGCAAACCCAAGGCTGTTTGCTCAGCTGGGTTTCGCGAGGAGTGAGTGTGATGCGAAAGCACTAAGTATTGAAACCACACACACACACACACCAAGCAAAGGTTCAGCTGAAGCTGAAAGTGGACACACATAGTCCCCACCCGCACTCCTGGTCTTAGAGTCTTGTTTATTTTAGTAACAGGCTGTGGCAGTGAGGATATTTTACTACAGTATTGAGTAACAACTCCTACACTTATGCCTCCTTTTAAGTTCAAATCTTGGCCCAATTTCTGCACCTTGGCTCCACAGACGGGAGCGCATGCTTTCTCGAGACAGCAGCGATCATATTTGTGACGGTGTGTAAGCTAAACAGAAGCCCCGTCTTCACAAACACACATTCTGTCATGGAGGCTGATCAGGGAGGCACGCACGCACGCACACACACACACACACACACACACACACACACACACACACACACACACACACACACACACACACACAAAGCATAGTTACAGCATTTGTTGTGTTTGAAGAGACAGTTTGATGAGGCAAACAGTCCAGTAATCACCATCAAGCATCATCATTCACCAGAATTTCTTCCCAGGAAATAAGTGCAAATTTCTGACAACCCCACTCATCGTTGCCCGTTTGTGGCGGCTCATGAGTGTGGGGTTTAAAAGGCCTTGGCTCAGCGGTTCCCCAGACAAGGTGGGTGGTTTTCCACTGGGTGCTGTGAACCTTGCAGCTAGACAAACACTCTACGGCTCATTCGGCTTTCTTGGCGGTGGTTTAGTCTACACGGCCCAGACAGCACCCATGGTTTCATTCTATTTGCCATCCTGTTGATACCTCCATCATCTCCCCCTTTTCTGCTGGAAAATGAGAAGAAAAAGAGAAAACTGTGCACCGTGAACACAAGACTCCTCGTTCTTGTGCTCTCTGTCCAGATGGGTATAAATCACAATCTACAAGACCTGTGTGCTCCTAGATTTTCCTTTTTCTCACCTGGGTCACAGAATAATATTTTGATGCGGTGACCTCAGAGGAGATAGGGATCAGAGAGGAGGAAGGGAGGCAGGTCTTCCCATTATTTCAGACTGTGGCTGGTGATAAATAGGCCAAAGTGATCAGCTGGAGAACAAGCAGTCAGACAGTAGCTTTTTTGTTAATGATGAAAGATCGGATTCCTCATTAAAAAAAAAAGTTAATTTATTCCTGTTATTTAAACAGCTTGAATTTAGTCAAAAAACAACAACATTGCTCTCAAACAGATGGAATCTAAGGTCTGTTGAATGACAGTTTTCATCTGAGTTATTACAGTGGACATAGAACCCATTTTTTGGTTACAAAAGGTGAGTTGACCACATGAACTGGGAGATCGCACATGTCTTAACTGCTTAAGGGGCATAGGATTATTTTTTTTTTCACAGAATGCCATTCACAAATCCAGCAAGATCATAAAAATAGTTGGCAGTCAGTGAGGTGAAGAGAAAATCTTAAGGCCAATGAGGTAACAGGATGATGTTGTAAGGTCACTGGGGAAACACGACTCTGGGCTACAGGGTCAACCCAAAGGGAGCTGCCGAGACACCACAGGCAGCACCGCAGCATCAGAAAAAGATTCTTTAGTCGTTCAAATGTTCACATGGAGATAGCTGCGTTTTGAAGGTACAAAACTCAGCATTGAAGTTCAGGTCCAATAACAGAGTTCGGGTGGCACAAGTTCTTACCAATCTGACCAAATTCCAACATGTCCTCTACCAAAGTGATCCCACTAATGTAACAAACACTACAGGGTATTTTCCTGACATTTCCACCAAAAATCTGTGTGTTTATAAAAACACAGAGGAGTATTTATTTTCTTGACAATTCTGCAGAGAGCATTCTATTCTGTGACTCTCACTCAACAGCCATCCATTTGTATGCCACGGGGTTTATTTATACATTGCAAACCTTCATCAAGGCTAATTTGATGGGGGTAAAGAAAACGGAGGGAAAAATAAAAGTACACAAAAATTCTTATGAAAACGCAGCTGCTGCAAGGGGCGGATTCTGTCTAAATAAAAAGAGAAGTATGTTGGAATAATATACAATACTGCCGAGGGGTCACCAGGAAGGTCATCCCCATAAATATACAGCAAATTCGTCGGCCACACACACACACACACACACACACACACACACACACACACTGGGGTGGGACACGGCAAAATACAATCTTCTGACTGTTTCAGAATTCCCTTTGTTCATACCAGTGAAGCCACGTAACACCTCAGCACTAGCATCAATAATAAATTAATTTACAAATGACAAAGAACATAAATGTCAACGTTTCTGAAGCGATCGTTGGAACTTGAATCACGATGGTTTGCAGACCATTTACTATTTTGATAAACTTTCATGTTTAAGAAATAGCAGCTGGAATTTCAGACCCGTCATAATAGAATGAGGAAGCTCAATATTTACATTTTAACCCTGTGTTTTACCATGATTACAGGGGGGGGGGAAATTGACTCCATTAAGCTGACCTCTCCACCCTTTCATGTCTGGAAGGAAGTCATTATAGTTCTTTATACAGCTGACGAGGCAAGGTCAATAATAGAGGGGTGGACCAAACAATTTCTATGTGCAGACATACCTGCTTCAAGCTGCCAGTGCAGACCAGGACACTCTGAAATGCAGGATTGTAAACTGAGGAGGCTGCATTAATAAAGTTAAGATCAATTCTGCATGGCTGTGTTCACATTACACAGGCCTCTGTTGTCCTGGACTATTTGTCTCATAAAGCTATCTCAGTTTAAGTACGAGTTACAAGGGAGGAGGTCTGAGGCCACAGTCAGGAGGGGATGGATCAGGGGGGACTTTCTGCGTGAGTGACAGTGGAAAACAGCACATCAATCAGAGTGAGGGTGGTCAGCTGAGGAGGGATGCTGGCAGTGTATGCTTCAGTGAAGAGGACCACCCAAAACAGACAGTGTACGCAGGCCTTTCGCCATGAAGCACAGACCTAAACTACAAGCTTCACACTGATGCACTCTCCAAATAATGATGAGACACAGCTCTCTGACAAATAAGCTGACACTAAGGAATGTGTGAGCAACCATGTAAACTAACTGTTTAATACACATAATGTATGAAGCCCGGATCACAGGAGATAAAAAGAAAGAAGGAACCTCTCAGGAAAGCCTGACCAATTTACGAATGGAATTTCAATTAGCCTATAGGGACAAAGTTTGGCGGGACTAACAACATCAGTGACTACAAACTAGTTTCTTTTCTGGATGGATATCCGCATTAAGAAATGAAGACAGTCAGAACAAAACCGCTAAAAAAGCTCTTTCCCAAGATTGCAGATACCCTCAAACTGTACACAGAACAGGCGTCTGTAATAAAATATATAAGCATACCTGCTCATTTTGCTCCAGACATCTTGATGTGTGTAATAAGTTATGTGTGGTCTGTTAGAGGCCGTTCTTGTTTGTCTGGTTATTAGCCCTTTGGGTTCACTGAAGGGGAACACTTTGTGGTTACATGGCAGTGCAATTACACCTCTCCACTCCATTTGTTTACATCCTTGCTTTGATAATAACCAGTGTTGAACTGGGCATTTCACTGGGTTTAAAACACAGGGGAACCATGGGGGGGGGGGGTATTTCAACAATACATGTCTGATAGAACCTGATGGTGTGGTTTAATGTGACTCATAAAAATGAGATGGAGAGAACGTGGATTATACTGCCCTCTAGTGGAGACTACCGTTGTTACTACAACTGTACTTACGGGTTTAGTTCTGGGGGAGGACTCGTAGTCCCTTTTGGTCTCAAGTATCTTTTTCACCAGGCCACCTTGAATAACAGAAACAATGAGAAGAAAATTTTATTAAAACAAAATCTTGAACAAATGGCAGCATTATAAGTCCTGTACAGTTAACTAAAAAGACTACGCACCATGCTTGTCTTCACTGTCAAGGTTTTGTGCAGGCTCCTGTAAACGAGAAAAATGTGGATAATGTTCCCAGGTTTATGTTTACCAATAACATTTGAAGAATTCAAGGATCAAATTACTTACGACCTGCATCACAAGAGCATCAGGGGGTGGAGGGACCACATCAATAACAAACTGACCATCTTCATCCTCAGAAAGCCTCTTCCCATCCATGATAACGGGTGCTAAGGGCTTAGCACTGGACATCCTGAAAAATCAAGCAGCGGAGGACTCTTTCTTTTTGTACATAGTCTATTTTCTGTCAAAACACATGATTTGCCGTAATTAAAAATTCAATAAAATGGTCAATTAAGAAAGTAAATAATGAAAACCGGACAAAAGTGCTCAGGGATAATTTTTAAAAAAGATACGCAGAATTTTAACATTATCTGCACCCACAATACAACTTCAACTCTCTTGATCTGCATTAATTCACTTTAGCAGATGCTTGTGTATCTGAGTACAGTGTAGTGTACTCAAATTTAAGATTTAGTGGTTGAATTAAAACAATTAAAGTGCCAAGACAAATGATCAAATGCCTTAAATGTAAATAATGATTGCATTTTTTTCTTTTTTCCTCTGGTCTCAGGAGTATTTAATGGAGTAGCCTATAGATGTTGTCTCCAGAATATCTCCCTTTTACAAATTCAGTATTATCTGGATGGATGATACGGGTACTGATCTTGCTCACTTGTATTGCCAGAATGGTTGACAAAATCCGATGATCATCATTCATAATGGTTTGGGTTGATATAACTGCCATTCCGTAGGGTCTTTGGCCTCAATATGGATCACTACCACTGCATGACTAACTTGTAAATTAAATGGTCTCTAGTTTAAACTGACATGTGAGCCATATGATTGTAATCCCAAGTAATTGTAACCATAAAGACACGATTGTCAAATTGGTGCCATGATATTAGTATATAATGAAGTCACCTCTCTGACTGGGCCAAGTCAGTGTAGCTTTCTTGTCTCCTGACTGGAGGAGGTGCTGGTCGAGCACTGCTGGGCCTCGGTATTTTCCTGTTGATGTTAAACGGTCGAAAGATATTCATGAAACCAGCTGTTAAACTTGTCATTATAAAATCAAAATGCAACACAGTCATGCAGGTTTCAAGACAAGAAATTCACAACATGAATAACATTTTTGTCTGTGTATATGTGTGGCTCCGGATTGCACTGGCATCGCGCCAAGAGTGTACCCTGTCTTATGCCCCGAGTCTGCTGGGATAGGCTCCAGCAACGCCTCGACCGGCAACAGCGGATGAAGCGGGTACTGAAGATAAACGAATGAATGAACTGCTAAAAAAAAGTACAGCTATTATAGGTGCTGCTAGTATTGCTAATATTTCTTCTCTAATGTGAAAAAACAGTAGGTGTTCCAAGAAGTATTGTCGGATTAGAAGCCTGCAGTGTGACAACAGAGTCCATAAAACAAGTGGTTTAGTGTTGATTTTACTAACCTGGGGGCCACATCTGAGACTGAAGCAATTCCATTTTCATGGGACTCAGGTTTCTGGTCTAACTGGACATCTCCATCTATAACAGGATAAAAATGAATTGTAAATAACAGATGATAAATTGGGTGAAATGACGCAAACTTGATTATTATTTTTTCATGTTTTTTTAAACCGATGTATAATTGAGAACGACTTAACTCGAGAAGAAATGCACTTGTTTTTATGTTGTCAGGTTGTCCCTCTGAGGGACAGCCTGACAGGAAGCACATCCAAGCCTTATTTAAGTAAGTGTGGTGGAATTCCTCAGTGGCTCAAATCTTGGTTTAGCCTCTACACCCCAAAGGATAAAATTAATTCAGGAGAGGTAGAGATGTAAATTTTACATTATGGTACTAAGGTATTTTATTTTATTTTATTATGTGCTGTTTTAATGGCCTATTATCGTTTGTAGTAAGTCTTAGAGAACTACTTCTGCATTTAGAGTAATAATGGCATTTAAATGACCTTCAAGTAACGATTATAGATTGGAATTTAACAAATACTGTAACGACTTATGGACAATTCAACTTACGAACAACCTCTCGAAACTAATTATGTTCATAACTTGAGGACTACCAGTATTTTACAAGACTAAAGGATTACTATCCAATAGATAGTGTAACTGTTAGACTTCACACTTTCATCTGATTTGCTCAGATGCTGATAAGGACTAAGTTACTTAGTGATTGCAATCATTCTGCTGGTGAATGAATCTGGTGACCCAACACATTTTAGCAGAGACATGTATTCAATGACAATTTTCCTGTGATTATTTTTATTTAAAATTGCATAAATATAACTGTTATAATGTTTGCATGATACAATTTATTATAACATATTTATTATAACATTTTTGAGTGTTGAACTGACAAAATCTTGTTATTCTGCCTGGTACCTTAACAAAAAAACCCGCATTTCTGACATCAAACAAGAGGCGATCTAGATTTAAAAAAAAAAAAAAATCCTCTATCTTTCTCAATTATTATTCTTTTAATTTTAGATTTATTTATTTTGGATCAAGAGATCTAGCTCTCCTGTCGTGTTGATCCCATTTCCAAAAGAGTGATAATTGTGTGTTCGTGTGTGTGCGTGTGTGTGTGTCTATAGGGTATACATTTGTTTTGCATGCAAATGAAAACATTTACCTCCCTCGCTGTCAGACCCAGCTGTTGGGAGCAGAAAAAGACAAGGCATTATCGGTTTCCTTTCTAATAACATTACTGTATATCATTTTTGAAAGCATCCGATTGATTCTGCCAGCAGTGAAGAAAACTTTTCAGTGTGTTTATGAGTAAATAGAATGTAAAATGTAAAATATATCTGGATGTACTAGAAATCAATAATTAGAGTGTAGCTATTTAAGAAATCTGTATGTAGGTGATTAAAAAAATGTGTTGGATGAAGTAATGGTTACCTTGATTACCAATGTTGGGTCTCCGTCTCTGTCCTTTGGCAGATGAAGGTCGAGGTATTCTCGCTGGACCATCAGACTTTTGAAGGAGGGAAGACAAAAAAAAGAAAAGCTACCTTAAGCCTTCTCACGTATAGCATCTAATTATGATGGTCAGATATTTACCTGATTGCTTCACGCAAAAGAAAAAAGAAAGTACAACTGCAATAGCACTACATTCTAAAATTAATGTGTTAGTACTGGTGCAATTATCTTAAGTTTTAGAGGGTCAAATACCTGTTCTTCTGGTTTAGGTTCCTTGCAAGAATAAGAGGCACAACACAAAGACATGTGTTTAAACGTTTATGAGATGTATATAAAATGTATACCTTAATTTATTATATATAACACAGCAGGTCTATGATTCTAGAATCGGCTGGCTTGACTCAAGAATCTCTGGCAAACTACTGTATAAGCACAAACGAGAAGATGATAAGGTCTCAATGAGGCAACATCTTATGTGCAGCTGTTCTGCCAACAGACACAACTTACTGCTGGTGGACTTTTGCTCAGCTCCTCAGGGCCGGTTGTTTGCTGTGGTTCTTCTGATACTCTGGCCTGGATATAACCAAACATACAGAATGAGAATAATAACATTTGTTCCTAACATTATCATTTGTGTGTGATAAAGTGATGTACCTTTATAATGCCATTCTCGCTGTTCTCAGCCCCCTCTTTGTATCTCTCTGTCTGTTTGTCTTGTTCTTTATCTCTGTCCCTTCGTTTCTCCTTGTCTCTTTCTCTGTCAGGATCCCTCTCTCTCGTCCTTTCTCTGTCCCTTTTCTTCTCTTTTTCCTTTTCCCTGTCCCTATCTCTGTCGTCCTTGTCTCGCTCTCTAGCACGTCCTTCTTTATGCCTGTCTCTGTCTTTATCTCGTCTTACATCTCTGTCACGGTCTTTGGAGTGATGATCACGGTCTCGTCTCTCATCTCTGTCGTGGTCTTTGGCATGGTGATCCCGGTCTTGTCTCCTTTTTCTCTCATAATCTTTGCCTTGGTGGTCCTGAGCAGGTTTCCTGTCATTATCGTGATCGTTTGTGTGGCGGTCCTGTTCACTGCGGTGGTGCTTGGCAGTGCGGTCCTTGTCACGGTGCTCCTGTTTCTCACCATGTCTGCGACGGCTCTCTTGTTCTTTTGGCTGGTCTGGGGTCTTCTGGGCTCTGGTCGCACTGTGCTCTTTAACATTTTTCTTCTCCTGGGGTAGTTCAAAACAGTGTAAGGCTAAGCTTCAACACTACTGATGGATATATATTCTGAAGCCTATCATTTGTTGATATCATAGATTTTTTTCAAATAAAATTTGAAGTTGACTAAAATAACTGATAATGTCAAAGATGTGAGTAACAGAATCCACAATTCTGAAGTGCTGTAGAACCCAACCTCTCTATCCAGACGACGTTCACCCCCCTCTCTATTTTCTTTGTCCTGGAGCCTGGAGGTGCTGGGTTTGGTCTTTGAATCTACCTTTTCTCCTGAAAGCACCCGTTTGACAGCATCATCGCTGGACATCTGCAAATCAGATTTTATTTTCTTCAACATATTGGAAAGTGGTATGATCCAAAATGGTATGGCGTGATCTCATACGGTGGATATTCTGGTGGATCTAATAGAATTTGACGAGTGAGCATTGACTAGACATGTTGCCTATATCATGCTATAAAACACAAACAACTATCCCACAGGCATAAGCACACTTGTTGAAACTACATCTCCAGGGTTCAATTAAGATATTTCAAAGTTCTCCCTGAGGTATCAAGACAGGAAAGAAGTACATATAGGTTATTTTCCTTTCAGTCGTGTCATAACTATTTTTTTATCTGGTGTAGAAAGAAAATCAATAAAAAACTGTATTTTGGAGTTCTGGAAGTTCAAATTTCCTAAGCGGTTTTATGTGTTGAGCACATACAGCACAAACCTTATTGAGGCAGCACTTGGCTATGGCCTGCAGCAGCTCATTGGTTTTCTCGGGCTCATGGCCGGCAACTATGTGTCCTGGCTTGGCTGCCAGGGGCTCACCACTCACTAGAATCACAACATCTAATGCCTTCTGGAGGAAGTTCATCTTAGATTCCTTATCCTGAAGAGAACACACATGAGAGATCAGACAGTGTGTGACTGTGAAAGCAACATACTCTAGAGAAAGTCATCATCCATGTCATTTCAAAATAATTAAACCCTTGAGACATATATATCCTTGTTGAATTCATCATAAGTTACTCATCATATGCGATAGCTTTTAGATATGAGGATTTCAGCTTGTGTTTGAACTGCAATCCAATTTTTTACAGACATAAAGACTTTAATCTCATTCAGCAAAAGACTATAAACTTGACATGGACTCTGTATTCGTGACTCATTGATTGTTTTTATGGAATTGTTTTAGTGAATTAAAATAAAAAAGATGTCTTAAAAGCAAAAGTGGAATGTGAGCATCTCACTTATTGCATTATCATTAGACCTGTGAGGCAGGTGGTGTACCAACAATGACCTGATAGCTACTAGGAAGAAAACAGTCCAACTTGTTTCAGGCTGACGCACATTGTCTGTCTTTATCAGAACAAACTATAACCAATCCAGTCACAGACAGCATCATCCCGCGACAACCCTGAATTCAAAAGTTTACTCTGACCTTTCATAGATCAAATCACTAGCTTTGATCTATGGTCTTACTCATACTGGCCTTCTCCCTCATCTTTCTTATTTATCCTGAGTGTACAAAAGTTTTGAAATTTGACCTTCATCTAGTTTACTCAAGGTCAGGGTCATCATCTCATTTTCAACCCCTTTGCCACCCGAGTAATTTGCTTTTTGTTTAATCTTTGGAACTGCAACGGTTGCGAAGATATTTGGTGGACAAAATAACGAACGGAGGAACACACAAACACTGACAAAAACATACATCACCGCTTTGAAACAGGATGTAACAAACCCACTTTGTGTCCTTCTGTAATCCTTGATTCATTTTAATTTCTAATGATCTAGTTGGCTCCTCTACAAAAGGACGACGACAGAAGTTCATTCACTTATTCATTCATTTTCATATCCACTTCTTCCGCTCATGCGGGTCACAGAGGTTGCTGGAACCTATCCCAGCGGACTTACAGGCGAGAGGTGGGGGACACTCCGGGCGCGACGCGGGTGGACAAGGAAAGAACGAATGATGACAGAAGTTGAAGAATAAATTAAAGCTGAAGGAGTGTTGTAAGGGTCCTCACACCCAGACACATTCAGATATACTCCTCTCCAAGGTTCATGCAGGTGTCAGCCTAAACTGACTATAGCAATAAAATTTAATGCAAGTCATTAAATAACTAATATTGACAAGTAACTAATATTGATAAATTCGTAATACAACAATGAATGAAACACAAGTAATATTCAAATAACAGACAACGTTCCCGCTGTTGTCAAAATTATTTTCAAAGCCTAACATTTTCCAACAGACTGCTGAACTGGGGTCAGCTCTGAAACAGCAGGTTCAAGTTTTGACACTTGGCTGGCCCTCTTAATTATGTCTTGCCAGGTCGTCTCTCTCACTGTGTCATCAAGGTGACATGTAGGGTTACCCTGACACAACCACTGACTGTTCCATAACATTCATATCCAACATTTAACCAGGCCAAATAAGTGTGAGGGGGTAGCAAGATGAGCCTTATGGTGCAGGTGGCCCAAGAGTGCAGGTAGTCCTCAACTTACGAACATTGGACTTACGAATATTTGGAAACGCCCTGCTGCACGGTGGCGCAGTGGGTAGCGCTGTTGCCGCACAGCAAGGCAGATCTTGGTTCATTTCACGCTCTGTGAGGAGTCTGCATGTTCTCCCCGTGTCTGCGTGGGTTTTCTCCAGGTTCTCAGGCTTCCTCCCACCTCCAAAAACATGCACTTCAGGTATTGAGCATTCCAAATCGATGGTAGGTGTGATCAAGTATGTGTGTACATGTTAGTCTGTATCTCTGTGTGATTCCGCAGTGCGCTGGTGTCGCGCCTAGAGTTTCCCCTGCCTTATGGTCTCAGTCAGCTCAGTCAGTCCCCGCGACGGCCGATAAAGCGGTGAAAGACAATGGATGGATGAATGAATGGATGGACAAACAAACACCAGCCGACATATACGGCTATTGTCCTGCAGTTCCCCTTTCGGCCACAACCCCTGCCGAGCAGCAGTGCTGCGTTCACGCATGTCCAACCCTAGTCTCCCCCTCTTATTGTTATTTGTTGTTTCTGTCAGCATTCAGTGCTTCACGCTTTGTACCATTTTTACTATTTATCATGGATGATAAAGCAAAGGCTACTGAAGATAGTGGCAGACTTGTTATCAGACTTGTCTGATAACAAGTCCCTCCTCTTCCTCTTCTCTAACGGTTAGCTATATGCTACACGCTACAGTACTGTACAGTTCGTATTTAGAGTAGAACTGGCATTTATAAGACCTCAAATGGCGATTAGAGATTGGAATTTAATAAACTTATGAACAACCTGTTGGAACCAACTGTGTTCCTATGTTGAGGACTACCTGTACTCACAAAGACAAAAATGTTCTGCAGTTAGACAGAGGGTGGTCAACTTACCTTGACATTATCGGCCTTTAATTCACTTTCGCTGTACAGACCTTTCATAAAGCCCGTTGTTCGTATGACCTGAAGATGGCAAGAGACATTTTACAATATCAACATGTTTTTACCAAAAGCATAAGCTTTGAAATGAAGATTGTTCTGTAGCCCATCTCTGTAGTCAAACACAACTCATTTATCAGGGGAAAGGAGTCCCCCATGCATCCCTGTTTGAAATATCCATGTGATTTTTAGTTAAACTTTAGTTACCGGTGTCGTTACTGTAACAGAATGACTTTAGTTACCGGTGTCGTTACTGTCATAGAATGACTTTAGTTACCGGCGTCGTTACTGTAACAGAATGACTTTAGTTACCGGCGTCGTTACTGTAACAGGATGACTTTAGTTACCGGTGTCGTTACTGTCATAGAATGACTTTAGTTACCGGTGTCGTTACTGTAACAGAATGACTTTAGTTACCGGTGTCGTTACTGTAACAGAATGACTTTAGTTACCGGTGTCGTTACTGTAACAGGATGACTTTAGTTACCGGTGTCGTTACTGTAACAGGATGACTGTAGTTACCGGTGTCGTTACTGTAACAGAATGACTGTAGTTACCGGTGTCGTTAATGTAACAGAATGACTGTAGTTACCGGTGTCGTTACTGTAACAGGATGACTGTAGTTACCGGTGTCGTTACTGTAACAGAATGACTGTAGTTACCGGTGTCGTTACTGTAACAGAATGACTTTAGTTACCGGTGTCGTTACTGTAACAGAATGACTTTAGTTACCGGTGTCGTTACTGTAACAGGATGACTGTAGTTACCGGTGTCGTTACTGTAACAGAATGACTGTAGTTACCGGTGTCGTTACTGTCACAGGATGACTTTAGTTACCGGTGTCGTTACTGTAACAGAATGACTTTAGTTACCGGTGTCGTTACTGTAACAGGATGACTTTAGTTACCGGTGTCGTTACTGTCACAGAATGACTGTAGTTACCGGTGTCGTTACTGTAACAGAATGACTGTAGTTACCGGTGTCGTTACTGTAACAATGACTGTAGTTACCGGTGTCGTTACTGTAACAGGATGACTTTAGTTACCGGTGTCGTTACTGTAACAGGATGACTTTAGTTACCGGTGTCGTTACTGTCACAGAATGACTGTAGTTACCGGTGTCGTTACTGTAACAGGATGACTTTAGTTACCGGTGTCGTTACTGTAACAATGACTGTAGTTACCGGTGTCGTTACTGTAACAATGACTTTAGTTACCGGTGTCGTTACTGTCACAGAATGACTGTAGTTACCGGTGTCGTTACTGTAACAATGACTGTAGTTACCGGTGTCGTTACTGTAACAATGACTGTAGTTACCAGTGTCGTTACTGTAACAATGACTGTAGTTACCGGTGTCGTTACTGTAACAGGATGACTTTAGTTACCGGTGTCGTTACTGTAACAATGACTGTAGTTACCGGTGTCGTTACTGTAACAATGACTGTAGTTACCGGTGTCGTTACTGTAACAATGACTGTAGTTACCGGTGTCGTTACTGTAACAGGATGACTGTAGTTACCGGTGTCGTTACTGTAACAGGATGACTGTAGTTACCGGTGTCGTTACTGTCACAGGCAGTGCCGACTGGTTTGTTGGTCTGTGCTTTGGCTCAGGTGGTGCCTGGCAACAACGAGACGCTATGTGGCTAACTGGCTAAGCTAACTAATGCTAGCCTAAAGCTGAGTTGCTACAGAACATCAGCATCTTTGTTCGGTGACTGACAGCATTTCAGCACTTGAACATCTGTGATCAGCACTGACCGGTGGGACGTGAACGCTGGACAATGTAGTTCACTGGTTAGCTTAGCTCACGCTAACGCTGGTAGCTCGTCTATGCTTTTAAAAGCGACATAATTAGAAAAACCGCCTCTTCAGCCACCACCATACTAACGTAACAAGCACCACGCATGTTAGCGTCACCACACTGGTCTCACCTCGGTGAAAATGTCATGGAGGAACCGAAACGGTGGTCTGCCCAACAATTTCTGAGTCAGGAGCGGCTTCTTAATGATCTTGCCCAGCGTGTCCTGAGTCTTCTCTACGGCCGTGTTGCTCATTTTAACAGATTTAATGTCTCCTCTGTCTCTCAAGCTGCTGTGAAATCTAATTTTGGCGTTGTTCTCCACAAAATTTTAAACCTGACGTCGTTTATATAACCACACCGAGTGGCTTTGAAATCAGGTTACTATAGGAACTGCGTCATGACGTCACCATTATGTCGTTCTTCTTCTTCTTCTGTTTTCTTGTTCTTCTTCTTCTTCTTCTTTGCAAACAACTTTATAGCGCTTTACCGCCCCCCTCTGGATGGAGGCGGCGCACATCAGAATGAACGTTAAATAAAATATTAAGTTCAAAAATAGCAAGAAGTGGACCTTTCCCATAAATTCCCATAATCTAGCTAATGCATATAATATACAGTGTTTTTTTGTCAACAACTGTGAGTAACGTCTTTCATGAGTTGAGCGGTCCTGAAACCGCTGGGACAAGGCACCAAGTGAGGCACGCAGTTCTCCGGCCTTATGTTAGGGGGCGCTGGTGATCCCTGGGATTCGGCCGAGGATTCCTGTTCGTCGGCCGTAGAAGAAGTGACTGTAAACTACAATCTACAGTATATTGATGATGCCTCTCAGAGCAGGTTTAAGGATTTATGTTTTAAAAACCCAAATGTGTTTTTTAGTGGACCCAAGGCTAATGACACACAGCTGCAGTCAAAAAGGGAATGTCTTCCAACCATGTGTCAAAAATGGGTAAACTTCAAAATGTATTACTTACCAGTAGGATCTCATGTACAGTAATTTACAATTGATTCAAACTTATTACTTATGTGTCATGTCATCTAGTATTTCTTTATTACTTCTCATTTTGTACATAACTGATTAACCATTGCTATTTTTTCTCCTCAATCCATGAGAAACTAATGAACCACACTAATATCAAACATCTGCCCCCTAACTTTCGCGTAGATTTCAAGAATAAAACATGAACACTTTAATGTCATCAAAACATTTATTTTCATGACTTTGATGAAATATGGGGCAGGAGTCAGACCTCCTGTGGTTTACATGCCACCACATAGAAATATGTCTGAATCACCTCCACCTCTGTCTCCATAGATGTCACCCCCATCACGGACATCAGCCTGCGTACAGAAGCACAGCAGACAGAGTATTATTTGTCCAGTTTGAGATCTGTGTGTGTATATATAAGTAGATTTACCTTTGAGCAATGTCCTGGGAGAGTTTGGTGGCTTTTTGTGGGTCATCTCTCAGCAGAGCCTGGTAGTCTCCACAAGTTTCCTCTAACCCAATGTAGTTGGATAGAGTCATGGTTCTTTTCACGAGAACTTTCTCATGCCTGTAAGAGGTGGATAGAAACAAACTTTTCAGAACTGAACTTACTGGATGAGGGAAATTTACTTTTTTTCATTTTTTTCAGTCGTCACAGCTTTCTGAGTTCTGAAGGGTTTTACACAGACAAACAGGAGATAGAGAGATCAAGGCTTTAGACCCAGGCACCACAGTTGCTCCTGACACTGACTGAAGCACCCAAAAGTTGATGGGAAATGTCTGACTGACATCTGATCAAAAGCTTGATTCATTTTGATACGGACTCAACAATGACATACTTTCCAAAAATCTTCATATTTGTTGTAAAGAGTTTGAATTTTTGTGTGTTGATTGGTTGTTCATTATCAAAAGCCTTTCTGTTGACTAATGGCTGATGATGACAATAAAAATCTCTATTTCCAAAAAGTTTGGATGATACGGAACAGGATATCTTCTTCTCCTTTTGGCTTTTCCCTTCAGGGGTCGCCACAGCGAATCAGCTGCCTCCATCTAACCCTGACAACCTACACAGACATCTAACCCTGTCTTCTGCATCCTCTTCTCTCACACCAACTACCTTCATGTCCTCTTTCACTACATCCATAAACCTCCTCTTTGGTCTTCCTCTAGGCCTCCTGCCTGGCAGTTCAAAACTCAATATCCTTCTACCAATATATTCACTATCTCTCCTCTGGACATGTCCAAACCATCTCAGTCTGGCCTCTCTGACTTTATCTCCAAAAACTCTAACATGTGCTGTCCCTCTGATGTACTCATTCCTGATCCTATCCTTCCTGGTCACTCCCAGAGAGAACCTCAGCATCTTCATCTCTGCTACCTCCAGCTCTGTCTCCTGTCTTTTCCTCAGTGACACTGTCTCTAGACCAAACAACATCGCTGGTCTCACCACAGTTTTGTACACCTTTCCTTTCATTTTAGCTGAAACTCTTCTATCACACATCACACCTGACACTTTTCTCCACCCGTTCCATCCTGCCTGTACACGCTTCTTCACCTCTTTTCCACACTCTCCATTGCTCTGGACTGTTGACCCCAACTACGAATGTCAATGTGATGGGTAGCTTGCCTTTCATGTGGCCCTATGATAAACCTTTTCAGGCTGAATGAATGAATGAATGAATGAATGAATGAATGAATGAATGAATGAGAGGAACAGATCTGCTAATCAGATTCTTGTAAATACAGCAGCAAACTGAGATGATGATGATGATGATGATGATGATGATGATGATGATGATGATGATGATGATAATGTTAAGAAAGGCATCACAAACATGTAGGGAAACACCAAAGAAGCCAAAATAAAAGTGTGATCACATCTCTCCGTTCTCGTGCACTTACAGGTATTTTTTTACCGCTGCTTTTATGTCTTTGCATGTCCTGGACTTATTGTCACAATATCCTGTCCTGTTGCCATTTTTGTTTTTGCCATTTCACTGTCACAAAATACTAGCAACAAGAATAGTCACTCACCACTCCTTGACAGGGTATGGGATGGAATCATAGGCATTTTTGTATGACTTCTTGTGGTCTAGCCCGACGTGAGGATGTCGGTGAGACTGAAAGCCATCAGTAAACTGATAAAAAAACAAAAAACAGAGGAAGTCAGAACCGTGTTTTATTTTTATCCCTGAATTAATGTAATGATAAATAGCTATGAGCTTGTACTCTTCCAAAGTTTATCTTAGCAGTGTGTGCTGTTTAACTGTGGGGTTAGTTTATGTATTCTGTAAATTTAACACTTTAATAATTTTGTTAATGATTGGGGGTACGCAGGAATTTTACTTTTTTTGTCTGCATGTATTCTCATGGTTTAACGCCATAAAAAGGGGTAAACTTTTTCTGAGATCAATGCTCATTTTTGTCTAGCAGAAAAATCTTTTTTTAAATATATTTTATGTGACCTAAGTTGTCAGTCTTTATTAGAATTCCCTATTGTGAGCCAGAGAGGGAAGTGCTGCACTTCCATGTGCTAATAGGGAAACCAGACAGAGAGAAAACAAAGAGGGCAGTGGAAAGACAGGCATTGCTGTTAGAGTGGAAGAGATTTGAGCTGTTTCATTATTTCTGACAACTTACACCTTAATACCTAATGTTATAAAATAGTATAGAATAGGCCACCAGAGGAAAACAGTGCAGAGGGAAGACAGAGGACATGAGATTGTGATGTCTGAAGAGAGACTCGTCACATTCTAACGGGACCCAAAGATTCTCAACAACTGGACTTGACACAAGCTGGTAAGCCCTGAACCAACATGAATGTGTGATGGAAACCAACGGCCAGAGTCTACCACAACCCAGCAGGGCCAGGCTAGCAGAGTGCCCCCCAACCTCGGGCAGCCAGGGGCATCCAGAAGCCATCACCTGAAGATCCACTGGGGGCGCCGAGAACCACGTAGAGCCAGGGACCAAGAGGAGGCAGCAGCTGCCACCAGCATGGCGCTGGACAAGCCCAGGGTGCACGGGGTAGGGAGACCCACCCACCACACCCGCCCCCAACGCCCCCCTCCCCATCCAATTTTAGTTTTGACATTGAAGTGTGGTATGCACAAAAAATTTCGTCCATGCCTCAAGTCAGTACAGAAAGTTGTTTATGCTTGTCCATCTTTAGTGTGGGTAGCCCCTGGCAAAACTGCTGCTCTCTTCAATATTGCACAACATGATAGGAAATGCAAACCAATACACCAAGGAAAGGGACTCTGACACTCCATACAATCACTTTTGATGGATGTAGTGACAGGTGTTGTGGGGGTTTTTTTTAGCTCAAAGTTCACTTACACAACAGAAAAACTTGGTTTTCCATACATAAGCCATATCTGTCTCTGCACTTTTTGCTAAGAGTAAAGATTCATGTAAACACCTCTTTGCTGATTTGGCTCAGAGTGTGTGAGCAACAGTTAGGGTAGTTGAGGTCCAGGGCGTAGTGGTAGCAGAGCAGCACCAAGCAGCCTCGAGGCTTCAGGACCCTGTGGACCTCCTGGAGGAAGCGTTGTTGGTCGAACCAGTGGAAGGCAGACATAGACGTTACCAAGTCCACTGAGCTGTCAGCAAACGGCAGCTCCTCAGCCACGGACTGTCTAAACATCAAAGAGCAGCAACAAAATCACACTTTTGACTACGACTGAGGGCCGCAAATAATAATTAGAATGTTTTCAGGAACAACACTCAGGAACAACATTCACATCTCAAATTTTCTGCATTAAATTTCAGAGGGATTGAATGATTAGCCCAGTTTCTGCACTCAATGTAACACTTGTGAGCTGATCCTTTTTGTTTGTTTCACAGGTGGTTCAAATGTACTGGTAAGAGGTAATGTAAGGCGATGGGGCGGCAGTGGCTCGGAGGTAAAGCATGCGGTAGAGCGGGTTGTCCTATGATTCAAGATCGGCGGCTTGATACCCGCTCCCGCCCCAAAAAAACCAAAAACACATGGAGGTGAGCTGACATTGGGAGGTGACAGCTCACCTCCGGAGCACTGCCGAGGCGCCCTTAAGTGAGGCGCCGTCCCCCTTACAAGTTTCTCATTTGGGCACATCATGAAGGAGCTGCCCGCCACTCTACTGTACCTCCTCTGCATGTGTACAGACCCCCTGTGTGTGTGTTTGTGTGTTCAGGGCCTGTACACACATATATATGCGTGATTTAAAAACTAACTAGAGTGTGCCACTTATTTCCCTGTGGGAATCATAATCAGTATATAAAATTTAAAATAAAAAAAAAGAAGCCCAAAAGTGTACTTTAAGAAATTCTCATTGTTTCATGCTGTTGTTTCATTTTCCCTAAGAGGCAGTTTCTTTCAAGATTTCACTATTCTAAACAATAATGGAGTCAAGATTCATTCTCAACTCACTGTTCAGTAAATTATGAGTTGGAAACCTGCTTTTGGCAAGACAGTAGCTTACTAGATAAAAACATGTGACCTTAAATAAATTATTTTTTTCATGTTCTATCAATGTGGATTAATTCAGTTTTGATGAATCTCAAAGCCTTTCAGGACACACTTTGACATTGAATATAAGACACAAACAATTTTAAAATTCACTGTAACAGAGGAAAAAAATTTTTTTTTCATTCTGTTTAGTTCTACAGTAATAAATACTTACCTAAAATCAATGTTTGGCTCCTTGGATCGCTGAAAAGCCACTTCTATCTGGGCAGGACTAACATCTAACCCCACCACAGAGGCAAAATGTTTGGCCAGGAGTGCTGTGCCTCGTCCTGGACCACATCCCACATCCACTGCCAGCTCATACGGACCACCTTTCTGCAGGTTTACATTATATGACATTAAAATGAATGATTATTATTATTGTAGTAAATTATTATTTAATAAATAAATACTCTCTGCTCACCTGTTTCTCCATAAACTCAAGCAGCTGCTGGATTAGATGATCTGATGGAGGGAATCTGTACTTCCAATAGGAAGAAGCCTGCTCTTTACCTTCAAACTGACGGTAAGCCATCGTTCACTGATGTCTGTCTCTCAGCAACTGACTTCAGTCTTGCTTTTTCTGGGATGTCTTGGGACAGTGGTATGTCTTGAAAATGAGAGGCGGCTCGTCTTGATCTGCTCATAAGCATGTTTGACTGGTTTTAAAGAGACAGCTGCACATCCTTTTGGTCTATCTGGCAATTTTTAAAAACTTTTTATTACAGGCATAATTGGTGCACCACTGATATTTCTTCTTTTGTCACAAGAAACTGTCTTTGAATCATTGATTTAATTTTGCTGAGGTAGAGAATGAAGTTAATAATTTCCATGAGCAGTTACACTAAACGTACAGTTGCGTCAGACTCGCTGAAGCAAAGTTCAGCCAATGAGCCTTTTTATACAAACACAAAGTGCATTTATCAGATACAACAGATACTATGGCGGGAAAAGAACAGAACCAAACTATCCATGACCTCTGACCTTGTAAACCAGGCACAGTCCTCCCGTGTGACTATGATTTATGTAAGTAACATCTGACATGTACATACTTGTGTGCATGTACTGTATGTACATGTGTAAAATGTGGGCCCTGGTGTCCACCGCTGACTGTACAGTTTGCTGTTTTACCACCTTTCATTAAATAACAGAAGACATACAGGCAGAGCAAATGTACAGAAATTCATTCACTCATTCATTTTCAATGCCCACGTCTTCCGCTGTTTCTGGTCGTGGAGTGCTGGAGCCTGTCCCAGCTGACTGGGGGTGTGAGGAAAGGGACACTCCGTGCGCAAAGCCGGTGCACCGTTGAGCCACATGTAGACGGACGATGATGCATATGTAATACTTACTGTATGAATTGAGCCCTACCTGCCTGGCATCTTTCTTCTTATATGTTTGAAACATTGACCTGGATTTGATTAAACCAACCAGGACCCATCAAACCGATCAATTCACCTGAATTGCATGTTTCTGGAATTAGGAGAAAGATGAAGAACTAGGAGAGAACCCACGTGTACAACCCCCCCATCGAAAGGACTTGAACCCAGAACCGTCTCGCTGCAGAATTAATTATTAACATATTACACACAGAGATATGATGTGATGTAACGTTGTTCACTGACAATAAACTGTTGGGACGTCGTTGCAAAGGTAGAATAGTATTGATCTACAATTTGATAACAAATATTGTAGTCACAGTAGTAAAGTAACTGCTTTCTAAATATTGTGATTATAATTATTGTCACAAATGACACACAGCACCAGTCAAACTAGTCCTAACGGACACACTGGGAACCTGCAGCCAAATATTTGACAAGTCTATGCTTGTGAATGTGTGAAGTGTGTGTGAAATTGGGGTAAATTTTGTGTAGAATGTGTGCAAAATGTGGGTCCACTGACCACACAGATGGTCTGACTTTCTTCTTTCAGAAACCAATTCAAATGATACAAAATTCTACCAGCGGCTCAGCTAACAATATACTCAAATAAAAATGGGTATGGATTATTTTGAGTAGTGTAAATCATTTTTTGAACTTAAAACATCTTTGTAAAAATATAAGTAAGATGATACTGAACCCTGACACAGACATAGTATTCATTAATTTGGACATACAGTACAGTGCCTTACAGAAGTATTGGCCCCCCAAAAAACTTTTTGACATTTTGCCACATTTCAGGCTTCAAACTTAAAGATAGCAAACTGAAAATATTTTTTAAGACTCATCAACATGTGAGACACAATCGTGAAGTGGAACCAAATACATTCAACATTTTATATATTGTGCTTACAAATAAAAAAAAACTGAAAAGTAGGATGCGCAAAAGTATTGGCCCCCTGTTCTCTCGAGTCAAGAAGTTTCCTAATGAATTCTGAATGATCCAATGTTGACCAAATGACAACAATGACAAACAGAGTGCACCTGTGTGTCATTTGGTCTCACATTCACACATCCTTTCAGTTCTTTATTTGTAAACACAATATATAAAATGTTGACTAAACTTGGTATTTTCAGTTTGTTATCTTTAAGTTTGAAGCCTGAAATGTAGCAAAATGTCAAAAAGGCTTGGGGGGGGGGGCAATAATTTAGCAAGGCACTGTAGTTAAACTGTGGTTGTGTCCAGAATTAAACATCTTCCACTCGTCCAGCTGAGCTTTAACTTACAGTAACACCAATATGCCTTTAAGGCTGGATGGAGCTTATGTCAATTTGGTCTAGTATTTTCAGTGTTTTAAACTTTGCCTCTTGACCTGGGCGATGTTGCTAAAGTTTTGGGTTTTTTTTGTTCTCATATAGAAGTGAGGTCTAAATCCGACCCACCTCCCTATAAAGGTGACTGAGGCTGTCACCACTGTTCTGGTAATAAAGACTGGACTTAACACCAATAAAATCAAATTAAGATCATGCAACCCCGGGGCTTTAAAACTCAAATTGCCTCAGCCAGGAACCTTGAACGATCAAACTCTGAAAAGTGGACTGAGCCACCTGCAAAAGGAAGATACTTTAGCTGTCCTTTCTGTAGCCATAAAGATTCACAAATGAAGAGCTGAAAGTATCAAACGCATTGAATGAAACTGTCTCATGTTGACATATACAGTATATATACAGTATACACACATATATATATACTGTATATATATATATATATATATATATATATATATATATATATATATATATATATATATATATATATATATATAAAGTCATCCTGTGAAGGTGCATTTAGAGCAGTGTGTGCTGTCGACAGCTCAGATACAGTTCGGCCAGTGATCATTTATACATAAACAGATTGTCTTCTAATTACTGCCCAAGCAGCTATTGTTTTTCCACTGTTTTGTTTTTTTGCACCACTTTGCACATGCTTCTATTTTTTAATGTTTTTTTTTTGCACTTGTGTAATTGCAATTGTCATCAACTTTAATTGTTCAGCAGTTTCCCAGCATCACCTCTAAGTATCGCCAAAGGATCAACAGCTGTAGAAACGTGCATATAACAGCAATGAAGTTGCTAAATGAATAGACTATTCATTATAGGCAAATCAAACACCACACCTTCAACAGGAAGAAAAAAAAAAGATAAACATTTACTTTTTAAAATGAAATTAAACATACTTCTACTTAAAGACATTATTAATAGAGGAAAATAATAGTACACTGTTTGCTTAAAAGAACTCATAAGGACACTTGTCTGTTGGAACAACAGAAAGAGAGGTGTTTGCTATACCTAAGCCCTTTATTTGTAATATGCGCTAAATAAACAAGTCAAAAAAAGAATGTAAACTGTCCTTGTTTTTTTTTCAATGAATTGTGTGTAATTGAGCTTTTCCTTTTTAAGAAAATCATCTACCGGCTGGTTTTCTGTGTAGGGAGTTGTGTCAAGGGCAGGCCGTTGTCACAATGCCTGCTGGTGGAAACTGGAAGGAATTTTCTCCACATAAATATATGTGGAGAATATAACCACACCGAGTGGCTTTGAAATCAGGTTACTATAGGAACTGCGTCATGATGTCATCATCATCCTTCTTCTTCTTCTTTTTGTTTGGCTCCCACCGCCGCTCCGAGGCGTCCCGTTCCGGCTCCGCGGTGCTGAAGCATCAGGGACGCGGAGCAGAGAGATGCTCCGAGGAGCGTGACTGAGAGTCAGGTGCAGGTAGGAGCAGTGATAACCAGTACTATCGTGAGGGAGCGGAGTGACAGTGGGACAGGTGAGGATGATGGCAGGGTGGCTGAGAGAGCAGGTGGAGTGATGGGTGAGAGTGACAGTGATGATTGTATGTTTGATAGCAGTGACCTATCTCATACTCCAGTCACTGCCAGTCAACAGACCGATTTGTACCCTGAAAGAATGTTTAAATTGTTTTTACAACAAAGTAAAGGCATGCACGTCACTGCTTTCAACACACTGTTTACCTGTTCCTTCTGAAAGTCAAGCAACTGTTGCTTGACAGTCGTATCATTCAACAGTTGATGATGCCTCTCAGAGCAGGTTTAAGGATTTATGTTTTAAAAACCCAAATGTGTTTTTTAGTGGACCCAAGGCTAATGACACACAGCTGCAGTCAAAGGAGGGAATGTCTTCCAACCATATGTCAAAAATGGGTAAACTTCAAAATGTATTACTTACCGGTAGGATCTCATGTACAGTAATTTACAATTAATTCAAACGTATTACTTATGTGTCATGTCATCTAGCATTTCTTTATTACTTCTCATTTTGTACATAACTGATCAACCATTGCTATTTTTTCCCTTTGTAATCCATGAGAAATGTGTTTAATGAAAACTAACGTAGATTTCAAGAATAAAACATGAACACGTTAATGTCATCAAAACATTTATTTTCATGACTTTGATGAAATATGGGGCAGGAGTCAGACCTCCTGTGGTTTACATGCCACCACATAGAAATATGTCTGAATCACCTCCACCTCTGGCTCCATAGATGTCACCCCCATCACGGACATCAGCCTGCGGACAGAAGCACAGCAGACAGAGTATTATTTGTCCAGTTTGAGATCTGTGTGTATATACAGTATAAGTAGATTTACCTTTGAGCAAAGTCCTGGGAGAGTTTGGTGGCTTTTTGTGGGTCATCTCTCAGCAGAGCCTGGTAGTCTCCACAAGTTTCCTCTAACCCAATGTAGTTGGATAGAGTCATGGTTCTTTTCACGGGAACTTTCTCATGCCTGTAAGAGGTGGATAGAAACACACTTTTCAGAACTGAACTTGTTACTGGATGAGGGAAATTTACTTTTTTCCATTTTTTTCAGTCGTCACAGCTTTCTGAGTTCTGAAGGGTTTTACACAGACAAACAGGAGATAGAGGGATCAAGGCTTTAGACCCAGGCACCACAGTTGCTCCTGACACTGACTGAAGCACCCAAAAGTTGATGGGAAATGTCTGACTGACACCTGATCAAAAGCTTGATTCATTTTGATACGGACTCAACAATGACATACTTTTTAAAAATCTTCATATTTAATTGAAGAGTTTGAATTTTTGTGAGTTGATTGGTAGTTCATTATCGAAAGCCCCGCTCCATTTCTCTGGACTGTCAACCCTAACTACGAATGTCAATGTGATTGGTTGTTTGTTTTTCATGTGGCCCTATGATAAACTTGTTCAGGCTGAATGAATAAGTGAGAGGAACATATCTGTTAATCAGATTCTTGTAAATACAGCAGCAAATTGAGATGATGATGATGATGATGATGATGATGATGATGATGATGATGATGATGATGATGATGATGATGATGATGATGATGATGATGATGATGATGATGATGATGATGATGACGACGATGATGATGGTGATGATGAGGATGAGGATGAGCATGATGATGATGATGATGACGATGATGATGATTATGATACTAGCAGCAAGAAAAGTCACTCACCACTCCTTAACAGGGTATGGGATGGAATCATAGGCATCTTTGTATAACTTCTTGTGGTCGGGCCCAACGTGAGTTTGGCGGTGAGACTGAAAGCCATGAGAAAACTGAAAAAAACAAAAAACACAGGAAGTCAGAACCGTGTTTTATTTTTAATCCTGAATTAATGTAATGATAAAGAGCCATGACCTTGTACTCATCCAAAGTTTATCTTAGCAGTGTGTGCTGTTCAACTGTGGGGTTAGTTTATGTATCCTGTAAATTTAACACTTTATGATTGGGGGTATGTAGAAAATTTCCCTTTTTTTTGTCTACATGTATTCTCATAGTTTAACATCATAAAAAAGGGTCAACTTTTTTTTAGATCAATGCTCATTTTTGTCTTGCAGCAAAATCCTTTTTTTATATATTTTATGTGACCATCTCTGATCCTCTCTTGGAACTAAGTTGTCAATCTTTATTAGAATTTCCCATTGTGAGCCAGAAAGGGAAGTGCTGCACTTTCGTGTGTTAATAGGGAAACCAGACGGAGAGAGAAAACACAAAAATGGTACTGGAAAGACAGACATTGCTGTTGAAGGGTTGTGTATATATCTATTACCTTATTTGAATATGACAACTAGACAAAGAGATTAGGAAGTGTCTTTAGAAGACCTCTATTCTATGATGTGTCCTGGAATGACCTGACAAAATGCCATGAAAACATGTTTTGTGAAACTGCAGTTGTAACCAGATAACAGAACCAGGACTGGTTTGAACCATTCGTCTCAAGGACACATCTGTTGAGGTCTCACTGGAAGGAGTTTTTCTTGTGGAGCTCAGTCTCACAGGAGGGAATTCCACAAGTAGTCATCTCATCTTAGACATGTCCATGAAGTAGTATAAAGGCAGAAGAATCTCTTTGTCTCGTCGCACTTAAGCTTTGATAGTTTGCTTGTAAGACTTCTGTGCCTGGAATATTCTGTAATAAAGCTTCGAATAACTTTTACTCTGTTTCCAGTCTTTCTTCGTGACCAACATTCTCACTACCCAAAATCAAACGAACGCGTGGAGGCTGCTGAAGAGGATCGCCTCCAACACTGTTAGAGTGGAAGAGATTTGAGCTGTTTCATTATTTCTCACAATTTACACCTTAATACCTAATGTTATAAAACACCAGATTAGTGGAGGTCCCGACAGTATAGAATAGACCACCAGAGGAAAACAGTGCAGAGGGAAGACAGAGGGCATGAGATTGTGATGTCTGAAGAGAGTCTCATCACATTCTGACGGGACCCAGTGGTTCTCAACAATTGGACCCGACAGAAATTGGTAAGCCCTTAACCAACATGTATGTGGGATGGAAACCAACACTCACCAGAACCCAGCAGGGCCAGGCTAGCAGAGTATCCCCAACCCCGGACAGCCAGGGGCATCCAGAAGCCATCACCTGAAGAGCCACTGGGGGCGCTGAGAACCACGTAGACCCAGGGACCAAGAGGCAGCGGCTGCCACCGGCATGGCGCCGTGGACAAGCCCAGTGTGCACCAGGTAAGGGAGGAGGAGTGAAAGAGGCCATTCACTTCAAAGTGGAGAAGCCTACTCTGAACAGGGGGGGTGGTCTGCAACATCACCTTTCTCCCATTTATAACCATGTCCTTTCAAAACTCCCAAAAAGATTGTCCCAGCAGATTGACCCAGGTGATGTGCCTCACGCTAATGACCCACATTAGCAGACAAAGGTGAAACTCACATTTCAACGACCCTCTTTGACACCCCCATCAACAGTCGTTGAGGAGCCAGATGATCGTTGGAACGTGAAGAGCACTGACCACACCCCACAGGGTTCATAATCTGGGACATGACCAGCCCCCTTCAGAACTGAAGAAGTCAATTGGATGAGAGACGAAACGTCTTCAAGAACTTTCTTAATGTCCACTGGATTGACTTAAACAGCTTTGGAATGTCCAGCTTTAGTTGGGGTAGCCTTTGGCAAAACTGCTGCTCTCTTTAATATTGCACAACATGGTGGGAAATGCAAACCGATACACAAAGGAAAAGGACTCTGACACTCCATACAATCAGTTTTGATGGATGTAGTTACAGCGTGACAGGTTTTGTGGGGTTTTCTTCAGCTCAAAGTTCACTTGCACAACAGAAAAACTTGTCTGTGAAGGTTGTCAGTCATCCAGGTCATGGTCTTTGAAATGTCTTCAAGAACTTTCTTAACCTCAGTATATTGACTGAAACAGCTTTTGGATAACAGAAAAACTTTACAGACATGAGCCATATCTGTATCTCTGTACTTGTTGCTAATAGTAAAAGCTTCATGTAAGCACCTCTTTGTTTATTTGGCTGAGAGTGTGTGAGCAGCAGTTAGGGTAATTGAGATCCAGGGGGAGGTGGTAGCAGAGCAGCACCAAGCAGCCTCGAGGCTTCAGGACCCTGTGGACCTCCTGGAGGAAGCGTTGTCGGTCAAACCAGTGGAAGGCAGACATAGATGTCACCAAGTCCACTGAGCTGTCAGAAAACGGCAGCTCCTCAGCCACGGACTGTCTAAACATCAAAGAGCAGCAACAAAATCACACTTTTGATCACGACTGATAGCCAGAAAAAATAATTAGAATTATTAGCTGAGGGCTCTAGCGGACGTCGTGGTTGTACGTGCTGAGGGAGGATGTGGAGGCCACTACTCCTCAAGGTTCATGGATTCTGTGCTGGTGTAGACAAGGCACCAGAAGAGGATTTCTTTGTGATAGGATGCTGATTCATTCCAACTTGGAGGTACCATATATGAGCTCCAACTTAAAAGTGCGCCAACAATAAAAAAAATGCTAAACTTGCTAAAGTAACTTGAACTAAAGAGTACACTCAGAAACTACATGCAGAAACTAAGATTAAGAACTAAAACTACATACATACATTTTCATTCACTGCCGCTATATCCACCGTAGTGGGTCACAGGGAGCTGGAGCCTATCCCAGCTGGCATAGGGCGTGAGGCGGGGGAGAGAACCCACGCAGACACGGGGAGAGCATGCGAACTCTGCACAGAGCAGGACTCGAAACCCAACCCGCCGTGTTGTGGGGTGACAGCGCGAACCACTGCGCATCCATGAAACTAAGACTAATTAATATAAAACCCCGGGTACTTGCATCATAATTTATCCTAGACTGTTACTTTAAACAGAGATGTCTCTTTCACCATGTGAGTATATATTTGAGTTTGAATAGGTTTAAGTCTTATATACCGGTAGTTAAATAGAGGGTATCACATTTTACGAGCTGGTGGTGAAAGGGTTACATTTTTATTGTTTAGTTCTGCGGTAATAATACTTACCTAAAATCAATGTTTGGCTCCTTGGATCGCTGCAAAGCCACTTCTATCTGGGCAGGACTAACATCTAACCCCACCACAGAGGCAAAGTGTTTGGCCAGGAGTGCTGTGCCTCGTCCTGGACCACATCCCACATCCACTGCCAGCTCATACGGACCAGCTTTCTGCAGGTTTACATTATATGACATTAAAATGAATGATTATTATTATTGTAGTAAATTTTTATGTAATAAATAAATACTCTCTGCTCACCTGTTTCTCCATAAACTCAAGCAGCTGCTGGATTAGATGATCTGATGGAGGCAATCTGTGCTTCCAATAGGAAGAAGCCTGCTCTTTACCTTCAAAGTAACGACAAGCCATCATTCACTGATGTCTGTCTCTCAGCAACTGACTTCAGTCTTGCTTTTTCTGCGATGTCTTAGGACAGTGGTATGTCTTGGAAATGAGAGGCGGCTCCTCTTCATCCGCTCATAAGCATGTTTGACTGGTTTTAAAGAGGCAGCTGCACATCCTTTTGGTCTATCTGGTTTTTAAAAAAAAAATTATTGCAGGTATAATTGGTGCACCACTGATATTTCTTCTGTTGTCACAAGAAACTGTCTTTGAATCATCAATTTCACTTTGCTGAGGTAGAGAATGAATAAATAATTTGCATGAGCTGTTACACTAAACGTATTGTTGCGTTATAGAATCACTGAAGCAAAGTTCAGCCAAAAAGCATTTTTACACATAAATAAAGTGCATTTATCTTTCTGAAGAATAGTCCATTTTCAGTTGTACCTTTAAGATACCTGAATACATGTTTCACTGCATTCCAGTTTTCCACAGTTGGTTCACGAAAGTGTTGAGAAAGTTTATTGACAACATAGTTAATGTCGGGTCTGGTACATGTGGATAAGTAAATTAAACTCCCCACTGCCTCTCTCATACTCTTTGGGTTGTTTCAACTTTTCTGCATTTTCTGTATAATCCAGTTTTGGTTCACAAGGAGTTTCTCTCAGTTTACAGTTCTGCATTCCAAACCTTTCTAATATCTTTCTCAGAAATCTCTCTTGTGACATTCTGACATGTCCATTTTTTTTGTTCGAAATCTATTCCCAAGAAATGTCTAAATTTTCCTAAGTCTTTCATTTTGAACCTCTGAGTGAGCATCCTTCTCACATCATGCATTGTCTTTTCATTGTTAGCAGCTAGAATAAGGTCATCTACCCATACTATCAGGATTAGCTTTTCATCATGCCTTTCCCTTGTATACACAAAATGATCTGCAGCATTTTGCACAAAACCATTTTCATATAAATGTGTAACACAGTGTTCCAGTTTCTGCCTGATTGCTTGAGTCCATACAAAGATTTCTTTAGGTTACAGTTTTTGGACCAGTTTTTTCACCCGTTTTTGATCGTTTTTCATAACCTTCTGGTTGCTCTATATAAATCTCCCAGTCAATGGGTGCATGTAGATACGCCATCATGACATCCATCTGATGCAAGAACAAGTTCTCCTGTACTGCTTTCTGCATGAGAATTCTGACGCTTGTCATGTCAGCTGTGGGTGAGAATGTCTCTTCATAGTCCGCTCCTCTTTTCTGGTTGTATCCTTTAGCTACAAATCTTGCCTTATATTTTTCATTTCCATCTGAGTCCATTTTAAGTGCATAGACCCATCTCCCTCCCAGAGCTTGTTTACCTGGTGGTATCTGGGTCAGATAAAATGTCTCATTTTCCTCCAGTGAAGGCATCTCATCGTCCATAGCGCTTTTCCACTGTCTTGACTTGGATGACAACATCGTCTCTTGGGTACGTTGTTGGTATGTCACATACTGCTCGATAACAGAAATCAACACAAGTATGTAATTCGTCCATTGTGTCATCTGTTCCAAAATCTTGAAGATAGGCTGGTTTGTGTTTTGTTCTTTGTGGATTTTTTCTGATCAAACTTTCAGCATTGGCTTCTGCTTGTTCAGTCCATGCTTGCTCATCTAAAGTCTCAGTGCTCTTTTCTGTAGGGTTTTCCAGTTGAGCTGTTTCTTCCTTTTTCTCTCGTATATCAAAAAGTCCATTTTCTGTTTTCATTGTCAAACCTTGCATATGACTCTACAGTCTGAGTTTCCTTTTCTCTACTTACTTTGTTGGAGAATTTCATCAACCTGTGTTTTTGAACCTTTTCTATGTCAGAATAGTATACCAGATAGGCAGGGCTATTTTTATCATAACCTACAAAAAAGCCTTGTTCACATCTGGAATCTAACTTGCCCACGTCATGTATGTATCCAAAACATGTTGATCCAAATTTTTGCATTTGTGATATTTGCAACCCCGGGGCTTTTAAACTCAACTGTTTCATGTTGACATATATATATGTGTGTATATATATATATATATATATATATATATATATATATATATATATATATGTGTGTGTGTGTGTGTGTGTGTGTGTGTGTGTGTGTGTGTGTGTGTGTGTGTGTGTGTCAACATACATATACAGTATATCGTTCACAGGATAACTTTATATATACATTATATATTCAGTTGGAGACTGAAGAAGTCTCTTGGATGAGAGACGAAACGTCTTCAAGAACTTTCTTAACGTCCAGTGGATCGACTCAACAGCTTTTGGATAAGAGTAAGAGTAAATTCCTTTTTTTAAAATTTTTTTATCTTTGATGAGAATGGACCTGACTGAATTACTGTCATTTTACAATTTTATATATAGTACCTTGTATCTCTTGTTTCAGAGAAAACTCTTTGAAACCACCCGCACTGATGTGCTTGTCTGTAGAACCATTATGTTATACTGTACCAAGCCTGGAAATAAAATTAATGGAATCATCAAAGAGGACAATTATGTCATTTTCACATTTTATTAAACAATTCTCCCCTTCCATACACACACAAGACCAAATGGAGCCATACAGGCCCAAACAACTTGTTTAACTGGGGGGCACCTTGAACCCCTAAAGGAAACACTGGTGGACTACTGGTTGAGAACCACTGCTTTACAACAAACTAAATCTCTGCTTTCAACAACTCAATGTTTACAGGAAGGACATATCCCAGTACAATATTTGTCTCCCCCAGACTGTGTGTCGTCCCCCCACCCAGTCTGTGTGTCTCTGCGGCCCTGCGTCCACCAGTCTCTGTCAGTCTACAGTACTGTAAAATGAAGTGACAAGAGGTCTCTAGGTGTGACTTTTGTCAGTTTTTCTTCGGCAAACATAATAAGCATTTGAAAGTGTACTTTTTCTTGTTTTGACTCGGCGTTGTCTTTTTTTACTTTTACAAACTTGAACATATCTTTAAGATGAAGCCATGGGTTTTCTTTCTCCGCCTCATTAAACTCTGGCTCATCGTGTTCATCAGAATCAACGGAGACTTCTTCGGCAGTCGCCACCGCGGTCTTGTTTTTTTTTTTTTTCCAGCTTTTCTTTTTTTTTTTTTTAATAAATAAATTTTATTGAAGAAAATTCAGTATAGTATACAAAAACTATTTGCAAAAAAACTATTTAAAACAATTGCAGACAGAGAACCACCGCGGTCTTGTTTTTGAGCTGATTGGGTAGGGGATGACGTATTTCCGGGTTTACGTCACTCCCAGTTGAGAACGTGTACTGTGATAGGTTTCCTTCTTTGACGAACACTGCGTGTGGCCAATTGCATTTTAGGGGGGGGGGACACACACAAAAAAACAACAACAGACAAACCTAAAAGTAACGAGTATTCATGAGCCTTCTCAGAAATTAACTCGAGTAAGAGTAAAAATATTTGCCTCGGAAATGTATTCGAGTAAGAGTAATAAGTATGAAAGAATTCTAGTATTTGAGTAGAGTAAAAACCCTCAGAATCTGTATTTAAGTACAGTACTTAAGTAAATCTTCTCAGTTTCACCACTAGGTGGCAGTAAAATACAAATATAATCACGACACTGAAACCTTGTGAATACATACCTTTTAATAGACTTTAAGGTTTGATGTGATTCAAGGAAGTTGATCATATTTGAAGCACAATATAATGTTTGACATTACAAACATCAAACACAATACTTTTGTCTCATTATTGTCACAAGATGAGCCTCTTTTTTTTTAAAGCTTGACTCACTGTATGGTCACACATGCATCCTTCTTCATTAGTAGTAATAATCAAATCTTCCTTCCACATTATTCTAAAAACACTTGCATCTTTTTTCCTCCCTCCTAACTCCAAATATATCACCTCTGAACAGCTCTACGGAATGAGGTTCACCGCAGACATGCCGGATGCATTTTCTGCGCTGTCATAACAAGATTTAATGAGCTCTTTTTAATTATTATGGCTCCACTGTGGTGCATCTCTGTGGCCTCACCTCCTGAAAGAAAACCCGTACAGACACATCAGTAGGGAAGACAGTTCTGAAAACTTGCATCAGCGTCAACAACTAACGAGATGCATCCGGAAAACACAGTTATTTTTCTTTGAATGCAGAGGGAAGTGGAAAACAGAGATCCTAAATGGGTCAGTAAGTTTTATTCCCTTCTATTATTTTCCTATAACGTCTACTGAAAGAAATGATCACCGAGAAATGATTCAATTATTCACACTGCTGTTGTTTTTCTTTTTTTTCCAGTGTCTGCAGACACTTGTGTGTTTGGTCTTCTCTCATGTTTTTCAGATTGTCTTTCAGATGGAGCCAAGATGATTGTTCAGAAACTCTTGAGACTCAAATAGTCCCCACACTCCGTTTCTCCAGAATTTGGCTGTATAGACTTACACTCCTGGGTTAATAACAAATGTGTTTGCTCCCACTCAGACTTTCCTATATCCTGGGTAGGACAATTCCCTGTCTGCCTCATTGCAGTGCTGTTTCAGTGCTCGGAGAAGGAAATTCTGCCCTCAAAGTCCTCACATATCTTCACGTTTCATGTGGAAAAGAAAGAAGAAATCTATCTCTAAATAGTCCATAGCAGTGAATGGTTGTGTCTGTATGTGTTGCCTGTGATGAGTTGTCAGCTTTCATCTGGCTTGAACCCCAAAGTCAGATGGTATAAACTTTGTCCTCAATGTGCCTGCGGTTATACAAAATTGATGGAAGTGGATATAAAAGCAACAACTTTGCTGATGTTTACCTGGAGTTACATAAGAACTGAAAATAAAAAGAAAATGAGCAGCCTTCCATCCATTCCACATCTGGATCAAGTTATTTCCCTCAGCTGGATTGGCCTTCATGCCACCCTTTAACCCTTTTAAACCTGGTTTCATAGTGTGGATCTTTTTAAATCCTCCAGAGTATCTCCTCTCATTTTTGTGTTTTTTTTTGTTAAAAAATGTTACCAGAAAAATTAATATCTACTTGTTTTTTGGGTGTGAATGTTTCAAGCAAGCCACTTGACTATGGGAGCAAACGCACGCACACACACACACGCACGCACGCACACACACTCGCACACACACACACAAACTTGTTCTTCAGTTCGACTTTGGGTGGGGGTGGGGGGGGGGCTGCCTGTGACAAGGACACTCAGCTATTAGTTCTTGTTTGCACACTGTTTGGACGATTTAGCTATTCAAATAGAGCCCGCTTACAGGAAAACAGCTTCTTAATGAAGAGGTGGCCAGGTAATATGCCATCAATATATTCTTTTATGCTTCCTACACACTCAGAAACACACCTTAGCGCCCGCACACGCTGCCACACGAACACAAGGGCAGGCCGTTGTCACAATGCCTGCTGGTGGAAACTGGAAGCAATTTTCTCCACATAAATCAAAAAGGTCAAAATGAAAATGTCAGCTTTTCTCCCCTCCTTCCTCTTTAATTATTCGGTCGGGTTCAAAGAGTCTTCATCAGAAAGGAGCCGTTCTGACGAAAAGAAGGCCTGAGCTCACTGATAAGCTCAATCTGCATCTCCTCTTGACACCTCCTTCACCATACTTAGGTTATACACACACTCCTCTCTCACACACTGACAGCTTTACCTCTACGTCAATTACTGCGTATCATTATGTGCGTGGTTTAACAACCAGCTGACTGTGGATGTTAAGTCAATTACTTTTGTTCGTGGGCTTTGTGGTGGATGAGTGTATATACTGGGATGAAACCAGACTTAAGTCCTGTATTATTGGATGGATCAGATCACAGGAACAGGGCCACCAGCATTAAGATGGGATTGTTCAGATAACTACTCAATGAAGCGCCTCCTGTTCCAACACATCCGTGACAAAAA